>NC_092500.1:176135802-176735802 GCF_047511675.1 Marmota flaviventris
TTCCCAAGTTTTGCCACATAGAATCATCTTCACCTGGGTTTGGGAGGGTTCAATGGGGCCAGAAATATAAGAAAAGTAAAACTGCTTATGTTAATTATTTTGATATTTGTAGATAAAAATAGATGCTGTGAGGTTTTAATAACCTGCACATTTACATTTGCATTCTGGGCTTTTAGGAAAGTACATTTGAAAGTTGAAGGATACTTTGTAGACATTCAACCCAATGAGCAATCAGAATCCCTTCTCCACAAACAGGGAGCTGAACTTAAGTCCAATGACTTGCTAGCATTTTATTTACATTTTTATTTCAATTATTCCTTCCCCAGGTCTCTTCATCCATTTCAATATCTGCTCCCTAAAAATCCACTCCCTTAGGAAGTGTCTACTGCGCTTCCACTCTGTGTCATGCACTCCCCTAGCAGGCAGGGATTCTACCTGTTAACAGTTATTTTTATGTGTCTCTGAATATACGTGGATAAAAGAATGGATGAACAAATGAGGAAATAAATAAGTATCCTTGGTTTCCTAGGCTGTCATAACTTCATACTATACACCACATGGCTTAAAACAACAGAAATTTATCCTGGTTCTTAGAGGCCCCAACTCTGAGGCCAAGGTGTGTGCAGGGCACTGGGGAAGGATCCACCCCAGGCATCTCAACTTCTGCTGGCAGCCGGCACCCCTGCCTCCTTGGCCTGCAGACATGTGTTCAATCACGCCTCTTCTTCTTGGGGCTCTCTTCCTTGTGTATATATCTTGGCAGGGAGTTTCTCTGTCTTGCTAAGGCAGTAGCTACTAGATCAAGGACTGCCTTGACCTCATGATCATTAATCATGTCTGCCACAGCCCCATCTTCACGTTATGCATGAGCTTCTGTGGTCGGGACTAAACATGTCTGTTCTGGGAGGCGAATCTCAGCTCACAGGAGCGGCATACACACATGTGCACAGGTATTAGCAGATGAGGCACTGAGATAGAGCGGAAGGTGGTGGCACTTTAATCTTAAAAATCCCAGAGTACTTTCTTGAAGTCCTGTGGTGGGGGGGCACTAGCAATTGTGCCCAGAGGCTCTACCACTGAGCCACACACCCAGTCCCCTTTCATTTGGAGACAGGGTCTTCCTCTCAGGCTAGCCAGGAACTTGGGATCCTCTTGCCTCAGCCTCCAGAGGTGCTGGGATCACCAGTGTGCACTGCCATACCCTGCCATGGAATGTTAGATAATGCTCCATGTAGCACAACCTCTGCTTCACACAGGGACCTTCATGCCTGCAGGTGTTTTGTTTGCACAGGGCCTGGCTCAGCTCCAGCCCACCCTTGGTTCTTTCTGGCCACGTGGTGAGCGGATTCTTGCTCATTTCCCTTCTCCTCCCTCTCTCTAGCACTTCTACTCTTATTCTCTCTATTTTTTTCTGTTACCTTTCAATCTTATTCATGTATTTCTCTGAGTGTGAGAGTCTTTTCCCTTTCAATTCATCCTAAACAATTAGACTTTGAGCTTTTCTTTCTGCTTCAGGTGGAATTACCCACCCTGTCTCTGTTACCTAAATTTATTCTGTTTCCTAGGCTCTTTTTCTCAAAATTATATAAAAAAAAATACATTCACAATAAGAATAGGTAATCAACAAGACAATATAGACTGGCGTTTTGGCATATGTAACCCAACTGACTGGGACTTAGTGAGCGGATATTTTAGTATGGTAGGAATGGTAATGAAGAGGCTCAGGAACCCAGAGGAGGATAAAGTAAACTTTCTTTTAAAACCTGCATTTTCATGCAGTTTGTGAGGTTTTGACTTGCATGATTTTTAAACTCAGCCCAGATAAGTCTCCAATAATGTTCAGTGGATGGGAGCAACTTATTTGATGAAGTGAACAAAATTTCAGGTAGGACTGTCTTCACATGAAAACAGTCACGACATCTTAAGTAGTGCATGCCATAAACTAATCATAGGGGAACTGAATGGTGAATATTAAAACACAAAAGCTCTCCATATTTCTCCCTGGTAAGTCTTAAATCCGTTGTTCAATTTTCATGACCATAAAAACAGCTACCATTCTGCTGTGCAATTGCTAGTGGCACCCCCACCCCAGGACTTCATGAGAGTTCCCTGGGATTTTTAATAAGAAGATTAAAAGTGCCACCAACCTTCACAGGAGAACTGGTTTGGAAACAACAAATTTATGCCTCCAGAGTTCTACTTTCTCAGCCTTTCCCATGCGGGGCTGTCTGTTCTCAAGCTGGTTTGGAAAGCTCACATCCTCCTGGGTGAGAAACACAGGAAGACCCTTCTTCCTGATGGCACTGAGCCTTGTGTGTGGCATGTGCACCTGTGGGTGGGTCAGAACCCAGATCTCCACCAAGGATCTGAACGTCAGGCCATCTTTAGTCTTTGTCATTTTTGTTTCTTGGTCACTGCTCTTTTTATATGAGATCAGTCATGCCAGTAGCTAACTCTGAGATTTGACCTGCTGCTAAAGGTATCTTTTAGTGGCTCCTTCTCAGATCAAGAAACACTACAATTTGGATAGAATGAATTATTTTAAAATTCTGTGTGTTTAATTGCTAACTCTGGGATGTGTTTGTGTCAGTAATAACTCCTGACCAGACAGAGCAATGCCTCCCCCACTTTTAGGATTTCTAGATTAACTTTCAAAAGATATATTGGCAATTATTTTTAAAGCAATTTTAAGCTCTTTTTTAACTCATTATATTTTTGCACCGAATGTAGGTATGGTTATTACTGTATTAGCCAAGATTTGTTAGTATTAAAACGCCTAGTCTGCTTATAGTTCAAAACTACCTCCTTCGATAATATGGATGTTTCAGTATGATTTTATAAGCATATTAACTTCAGAACTGAAATATTGGATATCGATCTGTTTTCTTTTTTTTTCATTTGGCCTTTATTCTGACAGAGCTGTGGTCTTCAGATTGGAGTTGTGTATTGTGCCTCAACTAGACAAAAATCAATGTTTAATGAGTCTTCACTGCCTGTGACAGTATCTTCTATCTAATTGATAGCAGGCCCACATTAAAAGGAAAACATATTTTCTAACATGTTCTTGGTAACACAGTATTCATTAGTGGCCTCAAATGGAGCAAAACACTTTTTTGCTGTGCATCAGGATCAAGAGCTATATGGGGACAATCTCATGTCACACAGATGAGTGGGTGACGCATGGGTCGACATTCCATTTCTCATCCTCAAAAATCTAATTTCCTTTCAGTTGTATATATTTTGATCAAAATGATGCTAAAGACAATGAAGTCCTTAATGGGTATAATTAGAACTAAATACATAGTACCTTTATTGAAAATTATTACATCTAAAGTATTCCCTCTTCTAAAAAGAAAATAGAAGCGAATATGTGAGAAATTACTATAAGATGGCCAGTCTTCCAATAGTCATATTTGGCAAAATGGAGAAAGGAAACCCACTTTATAACCTGAGGAACCCACTTCAGTTTTACTTGTGATAGAAAATGGAGTGAGTGTGCACTCCTCTTCTGGAGTTGAGCCTTTTCCAGAGTGCTGTGCTGTGCCGTGCCCCGTGTTGGCTGGATTCTGTCACTCGGTGACATGCACTTGGCTGTCTCATTCTTCTCTGGTGCCTTGCTGTCCCACTATGTGCATGGCCCATAGTTTGTTTACCCATTCCTTTATTAAAGGACATTTTGTTTGCTTCCAAGTCCCGGCAGTCATAAACTATTACAAATATTTTTTGTAGGTGCAGATTTTGCACGAACATAAGTTTTTAACCCATTTGCGTAAATACCAAAGAGTGCCATGGCTGGGTCATACGGGAAGACTGGAGCTTTGTAGGAGACTGCAAGCTTGCTCCAGAAGTGGACACACATGTCACATCCCAGCGCAGTGGGGCTCAATCGCTCTATGGCTCTACCAGCATTTCCTGGGATTGGGGTGTTGGGGATTTTAGTCATTTTAACTGGTGGGAGAGGTGGGTCCTTTGTAATGACGTGTGATGTGGAGCATCTTTTAAAATGCTTTTCTTCTGTGTATCTTCTTCAGAGAGGTGTGTGTTCAGGCCTTTTACGCACCTTTTGTCAAAAAGTGTGTTTTTGAAAAAAGCATTTTCCAGGAGACAGACTATGATGTGAGAGCAAAGAGGTAAAATTACCAAGATGGTTTTCTGGCCCAGTTGACAGCCATCCAGCATCCTTTTCACAGACAGCTGTGCGGAGCTTACCGTGATGGGACACAAGGTTAACTACAGTGGAGACTTGAGGCCAGTTCTTGTGGAGAGTGCTGGTGAGCCAAGCCAGGGCAGGTTCCTTCTGGGTAGAACTACGCTCCGTGGCACATCAGGCACCGACTTCCCCACTGCTCTCCCGATGCACTTGCCACAGTTCAGAGATGCCCTCTGTGACATGTCCTTCACATTGATGCCCCCTGAGCCAGCAAGCTGGTCACTGTCGGTCATAATCAGGAGTCAGCCCTGGTGGCCCTTGCCCTAGGAATCTTCCTTAGCCTTGCCTCAGATGCAGGATAGTCGCAGTGAGGGCTCATGAGCCTTCGACATGTTAAGTGCGTGCAGGGACAATGTTTTTCCAGTGTTACTTACAAGGAAACAAACACAGAGAGCTGAGTCAGTCTACCCTTTCTCCTTCAGCTAACTCCCTACCTGACTGGGCTTCAGAGCCGGGCCGTGTGCGGTGCAGCTGCAGCTGTGTGGGCTTCTCCTGCCTGCCCTGCTGTCTATCAGCACCATTGGTTTCAGGTGTTAAAGTCTCCTTCTCCCCTCTTGATTTAAGTCTTTGCTTCCTTCCTTTGCTTGATCTCCTTTAGGTGGAGGATTGTGCAGCTGGGCACAGTAAGTACCCTTGCTAGGACGGTGGAACTAGGTAGATGTTTAAAACGTGTGATAAATGAATGCATACTCGAAGATTACTTAAAGGAATCATTCATTGCAATAAAAATTCATACTAGCAGTAGTTTAGAAACACACATTTTACTCCTTGGAGACTAAGACAGAGGTATTGGGTGATGGCCCAGCTGGCACGGAGAGGACAGGACAGATGGGGCTAGTGTGGAAAGGAAGGGGAAAATTCAAGGTGGAGGTGAATGGCATTTATCTGATTTTGTTGCTCCCTAGCAGTGACTGTAGACAGGCCTCTGTGGCAGTGCCTGAGGCATGGCTGGTTGGCCCCCTGCCTGGGGCCTAAGGATCCATGGGCAGGTTCAGTCCCTCCCACTTAGGAGACAGGGTTTCACTTCCTTGCTGTCTGCAGGGGATTGCCCTCAGCCCTACAGGCTCCCTGTGTCCCTGGTCAGCTTGGGCTCACCCCACAGCTGATGCAACATGGCAGCTTGCTTTGTCAGAGCCAGCTGCCAGTTAGCAGAAGGCAGGTTCAGTCGGCTGTGCCTATCAGGACATGTGAGGATGCACACCCATCGCCTCCATTCTCCTGCTGATGAGCAGCAGCTCACCAGTCACACCCACCCGAAACAGAGGAACCCCAAAGGGCAGGCTAGGGAGCAGCTCACAGCCAGAATCTCTTTCAGCAAGTTTTTAGACCAACAGCCTCCCCTTGTTAGGGCACAGAGTGCCCCCTGCCCATTCTGTGGTTTTGCATCATCTGAAAGCTTTGAGCATCATTTTGAAAACTGATAAACCAGACTGATGGGGATGAGGGAGAAATAAATAGATGTTTAAAAAAAAAAAAAAAAAAAACAAGAAAATTACAGAAGTTTCCCTTATAAATTGAACCTTTGAACTATATTCCCAGACTTTCTGAAACTATTTGCTTAGTCTTCAAATTATCAGGACTTCTTCTGTAGAAAATTTGTCAACTGTGTTTTAATTAGTGTGTGTCGGGGTGGGGGGCACTGGGGACGCAGCCAGCTGTACTGCTCCCAGGTGCTCCACCCCTGAGCTGCCCTGGCCTAGCGGGGTGATGCTTGGCTGCATGTGGCACCTGTACGCTACAGGGATGGGTCTGTTTCCCTCCTCACAGGGACCACAGCAAAGGGAGAATCTGGGAGGCCTTTATAAAAAGGATAAACTGTCTTCTCTGGATGCACAGGAGGAGACTCTCGATCGTTCCCGAGGGCCCATTCTAGTGCCAGGATCACTGGTCAAAGTCCATCTATCCGTATTTTAATCTGAGTGATTATGTATTTCTTTAATTTCCATTTTGTAAGGGTATAATGAATTATTTTACTACAGATTACATGTGTCAAAGCACAGTAACTAAAAGCACCACATCTAGAGGTAAATCTCTACACTTCTGAATCAGAGGTCTGAGACCAAGGCTTTGGCTGGTCCCGGCTCTGGAAGGTCCACATCTGGGGAGGGCCTGCCTCCCCGGTTCATGGATGGCATCTGCTGTCTGCTTGCTCTACTGATGGTGGGGTGAGGAGCAAACTGGTCCTCTTTCATAAAGGCACTCATCCTGTTTAGAAGGGCTCCACTGCCCGAAAGGCCCCACCTCCTAGTATCAGGACCTCATAGACGGGAGTTCAGCCTGTGAATCTTTGACTCCAGAGAAATGTTCCGTCGGTCACACCTGCTCTGTGTCCCCCATTTCATTCTCCTCTTCCCACTTGGCCCTCCAACACTGAGAGTCTAATTTTATACACAAAGAGAAGTAAAGCATGGCTCTCCCTATCTCACATAAATTAATTAACTTTCTCTAAGTATATTCAGGCATAATTCTTTTTAGATAATTAGAGAGTTTCACTGGGTAAAGTTATTTTCATATCCCGTGAACAGGTACTTTTTGGACCATTTTTAAATGGATTTAATTATTTTACAAAAAAAGTCAGTTTTAAAGCAAAATCAAGGTTTTTGCCTTTTTTCTACTTTAATTTGGAAACATTCTTCATTATTTCACACTCCTTAAAATAGTGAGCTGGCATTCTTCCTTGAGGCTAAGATAACAAAAGCAAAGTCTTGAAATTAATTAGGAGGGGCAACATTTCGGCTGCCTCCCGCGGGCCTTCACAGAGGCTTAGCACCTCCACAGGAAGGCACCGAGGTTCAGGCATGTGTAGCCACCAGTGACGGGCCCTCCTTATGACCACTGGTCAGGGTCCTGCCCACTGGACAGGCTTTAATTAAATTGCAATTCCCTCCTCCACTCTGGCGTGTCCCAGATGCCCTATGTGAGCTTGGTGCTTAATTAACAACAATGGGCAAGCGCACCCTTGCTCCACCTCTCTGCACAGCACAGGGACTCCCGGAACCAACCATCACTGGAGTGGTGTGGGCCTGGGGTTGCTTCATCCATCAAGGGCAACTGTGCTTTTTTGCGTTGTATTTGTCTTTCCCTGAATTTCAGTGTTCACACTGCAGTTCCTGATCTGTATTTATTTAATGGTGTTAGGTGATTGAGTTGAACTTATACTAATAAAGCGCCAGAATGACTGGTGATATATTGGTAAGTTTTAATATATTTGCTTACAAATAATTTTATTATTAAACACATGAAAACATCTTATTTTTTAATATAAAAGTAAAAAAAAATTAAACTATGTTGTAGGATATTTTCATATGATAGTTGAATGGCACTTGTGTAGGCCTGAAATCCAACCCAGCAGAAACAGGGGAAATTGCCATTCTTTGTAGTGAGCAGAAATCTCCATGTGCCCATATGTTTATGCATAGATGTTTTAGAGAGCAGAAGAGACAGGTAATTTTAGTACTTTGGCCAAATCAGGATTGCTAGAAACAAATAATTGCTACTTCATGTGGAATAACTCAGATGCCTATCTTCCAACACCCATTCACCTCAGAGTGATGGATTCTGACTACACACAACAGGAATGGAGCCTGGTTAGCAGAACATCAATTTTGTATTGTCTAGTCAGAGGAAGACGTCACCATGATGTATATTTTTTTAAGTTCTTTTTTTTTAATGCAAGATAAAAAAAAATAGCGTTTCCATGATGCAGATTTTGACAGCTGTGTCTATATTTTGAAGCCTTTCAGATTTTTTTTTTAACCACTAGTATTTCATTTATCTCCAGGTCTAGAAAAGGATAGCTGTTGAACTTTGTGAGTTCAGATCATGCAAATTTATCAACATCCTGACTTTGGTCAGGTTAATTAATCCAGCCCGTACAGAAGCAGAGATTGATCTTGGCTATATAAAGCATTATGAATTTCCAGCTTAACCATAATTTTAGTATTTATTAAAGGAAAGAAGGTCGGGAAAGAGTTGCCTGATCCAGCGAGCCTTAGCATTCCATTAACTGACTGTTGACAGGAAGACTGGGACACAGGAGCCCCATGTCACCAGCCCAGAAACACCTTCCAGTTAACACATTCACCTCTCCTGCTGCTTCTCACAGTGACTCAGTGCTCTTGGCTCCAGTGACACCATGATGATCTCATTGGTGAGAACGCAAGGGAAAGTTTAAAATGAGGACGGACTGAGACATTTGTTGATGTAAATATAAACTGGGCATAAATCTAGTTGAGCCCTGAATCTTGATGTTTTCTCAGACTGCTTTGGCACTCCAAGGTGTTTTGCTCCTTTGCAGGCAGTTCTGAGAGCTCTGGGAAGTCTTCTCAGAGAACTCATGTCCTTTCTTGAAGGCATGTGGACCACAGTCTTGGAGGTGAGGAAGTGTTAGAGCCACTCTCTCTTCTATAAGCTGAAGAAATCTATAGGAAAGAGGTCCAATCTGACAAATCCCAGTATGCAAACTCGCACCATCATATTTCTGTATAACAGTTAGAAAGGGGGGGAAAGTCTGGAATTAAGGCACGTGGAAAATCTCCTGGTGTCTCTGAAGCTTTGGGAAGCTCATTACAAAGAAGGCTCAAGTGGAATTGGAAATTTCCTGCTGAAGTCACACACACTAGTATATGTGTACTTGAGTTGGGCAAGAAATGGATCAGAACAAAGACAATCACTTTACTTGTGCAAGTTGTCAAAAACCAGTCCACAGACTCATTGCTTGGTAAGGTACACTTCTCTGGACTGAGTACCAGGGGCTGGCCCTGGCAGTCTGGTTGTCTAACCTATAATGTAGGCAGTAATAAGGAACAATGACCTCCAGATGTTACATTTGCTAAAAGTACAAAGTTATATTTTCTTTGGTTGCTAGGCCTTTTATTTTTTTTTTTTTCAGGCATAAAGGAGTGTGTTTCAAAATCTCAAACAATTGTTTCTCCAGGTTGTCCCCAGAGAGGGATGGACACAGGCCCGTACCAGGCCCTCTGCCACTTGGTACCTGCAGGCCCCTTTAGGAGAACAGGGTGGCTTTGCTCTCGCAGCTCTCCTCACTTGGCATAGCAGAGTTGATCTCTGTGATGCTCACATCTGAGCAGCAGGCAGAGGGGAGGCGATCAGGCTTCTGTGTGTTGATCGTCTGCATGTCTAATAAATCTACCTGAGCCCCGCTTCTTGGTCAGAGCAGAAGATTGTGCTTGCAATAGACTTGAGATAAAGATACCAGAGTGCTTTACAAACTCCAATTAAGACTCACATATTCTAGCAAGGAATGTAATTTTCTTGAGAACAGGTGAAGCAGTTTTTCCAAGGGGCAGACACTCAGAGGTGAAATGATTTGTGCAGGTTCACTCTAGGGATCGATGTGGAGCTACAAGACTGTGAGAAGTCCACTTCTTTCTAGGAGCAGTAAAGTCCCTGTTGCATGTCTATAAGGTCACAATGCACTCTTGTAGTATTAGCCAAACCTGAGGAAGCAGCTTCTTGATGACAGAGCATGTGGGAAGGAGGCTCTAGCTCTCTAGACTCCAGCCGTTTAAAATGTTGCCTAGGTAAACTGAGGGGACTATGCAATATTTGCATTTTGCATTTTTCAGGTTTTCCAAAAAAGTCCTTTGGATCCTTAAAAAACAGACTCTGCATAAGTACGTTTATGGATTTGTTATCTTTGAGCTGCTGCTTTTGCTCAGGTCATATTTATTATCACTTATTGTTGGTGCTTTTAATGCTTCTTTTAAGACTCATGATGAACTCCAACTCTAAATGCATGTTTCCATGATCCATGTTCTCACGTTGCATATCACTTGAGTCTTCCAGATAAAATCATTTCATAAAACACAAATTTAATTTCATTTCCAGTAAAGAGAAGCTGCTTCTCCTGGAGTGAGACCCATAACTGCCCCTGGAGGAGTCTGCCCAGACCTGTGTCCCTCCCATTTGCCTCTTTCCAGTTGGGAAGGATGGGCCTCAGGACCAGTGGGCATCACCCACATCTTCTGGGTTGTACCGCCAAGTTCACAGGCTTATTAGATTTAAATATTTCCTAGACTTCTAGAACAGTGTTTGATGCTTGATAATAGGCAACAAACTTTTTTGAACCTGAAATAACAATTTCTTGACAGAAAATAATGTTTATAATAATGATGTGGATAAGTTTGGAAAATCATCTTTAAAATAGCCTGGTAAAATTTTAGGAAAATAAAAAGTCCCTCTGTGCTCAGGGAGTGGAGTGAGTGATGACGTGTATTAGAAGTGAAGGCACCGTGAAGGCGCGGGAGTCCACTGCAGTCCTCGTTAATTGTGTGGAAATTCCACCACGAGTATTGGCTTTGTTCCTACGTCGTGTTGTAGTGGCTCAAGCCAAGGCTGAGAACTCAGTGGCCCAGCCACGGGCCTGGGCTTAGGCAGCCACCTGCAGGGGTTCCACCATAGGAATCTCCTTCACGGTGACTGGCTAATGCAGGGTGTGCAGGTCGCACTCACTGGTGGCCCAGGGCTGCCTTCTCAGGACTGAGTCATTTAGCGCTGCTCTCCGTCACCACTGCATCTCTCAATACATTGGTGAAAATAGTAGTGCTACTGATTCTTATTTTCCCTCTGCCTTCACCCTTTTTATTCCTTTAGACATTTCATTCTCCAGATAGTATTAGCTGAGAGTCTGATGTACTACGCGTGCTCACACAGGCTTGCTTTCCTGAGTGAGGTGCTTTGGAGAGAGCATCAGTGTCTCTTCCTGAGAACCAGCCAATGGGTTGTGTCAGGCTGAGTGAAGGGCCTGGGGTCACACTGCTGGCACCTGACTTAGGTGTCCTGAGTCCAGCCTTATTTTCCAAAGACTCATAAAATGTCAATTTATGTAGAAAACATTGCAATGATTTTTCCTGGAGTCTTTACATATAAAATGAGATTAAGGTTTGTTATATAGTTTGTGCATTCACTAAGGAAAAGCAGAGTATACATCTTGGAGGGGCCATTATCTTACAGAAGGCCACTTCCCTTGCATAATGACCATGTCAAATCCACTTGCTTTGGAAAGTTGACTGATGACACTGTGGTAGACATCATACTCTTCCAATAATATTTTTATGTTTCAATTTTCTGCTTTCTATAATCATTATTGGTACATGAACAGGAGGCAGTATATTGAATTCTTCCCATGATTTATACATATGCTATTTATAGAGTTTGGGGAGAAAATTACTAATGAAGGAAAGATTGATTCAATTTTTCATCTGCAGGAATTTATACCTTATTGACTTAGAGTCTATTTTTTTAACTTCACAATATATCTCAATATTTTGTACTTGTGTGCTTCAGATCTTGATATGTCTCACAGTTTAGAAGATGTAAAATGCATAATACTGTCACATGAGACAATTTATGTTGGTTAGTTCTTTTTACTATTTTTTAACTTTTGGGAGGAATCAGGAAATAAGTATCTCTAAGGGAGCGTCTCAGTATTAAACTGTAATGAATCATTTGATGAGCAGGAGAATATAAACAGGGGGGGAGAAATGGAAGAAAATGGGCCACACTGGCTTTGTGTTCCAGGCTTACATGTGAACGTGAACACCATTGTGAGGAGGTTGATGGCCCCATGACAGTTTGTCAAAACAATTTCAACTGGGGGAGTTTTCTGGGGGAGACAAAAGCTGTTGAGATACAGGGTACAGGGTTTGTATTATTCGGCACTTTTCTACAGGAGGGAAGGACTGCTATGGCTGAATCTCTGTTGAACACCTGCCAGGCACAGTTTGGATCAATGGCAGGGTTCATCCCCAGTGCAAATAAGTAAGGTGAGATTTACAGAACTGGTGATTCAACTACGTGTTGGGGGCCAATATCCAGAATCCAGCTCCTGACTTCAAGACTCCATGACTGGTGGGTCCTTGAGTTCTTCTATGAAGAATGGACCCCCCACCCAACCCTGAAAAGTGTCTTTATCTTAACTCTATTGTCATTGAACTTGGTGGCAGGTGTCAGACTTTTTCCCCTTGGGTCCTAAAATACAATAATGGGAGCTGGGTGTTCCATGCTGTAAGGGGTCCATTTTGCGTCTTTCCACTAACGCGTTGAAGCTGGCTCCTTGTTGTATTTGGCTAAAACAAACAGACCTAAACCATTATAAACACAAATTGGCTGTATAAATGGGCATGTCAGTAAAAGGTGTCAGGCGAAGTACAGAGCGATGTGATCAGAGCTTGCTCAAGGTGTTCGTTATGAATTTCCAGCTGACAGAGCTTCCTTCTGCTGTCCTCTGCCTCTTGTGGGACCCAGGAACCTGCCCTGGGCGTCCCACAGCACCTTTCTGAGCACAGGTCACTTCAAACAGGAACTTCACAAATTGCAATCTAATAAAATTTGATGGGATTTTAAAATATGCATGTCATTGAGCTTCTCTTGAGAATGCCAGGCCATTCACATAATGTGGTATTTCAATTATAGTTGTTCATCATAAATAGCTGTAAAATCCTGTCTCGTGTCAGACCCGGTCTTTTCAGCTTCAGTTTTGCTCAGCAGCATGTTCCTCTGGTCTGATCTCAAGTGAGCAATTGCTTCCAGAGAGTCCAGCGCCTGTGGTCCCTGCTTTTCCTTGTCACACCACAGTCTCAGCTTCTCGTCCCTACCGTAAGGGTTTGTGTCCTCAGAAGGTCCAGTGCTAGGACCAATTCATATGACCCAAGCATCTGAATTTTAGCCACGATAAACTCAGTTGCTTAGCACTGCTTGTTCTTTAGTCGGTGCTTCCTAACTGATGTGAAAAACCCCTTTTCATAGGCTAGATACTTCCGTATGCTGGGATCCTTTATAGATCCATGTTCTCAATCCTCTCTCATTGTTCCTCCCATGTTGTGGGATTAGAGGCTCAGAAACACAAAGCCATGTGATTGGAAGAAGCTGATGTGCATGGAGTGTTCTATAGGGTGGGTTCTGGTGTTCTTCCCAGTATGCCATTCTGATGGCTACCAGGAGGGATACGTTCTTCACTTTCAGAGATGAAGGGAATTAAACCCCCGAGGTGAGGTTAAGTAATTTCACAGTCTCATCTGTCTGTGTTTGCACAGAGCTATTGTCGATGGCACAAAGAAGTAGCAGGAGATAAACTGGCATAAATAACTGCAAAAGAGAGGGAAGAGGGGAGTGGCATGCTCCTTTGCTTTCAAGGCACTGGGTGTAGATTGTGGCATCTTGCTGATGAGAGCAGGTAAATGTTCCGCTAAGTCTCCAGGGTCAAGGACAGTCAGAGGAAAGTGAGGCGGGCGGTCAGCTCTCCCACACTCAGATTTCCAGTGCCCTTGGTGGGGATCCGCTGACTCCCCTTCCAGTGGTGGGGAGGGCGTGACCTTGACTTCCCCACATCCCATTAACATAACTATGGGAGTTTAAAATTTAAAAAAATTAAAATTAAAACTGAAAAGCAAATTTTATTTTATTTTATTTTTTTTGATTCTTTTTTATTATTAGTTGTTCAAAACATTACAAAGCTCTCGACATATCATATTTCATACATTTGATTCAAGCAGATTATGAACTCCCATTTTTACCCCGTATAAATTTTAATAGAGAAAAAAGTAATGATTGGAAATTACTTTTCAGATCCCTATTCCAGGAATTTACTATAAGGTTATAGTTATCAAAATCCTAAACAGACACGATGAATTTGTTACACTAGTTCAGATATGTTTTCTAATAAAAGCTGAACTGAGATGATTTTACTCCTTTAAGTAATTTAAGCAATAATATATGTATGTGTGTGTATGATGTACAAAATATAAGTAGATGATGATTGCTGTTGCCGAACACAAAACTGAATATAAATTATCAAACTTTCATAGTTAAAATTGTCACTTTAATTTTTCTAAAATTGAGTTAAATGTTAATTGAATTAAGTGTAATTCGTATGTCATCATGTTTATAAATGTGCATATCTCAACAGTTTCTCTAATGATTATCTAAAATCAAATAAGTAGTATTTTGGAAACGAGCTTCTACCCTGAAAGTCAACGTGGACTCCAAGCCGGGAGTGCAGGTGCCTGCTCTCAGTTCTCAGCTCATCGCAGCCTTCCTGGTGAGCCTCAGCTATCAGGATTTATCATGTGTCGTCTGTCTAGAATTACTTTTCTTATTGTTTGCAGAGAGAATCATGTTAAATATTTTAATTGTTCAAAGTGGAAATAATTTTCAAATAAGCATTCTTTGGAAAACGTTAAACATCATCTTGACATTTCCTTGTTTTGGAACATAAATTGTGTTACCTGTCTCCCTTCCCATTTTAATCAGTTACTTTGCCAACTAAATGAGGTGTCACCTGGAATAAATCTCCAAGTATCACCATGCAGCACTGTTACCAGAGCCGAGGGGTGGTCCCAATAACCCTAGCACAGCCTGCTCCCCTCCTAGCACATGGGCTGTCAGGTGGGAAACAGAGCTGGAGTTTTTAAAATTGTAGATAAAACCATATTTTAGTTGCTAACCATTTTATTCTATTTTAATTTTTTTCATGTTTTCTAAATAGAAAAGGAAAAATAATATTTTAACACAGGAATCCCAGAGAATTCTGTGGGTATGATTCTAAACCACTGTAATAAGCTAATTGTAAAATAAACCAAGACACAGGTCATTTTTGGTTTCCCAGTCCATATAAAAGTCATGTTTATACTGTAGTCTATTAATTTATAGTAGTTCTGTGCCTAAAAAACAAACCCTACAGATTTTAACTCAGAAAGACCTGATTACTGCTGACTGATTGGGGGTGGTGGCTGCTCAAGGATTGGGGGCTATGGCACCTTGCCATTTCTTACAACTGAACGATGAGTTAGATCATGCTCCTTCAGAGTTCCCTAGCCCTCCTCTAATCCCAGGATGATCCTGGCCAGTTCCCTTGACCTAGTTTTTGTAGAATCAGGCCTCAGGGTCTGGGTTGATCCCTCCCTTGTTCATTAGCACCACCCCTTTCTGAAGGGCACACGCTCATTACTAACATCAGCCAGTGGTTCTGATTCTTAAGTAGCTGTGCAACCATGTGCTGACCAGCCTTCGACCGTCGGATCAGGCAGCCTTGTCTTCTTGTGATGTGCACACAACCTCCTTGCAGTTCTGAGTTGGCAGGTGACCTTCTGATGCACTTACATGACCTGTTATCCAGGAAAGCCCCAAGACAGTGGCTTGGAGTCAAAGCTACCTTCTGGAAACACATTCTGCATCAGTGATCTCTGCTTCCTTGCTTAGCTGTTACTAATTTGTGGGACTTCTGTTGCCAAATTTATTGTTCTTGATTTTCTTAAGTAAGGTGCTATTCTCATGAATTGGGAAACGGGGGGTTCTACTCCCAACGCTGTGTCTTTCCATAGCTTTTGTATTTGTAATTGAGGTAAATAAGACCTCGTATGTGATAAAGTCTCAGTTCTGTTAAAGGATAAATTTTAAAATAGTATAATCACGCTTCATATAAATGTAAAATGAGTCTATGTCAAAGATTTTTTCAGCTGATTGCTTAATGAGGAAAATAATAGGATGCTATGAATTTTTAAGAGAATAAGTCAAATACTCATGTATAGTAGAATGTAACGTTGAAATTAAGTGTAAATAGATACAAAACCGGCTTATTATGGGAAGGAAACCCTGAAAACAATTATTCATATGTTTCTGGAAAGCTTTCATCTGCAGTACTGTGAGTTTTCTGTAATTTATAGTTTTAAACAGCTCACAAACAATGAAAGGATTCAGCCCAGGGACGTCACAGATTCAGATAGGTTGGAAGAATGGGCTAAAACAACCATTGACAGTTGTCAGGATACTCTGGGTCCACTCCAGAGCCATTCACAAGTTTTTCCTCTGTTCATTGTATTTTTTTTTTTGAGAGAGAGAGAGAGAGAGAGAATTTTAATATATTTTTTTTAGTTATTGGCGGACACAACATCTTTGTTTGTATGTGGTGCTGAGGATCGAACCCGGGCCGCACGCATGCCAGGCAAGCACGCTACCGCTTGAGACACATCCCCAGCCCCTGTTCATTGTATTTTTAATTGTTTTTGTCCTTATCCTTTTACTTTCTGCCACTCTGCCCAGTTCCTCCAAGAGCATGAATCTCATTACTCAGTAATCTCCTTATTGATATGGCTGGTGTATGGGAAGGTCACTTACAGGATCTTTCTGATCCCCAAGGGAACATTAGATCTTCCTGTGTTAACATTCCATTCTAGGGGGACACACGCTGTGGCTCCCTGGTAGAGTTCTTGCCTAGAATGTGAGGCCCTGGGCCCAACCCCTGGTGTTGCCAAACAAGGGAAATCAATACAACCCACAGTCTCAAGTCTTTGGGCCATATTATTATCATAGTTCACTTAAATTTCTTCATTCTTTCAATAAGTGTTGAGTCCCTACCAGCCTTAACTGACCCAGAAGAAGTTATTTTCCAGGTGATAATTCCATAGAGAAAAATACAGAAGAGAAGTGAGAGAAAGCCTTGAGGGGTCACCCTGAAGGTGGGTCACCAGGAAGTGCCAAGGGAGAAGCTGGCACTGCATACATAGAGGCAGGTGTCATTTGTGTGCCTGGAGGAAGAGGTCAGAGCAGCACCTGGGGAAGCAGTGTCTCTGGCAGGATGGACAGAGAGGAGCTCTAGAGGAGATGGAGGGAAGGCAGGTGTGTAGTGAACTGAAGGCAGGAGCACAGGGCCACATGGTGCCCCAGGGTGCATCATCCTGGAGACTTGGATGAGTGGGTTCATCCCAATAGGAGTGTCAGGACACACCCATGTGACAAGGTCACTCTGAGAGCTCCTTGGTAGGCCTCTGAAGTGGAGTGCAGACGTCAGGGAGGAGCAGGAACTCCAAGGTGTGGCACAGACAGGAATTGTGCTGCCATTAACTGAGAAGAGAAGTCCACAGACCAGGGGTGTTCTAGGTAGAGCTGACTCACCTGTCTTGGTCTGTATTTGCTCTGATTGTGGTCGATTCCACAAATTTTAGTCCCAGGTCACACTTGTACTCTGAAAATGTGGCAGTACCTTGACCCCAGCCACTTTTCTTCCTCCCTGCCATTTCTTAGAATCACATCTTTTAGTGCCAAGCCAAGCCCTTTCACGTTTGTAGGATTCCATTTACTGACTGCCAAGAAATGGCTTCCCTTGCCTCAGCCCCATCCCACAGATGCGCTTTGGCTCCTGCAGGCTTCCCGAGGATATTGTGCAGGTGGCTACGGTTCTCTGTTTGCAGGTGGGTAAGGGTGGCCTTGATCCATCTTCCTGCTCCTCCCTCCTGGTCTGAGCTCATCTGAAGAGCTGAGGAGGCTGCTCCATCTGTCCATACAGGCTCTTTCTCTTCTCTGTAAAAGACAGCATTTGTTACTGTGCTTTGAGGGGAGCATCTGGCATTGTCTTTTGAGCTTCCTTTTCCTTTAGAGACTCATTAGAGAATCTGCCCCTCCCTAGAGAATCCACCCTTCTCATCACAGCCTCCTTAGGCTGACTCCTTGAAGGCCTTCAGTACCACCAGATGGTTTCCAGCTTCCTTTAATCCTCTCCTGTCAGCTGATGCACTCTAAAATCCCTTACACTGACTGGTCCAGTTCATAATTAGCTGAATTGATAATTTGATCATCCTTTGGGCTAAATTCGATTCAGTACTTATTGGTCATCCATTATGTGGAAAGCACTTCCAGGCTGAGGTGCGTAAGACCCGTCACAGTGCTCACAGTGCTCACTAAGGAGCATCCTCGCAGATGGGCTGGTCCCGTCCTTAGGACAAAGGGCATCTAGGAAGAAACATCTACCCAGCTTCAGAAGGACAGGGGCCAAGTTACCTCAGATTGACTCTTGAAAAATCATCTGTAGTTGCATGAATGGTTAAATGAAGTGGGGCTTAGCTGGTGGAAGAGAGTGTATGAGGGCTTTTGTAGAAGAAAAAAATAATGCATGTTCAGACCTAAGTGGCATGGTACATTGAGAGCTTGAAGCATAACCTTTGAAATGTTTGTGAGTCTCCTCAAAGCGGGTCTTTCCTGCTGTGCTAAAGATTAAGATGTTATCCCCTTCATTAATGGTTTTTAAAAGGTTTTGTTACTTGATAATGCCTTTAAAACCAACTGTTTATCCAATCAATAACAAGATAAATACTTTCTCAGGTTCTTGGATGCGAGTTGGGGAGTTAGACACCAAGGAAGCCAAAGCTCTCCTCCCTTCCCGGGGTACTTAGAGGCACTCCCAGGGCTTCCGTAAGCACAGGCTGAGGAGACCTCCTGGTGCTGAGACAGAGAGCTGGGCAGCCTTTAAGCAGAAGAATGCTCGTGGTTATTTGAGATTTAGACAGCTCTTCAGAGAACAGCATGGGTAAACATGGCAGAGCCCAGAGTTGGGAACAAGGACAGGAGGCACTGCCTACTGCCACCACCCTTGAAAGCTGTACTTTGCAGACATCTGCCTCTGGGGACATTGTGACTCAGCCACACTGTGTCCTAATCATCCATCCTTTGCTCGGAGAACTCCTGCACTCACTAAACCCAGGGTTCAGTCAACTACTCTTATGCTTTTCTGGGATTCTTTTCTTTGATTTTTTTCCCTATCAACCTTTATTCTAGTTTTTACCCAAATATGTAAAAATATTATGAAAAATTTCCAAAAATTATATAAAGTATTTTCTAATTTATATATTTTGTTAGTATTCATTTTAGGCTTGAGATTTTTAAAAAAAATACGAATTTGCCTAAGTCATCTGTATATTTAAAGGTTTTAGAGTATGTTATAGTTGTACGTATAGTGGGTTTCATCCTGACGTAATCATACACGCCTGGATATGAATTGTCCCAAGTACCTCCTCCGTGCCTTCCTTCCTCATACCCTGGGTCCCCTTCCTCTACTTTACTGTTCTTCCTTCAATTTATTGTTGTTTTCCTAAATTGGTGCTTTACGAATACACATAAAGGTGCAATCCATGTGGAATATTCATATATGTACACATCAGAATTTGGTCAACCTTATTCTGCAGTTTTGTCCTTTTCCTTCCCTCTTCCTTCTCTACCCCCTTCCCTAACTCCACTGATCACCCTTCTGTTTTCAGAAGGACCCTCCCCACTTTCCCCCCCACATTTTGCTCTAGTATCTGTGTATGAAGAAACCATTCCCACCCTTGACTTTTGGAGTCTGGCTTATTTCATTTAACATGATGTTCTCCAGTTCTACCCGTTTTCCAGAAAATACCATTTCATTCTTCTTTGTGACTCAGTGCAACTCCATTGTGTGTGATGGTTACCTGACTGGCCTCATGATTTAGCTATGGTAAACACTGATATGCCTGTATTGCTATATAGTATGCTGACTTTACCTCTTTTAGATAAATACCAAGGAGTGGAATAGCTAGGTCATATGGTGGTTTCATTCCTGGGTTTTGGAAGTCTCCATACTGCTTTCCAAGGTGCTTGAATTGATTTACAGTCCCACGAACAAAGTCTCAGTATGCCTTTTCCCAACATCCTCACTAGAATTTGTTATGATTTGTATTCTTGATAATTGCCATTCTAACTAGAGTGAAATGAGATCTAAATGTACTTTTGATTTGCATTTTTCTGATTCTAGGAATGTTGAATTTTTTTAATTCACATATTTGTTAGCCATTTGTATTTCTTCTTTTGAGAAATTTTTTATTTATTTTGCCTATGTATCAATTTGGCCATTTCTTTTTTTCTTTGGGTGTGTTTTGAGTTTCTTATACATTCTGAATATTACTCCCCTGTCTGAGGAGTACATAGCAAAGATGTTCTACCATTCTGTAGTCTCTCTTCATGCTTTTCTAGCCTTTCCTGTGCAGAAGTTTTTATTTATTTTTTTTTAAACTTGATGCTTTCTCATTTATTGATTTCCTGGTTTTATTTCTTGAGCTTTTGGGATCTTGTTAAGGAAGTCAATGTCTGCACCAACATGTTGTAGCATTGACCTGATGGTTGCTTCTATACTTACAAAGTTTTTGATGTAATTTTTAGGTATTTGATATTCTTTGAGGTGACTTTTGTGCAGGGTGAGAGAAAGGAATCTAGTTTCCTTCTTCTACATATGGATATCCAGTTTTCCTAGAACTATTTGTTCTCCAACATATGCTTTTGGCACATTTTCCTAGTATCAGATGACTGTATCTATCTGGGTTTATCTCAGTGTCTTCTCTTCCATTGCTTTTATGCAAATACCATGCTATTTTTTGTTACAATAGCTCTGTAATATTAGTTCAGACCAGATATTATGATGCCTCCAGCATTACTCTTCTTGCTCAGGATTACTTAGACTATTCTGGGTCTTTTATTCTTCCAAATGAATTTTAGGAGTTTTTTTTTTTTTTTTTTTTTTAACTGGTTCTGTGAAGAGTGTCATTGGTATTTTAACAGAGATTGCATTGAACCTGTATAACACTTTTGATAGTGTGGCTATTTTATTAATTTTGCCTATCCAAGAACATGGGAGTTCTTTCTATCTTCTAAAGTCTTCAATTTTTTTCCAGTGTTATAGACTTTTAATTATAAAAAATATTTTTCCTTAGATTTATTACTATGTATTTTATTTACTTTTGGAGGTTGGGGATGAGATAGTTTTCCTGATATTGTTCTCAGCAAATTCATTATTGGAGTATAGGAAAGCTGTTGGTTCATGACTGTTGATCTTGTACTGTGTTACTTTGAAGAATTTGTTTTTTAGCTCTGTAAGACTTCTGGTATAATTTTTAAGGAACTTCTAGATGTAGGATCCTGTCATCAGCAGAGATAATTTGATCTTCTTTATTTTCATTTTATTTTCCTTCTCTTGCCTGATTTCTCTGGCTAGGGTTTCAAGGACTATGTTGAATAGGAATGATGAGAATGGACATCCTTGTCTTGTTCTTGATTTCAGAGAAATTTCTTTTTTCTCCATCCAGTATGACATTGACCTTAGGTTTAGTGTACATAACTATAGGTTAAGGTAAGTTCTTCTATACCTAGTATTATGAATGGGAGCTGGACTTTTATCAAAGACTTTTCTGCATCTATTGAGATGATCTTGTGTTTATTGTCCTTAATTTTAATTATGTGGTGAATTACATTTATTGATTTGCTTATTTGAACCAACCTTGCATCCCTTGCGTGAAACCCATAAATCATGTTGTACTGTCTTCTTAATGTGTTTTTGAATGTGATGTGCCAATATTTTATTAAGGATTTTTGTGTCTTTGGTCATCAGGGGTATTGGTCTATAGTTTTCTTTCCTTGATAGACTACCCAGTGTTTACCATGTTTTAATTTGTACGTTAGTTTGGTTCTTTTGGATAAGAAATGTAAAGAAGTTAGACATTTCAGAAAAGGTAGTCCTAGTTAAAGGACTGCTAAGTGAGTGAAAGTAGAAAGTTGTTGTTTTTTCCTTTTCTCCTAAAGTTACATATTCTCTGAAGGTTTGATTCTTTAAGTAAAGAAAAAATAAAAGAAGTTTTCTGCTCCTAATCTAGTGCTCTCTCTCTCTTTGTTCAGTCTTGCTCTGGATGCTTTCCAGGCATCCAAACAGCCTGAAGTGAGGGACAGTGCACAAGATGGGATGCTGTGTATCCTAGGGGAGGGCACAGGGTAGGAAGGAGCAAGAATGAGGACATGCAAGTCAATCCAGGTGCAAGAATCACACATTCAGGAATGGGTCAATTAAATAATCTGTGCAGTGACTCCTTATTTCCTTGCCATGAATTGCTGTAATTGAATATGAATTGAAGTAGATTATTAGCTGGAACACATCCCTGGGAGCTTTGTGCAGACCCGAGGAAATTGTTAAGGGCTTTGAACATTGTTTACAGAATGACTCATCACGACTTTTTTTTTTTTTTTTTTACTTTTTCTGTCTTTTTTTTTTTTTTTATGACTCTAAAGAATCTAGGGCAAAACTAGAAATGTGAAAAGAAATCAAAGCTAATCACTTTTCTTCTTTTAATTTTTCTGCCAAGAAACAAATTCCCTGTTGCCTATCTGGCCAGTTGAGCAGCATTTACAAGGTGTGCACAGCTGGACACTCACCATCAGGGAGCAAGCGACTGGTCAGGAAAGTCTAGCTTAATGCTGCAAATATACATTATAACCTTCCAGTAGAACAAAAAATAACTGCAGAAGATCTCATCTTGAAATAATTCTTCTACTGTTCCAAATGTATTTTTTGGATTTATGATTTAAATGGCTTATTTTCTTATGTATTTGATTTCTTTTTGTGATTAGTATTTTCATTTTTATAATTTAGTGATATAAAACAGTGAAATTACCAGGAAACATTTGTTACACTGTATATCAAAATTTTAAACATTCTATGGATTAAAAAACTTAAACTTTTTCACAGGTTCAACATTTTGGTGACTTTTCCCTCAAGATATTTATCTGACCAAATCCACAGGATACCTGCTTCCTTTGTCCCTTTAACTCCGGGTCTCTCCGTGGCCTGCCTTGCCGACAGCCTCCCCCATCCCACTCCTCCTCTTCCTCTTTTCTTTCTCTGCTTTCTTTTATCTCCTTCTTCCTGCTCCCTGCTCATTCCTTAATGGGGACAAAGTTTTCTGGGACATGCAGGCAGGAGGGACCACTGCCTCACTGCGATGACACCACCAGGTCCCATCTTGACACGGGTTTCAGATCACAGGGAATAAAATCCCTCATCAACAGTGCTGTGGTCTTTACTAAAGCACACTCCTGCTGAATCGAGGGACCGGGTCAGGCTGGCCCTTATGTCCTCCATCACGTGTCTGACTCATGGTATCATTCAATGGTAATAAAAACAATAATTTACCAATTCAAGAATGTTTCCACATTTTTATTATCTCAGTATTTTCTCACCTGTCCTTCTCTCCCCCACAAACTATCTCAAGTTCATCATTTCAGGGCTGTATTTTGTCCTCTCCCCAGTGGTCACAGTGTCTCTGTTGGCTCAGTGACTCATCCACTTTCCCCAGTGTTGTCTGAGTTACATAAAATGCCTGAAGTACCACACGGGTCTGTTGGGCAGCCACAACCACCCCATCCTCAGAGGCAGCAGAATCCTCAGCCTCCTACAAACTGAAGTTTCCCCAGCAGCAGAGCTCTCCCTTCCTCTTCCTCTTCCCACCTGGTGAACTTGCAAAACCACTTTGATCTCTGCAGTACCTGGGGCTTAGTGGGGTTTCATGGATCTTCATAATCTGCTAGTCCGATCACTCTGACAGTGATGGCTCAAAGATCAGACCTTGCTTGGCCCATCCCCGTTCTAAAAGAAGAGAATGTGTGCTTCACTTCCCCTGCTTGGGTACCCTCTTGTAGGAAAGTAAAAGTCTCCATCACCCATCAGTCATCTTGTTCCTTTGACATAAGGTGGCATTGCAGCCTGGAGTGAATTGGGAATGCAGGGCGGCTTTACCCAAGTAACACAGCCTTTCAACCTGAGACTTGGCTTGTTTACCTTTAGTAAATATTTGAGTATCTCTGCTCCCTTCAGGTGCAAATTCTTAGCTTCTGGGATGTAGCATTAAGGGTAAAGATGAATGAGACACATCTCAAACTTCAAAATAACGGTATGTCTTTTTTGCATTGGCCTCCTCCTGCTTTGAGCCTACTACTTCCTCTGATGAGCTTTGGAGGTGATGTTATTATCCTGGCACCTGAAAATTAACTGTTGGCCTCTCCCACTGAAAATCATTCCATTCAGGCAGGCATTCTCTTAAAGAAACCCTCAGATGGCATCCTGAGCAGGAAGTGCGGCTGGCTGGAGTGTGGCTTCTGCTGTAGCCCTGTGGGATGTGTCTCTCTCTGCCACCTGGCCAGGACCCTGTGTGTCCTTGCCGCCCTGTTGCAGGATTCCACATCTGGAGTGATTTGGGATCTGTTTCTTTGGAATTAGGGAAGATGCATAGATTCTGACTCAGCCCCGGCCTGTGATTCTGTTATCATAGCTGGATCTCTCATCAGGATGCTAGATTTGGGCAATCCAAGCAGGGCCTATGAGTCAAGGCTCCTGTTCCCTGCAGAAGAGTGATCTCAGTCTCTCTCAAGTTCTTCCACTAAAGCTGTGAGGATGTCTACAACTCTTCTGTGCCATAGCAGGCAGCAGGAAACCCAGGGGCACTGGCCCAGGCCTCTCATTCTTGAATACTCCACCAGGGCTTCTGCACTGCTCTTACCAATCCACGAGGGTCATATTGCTATGCAGATAGGGGGGTGGAATTAACCCTTTTGACTGGGACACTCGTGAGAGTGGAAGGCAAGGTTGCGACCAAGCCAGCACACAGTGTGATGGGGTTTAGGAGACATTTCCTCCCCAAACAGGCAAGGGCACTTCTCTTACTTAGCCCCACCCCTCCCAGCGGGACTCTGCTTCAAGCCATGAATGCCAGTGATCCTGGATGCAGATGCAGAGGGGAGAAGAGAGAGTTACAGAGATGTCAACTGCACGGTCCAGCCATGATCCACTCTGCAGTCATGGACCAGGAGGAACTGGACTTGTGGGAGGGTTAGACAGAGGTGGTGATATCTGAAGCAGCTCCCGGGAGGCTCACTCTAAGTCCTTCCAGTGAAGTAGGAAGGGAGTGAAATTCCAGCTGAAGGGACATGCTGACCAAGGTACAGAGCCCGGGTTCTGCCCCACCTTCCTGGAAAAATGAGGAGATCTGTTTTCTGGCCACGTTCCCTATTCATTCTCCAAATAAATCTGTGCAGGTGTCCTGGATGTGACCAACATGGACCTGGGAGTTAAGGCAAATCTGACTTCCGTGTTCTTTAGTTCTCTATTCTCTGTTCTCTAGTCCTGGGCTTTTTTTCTTTTAATAGGAACTGTCTGGACATAGGATTCACATACCATGAAGCTCAACTAAAGTATATAATTCAGTGTTATCAGTATATCATTGTTCTTGACTTTAGCATCAGATTGTTTTGTAGGCCAACAGATAATCATTACTGGAACATTCCTAAAAATTTCTAAGCATTATTCACAGCTAATTTCCTTATTATAATTATTGATACAATAGCATTCAGCTGACCACTCCCACCACATACACACACATGCTTGTGAGCACGAACACACCAAGGAAGTGAAGGATCCTCATAGAAGTTCATTTTATATTACTTTGCCATCATTTGTCCACCTACCCCCATAATGATTTTAGTCTCCACGTTTCTTTCCACTTTATTAGTGTTGAGATCTAGAGTATCAGTCAGGGTCCACTCAGGATCACAGAGCAGCTTGACAGAGTGTAATGCAATGTTCAGCCTAAGAGACGTGAGCAATGGAGGCTGCCATACAGAACCAGAATCTCTGAGGGGTGGAGGAGCAGCAGATGTGGATAGAAGTCTCCAGCCCTGGGCTGATCACCTCACCCAGTAAAGGAATACGTCTGTGTGAATAACTTCTCCCAGGGCTGAGACCAGGCCTGTGCCCAGGGTTGATGGGAACTTGGACAAGCTGCTGAGGGTGCTGCAGCAGGTGTCTGTCGGGAGGTCACTGACAAGCTGCCTCCCGGGACCACCCAGGTGCTGGCTGGGGAAGCGGCTGGGGAGAGGCTTGCTGTGTGCTACTGCTTCCTGCCAGTAGGTCTTGGAGAGAGGAGGGTGTGACTCCAGGAGTGCACACTCCAGGGCCCAGAACTCTCTCGCATGAAGGGAAATATTTACAGTCCCCAGCACTGTTATCAGGGAGGAGGCCACGTAGGAGGATCTGAAGCTGAAAGTCAATGGATTATCGACTGCCCCGTGTAGCCTAGAACTCAGATGTTCCTAACCACCTGGGCAACTCTGGCTTCTGCATGTAGTCATTTTTCCCTCCTTGCAGCTTCTCTGGTGTTCGAAACTCCCCTTTCAGATCGCAGAAAGCCCCAGTCACTTCTGGCCACCCACATCTGTCTTGGAGGCAACACACTCCCAAAATAGTAACCTGCCTCAGTGACATCCCATTCAAATGGGACTCACAAGCAAGAGGAGCAAGCTGGCAAAGTGCCTGGCTGCAGCCTTTCCTCTTCATGAGTTCACAGAGTCCAGTTTCACATCTGGGGCCATGTAAGACAGATCCCAGTATCAGAGGGCAAGGGTGTGACTTGTATCAGCAGGAATAAAGACAGTGGCAGTCACTTGTATTTTGTTCCCTGCTAGGGTTTCATTGTCCCAGGAACCTAGATTTCAGGGATCATCTGCTGATTTTTACAGAGCTCACAAATGTATCTGGAAAATGAGAGAAACTGCCTTGTGCCGCAGTCTGGCTGGGCACAAAATCACGAGCCACTCAAGCAGGAACAAACTTTAGTTTTTGAAACTGCCGCCAATGTCTAGTATGCGCCCGGGAAGATTTTCGATCCACACACGCGGCCTCCTCCCTGAACTGCCAGAGCAAGTTCCTCCCCGGGAACTCCCTCCTACTGTACTTCCCCAACCAATGGGAACTCTCCAGGAGTCCCTTAGCAGGCCAAGGTGAACAGCAGGAGTCCAATATCCATATGAATGCAAATCTTAACATAATCATATCATCTCCATGGCTAGCTGGCCTCACCTTTCCACCAAAAATGCTATGCATCATATACTTGGCTCTTAGCAGCCTTGCTCAGGATAAACAGCTATGGGTGGTGGGAACTGGTTCCAAGGCCA
Source organism: Marmota flaviventris (assembly GCF_047511675.1). Classification (NCBI taxonomy): domain Eukaryota; kingdom Metazoa; phylum Chordata; class Mammalia; order Rodentia; family Sciuridae; genus Marmota; species Marmota flaviventris. Next base: position 176,162,585 of record NC_092500.1, read on the forward strand.
GGGCTCCCACTCTGATGTCCTGCCAGTCTCCCTGGACCAGGTTCACGAAGCCAGCAGCACACACTGGCCCAGCGTTTAGGGTTCTTCTCCTGTCCTTTCCCAGCAGCCTGTGGGACAGAGACAATACAGCCGAGCTCCAGGCCCCCTCTTTGCCCATGAGAATGCATCCCAGCCTGTGGCCTGGCCGTGTGGCCCTTCTGCCGTGACAGCCCCTCGGCATGCTCAGAGTCACCTCTGCTTTCCCAGCAGGGCAGTGCGAGGAGATACTCAGCTCGTCTTCCAACCACAGTGAAGTCACTACTAACTACCTGCGTTATTAGTGTTTGTTTAGAACCTACAGTTTTAGGTCTGTGTTGGTGATTATTCTTATTTTGTTGGCAAGCAAAAGGAAATAAAACATTTTCCAACTAGTCAGAATCTATCTTGCCTTTGGTGCCTATCGATTTGGTTAGTGACCGTTGTGGTATTTTCATGCAGGTGTCTCAAACCCATGACTAATATTGCTCCCTTGGTGTAGTTTATAGCCTGCATTACTTGTCCTTAGTTTTTAGATTGTACATAACATCTTCCATTTTGCATGCTGACTGTGTATTTTAAATAGGTTTCTGGACAGATTATTCTGAACTTCAGAAATCTCTCTTATAAAATGCATCATGCTCCCATCAGAAGATATGGACCAAGTTTGTTAAGTCTCCTGCCCTGAGGAATGCACATCTCAGTGTGCAAAAATATAAATATTTTGAATGTTTTGTTTTTAAATCATTAGTAGTATTGAGAATCTGAAGAGGAGATGGGCTGTGTTAAGGATAAGTTTAGCAACTTATCATTTGTCTTTTAATATCTAACATTAGTTGCGTGTTACACTTTTTCTTCTGAAAGAGAAGTGGCTTTAAAATGATGGCACAAGAGTTTCACTCACTTGTTCAACAATGTGGCCTCATGAGCAGGTGGGTGACCCCTTGTGGAACCAGCCATGTCTCCAGCAGCTGGTCCAACTGCAGACACAAGTAGAACTTGGTTGTCTCTGTTCTTAAAGGTGCCTCCAATTAGGTGCCTCCATACCTGGTATCCTTTCCCCGTTTAAAGTTTTTGCTGCCTAACCATACACATGAGAATTTGATGTTTAAAATTTAATTTATTTACAGTGTAAATATTTGGAGTTGATGACCAGAATCTCCCAACTTTTATGAGTGTTACTTGTTTCTGATGGTTCTGTTGGTAACTAATGTCTAATGGAGGACTCTGCTGTGTACATGTCCTTTTTTTGTTTTCTATCTGGTGAAATAGCCGAGGATCATTTAGAAGACTCTTGAAGATTTTGGAGCAAGAAAAATCTAGATAGTCACAACTGTTACTGCTCCCGTAATTCTGAAATAACATTTCCCCTTTTGCTATTGTCCAAATCCCCCCTGACATCATTCTCCTTTTCTTAGCTGTCAAACCCTGCAGGAACAGTCCTGGAGAGTCGCTAAGGCGCGTGTCTCACTGTGGCGATACCCTGCGGGCAGCCGCGATGACAGACGGCATAGTGTAGGCAGTGTGGTTCCCTAAATCTTGTGCCCAAGCCTAGGAGGAAGCAGAGTTTGTGGACTTCGCCAGTGTGGAGAAAGGGACATTTCTGCCGTCCCAGGAGCAGGCCCCATGTAGATTTGGAATCTTTAAGATGAAAACATCAAGAAAATGCTCCTTTCCCATGATTGCGGGGCTCCACTCTGGGTTGCAGCTCACATGCAGTGGTGTCAGCTGTCCACTTAATAAAAGGTAGTTTGATCCACTCAGTCACCAATTTCTTCTGCTCAGTGGGAGAGAAGCTGGAATCATGTCCCTGGCTGCATCAGGGAGGCCTCCCCCACCCCCACGTGCCTTCTGCACAGCCGGCCTGAGTAGGCCCTGGTGTGGCCACCTGGACAAAGGGTCCTGCCTGGCGAATCAGAGACAAAAACACACACTGTTAACTTGCAGTCCACCAACAACGTGTGAGTGTGTCTTTCCCCACATCCAGCATTTATTAGTGTCTGAATTCCTGACGGCTGCCATCCTGATGGGAGTAAGATGAAATCTCAACGTAGCTTTGATTTGCATTTCCCTGATTGACAGAGATGTTGAACACTTTTAGATGTATTTGTTGGCTATTTGCATTTCTTCTTTTGAGAGGTGTCTGTGTAGTTTGTTTGCCCATTTATTGTGTCATTTATCATTTTGGTGTTTGTTATGATTTTGAGTTAGTACAACCACTGCAAATCTCTATGGAGTTTCCTCAAAAGACTGGAAATGGAGCCACCATATGATCCAGCTATCCCAGTCCTTAGTATTAATTCAAAAGAACTAAATCAGCATACTATAGTGATAGCAATGTTATATCAGCATGTTTCACATGTTATGGAATCAGCTCAGGTGCCCATCCATAGATGAATGGATAAAGAAAATATGGTCGTATAAACAATGGGGTTTTACTTGGTCATAAAGAAGAATGAAATTATGGAATTTGATGGTAAATAGATGGAAGTAAAAAAAAAAATACTGAATTAAAGAAGCCAGACCCAGAAACTCAAGAGTTGAATGTTCTCTCTCATCTGCAGATGCTAGACCAAAATAAGAAAAAAACAGGGGGGGGGGGGGAACCACATGAAAACAGAAGATCAGTGAGCAGAGGAAGGGGCTGAGGAAGAGGGAGTAAGATGGGGAAAGACAGGCACCGCAGAATAAAACTGATCCAGTTACGTTATGGACGTATAACAACACAGCACATGAGACTTACCTTTATGTGTATCTACAAAGCACTAATGAAAAACAATCAATAAAGAGAAGGGAGATGAGTAGAGGAAGGGAAATAGGAGGAGGGAAGGAGGGGAGGGAAAGAGGAAGTAGGAGAGGCTGAAGTGGAGCCAGTCACATTCCACGCACACGTGATTCTGTAAATGAACCACAGTGTTATGTATGACGATAATGCACTGATAAAAAATGAAATTAAAAAAAAGTGCATTGTCTTTGCCTCCCAGGAGCTGATGATCCTGCAGGGGAATGAGGAAATTAAACTGTTTGCTCAAGCTGGGGTGGGCCGGGACCGGGAAGGAAAACACAGGGGATCCCCCAGAGAGAAATCCGAGCCAAATCATGGAATCCAGGAGGGATGTGTTCAGGCAAAGAGGCAAAAAGGAAGAGAAAGCTGGCCGCCCAAGGACGAGCACATAGACAAGTGTGTGCAGGCGGTGCCCACTGAGTGCAGGGACAGTGGGGTGCGAGAGGCAGTGCCCTGCAGGAGGGAGGCAGAAGTGGGGTGATAAGGAACTGTGGGGTCAAGGGGAGTCTTGGGATGCACGGGATCCCGTTAGAATGGAAGAGATCTGGAATGGATTCCAGCTTCTTGTTTGGGAATCAGGATGTGGGATGATGCATTTACCAGAACCGGGACTAGACAAGTGGATTGGGTGGGAGAGGAGTGGATTTATCCTGCCGTGTGCTACAAGAGCCTAAGATGCCCCTACATAACCAAGTGGGCTCATCATGGGACGTTGACATATAGGAAATTGTTTTGGGTGGAAGAGACACACATGAGTTACTTAAATGACATTTCTCAGAACCTTTCAGCCAAGTCATAAAACATGAACTGTCCAATCAATGTGAGTTCTGTTGCCCAAGCCACGTGCCTGCCCGGTTCCCCGGCAGCACTGGTGTGAGGGAGGGAGGCTCTGAAGACCTGTGGCTGGTTATCAGCTGGGCTCTGCATCACTGTCCTGCCTGTGCCAACACAAACTGGTGACCAACTGTCCTGTTTTGCCTGGGACTGTGCAGATTTCAGCTCTAAAATCCTGCCGCTTCCAGGGTCCCCAGTCTCCAGCAAACAGGGGCAGCTGTGGACACTGTGAGTGTAGATGGTGTGCATCACGCCCAGCCTGGGTGTGCCTCGGCAGTGTGGGAGGGCACCTTTGGCTCTGGCCTGGACCCCAGTGGGGACAGACCAGCCAGAGGAGTCGGACTGTCCTGCAGGCTCTCCTCCCTGCCTCCTCCAACGTCCTCACCTCGAGAGCGCGTCTCCCTTCAAGGTCCTCGTGCAGCATGTTTGTAGACCAGTACCTGTTTGCAGGTTTTCCCTAATTTTTACTCTTCAGAGGATTGTAGGAAATCGTCTGTAAAACTCCCAAAAAGCAAACAAATGTTCGAATTGAAAAGTCAACACCATTTAAGCGAAATGGGAAGAGTCCGCTTCTCCCTCAGCATCCTTGCTCTCCTTGTGATCCGTCTCCCCATCTGCTCCCTTGTGTCACCCTGCACATCTAAACTGCCTCTGTGTCCCCCTGGTGCTCAGGACTTGGGGACTTTTTTGTAATTGACTCAATAAAGTCCATTACACTTTTATTGTCCCTTGACTGTTGAAAGATGGACACCTCGGATACAAACCCACGTGGTGTGGGTCTCTCTGCGTGTGATTGGATCACTGCCATTTCTTAGCCATAAGAATAGCAAGATTCAGTCTGTCTTAAGAAAATACATAAGGGTCATAGCATATTCAGTCTAGTTCTCAAGGATTTTTTTTAACATTACGGGCCTCCTGAAAGTGCTGTCATAAATATTGTGCTATCAGCTTTTTTGCTGTTTGATGTTATTTGGTGAAAAATGGTTGGGAGAACCCCTGAGTCAGGTCTCGTGATTGCTGAGCTGGTGACCTGAGAGCGCGTCGTGGTCTGAGTGCTGAGGCGGGCTCTCTAGCGAGGGCAGCGCCTGCTGGAGTCGATGACTGACTAGCTCGACCTCCCCACATACCCGGAGACTTCCAGGCTGCACCTATCTGTTCTACCCTCGGCCCCACACCGGGTGGAATTTGTTTATAGTCACTGCTGTCACAAACTGTCAGAATAAGTCATCTAAACACAGTTGTTAATATAAGTCATCCATAAGAAGCGATTTGTTCCAAACTGCAGATGAGATGGCCTTCGACGGTCTCCGTGATGCTGAGAGACCTTGGCGTGAAGGACTACAAGATGAAGGTGGGAGCCAGGGGGTGCTGCCGGGGCCCCCCAGCATCTGGCTCTGGGAGATGGTCCGGGAGGTGAAGTGAGGTAGCACAGACTCTTGCAGAGTGGCAGAGGGGCCGGGGAAGGTCGGATCTGCAGGAGAGGAGTCCGGCCCCTGAAGGAAGCGGGTGAGATCTCCCCGGTTCCTCATCTTCTGCTTCCCTGGCTTCTGAAGACATATTATTTAAGAGAGCATATCACAGTGTACCTCTGTGGAGGGTCTCAGCTCAGCAGGCATAGAGGTGGAGCCCCAGGGGCACAGGGAGAGCCTAAGCAAGTGGGCTGTATGAGTCAGGTACTTTGTGCACTAATTCCCATCCTGTAAGTGCCTCGCAGGCCCTGCTGAAGTCCTGTGGACCGGTGGCCATCTTGTGTGATACTCTTGAGCCTGAGTTAATATGAGTTAAAAGTTCATCTGGAAGAGCTGATGGGTCTACCTGACAGTGAACTCAGTGCTCCCTGCAAAGCACCCAGGTGTCACCTAGAAGATCCCTTTCCTGACCACACCTGTAACGCACAAGCCCCTCTGTGTGGCTTTCTTGGCCTTTTCTCTGTCTGTAGCTGGACATTTGTCCGACCTCCCTACTGAAGAGTCCCGTGAGGTTCTCTTGGTACCTCTTGCCGTGTGGGTGCACAGACCTCTGGACTGCGGCACGTGTTCAGTAGTCCTGGTGATGATGGAAGGAGCAGCTGAGATCTCACTGTGTCCCTCTTTTCCTGGATCCTCAGAAGGTCAGCTCCAAACTCTAGGCCCACCTGAAATACAGCCCTTTAGATTTTCCTGAGTGTATAAATACTGGTTCTTTCCTCTCTACGACTTTACATCTGTATTTTCATTCACACACCAGGTGGTGGAATGCTAGGTAGCAGGCTATTTCAGATCAACCATGAAGGTCCAGGGATCAGTGTCCAATCCAGCTGTGTACAGCAAGGCCACTCCCTATCCAGCCACCTTTGCTCAGCCTTTGGGGTGAGTTCTTCCAACAGAATCCCCCTGTACTGCATGGAGACCTTCTGACCAAGGCCTTGGCTCTGGTTGGGATGGGGAAGACTTGGTCCTTAACACAGCATGGCACAGGGCTGGGAGTGACTGGGGAGGTGAGTGGACAATGAGGGCTCAGACCTCATCAGTAGATACGACCGTTTATGATTCATAGCTGAGTGGGCTCTTAGGAGGTAAAAGTCAGGTGGAGGAAATGCCTGTGAAGGGTGAATTTGTCCCTCTTCCCTTATTCTCTCTCCCTCTCTCTGTCTCTGCGTCCTGATCCCCATGAGCTGCATGCACAGCTTTCCTCTACCACACTCCTCTGACATGATGTTCTACCTCACGCAGGCTTAAAACACTGCGGGTAGCTCACAGTGGACCGAAACTTTTCAAACCATTAACCAAAATGAATATTTATCTTGTAATTTGTTTTTCTCAGGTATTTTGTCATAGCAATGAAATACTGAGAAACAGTTCTCAAGGATCAATTTAGTTACACCGACTTTATGAATTCCTCCCTGACTGTCCCAAACAGAAATCATTCTTTTTCTTGCACCCCACCCCCCCTCATAATATGGCAAATATGATTACATGGGCCATGTTTAGGTCTCATTTAAATGCTACTAAATGAAAATATGATATTTGCCTTAACTTGGCAGATCGGGATTCTGCTTTCTACCATATGGTTCATTCCTGACAAGCAGATGCTCCCTTTTTTTCTTTTATCTTGGTCTCTTTACTTATAGATTTTTAATTTTCTGAATGGCTGCCTTGTTGCATTTCACTCTATATTTGACTATGTTGGGGGACACGGGGAAGAGGGTTGACAAGCAAGGACAGCTGGGGAGGGCAAGATGCAGAGCAGAGAGACAGGACACAAGAGATCCCAGTCCGGAGTAGGGACCGAGTCCCCAGCAGACAGGGTGCAAAGCCCGGGACAGGCAAGATGCACAGCAAGGGTCAGTTGAAGGACGAATTTGGACAAAACAAGATGGCAAGGGACGGAACAATGGTGAGCATCTTCTGTGGGCCAGCCTGATGCCCAGGCTTCACATATGCTATGGAGGATGCGGTTTCTAAGTAAAGGAACTGGGTGACTATGAAGTTACTGAGAGAGGGGATGTAGGAGGAAAATGCTTGCAAGGCACAATTATGTAAAGGCACCCAAGTGCATCCATCTGCTCCCAGCTTCTCGTCACTCTTGCCCTAGCTGTCTCTCTCACCCTGTTCTCCCTCGTCCTCCCGCCCCCCGTCTCTCTTTCCTTCCATCCCTCTCATTTTGATGGCCTCCATCATTTATGCACGTTGGGCCCAAATGCGTTCCGTCAGCAGCAGCGGCTCTGGGTGACCTCTGCTGCAGGGTGGCTGAGCGCTCAGAACAGTCCTGTCCCCTCCGTGGTGTAGACACAGACGAAGGGGACTCCACAGTTACTGGGTTCCTGGTGTGCTTAGTGATGGTGGTTTTCATGATGAGATTATACATACAGTGGACAAGCATCTGAACTGTGTACAACTATTGCCAATACCTTCCCAGAGTTTTCCTGCATAAAGCAGTAGAATCTTTCTGGAGGAAGAGAGGTAGGAAGGACTTTTCAGTTCAGCTAGATGGAAACTTATTTGAATATTTCTCTATTTCTTTCTGGTTAAACATTTCAGATTTTTCTTGAGTAATTATAGTCCTGGCATGAAAGAGCATGCTTTTCTTAATAGATGTTGTGATAATTCTGAGAAAATGGAAATAGCGTACTTCTGTTTGAGTGCTCTGTGCTGCCAAATATTCCCATGGTCTGAATAGACTCCTCAGCCTGGGGCATTGTTCTCTTTCTTTCTTTTTATTTTATTTTATTCTATTTTTTTTTGTGTGTGTGATTCTCTTATAAGCCATTCAGTCTCCTCAGGAAAAGGTCTGAAGCAGCCTTGCTGTGGTCCTTTCAGTCAAAAACTATGAATTAAGACAACTGTTCACAAATAGTAAATTGACTAATATGCATTTGTAGCCTAGGATCCAGGAAGAAGAGAAAACAAAACCAATAATTAATCAGTGAGTTCTAGGTTACATGGACAGGGTCTGTGTGCATATGTGAGTTTACTGGGTAAATAAGAAAATCGAGACCTATCAGAAGGAAAATGACGAAACTTTTACACTTTCCCTGTATTTAGTTTATGTATGTCTGTCCTTCCTGGATGACAGCATTTGAGGTTCTTAAGCAGGATTTTCAGTATGTCATTCAGGAAAACGTTCACAGGTGAAATGAAGATGGGGTGAGCTTCATGAGCGTCAACAGGATAAACATCGCCCTTCCTGTTGGAAGGCCAGGCAGACGGCAGCGTATGTGGGCAGCAGGGGCCAATGCCAGGGGATGTCGGCGAGGTTGCTCTTTTCCTAATCTGTGTACTTATGAATTGAACTTTAAAGTCACAAAGCACATGGAAGGGGACACATTCAGCATCTCAGGAAAGAAACATCTGCACTATTAGAATGTCGTAAGTAGAATTACGTACAAATCCTGTGTGTGTGTGTGTGTGTGTGTGTGTGTATCATTTAATCTGAAATAGTTTTTATTTCTTTGGGCTGAGAACATTCAAAATACTCTGGTATTTTGAAATACACAATGACTTGTGCACCACCGTTGCCCTGCTGTGCCGTAGAACACTGGCATCTCTTCCTCCTACCCGGCTGAGCCCCTCACTGTTAACCACCCTCTCCCCTGGGGAATCCCGTTCCTTCCAGGCTCTGCAGACGCTCTTCCACTGTCAGCCTGGAAGAGAGCGAGGTTTCCATCTTCCACATGTAGGTGAGAACATGCAGGACTGGTCTCTCTGGGCCTGACTTATTTAACATAACATCCTCCGATTTCATACAAACCACAGGATTTCACCCGTCTTGGTGGATGAAGGAGACTCTGTTGTGTGCATACTGCCCTTATTCGCAGTGTTTATTCACACCCTGTGGGGTGCGTGTCTTAGTGGTTGTGAACAGTGCATCACGGAACACAGGGGGGCAGGGGTCTCATCCGCATCTGACTTCCTTTCCTTCACAAGTGGCTCCACCAGTGGAGTTGCTGGATCATTGGGCAGCTCCATGTCTGGTTTGCTGAGCGACTTCTGGAGTTTTCCATGTGGCTGTGCTATCAGGTTCCCACCAGCAGTGCGTGGGGTCCCCCGTGATCTGCTTCCTTGCTAGCGTGTTATTTTGTCTTTTTGATCACACCATTCATTGAGGTGATATCTTTTTATGGAGTCTTTTCACATACTGTTGGCCATTTGTGTGTTATGTGTTGTCTTTGGAGAACTGTCTGCTCAGAAGTCTGACTGTTGTTTTCAAGTGGCCAAAGCTCCTCTGTAGAGTGGCCCAGACGAATGATTAATTGAAAATAATTCTGGAGTGAAATTTTCTGCAGTCGGGATCAGGGTAGCCAGAGCTACTGAAAGTGGGAGAGAGCCCATCAGGTCATTTGGACACACGTTCTTTCAGAATGCAGTTGTCCTTGGTTGGGGAGTAATGACACACTCCCATTTTGTATGTAGCTGTACTGGGAAACGCTGTACTCAGTGGACAGTTCGGAGTCTTTCACATTACAGTGAACAAAATTTAAAATGTTGGTGTGAGAGATCGACAGTACTGTGCTCACCTTGAGGTGACACAGTGGCATAGATGGGAGGGTTCTTGGAGACTGGAAACAGGGATCAGGCAGCTCTGGCAGGGTGGTTACAGGAAACCTTGAGCAAACCATAGCGTGTGTCTTGCTTTATGGACTCACTGTACCTGCAAAGACCTCCCAAGTACTTTTTGGAGCTCTTTAATTTGTCTTAAGGCTGACATTGTGAGTCTGATCATCTCTTCACTTTGCAGGACAGCCTGTGCCTGAGCCATCGGAGGATGCGTGAGCCACGTGTTCTCTGCTTGTGTGGCTGTACCTTCACTCCCCAAAGCTTGCACAGGCTGGGTTTTCTCAGCCGTGTTCTCATCTCTTAAAATTTATGCATGATCTCCAGAGGGGTTTCCAATGTTGCTTGGAGATCTCACTCTGATTTCATGAACTCAAGCAAAAAGCCCAGAAGGATTTACCAGCCCTTCCTTCCTTTCCGGAGAACCTGCCTCCTTCATATGCAGTGCAGCAAAGTGCCAAGTATCCCATGCCTTCTTATCTCCAGAGGAGGGATTTGGATTAGCACCCCTCCAAGGAGTGTTAGATCTCAGATTGAAGGATTTTATTTACCTTCTGAATAACTGAAGGCTGCTCTCCCCTTGAGGTGCAGATCAAATGCTCCCTTTCCCATGACTCCTTCCCCAGTCGCTCAAGAAGCTGGCAGGATTTCTTTCCTCCTAACTCTGATGGCATTTAGAATGTGCCATCATGATTATAATTATCCAGACCCTGATGTGAACTTCTGTTTGCATCAGTCATAGCTCATGTGAGGCGGAGTAACCGTCAGGGGAAAGAACCTTATCTTATGTTCTATCAGTTCCCTTCTCCATAAAATTTGGAAACAGTATGGAATCGATAGTTCACTAAAATGTTGGGTTTCTTGACAATTCCATTCTTGATTGTACATTTAATGTCAGGATGGTTCCCCTGATGGCACAGTGTCACTGCTGCGTTCAGGAGCACTTGAAGGCTGTCTCTTCTACAGTCTGCCTGTCCCCTCTACAGTCTGCCCTGTCTCCCAACCTTCTTGTCTCCAATTCCTCTAGAGGCCACACTTTCTTTGATCGTTTGTTTCACATGTGTCTTAAATACAGATGATGGTTGAAAAAAATAATTTTTTCATTATATTTATATTATGAAACATGTATCTCAAAATATCATTTTTGTAAGGAATATAACCTTAAAAAGTTTCAAAACTCACTTTCTATAGAAGGATCTGGACCATCTGTTGTGTGAGATGATCTACTGTTATTCCTGGTCTGGGTCAGAGAACCTCAGGGTCCCAAGAGTTTGACATGGGGTCAGCTGCCAGCCACCATCGGCTGCCACTTTGCACATTCACCTCTCCCTGGACACCTGGAGTAGCTTCATGGTTTTGCTGTCATCAGGAAGACTCTGCGGACTCCTTATCTCTCCTCTCTGCTCTCACCTCTTCCCTCCCCCCAGCTGGAGAAAATCCCCTTGCTGAAGACATTAACAACCATAAACAGGCAAGGAATCAGACGCTGATCTTCAGTGAGCTATTTTGAAGACGTTTCCATTTGCATAGTTTCTTTTGTTTGTTTCTTTTATTTTTTCTTTCTTGTGTTGCTGGGGATTGAACCCAGGGGCATTGTACAGCTGAGCTATATCCCAAGCACCTCTTATTGTTTTTTTTTGTTGTTGTTGTTGTTTGTTTGTTTGTTTGAGACAGGACTTTCTAAATTGCCCGAGCTGGATTTGAACTTGCAATCCTCCTACCTCAGTTCCCCATTAGCTGGGCTCACAGGGGAGAGCCATCATGCCTGACTGTGTGCATGTTTTCTTAGTGCGGATTCCCAGAACATGCTATTATGGAATGCCCACTGCAGTGTTATACCTCAAATAGAAGTTCCTTCTGATCTGTGAGAAAATGACAATAAAATATCCTGCAGTAGTTTCAATAGCACAAAGTTCCTGTGGGTAAACACTGTTCCCAGTTTGTGCATATATTGTTCTTTAGTGAAGAAACTGAATGCCTGCATGTTGCTTTGATTCATTGAAACTGCTTTTATCACGCAAGCTACCTATATCAAAACAAAGCCAATGAAGTATGAAATTGACTTCACAAAAGCAAAGACTTTGGCTTTCTTAAGTGACACACGGGGCAGTATAAACTTTGAAAGAGTATCTGGTACAATGTGAAATAGTGCTGTGGAAATACCCTAAAGCCTAGACTTATTAAGACCCTCATAAATGAGGTCTTCAGTAAATACTTTGCAGGGTTCTGATGTGTGTAGAAAATATTTGGTTTAATATGGTAAATATGACTAAAAGAAGGTCTCAGGTAATGATAGGTAAGGTGTGTGGCTAGAAAGAGAACTGAATACCAAAGGGCTGTTGAAGCGTTCTTCCTCTTGCTGCAACATCAACTGATCTTAACACCCTCATTTCGGCTCACGGGGTGTGCATGCATCTTCTCAGCCCCAGTTCATTGAACTAATATACTCGTGGAATGCATAAACCTGCAGTGACTCGGGATGTGTTCATTCTAACACCTAAGAAACAGGTGCACAAGAAAGGACTTAAGATGTCTTTGCCACCGTGGAACTTCTAGGTTATTTAAGTTCCTCAGTAAAAGAACAGGAACCCTGGAGTGAGTCACGGTGCTGAGCAGTGCACTCCCTGGCTGGGAACCAAACCTGAGATTATCTGGAACTTCATTCATATCAGAAAATTCTACAGGGAAATGTGCTTGTATCCATTTTACCCTGTTTCTTTTCATGCTACTGTGGTTGAAAGTGGCCCTGACTGTTTACTATTACCAACAGGCCAGCACTTTGGCAGTCACATGGTTATAATAACATAATAGCAATGTTTACAGACAGTGTCTATTATTTTGCAGCATGCTCAGGATTTTATAATCACAATCTGGTTTGATTCTTCCAAAACCCCGAAAAGATAGGCTCTACCTTGTTGTCTTTCACAGCTAACTTTTCTGCACAAGTGAGCCATGAGAGTCACTTGAGTGCTGTGAGTTGCACTCAGCTGTTCCTGTTGTGCTGTTTCTGGAAAGATCATGCGCATCTGTGAGTCACTTTGGCAATACTCGCTCCCTCTACCTGACCTTAGACCATGGTGGGTGCCTGTCTCCCTCCACTTCTATCAGGATTAGCTTGGTTTACTTCATGCTAGCTACCATTTTGCCTCACACTGTTTGTGCCTTGGGTGGGTATATGCATGTCCAGTAGGAAGTGCCAGGGGTAGAGTCCCAGGAGCTGGGCTCCAGGTGGGAGTCTGTTCATATGCAGCTCCCACATCCTTCAGTTGGCAGATAGCCATGTGACCATCCTACAAGGGACTGTAGTGATGTCACCCAGGCCACAACTAGGTGTGTTCAGTTCGAGAAACTATTTGTGTTTTGGATCATCTTTCGCAAGCTGCGGTGAGACTCTAGGGTAGAATTGTAGGATCCAATGATATAATTGCTCTTTCTTATCTGCATGAGACCTGCATAGCTGCTCCAAGATGTCTCTGTGTCACCTAAAACCACATGTTTGTTCTTGAATGTGACATTCTCTTTGATTCGGCCAGACAAGCCCGTAAGTCTCATTGTGATATTGGATGTTATATTCTCGTATTAGCAGATGTAGCATGAGAAGAAACACTCAGGTAATATCAAAGAATCAAACCTGATTCCACCAGGCAGTCTGTGTGATTAGATAATGTGGAATGATTATCTCGATGTTCTTGAGAAAATGTTCTGCTACCTTCAGTATAAAACTCAAATATTTTGTGGATACAGGTGTCTTGCATATTGGTAGAATTTAACTAAAATAAATTACTTATTTTATAGAAAAGGAAGGACTTGCAAAGAAAATAGATGATAATGATTGAGACTTAACCCCCTTTAATCGTAAGTACAAACTGAGCCCCTTATTATCTGCCAGAGATGTATTTCCATAATAGCTATACATGTTAAGTGTAGAAATAAGATTGGTCATTCCTACCTGGCTATATTGACCAACCCTCAATATAGTCCTTTTACATACATTAAAGGCAAATAACATTTCTGATTTTTTGTAAATGATCATATATCCCAAATTAGAATCCAAATTTTGTAAATGGATGATGTTTTCCTGGGAATGGAAGGACTCAAACAACAGTACTGAACAACAGAATGACTAGATGAACAGCATCTCGCATAGTGTTTCTGTTTCGAAATCCCATTCAAGAGATTTAAGTGATGACAACCATGACCGTCTTTCAATTATATACCAACACATTGACTGATTCTGTTGTAGAAGGACAGCTATTAGGGAACTGATGATTTGGTGACATTGAATAGGGGGAAAGTCAACCAAGTCCGACACACATTCTGGAATGTGGAGGAGTTTAGAGAGACAGCTTCCATTTCTCCAGCCTTTTTGGTGAAGAGCTTAGAGTGAAACGTCATAAAGTCATAAATATTGAGTTGCATATTGTTTGATCTGCCACTGCAGGTGAGCAGATGGAAGGTGTGGCACCTCATGGGTGAGCAGTGGGCAGGATCCTGTACCTGGGGCCTGGAGAGGCCAAGGCTACCTGGTGAACAGCAGGAGTCCATAGGCAGGACTGGGGATTAGGTGGATTTTGAAGAACTTCCACATTCTATTATCTATATGTTTGTTTTCTAGCTTTACTGTGGTTATAAAGATAAAACAAAAAAAGCCTATTAAAGACATATTACAGAAAATACATTTAGAATCAGCCCCGATTGACATTTGCCCTAAACGATAGATTCTCCCAGAACCCTCCTCTTGTGCAGTCCTGTGCGCCTTTGCTGAAGGTGGATGATATTCAACAGAGTAGGAGAGAAAAAAAAATTCATTTACAATTCCTACAACCCAAACTCTTAGAAATTTATAAATAGTAGTTTTCCAGGGCCTTGAAGAGAAAGGGTGCATCGGAATGACCCAGGCCAATACTGTGGTTCATTATTCTGCTACAGAATATTTTGCTATTGAATTTATCTGTACAATAATCATTTGAGAAGGCTGAAAACAAGATTTACTAGGATGATCTTCTAACATTATAACAAGACACTAAGTACTTTGCAATGATACAGAGTTCTTTCCTTGATTTTATACTCGTTTTTGTATTAATCATTCACTTTTCAGTATTTGATTGAACACTACTTTTTGAAAGATTGTATGATGTATCCAAGATCAGTTGTGGCATTGATTGCATGCAATATTTGATTAAAATATTCCAGTTCAACACCTGTACATCAAATATCTTAATTAGCATTTTAAAGACACTTGTAAATATTTCAGTCAGAGAAAATTGTGATTTTGTGTGTGTGTGACACAAATATCAGATACCTAGGTAATGAAGAACTTTAACAACATTACCAAATGCATTAAACATAAAATGTTTACATCAACTGCATATTTAGTGAAATAGCTTTTATGTTCTAATCAACTTTTAGACACTGATATTGGAAGTTTCCCATAATGCCATGTTGCATTCTTGTCTCTTGCAGAGTAACTCAAGTACAGTTGGTAACAGGACATGTATTCTTGATTTCATTTTAAGTAATCTTAAAACTTATTCTGAAGAGTGAATCAGATGGTCAGGAAAAATTAACAAAAATATTGTCCTAGGATTGTAATTAGATACATATAATTTAATATTTTAAAATTGCATATGTACTGTAATACATTCACATCCTTAAAAATCTCAATTCCCAAATGAGATTATCTTTTCCTGTGCTTCCTGCTCTCCATGGAAAATGACTATGAAATCCTTCAGCATCTTCTAAAACTAAGAACAGAGATTCAGATCAGTGTGGCAGGGGTCTGTATTCTTTCTTCATGGTATGCGAGGAAAGAGGTTTTTGTGTGAATTACCAGATGAGGAGCCATTTTATGTTCTGGAGAGGGATAATTGGATGCATATGTGAGAGATGTATGGGTGCGACCTTTCTTTGTAGTTTTACCTTATTCATCTTATCATTGTATAAATATTATTTAAGTTTCCCCAGCTTATAGGCTTTTTTGGTGGATTCTGTCTTAAAGCTACAGTAATGACGCTGTGATGAACGGTCCTACACACATGTATTCTGTCCAGACTTGTGAATGTGGACAGGGCACCTCTGAGAAGTTACACTGCTGATGAAGGAATCACTGAATTGTTAAAGACTTTTTTTTTAAAGAACTTAGTTAGAAACCCACAAAGTCAAATATTGTGAATTTTTGTGATTTGGATAAACCATACTAATACATAGTTATCATGTTAACGTTCACACCAGCAAGGATTGCTTCACATTTCCCCAGCCGTATCTTCCTTTCAGAATATCAGTATACTTCATATGAAGTATTTAACTAAGTTAAATAAAAGATACTTTTAATACAATGAACAATTTTATTCAGTAATAGAAAGCTTAAGAATCAATAAGAAAGATATATATATATATATATATATATATATATATATATATATATATATATATCCCTGTTATTTAACCGGTTACTTAATGAGTGTGAACCACATAAGCCAGCTGAAATGGATACCACTGATAAGATCCACAGTAGCTGAGATTACTAAAGAGATTGTCAGTGATAATTTAGTACAAAAATGAAAATTTACTCCACATGGCTAGGGCTGAGAGAGTGTCCAAGACAGCACATTAATCAAGTTAAGGAAATTTTCAAATATATGTTGTTACTCATGCATATTTAAACTCTGCCAGAAATCTTTGCTTTTCTAGTGATTTTATAGGAACAATATAGACTCAGATAATACATTCTTTAATTTCAAAAATTAGATCTTCAAGAATTTTCAAGTCTTCTAATACTTGAGATTGAAGGCAGATTACTTGAATAATATCATTTGTAGCCAAATGCTTGCAGGTCGTGTAGGTAATCTCTCAATTGAATACTAGGACTGCAGAGTTTGCGTAAGTGGCCCAACCCCCAGGAGCTCTAAGTCAACACAACTTCTCAGTGGGATGATGTGGGTTTAAAATAAGAGGATAGAGGTAATATGCAGTGGGACACACTGGGGGCTCCCCAAAGACCTGTTGGTTAGAGACGAAAAGCAAAGTGTGTGGAGCAAACTGGAACTTACTTCTTCTGCAGCCAGGGGCTGCTAAAGGAAGCACGGATCCATTGCTGCCTCCAATAGTTGTGTGCAAGTGAGGAGCCAGGATCAAAATATAATTCTAAGACACGCCTCCAGGGACCTGCTTCCTCCAACCATGCCCCTCCTGCCTGGGTTAGCACCCAGTAATCTATTCACATTATTAAGCCATCAAATCCATGGATGAAGCAGCAGCTCTCATAATCTAATCCTCTCACCTCTGAATATTCCTGTGCTATTACCTGAGCTTCCCAAGGGCACCTCATATCCAAACCCTAACCAGACGCCTACCCAGGTTTAGCACTGTGGCAGTGGTGTGCTTCCCTGTCTACCAACTTCAATGAGTTTGTTATAGGGGGAAGGGACAACGCAGGACAGACCAACAGCTGGGGAATGGGTGCTGCCCCAGACCCCAAATTCATGAACATGAGGGTAATACTCCAGATCTGTCCAGCATTTGGAATGGCTCTCCAAAATAGGACTCTTTGGAAAGGACTATTTCAGTCCTTTCTTGAAGATCTAACTATCTGAATGCCTATGAATTAGTTTTTTTTTTTTTACAAAAATAAAAAATCAATACAGGCAGGGCTGGGGTTGTGGCTCAGCAGTAGAGCACTTGCCTAGCACATGCAAGGCCCTGGGTTCAATTCTCAGCACCACATAAAAATAATGAAATAGATAGATAGATAGATAAATTAAACTAAGGTATTGTGTCCAACTACAACTAAAAAATAAATATTAAAAAAAGACTATCGGTACCTGAAGGAACAAACATACCCAGTTGTTCTACGAAGGCAGCATGGTGGGCTAGAGAGGGAACCATCCAGAGAGCCCGAGAAGCTGGGAATGAAGACAAGCTGTGCTCCTTAGTAACTAAGAGGCTGTGGAATCCCCTCATTGGGGTGGTGTGAGAATTTATGAGAAAATATATGGAAACACTTAGTGTGAGCAGGTGGACCCTCACTCCTGGTGGGTAGGCTCTCAGGTGAGGCATTTCAGTTCCTTTCAGATGGAGTGGACGGTGGGCAGACCTGCAGCAACTCGCAGATAAGTCCACAGACTGAACACAGCCCTGGATGGTCTACCAAGACGTGGGCCCAAATTAACGTCTTTCTCTCCACACCACAAACACCCCACTGGGGGCAGACTTGGCCAGGGTGTCAAGTAGAGCGATCCCACTATGCGCTGAGACTCCTCCGCTTGGTAATTTAGAAACAGGAGCTCCACTGTGCAACTTGAGGGCCAGAGAATCAGGGCAAAAGTATGTGGGTAGGAAGCAAACATTTCCCCCCCAATCTCTGCTCAGAATGTCTACAGACACCTGGAGCATGTATTCGGAAAAGCATTAAAAAATAAACATATGGCTAGGTTACAAAATCTCAAGAGAAAGCCTTTGTGTGGTTGATTTTCTTTCTATGAATATGTTTCCAGTTGTGTGGATGATCCAGTCGTTACTGGAACACCTATTCTTTACGTTACTCAACATCTATTCTTTACAGTGGCGAGAAAGATACCTGAACAGTTATTTCCTTCTATAAAACCAGCTTTGACTTTTCGACTAAGCCTCCTGTTCCAGTGACTTGATAGAAGGACTCATTCTCTCTCCTTTTTCACTGAGAAATAGCTCTTTGGCTGGGATTTGGGTCAGGCATTTGTTTTGGTTGATTCATTTTGCCAGTTGTCTGCCCTGCCCATAGGCAGACGTCTAAAGGAATTCTTCTGCGTGCATTGATGCACAGCCACCCAGACAGCGCTGAGCAGAAGGACCGTGGAGCGGCCCTGCCTCTGGTGCCCAGGCATGCCGAGCAGGGAGGTCCTGGGAGCAGCTGAGGGCTCCCGTGCTCATTTCCTCCCAGATGCCAGGCCAAGAACCTCCACAGACACAGAGGCTGACGGTGTCACTGCCCAAGAACGGAAGAAAGAGAAGAAAACTAG
Source organism: Marmota flaviventris (assembly GCF_047511675.1). Classification (NCBI taxonomy): domain Eukaryota; kingdom Metazoa; phylum Chordata; class Mammalia; order Rodentia; family Sciuridae; genus Marmota; species Marmota flaviventris. The sequence goes on from NC_092500.1 coordinate 176,181,247, forward strand.
TGTGATGTGGATGCTAAAAATACTTTTACTCAACTAAGAACTAATTTTCTCCCACAATATCTTGACATTACACCTTGGAAGACTTAGACATCACCAAAAGCCAATTTCTGCAAGACACTGAGACTCTGAAATCTAATTCTCTCAATACCTATGACTTTTATTCCTTGTCATGAGATGAAGAATATATTTAGCTCAGTTGAGCTCCAGTGTTTTAGTCTTGAAACTTGGAATTATGAGATCTGTGGATGATCTTGATTGGATCTTGAATTTTAAGAAGTTGCTATATATGATGTTAATTCAGCTTGTTCCTCATGACTGAAGATGAGAAATGGAAGATGGTGGCATGGGGACTCAAGGCTGAGAATGAAGATTCTGGTTAAAGTTCTAATCATTTTCCATCAAATCTCCATCTGGAAAGCCCTTTACTTTTTACATCCTTGAGGTTTACATCCCTTGTAAGATGCTCTATGGAGGTACACGGTGCCCTGAGGGTGTCCTGGGCTCTCAGTCTTCTTCTGTTGTTTAGAATAAAAACATCACTGAGAGCTCAACTAGTCTCAAGGCCAAGATGCCTCTGTTCCAAGCAGGCATAACTACACACACATACACACACACAACACACACACAACACACACATACACACAACACACACACACACGCAACACACAACACACACACAACACACACACACACTCACACACACAACACACACATACACACAACACACACACACATACACACTCACACACAACACACACAACACACTCAACACACAACACACACAACACACACACAACACACACACACACACACTCACACACACTTCTGCCTGCCTGTCAGCAACACCTGGGGCCTGATCCTTTAGAGTTACCCAATGCCCAGTATCCTGCTGAGGTGTGAATCTCCCCGCAGAAGATGCCAACTTTCATTAGTCACCCCCGTGTCATCGAGTGGCTGATAGCATGAGTTTCCAGATGCTGATCTGTGAGGGTTCATGTTCCAGGTGGTGTGGGGGGCAGAAAAATTACTTAGACTTGAAGAACCTTCAAGGTCCCCTGTACCTGGACCAATGATGCCAGTGAAATGTTCAAAACTTGTAAGGAAGCTGGTGTCCCGTGCAGCAAAGTCACGTGGACTCCCAACTTACATGGTTTAGATCTGGTTACAGCCAGTCTGCGGGAATCTCCAGGAAAATGTCTCCTGGGATTTACTTTGTGTTCTTTTTTTTTTGAGAGAGAGAGAATTTTAATATTTATTTATTTATTTTAGTTTTCGGCGGACACAACATCTTTGTTTGTATGTGGTGCTGAGGATCGAACCCGGGCCGCACGCATGCCAGGCGAGCGTGCTACCGCTTGAGCCACATCCCCAGCCCCACTTTATGTTCTTGATGGTGTTTTCAGTTTGGTAGGTGACAGAATCATCACCGTGATGTAGGTATGTTAGTCTGTTTCCTCACTACGACCAAAATGCCCGACAAGAATAACTGAGAGGAGGAAAAGTTTACCTGACCCCCGTTTTGGTAGGGGTCCCTTCGCGGTTGGCTGGCCCCAGTGCTGTGCACCTGGGATGAGGTGGAACATCACCGTGGAAGGCAGGCAGGCAGGAAGTCGAGAGAGCAAGGGAGACAGAGATGCAGGGACAAATGTGAACCCTGCGCACCCCGCGGCGACCCCCTCCTCCAGCCTCCCCTGCCTGCCGTTCCATCATCACCGCGGCTCTTCAAGTTATCAGTCCACCAAATGGGTTCATGCTGCCTGGGTTACAGCTCTCGTAATCTGGCCATTTTACCCCTGGACACTCCTGCACTGGCTAATAGGAGCTTTGGGTGCGTACCTCACCTCTAACCCCAAACCCTATGACTCAGTATCAGAGGGATACCACATTTCTACAGCCCTAAGTTTGAGTTTAATAATTTAAAAAAACTCAACACTCCATGATGCTGCATTTTATGTTTCTCATGAAAGAAGTGCCTAAGTTTGTTATGAGCCTCCAGTTTGGGGACGTGTAAGGATAGTAAAGATATTAATGATAAACGCAGGGTTTTTTCCCAAGGTTTACTTTTCCAAGGATGAGGGCGATTGTGTTTGTTGTTGATTCACGTTCTCTATTTCTCATCCGTAAGTGGTAGAAATGTTGGATGTGCTGCCTCCTTTTTTTCTGTTCTAGTCCATTTAGGGCCCTTCTTCAAGGTGGGGCAGAGCAGCCTGGCTTCCTCCCTGGATTTTGGTATTCTTGTTTCTGGTGTTCTTTGCTTATTTTGTTCAGAGGAGCCGTGGGGTTGTCGTGTGGGGGGATCGTCAGGCATAGGGCCAAGTGGGGAAGTGTCCGACTGCTGCCGGATACTCAGATTTGGTGTTCCAGGGTCCAGATACTTAAAATGGCTTGTCTTTATTTGTGAGGAATTGAAGCCTTTAATTCTGAGATTCGAGAGAGAAAAGATCTCCTTGGGCCCACAGTCAAAAAAGCGTGAGTCTCCACATTTGCGTCTTTCCCGTCTCCTTCCCAGTCCTCTTCCGCTCGCCATGTTGCTGACCCAAAGTTTCTGTGCCCCTGTGCTTTATAAAAATAAGTCTATTTTTCCTCTTTCTTCCCTGCAGGATCTCTAGGGCTCTATCTCGTATAAGAGAGAGGTAAATGTATGCAAATTTTAAACTCCATCTTTAAATTCATAAGGGTGCAGGAATAAATAGTGTTTTTCAATCAAAAGATGGGAATTTTACATATTCACTTGCCAGGTGAATGACTATAAATGAGAAAGTTTTAGCTATTCCAGCAAGGGCAGATTTGAGCATAAAGAAGACGAAGCACGTCCATTTCCCTTTAACAAATAAAGTCAAGAGAAGGGAATTGGCTTTATTAAATTTGCCATTTGCCATTTTCAGTGTGCTGCATGTCAGGGCTGCCATGCTGGGAGCTGATGGATGGGCGGCGGCGGGTGGTCCTCTCTCTTGCCCCCAACTGCTCTGCAGCCAAGGCACTAACTGCACAGGGGATTGCCCCAAATGTATTCCCTATTCCTTGTTCAAATTTTGATTCTTTTATCATTAATTGCCACAATGATTTCAATTCAAAATTTGATTAACTTTATATACCATGGTGATAAAGCCCATGTTATCGGTTAATCTACAATCTACAGGCAAAATTACCATCTACTTATATATTGTCATGACCTCTGTGGCCCTGCTTGAAGTCCCTCCTGAGCCCCCAGGAGGTAAAAGCCTTGGCACTGGAGAGAGATGGCCAGTTTGCATGTTGTCTCTGGCACTCACCACCTGTGTGGTCGCCAGGACTTTACGGATCCCTCTGAGGCATAGTCTCCTCACCTGTGAGTCTAGATGCCATCAGTCTCTAGGTCATGGCTATTTTAAGGGTTTCATGAGAATGTGGCATTCACCAACCATAAGAGCAAGTGGATTTAGTAAATGCTGCCCAAGATTGACTATTTTGTGTGCATTGGTATTTCTTTGTGCACAGCTCCTGTGCTAGAAAATCAATACAATGTGAAAATTACTTTGACCTATATAATCACTTAGTTCATAGTCAGGGAAGGAAATTCTACAAGCAATCCTTGCAATAAGTGGCTTAAGCTGCCCTGGTCTTGGGCTTGGGCTTGAGAAACAGCTACACGGAGGAACAGCCGAGGTCCTGAGGTTATGTGTTGAAATTTTTGAATTCAAGTTTTACTTTCCCAAGTTTCTCAGAATATACTAACCAAGCTTTGTGATCTGTGTATGTTTTACTAAGAATTTGTTTCATACAAATAATTAGGTTCTGGTTATTTTACCCAACAGACAATATTTCTGGATTGTAGTCGTGGCCCTGTCTACTCCAGTCTATGAAATTCACTAGGGCTGTGCAGGTGTTTTCACAGAACACATCAGCAAATATAAAGGAGTGTATAAAAGTGGATTGTCTTTATGGCCTTTAAAAGAAAGGTGTTTATCTAAAATAGTTCCCTTTTACCAATTTGACACATAATATTGAAATCTTTTAAAATTCATATAAATTCAATTTTCTCACCAAGACTATAGCAGAATTATTTTCCAGAACTTTCTTGAATATGTTCATTTCATGAATCCAGTAAACATTTGCCACATTTCTAATCTGTACCAGACCCCCACATGTTTGGCCTCAGAGTTTTTGTGAGAAATTGTTGGATCCTATTGTCACGATGCCCAGTTCCTGTTTCTGTGGGTTTGTCCCCAGCCTTCCCAGTTGGCCTCTGTTTTCACCAGGCAAAGACCCCTACAGAGTTACAGTGGGAAGGTTCGAGAAAACCCCGCACCGGGGCTGGGGGCTGGTATGTCCTTCGAGTCAGGCATCATCCACAGTGTGACACAGTCTACATACGTGTACAAGGATTCAGAGTCATTCTGCATCTGGCCTTTCTCCTTCCTGCTCCGGGATTTTTCTCTTTTTCTCCTTCTTGCATGTGTGTGTGTGTGTGTGTGTGTGTGTGTTTGAGTGTGATTTTTAATGCAAAGGACTCCCCTTAACTGTTGGATTCTGGTTTCGATTGTACACAGGTTACAAGGACAAAGTTCAATTTTAAAAGATGCTTTGTCAGATACCACCGTGGGATAAATTTGCATGTTGTTGTTTGACATCTTTGAACCATTTTACCATTTTCTTAATGTTACTATGACCGTGAAAAAACGTAAGTTGGAATAAGCTCTTGCCTAGTCCCTTCACTTCCCATGGGGAAATCGGGGCCTCACCTCATTCCTCACAGCCATGCTGTATATTCCATTAGTACTAAACAGACCAACTCCTAGAGGGGAAAATACCATGGGAGCCCTGTGAGTTATTCTAAAGTAGCACAGGGCTTATCTAGAATCTTAACATGGAAAAGTGGCATATCTGCAAGAAAACAGATTGTAAGGAGATCTTGATATAAAAATCCTCCTAATGGCTTTCGCACTAGAAAGACAATTTATGGATCCTTATCACTCAGGTGGCACTGCAGCTGATAACACAGAGGCTCCAGAGTGGAGGGATGAGGGTGCAGGAAAGCAATCACATCTGTGAGATTTGGGGAAACACTCTGAGTGTCCTAATGTAATCTATAAATGGTGCTATTCTATTGTCATAATAAAACCATATCAAGAGGATATTATTTCATGCTTGGGGGCAAAATCTGTTTAGATTTTTGCTTCCAATAGTGTATTACAGAAACTGTAATTGTGAAACAACTTTCTCAAAATAACTTGCTGCATGGATAGAAAGCATCGGTGGAATTAATTCTTGGCAAATATGTCTAGAATACAATTTGGGGAAAATTTATGTTTTTTTTTTTTTTTCCAGAGGCACTTTTATTGGAGAGTAGTGTTTAGCAGAGAGTGGAATCCCACAGGAGGGAATTCTTGTTTAATGCAAACTGAGAAGTGCCATGTGTACTGAGTCACTACGACAGGATGAGGGTCCTCTCAGGACTTGGGAGGGTGACCTGTGGGGGACATGACATGAGCCATGGCTCATGTGACTGAGCAAAGAGCCTATAACAATGAAGCCCTCTTGGGGGAAAAGCCATAAGTTGATGCCAAGTGCGGTTGGTTTCATTTTGAATTTTTTTTAAAAGCACCCAAACAGAAAACATGACTTCAGAAAATGTCTCCTCCAGGCTCCTGCAGACAGCATGAGCAATGCTGGGCTGACTTCAGGAGAAAAGGCAGAAGCTCTTTTAGGAGGGAGGCTGGGGGGCACATGGGACAGACTGTGACATGGCTTCTGTGGGGGTGACCAGTGTTCTCCATGTTATTATAAACCAGTTTCCAAGCTTTAAAAGGTAGATTGATTGTTGGAGACACTTGGCTCTTTCTGCATGTCTGGCTCCTCCGGGATGGCCATCAGGGAAAGTGACTCTTAGTGTGCATCTGTAACTGCAGGCTCCGTTTGCCTCTGCTCTCCTGTGTTTGTTAGTTGACAGGCCCCTACAAGTGAGCCTTTGGAAGAAGAGGACTCTTACCCACAGAGCTCAACCCAGTGGGGCAGGCCTTCACACTGACACATGCCATGGGTTGTGGTTCTGGTGGGGGTCACAGGGATGCTACAGCATACACGATCTGTATCCCAGGCCTCAGACGTCCTGCCATCTCAGTGTATGGCCATGAGCCCCAGTGAGCATGCTCATGTCCTCCTGCAGTTTGGGAACCTGGGGACCAGATGCTCTGGGAACTCAGCACAAGACCACCCTTTCTCTTCAACCCCCCCCCCTCTAGCCTCTATGCCTACACTGTCTCTGCCTTCTCCACCAACGTACACCCAGTCCTTCTGTAATGCATCGAGCTCAATTATTTTGTAATTTTCTGATCCCATGTGGATTCTACACATTCTATAGGCTGATCTATTTCTGGAAATTTCTAGGTGCCGAATGCCAAATTTATCTGGCTTATAAAATAGGTTGACATGAATGATGAGTGTTTTCTTCATCCTAGGGAGATATACTATGTACACATGCACATGTATGCATGTTTGTGTATCTACATGGCACGCACACAAATCATTTGGAAAGCAGTGAGACCAATATTATGAGGAGCAATGGGTACAGTGCTCTCACTTTCAAGAAATTAAAGGAGCTACTTCACATCTCCTAGTAGTTCCAAGATAAAACCAAACACATTCATATAACAGATGCATGATCCTTTTAGAGTGTAAATATCTGCAGAATTTATGATACATTAAATTGTGCATTGTATACTTAACTGTCTCTCCCTTCAATAATTTCAATATTTTAGAGTTCTGCCCAATTTTATACATATATATGAAAAAATGATAGTAATCCTTTCACTCTTTGTATAAATATCATGTTGTACATCCAAAATATGTACTCTTGTTTCAAAAATAAATAAGGAAGAAAATAACCAAATTTCAAAACTTATTTAGGATCTTTAATAAAATATTTTCAATTCTAAAAAGTCCCGAGCTTTTTTCCTTAGGTGTATTTTTAAAGCAACTTGTACAGATGGGCATTATGACTACAGACAACATCATTTTCCTTTCTAATTTACCATAGGAAAATCGCTTCTATGTCTCTACATGCACAGACACATAGAGAGATACACATATCCCCTAGGTACAGGGGCTTATTTCAGAAATGGGTGTGGAAAACCACGTTGAAGGGCCAGGTATTCCTTCTGAGCTCTTGCTCACACAGCAGATCAGGAGCTGCCTGGGTTGCTTTCTGGTGCTCCTGAGAGCCAGATAGAAAGACATCTCCACAGTGACAGAGGCAGCTGTCTGGCCAGAGACCTCCTGAATTTTGTTTGTGTCAAGTTGAACCATGTTTAGAATTTGTGGCTAAGTGAACAAATACCAGGGAACAGAGATTTTTCTTGGGCTTTGTAAATGTGCAACTTCCCACAATGTTTTGCCTCTAGACTTTTCTCAGACTACTAAGTTACAGTCAGAGCTGCCCAAAGGGCTGTGTGATGGATGAGCACATGACTGTGCCAAAGCAGACTCAGGCTGATGCTGAGAGGACTTGGGAAAGGAGAAAGACAAACCAGGCAGACCCATCACAGTCACCCTGCGGATGGTCTCATGCGTACACAAGATGTGGGACGTGGACGTCTTAGTGACAACAACAGAGGAAGACTTCCAAGGCAGGGTCTACAGGAGGCTGTCCTGCAGGGTCACACAAGCCGTTCATCAAGGAGCTCGTACAGTGTAAAATCCCAGATTTAAAAGAAATACGAGGGGTTCAACTCATCTGTGCCCTCGAGAGGTTATGTTGAATGGCAATCTTGAGTTTAGACACAAAACGTGTTTTAGAACCAGAACTATGCAATGGATGAACCAGGTATGTGTGTATAGATTCGTCCATTTTATCTGTTATATTTATGTTAATTTTTACAAGGGTCATGTTGAACAGAGCAGAGAAATACACAAGTGTACTAGGCACTATGTTCAAAAGATCCGAAATTAAAATGTAGAAGTGTATGCTACTTTCAAAAGGTAATTACAGTGCTTTCACCTTGCATCTCTTCCCAGACGATGGCACCTTCCCTCTGGCCAAGGCCACACGTGGCCACTGAAGTGGAGGGCGTCTTTGACTGTCTTTTGGACTTTGCCTTCTTTGATCCACCTTCCCTGCTGGGTTGCCAGTCTGAGGGTGTTGGGCGACCCAGAGCAGTGGGAGAAGAGGCATTGGGTCCCAGATCACCCTCTGCTGTCCCTGGCACCGGTGAGCTACCCTCATGGCCTCCAGTCTTTCCAGAACCAGCCAGATGTGCCCCAGGGCAAAGCCGCCCACCTTTCTCAGGTGTGAGCATCCCTCTGGGCATCCTTACTTGTTTGGACTTAGAAGCCTTTTTATGGTCTCTGCACACTGATCTGGACTCAGAAAGGCTTGACTCCAGACATGACAACTGTGTGACTTCATTGTCACCACTCAGCCCTGGCAGGAGGGAGTTTCCAGGAGGGTTTTGACCTCCCAGAACTTTTCCTGAGACAGAAGTCCCCACCACATCTGGTTCTAGACCTTCTGTTCTCCCCAGGGTCCTATCTTTATGTTCTCTTGGGGATAAACTCGCTTCCTGTCATCCAAACTGTCTCATCCCTACACCAGGCAAGCCTCATCAAGTCCCCAGAGGAGGGATATTACCTTATTTTCTTAAAATTTTACAATTTGTTACATGAGCCTTAATCCCTGATAATCTATTTAAAATAAATATTCATCAAACAAATACAGCTTTTGAGGCTCTGAATTTCAAGAATCTGTTTTGGACTCAAAAGTTACGAATTCATTCTTTGTTCATTATATTCGATGGTAATTCTCCTCTGAATAAAGGGATGTCAATAAGTTTTCTAAATTAGGAAGGGATTTTAAAGAAGAAAAAACTTAGTATCTCAATTTTTCATCCCAGTGGACAAGCTACCTTGGGATGTCAAATAGCAGGGACATACGTACAGTCCATGACACTCTATGAACAACATGGCCCCATCACTAAGTATCTCTGAAACTTCTCTTTATAAAATACAAATGTTGAAATTCCTGGTGTCCATTGATACCTGATGGACAGGTATCAGGTAGAATTTAAAATTCTACTGTAGTAAAGAATATCTTTTAGACCCCATTCACTGCCTTGCTGGAGATGGGAGAGCACACCCTGTGTGCTGACTTGCTGCTGTGCGGAGAGGATGACCAGAGCGGCGCTGCAGCTTCCTATCCATCAACTAATGACTCCCCCCAAGACTACCTCCATCTTGAAACACTGCAGCCACTGCCATAGCCCTCCCTATGTGGTAACCTCCACCATGGGACAACAGACGGGGCCTGGAGGCAGCTGCATCACTGGACAGACTGCCCAATGCCATTGCACGGCCTGCCTTTGCAGCCCCATCTCTGAAAATGGTTGCCTCCATCTTGGGACAACTCTGCCGCCATCTTGGGTTACCTCCGCTGCTGTCTCCACCGTCTTTAGTTGGGCAACTTCTATCTGGGAACACTGTCTGGGGCCAACATCAAGGTAACTACAGGTTAAATACTATGGCCACCACCAGCTAGGAAGGTGGCCGCTTCCATCTAGGCACAACAACAAGGACCTGGAAGACCATCACCAAGGTCCCTGCAGGTCGGTTGCACCAGAGGTATCCCTACTAGGTGTGCTCTTGGACACCATCTTGTTGCAGAGGCAAAAGAGGAGAGACTTCATGGGGTTGCCTCTTTCTCTTTTTTCTCCTACTAACAGCCAACTTCTTTTGATTCTTCTTTCATGCTTCCTATAATCTGTCTATATCCTCACATCCTACCTCATAAACATCACATTCTATACCCTCCCATTCTCTCCCTGTCCACCATTATGAACCATAAACCCTTACCCTCACCTACTTTCTATATTGTAGATAATGATTGAATACACGTTTCTCTTTATTATGACAAAACTATAATGTGTGGGAGCTCTTTGATTTAAGGCTGCATATTGTTTGCATTGGGTACTGTGAATATTGATCTCCCCCTTAAAGGTAAGGTACTAGTAACCTGCAGGGATACTACAAGGTTATAGGGTAGAAACTGTGATATTTTGAATTCACACTGCTAGAGAGGACAACACACGGACAACATGAAAAAACCAGGGAAGAAAGTGTCCAAAACCAACCAAGATGCGACAATCATAGAATCCATTGACAGCACAGTAGATGAAATGTCAGAGGAGTTCAGAATGTACATAATTAAAATGATGTGCAAATTAAAGAATGATATAAGAGAGTGAATACAGGCAACAATTGATCACTCCAACAAAGACATAAGAGAGCAAATACAGGTAGCAAAAGATTACTCAAGAAAGAGATAGAGATTATGAAAAAATAATAACAAACAAACTGAAATCCTTGGAATGCAGAAAACAATAAACCAAATAAAAAATTCAATAGAAAGTATCACCAACAGAATAAATCACTTGGAAGACAGAATCTAAGACAAGGAGACAAAATATACAGTCATGAAAACAAAGTTGACCACACAGTGTAGATCCTAAGAAACCATGAATTATGGGATATTATCAAAAGAACAAATCTAAGATTTATCAGGATAGAGGAATGCACAGTCTTTTCAGTGAAATAATATCAGAAAGTTTTCCAAACATGAAGAATAAATTGGAAAATCAAAAGCAAGAGGACACAAAATGTACAAAGTTATAGCAGTTCTGTGCTAAGGCACATTATAATGAGAATGCCTAGCACACAGAATAAGGATAGAATTTTAAAAACCATAAGAGAAAAGTTTCAGACTACATATAGGGGGAAACCAATACAGATCTCAGCAGATATTTCAACCCAGACCTTCAGAGATAGGAGATCCTGGAACAAAATGTATCAGCTCTGAAAGCAAATGGATGCCAACCAAGAATCTTACATCCAGCAAAATAAGCTTCATATTTGATGACAAAATAAAAACCTTACATGATGATAAACAAAAGTTAAAAGAATTTACAACAAGAAAGCCTGCACTACAAAATATTCTTGGTAAATATTCCATGAGAAGAAAAATGAAAAACAATAAGGAAAATCATCAAAACAAGGAACTATAATAAAAGAAAGGCTAATCAATGGAGAAACCAAGTAAAATTAAAAACCAAAAATAAACCAAGATGACCAGGAATGGAAAACGTATTTCAATAATAACCCCGAATGTGAATGGCCTAAATTCATCAATTAAAAGACAAAGACTGGCAGATTGGATTTAAAAAAAAAAAGACCCAACAATATGCTCCTTTCAAGAGACTCAGCCCATAAGAAAAGACATCCACAGACTGATGGTGAAAGGATGGGAAGAAACATATTACTCACATGGACTGTGTTTTCAACCTCATATCAGATTAAGTGGACTTCAAAGCAAAGATAAAGGGATAAAGAAGGGGTAATGAAGGACATTTCATACTGCTTAAGGGAACCATACATATATAACAATGGTAAATATTTATGCATTAATGGGGCATGTATATATGTTAAACAAACCCTTATCAATTTCAAAGATCAAACAGATCACAATACAATAATTCTGGGTGACTTTAGCACACCTCTCTCACCACTGGATAGATCTACAGAACTCAATAATATAATCAATGATTTAGACTTAACCAACATATACAGAATATTTCATCCATCAATGAGTAAATATACTTTCTTCTCAGCAGCACATGGATTCTTCTCTAAAATAGGCCAAATGTTGTGCCACAAAGCAAGTCTTAGCAAGTACAAAAAAACAGAGATACTATCCTGCATTCTATCAGACCATAATGAAATAAAATTAGAAATCAATGATAAAATAAAAAATAGAAGATACTCCCACACCTGAAGACTAAATAATATTCTATTGAATGATGCTTGGGTATCAGAAATCATCAGGGAAGACACATACAAAAATTCTTAGAAGTAAATGAGAACTCTGATAGAATATATCAAAATCTCTGGGACACTATAAAGGTAGTGCTAAGAGGAAAGTTCATTGCATGGAGCTCATTCATTAAAAGAAGAAAAAGTCAACAAATAAATGACCTGGTATTACATCTCATAGCCCTAGAAAGAGAAAAAATCAACAGCAAAAGTAGTAGAAGACAGGAAGTAATTAAAATCGGAGCTGATATCAGTGAAATTGAAACATTGAAAAAAATTGACAAAACAAAAAGCTGGTTCTTTGAATAGATAAATTAAATTGAGAAACTCTTAGTTACCCTAATGAAAAGGAGAGACAAAACTAAAATTATTAAAATTCGTAATGAAAAAAGAAATATCATGACAGACACTATTTAAATAAGAAAGACAATTAGAAACTATTCTTAAAATTTATTCTCCAGTAAAACAGAAAATCTCAAAGACACAGAAAAATATCTAGAGGCATAGGATCTGCCCAAAGTGAATCAGAAGAACATACACAATTTAAACAGATCAATTTCAAGCAATAAAATAGAAGATGCCATGAAAAGCCTACCAACTAAGAAAAACCCAAACCAATTCAGAGCTGAGTTCTACATGACCTTCAGAGAAGTATTAACACCAATACTCCTCAAGTTATTCATGAAACAGAAAAGGAGGGAACCCTTCAAACTCATTCTATGAGGCTAGTTGATACCAAAACCAGGCAAAGAAAGCATCAAGGAAGGAAAACTTCAGACCAATATCTCTGACAAACATAGATGCAAAAATTCTCAATAAAATTCTGGCAAATTGCATAAAAAATTACAAAGATAGTGCACTTGATCAAGTGGGGTTCATTTCAGGGATGCAAGTTGGTTCAACATACAGCAATCAATAGATGAAATTCATCACATCAATAGACTTAAAGAGAAGAATCATATGATTATATCAACAGATGTAGAGAAAGCATTTGAAAATTTACAGCACCCTTTCATGTTCAAAACACTAGAAAAACTTGGGGTGGTTGGAACATACCTCAACATTGTATAACTATCTATGCTAAATTCAATCCCAACATCATTGTAAATGGAGAAAAATTGGAAGCATTTCCTCTAAAAACTGGAAGAAGACAAGGAAGCCCTCTTTCTTTCACCATTTCTATCCAATATCATCCTTGAAACTCTAGGCAGAGCAATTAGATAGCAGAAAAAAAAACTTAAAGGGATATGAATAGGAAAACAAGAACTCAAACTATCGCTATTTGCCAACAACAAGATTCTATACTTAGAGGATCCAATAAATTCCACTAGAAAACTTCTAGAATTAATAAATGAATACAGCAAAGTAGCAGGGTGTAAAATCAATGCTCAAAAATCAAATGCATTTCTATGCATCAGTGATAAATCCTCTGAAAGAGAAATTAAGAAAAATATCCCATTCACAATAGCCTCAAGAAACCAAACGTTTGCAAATCAATCTAACAAAAGAAGTGAAGACCTCTACAATGACAACTACAGAACTCTACAGTAAGAAATTGAAGAAAACCTTAGAAGATGGAATGATCTCCATTGTTCTTAGGTAGGCAGAATTAATATAGTCAAGATGGCCATACTACCAAAAGAGATATACAGACTCAATGCAATTCCAATTAAAACTCCAATGTCATTCCTTATAGAAACAGAAAAAGCAATCATGAAATCAATTCGGAAAAAATAGGAGACCCAGAATAGCCAAAGCAATCCTTAGCAAGAAGAATGAAACAGGAGGCATCACAATACCAGACCTTAAACTATATTACAGATCTATAGTAACAAAAGTGGCATGGTACTGGCACCAAAATGGATATGTAGACCACTTTACAGAACAGAAGACACAGAGACCAATCCACAGGAATGCAGTTATCTCATACTAGACAAAGGCACCAAAAACATACATTAGAGAACAGATAGCCTCTTCAACAATTGGTGTGGAAAAACTGGAAATCCATATGCAGCAAAATGAAATTGAACCCCTATCTCTCACCATGAACAAAACTCAATTCCAAGTGGATCAAGGATCTAGGAATTAGATCGGAGACACTGAACCTCAGAGGTGAAAAGATAGGCCCAAATCTTCATCACATTGGATTAGGCCCTGATTTCATTAGCAAGACTTCTAAAGTGCAAGAAATAAAATCAAGAATAAAAAATAGGATGGATTCAAACTAAAAAGCCTCTCATCAAAAGAAACAATCAATGAGGTAAAGAGAGAGCCTCCAGAATGGGAGAAAATTTCTACCACATGCACATCAGATAGAGCACTAATCTTCAGGATATATAAAGAACTCAAAAAACTTAACACCAAAAAAAATCAATAAATGGGCTAAGGAACTGAACAGACACTTCTCAGAAGAAGATTTACAATCAGTCTACCAATATATGAAAAAATGTTCGACATCTCTAGCAATTAGAGAAATTCAAATCAAAACTACTCTAAGATTTCATCTCACACCAGTCAGATTGGCAATTATCAAGAATATAAGCAACAATAAGTGTTGGAAAGGATGTGGGGAAAAAGGCACACTCATACATTGCTGGAGGGATTGCAAATTGGTGCAGCCAATATGGAAAGCAGAATAGAGATTCCTTAAGAAAACTTGGAATGGAACCACCATTCGACTCAGCTATACCCAAAGGTTTTAAAAACAGCATACTATACTATAGCAAAGCTGCCACATCAATGTTCATAGCAGCTCAATTCACAAAAGCTAAACTGTGGAACCAACCTAGATGCCCTTCAGTAGGTGAATGAATAAAGAAACTGTGTGTGTATACACACACACACACACACACACAAATACATAACATACATATACACAATGGAATATTAATTAACATTAAAAGAGAATAAAATCATGGCATTTTCAGGTAAGTGGATGGAGATGGAGAATATCATGCTAAGTGAAGTAAGCCAATCTCCAAAAAACAAAGGCTGAATGTTTTCTCTGATAAGTGGGTGCTGATTCATAATGGGGGTGGCATTGAAGATGAATGGAAGAACTTTGGATTTGGCAAAAGGTAGGAAAGAGATGGTGAGGGACCTGGGGTAGGAAAGATGGGGAAATGAAACAGACATCATTACCCCAAGTTCATGTATGATTATACAAATGGTATGATTCTACTTTGTGCACAACCAGAAAAGTGAATCAGAAAATCGTGCTCTGTGTGTGTACATGAATTCATTCTGTTGTCATATATGACTAATTAGAAGAAATTTAGAGAAGAATACCTTCTATACATACACCCATCAAGTAAGCATTCTAATCTGCAAACTTGAATAACTTTAAGGTGTTAATTAAATTGTTGTTTTGCAGAGAATTTAATAACCATAAGTACACACTTCTGAATTTGCAGACATTGTGTTTGTTGATTATCCCAACTCTGGATATCCTGGCTAGACATCAGTTTCAGTCTTCTTGCTACATGGATCAGGGATCCTGATTGTTGTTTCTATCACAAAATAATTCATTGTATTTAGAGACAGTGCTCTTTCCTTCCCATTTAATTAGATAATACTCCACTGATGTACAGTGTGCATTTTTAATTTAAAGTATATATTGTTCATTATTGGATGACATCTCTCTGATTCAAAGAGATTTTATCTCCAATTAGGGCCCTGCCTTTTTTATCTAAATGCCAAAAAGGAAGTTAGTGATGTTGACAGCTTTATATGTTGCATTCTATTGGAACGGTCAAAGATTATGCATAGCTTTGTGTATCCCTGTTCTGTCTTGGCCAACTAAACCTGGGTGGAGAAGGTAGAATAGCTGCTCCAAGCCATCAATGTGGATTATTTCACTTACCTCCTTCTAGAAAGGTCTTATTTGTTTTCTCATCTTTCACTTCAGATTGTCTCTTGAATGTAGCAAATGTGTTAACTGCACATATATCTTTTAGTAGGCATTCAATTAATTATTTTAAGAATGAAAAACAGACCTGGAGTAACTAATATTGTACTTCAGACAAAACGTATACTAAGTTGCAGACTCAAAGCTGTTTGGATAATAATTGTCAAAATAATATTAGCTACCATCAGCTTTTTGAAAAACATTAAGCCTCATATTTTATCCTTGGCATGAACTCTTCCAAATGACATGTAATGGGACCAATAGATGAACACAGTAGACAAGCGGAGGATTCCACAAAAGCTAATGAAGCTCTCAGTTAATAGTGGGAGGAACTGCCTGGTGGAGTCCTTATTTCTCAGTCTTGAAAGCTTTCATAAAAGCCCTGGGTACTATCTTGCTGAAAAACTCTTCTTGAGGAAATTAATTTCTTACGCCAAGTCTCCATAAGCTATATTTTGAGTATAATCATGTTGGCATATGTCCTGAAGTATGATATTACCAAATATTGAGGATTAATGTCAGTTTGGCAACATTTGGCTTCACAGAAATTTTCTTTAAAGCAATTATTATTTCAGAAAAAAAGATTTAACTTAGTGGTATTTCCCAATTTACTTAAAATATGCACTTGACATTTTAACTAAGCTGTAGTTTTAAATATATTTGACATTTTCAAATCACAAACACTGTAGATTATGCAATAAATACAAAGTGTAATTTTGAAGTGTACCTCTTTAACGAATTCATAACTCCCTCATTAATTTACGGAAAATAAACAATGCCTACTCTGGTCTTCTCTTCCTCTGAGCTTATCACTGAATTTGCCTTTTTCTCTCTAGCATTACCACTTCTAACATTTGAGATTATTGCAATGGCGTTAGTGATTTAAATATCTTAAATGATAATGCGTTGCATAATAGTTTGGATCTATTTCTAGGAGCAATTCATCCTAGGAATTTCTTGAAAAAATGGAAGAATAAACTTCAGTTGTGAACCTTGTGCTTCTGCCGAGTGAACATGTAGGTCCTAGAATTCAGAATGCTAAGCAGTCCTTCCCGGCTTTACCCTGCAATCGCTCCCGTTTGACAGGTGTGCTCTGTCAATTACCCACATTGCTGAAAGTAGACGGGAGGAGGAAATAGAGTAAATGAGATTCTACAGGACAACAGAACAGGGGGTGCAAGTAGAAAAGACAGAAAGGAGGGACATGGTTGGACTGACACCAACCATACATTATTTTGTTTTTAACTAGGAATGAAATTGATTTGTTGTCACTGTCCTGAAACCAAATTCCTTTTCCTAACAATTCTCTTCTTCCTCTTGCAAACATTTTAGATAGGGCCTCAGACAGAAGCCTGATGCTGTGAGTGAAATGTGTGGTTTTCCATAGTGGAGACCACAGCATAAACTCAGACCCCTTACAGCTTAACTCTCAGTGCCAGCCCCTGATTAAGTGGGCCAGGATGTGTATGGGGAGGCAAGTCTGTTGGGCAGGTGGTAGGGAATGACCACCAACAGAAAGGTGGACATTTGTGACTCCATGTACACTCTGGTCATCCCAAATAATTTTAGGATGTCATCACCTTAATTCTCTCATTCTAACTTTTAAAGTCGCAGCATATGAAGAAAGGGGTCAAATTTTTACATGTTGTAGGTGATACCAATTTGATAAAGAAAAATTAAGAGAGAACAGCTGATGGACTTCTCTTTTGTTTTGGTAACTCTCATTAGCATAGTACTTTAATGAGCATGACATGGTCAGCGGGAGACCCATCTTTCTCCAACCTGCTCAATTCATGTTAGATTGCATTCTTTTGCCCTCAGGTACAATTGAGTCCATTCCATTCCAGCAGATGGACCACACATGCATGTTTTACCTGCACATGTTCATGCTGAGCTCCTGTTAACCTCATCACTGACATTGCCTTTAAGAGTCCTTAGCATCATGGTGCTTTTACCTGAGATAATGTAGTTCAGTTGTGGCTGTCCGTAATCTCTGTCCTTTAACGTAATCCCTGTTCTAAACTCATTAAGTAAAGAGAACACAAGGGGCTGGGGTTGTGGCTCAGTGGTAGAGTGCTCACCTAGCATGCTTGAGGCACTGAGTTCAATTCTCAGCACCACATAAATGTAAAATAAAGATATTGTATCCACTTAAATCTAAATATTTTTTTAAAAAAGAGAACACAAAATTGTATTTTTTACAGTGCTGTCATGTCATTTTTTTATCTAACTTATTCTAATAGAGATTTAAATCTTCAGAATGGTCAATTGCCAAATTAAAAAATCCTCAATAGTTTTTGGTTATTATTTTGGAAATAAATGACATTTTTAAGTGTTTAAATACTAATTGTTGGTTTTCTACTAAGTTGGTTACTACCATTTTTATGAATGTTTTCCTGAATGTCTCTCAGACTCTAACGTTCTAATGTGTTTTTAATTAAACTGCTTAATGTGAGATGATCATAGATTCACATATGCTTATAATAAATTTTGCAGAGAAATTCTGTATACTCCTCACCGTTAACCCCAGAAAAGATACCTTAGGAAGCTGTAGTAAAATAACATTCCCAGGAGGCAGACTGGATGCAGTGTGGACCAGAACTCCCTGGCCCAGGAAGGGTTGCTGGGTATATGCCAGGAGAGTGGTGCCTGGGTACTGGTTGGTGGCACCTGTGTGTTTAGCCTGTAGGACAATCAGAGGCACCGCTCCAAGGTGTCTGCACCACCTGTGGGTCCTAGGAGCCCCATATCAGCGGTCAATTGTGTCTTCATCCTACCCAGCCTTCACTGGCACGTAGAGTGGTATAGTGCTATTTCTCTCTGTCCTCACAACTGGTGAGATGAAGCCTCTCACATGTTGGCCGTCTTCATGTCTCTGGGTGATATCATTATCCATGGCTTTTCCCAGCTTCTAATTGCTACTGTTCTTCCACAGACAAGTCTTGAAGGTTGAACAGATATTCTAGATGCCCGGCCATTTTCTGATGTGGTTTTTTTCAGTCTTTCGTCTTCTTAACAGGGTCTTTTCCAGAAAGTGTTTAAATTTTTATACTTTCCAATTTATTTGTTTTCGCTCATTTGGATTTTAATTCAGGTGTCAAGTCTCAGAACTCTTTCCCTGAACTAGACCCTGAAGACTTTATCCTATATTTTTCTAAAAGTCATAGATTTTCATTCACGATTGTGATCCACCTTGAATTAATTGTCACAAAGGTGTTAGACCAAGGTCTCTGGCATTTTTTGCAGGAGACTGCAAGGGCCATTCAATGGTTCCAGCCTAATTTGTCAAACTCTTCTACCAAGTTGCTTTTATACCTTTGTCAAATTGGGCATATTTGTACAGGTCTTTTCCTGGATTTTTGGTTTTGATCTATTGTTTAATAACAAATATTGTATGGGTTTATCCCTTTGCCAGTGCACCAAAAACAAATATTGTCACTGATATAGATCCTGCAATTGGGTAGACGGTGTCCTTCTATTTTACTTAATTTATTTGTTTTCGTAATTGGTAGAACTATTCTGTTTTTTTTTTCTCCTGCCTTTCCATATAAAGTATAGAATAATCCTGTCTATATTTACAAAGGTATGGCTTAGACTTAGAATTCTCCTTCGAGACACCTCCCCGAGCACAGAGTGACTGCTTTGCCTCTGGGGTGATGGCCAACCGCACTATTCTACACCGTGCTGGTGGCCTCCTTTCCCCAGAGCACTGCCCAGTGTCTGGCTGCAGCACACACATTTCAAGAGTGAAATGTAATTAGTCAACTACTTGGTTTCGTACCATTTTCGTGTTTTCTCATAAATTTTAATATACACACATATATAACTTGGCTTTTATTTGTATTTCAATTAAGAAAATGACTAAAATTGATTTATAAGAAATTGTGGCAGTATATTACAGTCATGTAAAACTAAAGAAGTATTGATTTTTTTAAAAAATAAAACCCATGTAGAAAACTTAAAGTGATTGACACAAAATGATGATAGTAAACAACAAAATAACATATCATAAATAACGTCATAATTGTGCAATTATTCTGTGACTTAACCCCGATCTGCTTTTAAGCTTGCTCTGTAATTTTATTAATCCATTATTGTTTTATTTGTGCACAATCAATCATGAGGATTGGCTCCAGAGCATGGATCCCACAACCCAGAGGAGCTGTAATGAGCACTTAGTACTGCAGGGTGCTGGCGGGCTCAGTTCTGCTGCTGGTGACACAGGCAGGCACACTGCCTTTGCATCATAGCTTGTGCTCAGGCCACCCTATAGCACATATCTGCACACAAACCTATTTAATTAGGAAACTTTGGGTAAAATATAAATTGATGTAGTCTCTCTTTGGCCTTTGGAAAAACTGTTAATTTTCAAATTACTGTGCATATTACTATACTAGTCTTCTCACACAGATTTCTGGGTTTGTCATCCTTAAAACTTTCAAATGTACCCAAGCGTAGTGATCATGAAAACCACTTAGAATCCAAAATATATTTTCTTGTAAAATGAACATTAAGATGGATTCCTTTGACCTCAGCATGAGCAGAATTGTATGTATCTTTCTCTCAAGAGAAGCCAAAAATTTATTGAGCAGAGTAATAATTTAGGAGAGAAAGAAAGAATTCAAAGCACATGCAAAGTCACAGGGAGCTTGAATAAGGGGGGGTTGTGCTTTCCTGTGGTAGCTTCCCATCCTGCGGGTAGAACAGTGGTGCATAATTCCTTCAAGAAGTGTCCTCAAAAGTTACTTAAGTAAACAAATTCTGGTGCTTGGTAATGCTTCAGTTCAGTCACTAGCAAAGTCACATGTGTGGATTGTCCGACTGTTTTGTGGCATCCCGCATGGGTAAGACTTTAAACGACTTCATCAAGTACGACTTTCAGGAAAATGTGTGCCTTTTCACTGTGCCATGTTCCTTCCCTTCAGCCAAACTCTGCTTCACCATGTTCCTCTTCTTTTGACTTTAGGCTGTCGGGATTTCAGCTGCCCTCCTCCATAGTGAGCTCCGGGTCTGTCCTCACTCTGTGGTTCACCACCGACTTCGCAGTGAGCGCCCAGGGCTTCAAGGCACTGTATGAAGGTAGGAGACTGCACTCGGCGCGCACACTCACTGCCTCCATGACCTGACATGCCACTCTGGGTCAGCCATGTTAGGAGGAAGCTTGCTGTGTGCATGGTTGGGTAATGATTGGCAGTTGGAAAGCACTATTTCCTACAATTGCCAAATTTTCGAGCACTAAATATTCTTAGTTTTCTGTTATTAATGGGAAATTTCTTGCTTGGGTTGTCCTTTTGTTGATGTGTGGTAGGGAAGTTTTGAAAATATTGGATATAAATCTACTTGTATCACTCACTGTTCAGTGTGAAGAGTTCACTCACAATGTCCAAGAGTTGTGTGAAACTTTTCTGGTACTGTTGCTGATCAGGGTCTGAGGAAAGGCAATTGCATGACATAAAATTTTGCTATCCAAGTTGAAGGTTTTTTATTTCAATTTATTCCAATTTGTTATATGTGACCACAGAAATATTTTGGTGTTACTGTTGTTGCATCCTTGCAAAGTGTGGGTATTTTGTTTTGTTTTTGTGTCTTCATATTTTGTAGTAGATACCTTTGAATTTTGCTATCATTATAAAGCTTGGTTTTGGGTGGAAATAAAAAAATAAAAAATTGAACTATAATAGAGGAAATGATTATTTTAGGCACTATGTTTGAATTGAACTAGTGACACTAAGTATAAAGGCTGAAGTGAGTCTACTTTAGTCTTGTTTGGCACTGAAATTTTAAATTTTTTGTCCTGTGTCCTATAGTAGCTATCATTGTTAATATTAACTCTGGAGGCTCTAAGTTAAAAAGTAATAATTATAAGTGGAGTTATAAAGTAAGTCAACATTGTTTACTTTGGATGCCAAACTCTCCTAAGCCACATCTGCTCATGTTCTTATTTGTAATCCTCAGTACACCTGGGCACAAACATGCTTTGTGGAGAGTTTCAGTTTCACATGGTTAGTGTAGGTGAACTCAGCGGTAGGAGATTATCAGAAAATTTGAGGACAGAATGTTCTCCTTACACAGATAGATGAACAGAATGATTTTTTCTTTGATTTAAAGTTGTTTTTGGACTGGTGCTGAGGACTATCTATTCTTCGTATCCTAATAGCTTTGAGGATACTGCATTTGCGTATAAACCCACATCAATATCTGAAAAGTGTTAACCACCTTTAAGTAATTACTAACTGTCAAGGAAGAGTGTAATGTTTTGAAAGAAACAGGCTAGTTGAAGATTAATGGATGTGGTTCTCTTTCAAATTCAGTCAGACCTACATAGTACTGCCTGTAAACCATACAATCACATGGTTTATTTTCTACTAAGTTTGCAAAAGTATCACTAAAGCAATCCGTATCAGCTCCTTGTGAAGTACACCGTCTCTAACAAACATCGTGATAGATGCTCAGAAGTCTGATAATGCCTACAGTTGATGTTGCAGGAAAGGTTGATGTTCAGTGGTTGCCAGGGGAATAATTCTATCCAATCTTCTTGGAATATAATTGGTGTTACTTGTTGTCAGGATGGTACATTTAAAAAGATTGTTGGAATTGTCTCTATTTTCACATTATTCAAAAAGATCAAATAGGAAAATGACTAGAAAAGTCCATAGGACTGTAAGTTCTAAAATAAATGATTTTAAAAATGTATTTTATGAGAAAGCTTTTGTGTAATTTAGATTTTGAATAATAATATGATTATATTGTCTGATATTTACAAATAAGTACAGCCGGTATTTTGAAAGAAAAAATTTAAAAGAACAGTTAAATACAAAAGTGCTTTGTCAGCAAAGCCAAAATTTCCTCCATCACTTAATATCTGTATTTAAAATATTCCTCAGTTAGCTTGAAGCTCTTCTGGGAAGATGGAAGTGCTCTATCAGGAGAAAACAAAGACCCCCGTCGTCCTCATGTTAGCCTGTGGAGGGAGGGCTCTTCTGCAGGTGGGGGAGGATCCCCGTGCCCTCCCCCATGTTGTATGGATCTTCCCAGTTCTGCAGGGAGCTGAAACAGCCGTGCCTCCCCAAGGCAGGGCCTGGGGAAAGCAGAGGTTTTATCCAGGACAGTGCATCAAACCTGCAGACTCGCTGCTTGAATGCAGGACACCTGGTAGATGAACCTAGGGAGCAGGGCACCAACAGTGCAGAGACAGGTCTCAGTTTGGTGACAGTTGTACTGTGATGATTCAGATTTCCTTCCACCCCAGCCCTTTTTATTTGAAGAGATTGCTCATCTAGTAATTCTTTGAGCCAAATAATATAATAAAATTTTGATGTATGATCCAAGAGCTCTAAAGGAAATTGAATTTAGATTAAAATACTAAATCAACTATTAAAAATAAAATTTTATAGTTCTTAAAGTCGGACTGCTTTCTTCCCATTAAAATTAGGACTTATTTAGTATTACCAGATTGTTATTTATTTTTTTTAGATTTAATTTATTGGCTTCATCTGAGGAAATCTTCTAAACTTCCAAGATCCGTTGAAACATGATGACCTTGGCAGTGATCCTAATGTGGGCACTGAACTCCAATGCTTTTGGCAGTAATTTTGGGTAAACATTATTTACATAAATTATTATTCATATGTAGAAACATTAAGGTACATAATGAATGTGAAAACAATGAATTAAAATATTCCAATTAATGTGTTCAGCCATTGAATTTAACTCTGAAAATCAAATAGAAACACTCATGAATTTCCTCCTAACATTGCTCACTGAAAGTATTTGACTTTCTGCATATGAACCCTTTAGGGTCTTAGCAAGTAAGTTCATAGTTGTTGAAATCAGCACATTTTTCACTAGGAAATGCAGAATGAATTTACTAAATTAATAGAGTGCTCTTGTAATAGTTTATCTGCTAGTTCCATCCTTCAACAGTATTCTCCGTTGTGAACTAAATAATTTGCATAAATTGCTGATGAATTTAAAAACAGAAAATATTAAGGTTATATATAATTTAAAATAGGACAAATGACTATAAAATTTCCTATATGTGCCCAAATTTGAAGTACCGTGTCCATGAATAGCATTAATTCCTAAGTTTTTGGCCTATCTTCTTTCAAGATCTTAGTTAATTAAAATATAATGATTTGGTCATTAAGCTTATCTGTGTTCTAAGAAAAATGTCATCTGGGAGGTAAGAAAACTGTGGAAACATGGAAAACCTTAGGGACGAGGAGTTAGCACATCCAACCGGCAACACAAGGAGAAGGGCTCTCCAAAGCTGGCCAATCTGCAGCTGCTTGTGTGTGTCTCAGGTTTTAGAAGGGAATGCCTTTATTTTCCTAAAGCTTCTACTTTTTAGTAACAAAATAATTTAGTAACAAAAATGTTTAGTAATTCAGTAACAAAAATGTTGGAAACACTGGTGAGTGCATGGTGAAAACCCCTGGGCCAAGCATTTTAAATAAGATTGCGTTTGTTACTGTGCATCTTTACTTACTCCAGAACTCTTTCTATGTTTCATGAAATACTGGGTGATTTCTCAAATGCTGACTTTTAATAATGTAAGCACTGAATATATTTTTAATATTCAATTTTTGTGAATTATTTACCATAATTTAGGCTGGTTTCTTAGGGATCGTTTCATTTCATTTTGTTTTACATGAAATAAGTTTTCTTTGAAATTGCATTGTTTTCTGTCATCCAGTATTTTGTGAAGAACAAAGTTTGTGTATAATGCAACTTATATTTGGATCGAAAATACCAACTCTTTAAGTCCTTGGGTCCTGTGAGTGTTTATTCACTAGGATCAATACTTGCCACACATAGGACATTTCTCAAAAGTCAAGGTAATTCCATAGATTTGGAACCAATTTTATTTTTAACTATTAGCAAATGCTTTATTCATGGAATGCCAGATTAAAAAAAAACATAAATGAAAATATATGCATTTTGAGATGGATACTTTGCCATAATGAAATTGGCAAAGCAGAGGAAAGGGCAGCAAGGATTTCTTACTTAAGCAAAGCCAATGAGAAACGAAGGGAATCTGTTCCCATTCAGAGGACTGTGGATGTGGTGGCTGGGAGATGGGGAGGCTGTCTAACTCACCCAGCCTCCAGCTGTCTAACCCACCCACCCTTTAGCTGTCTAACCCACCCACCCTCTAGCTATTTAACCCACCCAGCCTCCAGCCGGGGATCTCGGAGTCCTGCCTTCACACACTCAGCATTTATCTCAGTTTCCAAGGTTCCATCTTCAAATCTGTTGGCCTTAAATTTTATGCATGAAATTATAAGAATCAGATTATCAGAATTTAGTTTAATGAACAAATCCTGGAGGTATAGTGTGGAGGAATTCCATATTACTAAAAAGCAAAGCTTCACATATGGCAGGAAATTGCTTTTCATATAAAATAAATAGCTTGTTTATTGAAGTGGGAAAATGCAATTGCTGATAAAGATGATCTAAAGGACCCCCTTGGATTCTAAGGAATTCTGTCATGTTTGTTTTTGTCTTAAAATCATTCATTCTATCAGCCATAACAGTATGTTCTGCCAATTAAAGTATGTGCCTCTGTGGATAGATGATAAATGATTGATAGATAGACAGACAGATGGATGGATGGGTGCCTGGGATTGTGTAATGCTCTACATGCATTTCCTATAGTGAGGCTGTGAACTACAGTAATTAAATTTCTTAAAATCCCCTAAGTACTAACCAGTGAAGCAGAAACTCAACACCTATCTACATAACTTCTGAAGTTGTATTTCATGACCACTCACCATCCTCTCAGATATGGTTTATCTGTGAGTACACACCTGCGCAAATACAAATCCATGCACACATGTACATATCTATTTGTGAAGGTCCACGTTTGCACAGAGAGGGTGTGTGGCGTGCGGCTAGACGATGGGACACACTGGGTCACCCCACATGCTTTCCAGGCTTTCACTTAGCATGTCTGGAACCTTGGAACAGAGCCTGTCCCCAGCACCAGTGACAGGAGGGAGGAATGGGGCCCAGCACTCAGGCTGCCCTAGGAGAGCAGGCAGGAGAAGGAGAGCCAGCCCCCCCCCCCCCCCCCACACACACACACAGGGTGATTGTGAGGTCCATACTGACTTCCTCTGGAGGCACACGGTTCAAGCTCGGGCGCTGGGGGCCTGCTTTATGCCAGGACCTGAGCTGAAGTCCCTGAGGAAGGCAGGCAGGAGGAGGATGTTTCTGAGTGAGGGAGAAAGGTGCAGGAATGTGGGCAAAGCAAGTGAGCAGCCTTGAGCAAGATCTGCTACATAGACAGGAGAGGGGAATGTGTAAGGGAGCTGGAGTTGAGGGAACTGGTTCCCAGAGGCCACAGGGAGCCTGGATCAGCCCGGCCTGGACTCTCCTGCGGTCAGGAAGCCCGGTGTACATGGTTCAACATGTGAGACAGGAAACTTGTGCTGTGAGGTGCTTCAAAACAAAAACAAACAAACAAACAAAGCTGAATTCATTTCATTGTACTATGAAATAAAGTAGAACATTTTTTTGAAGGTCTTTGCTTCAGTTTTATAACTTTGTCAACTTTGGGTTTGTAATTCATAGTTTTAGTGTCCAAGATACATGCAGGGAGAAGGAGGAGAGATGGACTAAGTGAATTCTGAATTGCTGTAGCACTTTTGAGCCATCAGATGGCACTTACTATGCCCTCTCTTGTGGCCATTTTTCTTTATGACATTGAGACAAAAAATGAATCTAAGAAAAATGTAAATCCTTCACATTTGACAGAGTAAATATTCAAAGATTCTTTTTTATAAAAACTGGGGAACAATAGGTCAAAAAGTATAAAGTGACATGTCAGGGTGGTTAGTTCCAATGCTCAGTTGCATGCTAGGATAACTATAGTTCAAAATAATACTAGTGTGTATTTCCAAACAGCTGGTAGAGATAGTTTTGAATAACCCTTCCACATAGAAACAATGAATTCATGAGGTGATGGGTGTTAAATATGCTTTGATTGTTATTTGATTACTATTCAATTTATGTTTGTACTGAAATCAATACACTATGCCCCATAAATATATACAATTATAATTTTAATTGAAAACAAAAGTTAGTAGTTGCAGAGTTCTGGGGCAATCTTGAGGTCTTTCATCTACTTTGAGGTAAATCTCATTCAGGGTGAGGGATAGAGACCTACCTTCCTTCTTCTATATACAGATAGCCAGTTTTCCTAGCACCATTAAATAAGCTGTCTTTTCTCTAACATGAATTTGGCACCTTCATCAAGTACTGTGCCCACATGGGTCAGTCTCTGTGTCTTCTCTTCCATTGGTCTGCATGTCTATTTGGATGCCAACACCATTGGCATCTGTTACTATAGCTCTGTAAGATGATTTGAGGTCAGGTTTTGTGAGGCCTACTGCGTCACTCTTCTTGCTCAGGATTTCTTTGGATATTCTTGGTATTTTATTGTTTCAAATAAATTTTGGGACTGTTTTTTCCTAGTTCTATGAAGAATGTCATCAGTATTTTGATGAGGATTGCATTGAATCTGTATCACACTTTTTGGTGGTATGGTTGTTACGACAATATTAATTCTGCCTATTCAGAATCCTTCTAAGATCTTCTTCAGACTCTTTTCCAGTATTCCATAGTTTTTAATATAGAAATCTTTCACCTCTTTGGTTATATTTATTCCCAAGTGTGTGTTTGTTTTTGAAGACATTGTGAATAGGATAGTTTTCCTGATTTCTTTCTCAGCAGATTTATTATTTGAGTATAGGAAAGGGATTGAATTACATATGTTGAACTTGTATCCTGCTAATTTGCTGGATTTATTTCTCAGCTCTAGAAATCTTCTGATAGAGTCTTTTTGGATCTTATGGTTAGAGGATCATGTCATTATCAAGCAGAAAATTTGACTTCTTTTCCAGTTTGTATTTCTTTAATTTCCTTCTCTTGACTGACTTTTCTGACTAGAATTTCAAGAACTGTGTTAAACAGAAGTGGTAATAGTAGCCATGAAAATCAAAAGTACATTGAGATTTCACTAGCTAGAGTGGAAGCCATCAAGAGTACAAATAAGAATAAATGATGATTAGGATATGTCAATAATGGTAACTCATACTTTGTTGGGGGGACTGCAACTTAGTGCAATCACTCTGGAAAGCAGTGTGGAGATTCCTCAAAAGAGTGGGAATAGGACCACCGTATGACCCAGATGTTCCACTCCTCAGTGTTTATCCAAAATAATAAAATAAGCATACTAGAATGATATATCCACATTAATGTTTATAGCTCCACAAATCATAATAGCCAAGCTATGGTACCAGCCCAGGTGCCTGTCAACAGATGAATGGATCAAGAAAATATTGTGTGTATACATACACACACACACACACACACACACACTCTCACACAATGGAGTTTTGCTCAGCCATAAAGAACAACAAAGTCATGGCATTTACTATTAAATGTATGGAACTCGAGAACCTCACTGTCAGTGAAATACCCCAGACTCTGAATGTCAAGGGTCAAATTGTTTTCTCATATGCAGAAGCTAGATCAAAATAAGGGGGAAAAGGGGATCACATGAAAAGAAAGGGAGAGCAGTAGAGTAGAGAAAGGGAATAGACGGGGAAGGAGGGGGATGGGAAAAGGGGTGAACGGTGCAATGAAATTGACCAAATCATTTTGTGTACATATATGACTATACCACAGTGAATTTCAATTTTATGTGTATCTGTGAAGCACCATTTAAGAAAACGATAAGTAAATAGAAGGAAGACCAGTAGAATATAGGAAGAGGAATGGGGGAGGTAGGAGGGAGGGAAAAAGGAAGTACTAGGTACTAAAATAATATTTCTTGCATGTATGATATATCAAAATAAACCATACTGTTTTGTAAAACTATAATGCAAGCATTAAATTAAAAAAAAATAATAATCTACTCATCTCTAACTTAATTTTAGCAAGTAGTTCATATTCCTTTCCTTCAAAACCTAAAATATATCTGCTGGTGAGAGTTACAGCTGAAAGAAAGGAGCTTGACTCTCTCTCTGTTAGGACTGCCTGTCATCTAGAAGTCTCTGCAAGGGCACTGGAGTGATGTAAAGACTACGAGGTTCTATGATCCTCTAAATGGATCCTCTCTAAAATACAGTTGTCTCAGTATCACCCACAAATTAAACACAAACCAGAAATGAGTGAATACAAAAAAAAAAAAAAAACATTTATTCATTCATCATAATTTACTTTTCTGAACAGAGTGGCCTATATCTTCATACATCCCTTAAACTCCCAGCAGAGAA
The DNA here is from genome assembly GCF_047511675.1 of Marmota flaviventris. NCBI lineage: Eukaryota > Metazoa > Chordata > Mammalia > Rodentia > Sciuridae > Marmota > Marmota flaviventris. The sequence goes on from NC_092500.1 coordinate 176,210,272, forward strand.
AGTGAATCTCCTAAACAGAGCCTTGTGGGTCTGGGTCTGATTGAGTAATTGACTCTGGGGCCAGGCGGGGCTTCGTGCTAGTGTCTCTTTGTTGGTTGAATATATTTGGCATTTCCCTCTGACACATCCCTCAAGCAGAATTTTCTTTCTTTTCACATCCATGGGTCTGGATTTAGAAAGAGCAGCTAGATTATTACCCTTCAAGCTCCAAGCTTTATTTAGAATGTCAGCACTGATTTATTTCTCCCTTGAAGTGATTACCCAAACTCAGCCTGAATTAAAGCATAGCGCGGGATGGATACACCTGGCAGGAGGAAGCCTTCCTGTCTGAGGACTGCGATAGCCCGGGAGCAGCTGTCCAGGCCTGCTCTCGGATACTGCTCAGATTTCCAACAATCCCAGAGGCTGCAGCAAATGTTCAACTCCTCGAACCTCTCTCCTCCTGAGGTCTCAGGTATCCTAGGCTGGTGAATGCTGGCCTCTCATCAGTTAGGACACCCTGTCACCTCTCTGCAAGAAGAGCCAGCAATTATCACACTAATCCTGCTCAGGTTTAGTTACCAGTACCCAGGCACCTCTGTGCTCATTCTCCAGAGTTCTGCACCACCAAGTATATCACCAGCAATGTGAGATGGTATGAAAACACTTGAAAATACTTACCACATTAAGTTCTATAGCTCTGACATACACAATTGTATACTTAAAATGCATTAATAGGGTAGATTTCATGTTGTGTTCTTACCACTATGAAATAAAATTTAAAAAAAAAACTAATGCTTTTAGTATGTTAATACTAACATTTCCAAAATACCAAATAGAGAAATGAGTATTTTCCAAAGACCAACTTTAAAACACTCAAATAGAAGATGCATAGCTGCCACAGAAAGAAAATTTATCCCACCAACCTAGGCTCACCTGTTACCTGTGGCAACTGATAGATCTGATGAAGGAATAATAGATAAAGATGCTTTGGGCAGTCTGGGAGCCTAGTGAATGCATAGTGCCACAGGAAAGTGGTTTCCAGCCCAGCTCAGAGCAGGTGGGAACCTTTGCCCACAAGGGGCTGCACCTGCATTCAGCACCTGGGTGTGGGTATGCCTCACCTTCCAGTTCTTTGTGAGGATGCCTGTGATTGATCTGATCTTCTTAATTTGGGGTCATGGAAAACCATTAGGCTTCTATGAATCTTTGAAGTTATATGCCCACATTTGTATGCATTTGTGTTTTCTGAGAAAAGTGTTTCTTGGACTTGAAGTTCTCAAAAGTTCCCCTTCTAATGAGAAGGACAGAATGGCATCTGCTGACACAGGCCTGGTCTGTTGACCTGCGGCACTATGGTCTGATTACTGGAGCTTATTCTATGACTCATTTCTGCTCTTGTGACTCCGAGTTGGAGCAAATACTCACCCGGTTGTAATTTGGCTTCACATAGAGGCCTGGAGTGGAAAAAAAAGGGACTGTCATATTAATATCAATGTAAATAGTCTAGTTCCAATGAACTGTGATTTATTAGTTTGGCATTTTGATTTTATATATTGGTTCTGTGTACATAATGTGCATTTTCCCCTGAGAGATGAATCTGCTCTAAGCCCTACAAAGTCTGCTTTCTGATTCAATAAAAATAGACCATCATAAATTCAGAAAGATAAATTTCCTTGTAAGGCCAATAGAGATATTGACCTTTCAACCTGAAAACACACACACACACACATACCCCTACACATTGTCGTGCACGGCTGTCCTTCAAACATCATCCTAAGAAAGGAATTTTATTTAAAATTCTAGCTCTACAAAAAAGAATTAGTTTCAGCCCCTGTATGCATTGGCCTGAGGGGATGCAGGATGTCTGTGATACATAGAAGTAAGAAAAATTCAGTGTGATCTCATTTAGGTAAAAAATACATGTATAAGCATGTGAACCCACACGTGTGTGTGCTGATGTGTCCATGGACATGGTATATAGAGCATACACACATGCTTGTGAGCATTCTGAAATGTGCCCTGAAATGCCTCATTAGTTAATATGAATTACCTAGGGAGGAATTAGAATGACAGGAAAGAAGTAGCACTGGATTTTTTTCTGTATGACTGCATTATTTAGGTCACGGCAATGAACATTGAAAAAGTTAGATAATGAACATTATAAAGTAAGAAATTTCTGAAGATGATGTGTAAATTAATATTCTTAAGTGGATCTCTGGCTCTTAACTGGAAATTGAATGAAAAGTTGAATTAAAAGTCCTCTGATACTTTTTTCAAATGATTGAGTTAATGAGTTCTAGGACCAGCACTGTAGCTGAATTTTTTTTTAATAAGAAAAAATGCATACTCTTTAAAAATCTACTCTCACAGAAAATAATAGCCTGTCTAAAAGAAACATAATAAAAGGCAAGTTAATTCCACAGAAAAACTATCTCCAAAAATATTATTCAGAAACAAATTAAGGTATGGTTTTTATTTGTACTGGGAAGGGATTCCCAAATCATGAGTAGTTGCACTGTCAGTCCTTAACATATTTCATCTTGATTCATAATTAAAATTTCATCCTTTGTAAACAATAATCTCCCAAGGTTTTTTACTTTTTTATTCATTTTTCTCCCTACTCTTTTGTGTTATAGACAAATTGCTTATATGCTTACATGCTTACATAAACAGTATTTGATAATATGTAATCTTAGGCAATGTTTGAGAAACAAATTTTAAAAACCCAAAACTTTATGAGTAAAAATGAGATGCTTCTCTCTCTCTCTCTCTCTCTCTCTCTCAGGTTCTTGTCCTTAATATGTGATTTCATTGCCAGATAGGTGACCTCTTCATTCAGTATCAGCAAGCCTTGACTATTGAACACTTCAAATAAAGAGCTAGGGAAAATTAATTGGTCACTTCTTCTAATTGTGAATTGTCTAACCTTCTTCCATGTGATGTCCCTCTCTTCTTTTGAAGTAATGCTTCCTTGCTCCTTTTTGGAACACCCATGTCTGTCTCTCTTCCCACTTCTCTGGGCCTTGTCTGGTTTGCCTAGCGGATTCCCAGCATCCATGACCCCGTGCTTTCCCTGTCATGCTGTCAGTGGCTCCTCTTGTTTTCCTAAGGAGCCAGCAGTTGTGTTTTGGCTAAGGTTACTTTCTGTTGTTCTCAAATCATATATAGTTTTGCTCTTCTATGGTTTGTTGTTTATGTATTCCTTTCTTTATTTCCAAATTAACAAGGATACACAGTATAAACACTGAGGAAAGGGGACATTACCTTTCTTAGACTTGCTTCCAATTATAAACAGTTAATTTGAGGCAATATAAGAGGATGTGAAAGAATGACATTGATTTAGATTGTAACCAGAGAAAAATGTGGGCATACATTGAATTAAAAGAAAAGGAACCAAGACTGCTGAAAATAAGCACTAAATATTAAAATTAGAACAAAAATGTATTATAGTTTCATACATAAATTCATTTTAGTTTTAGAGAGGGAGAAGTGTCTCCCTTTAAGAGTCGTTAGTGAAAGACATGCATCTTATATTAAATATAAGTAATCTGTAGTCATATGCATATGGCAAGAATAAAAACAAAACAAAACAAAAAAACTACCCTGTATGGCAGCTAGTGAATTCGATGAAAGATGTACCTCTAAGTCATAAAAAGAGATACAAATATTAGTTTCATCTTCAGAGTACCCAGATCAGTCTTTAGGAAAGTCAAAGTTCATTTCTACTTCTAAATTGGCACGGAACATGCAAATTGTCTTTATTTATGGTATTCTTGTTACCTGAGGTTGACAGGTCATGTTTCTGCATCTAAGTAGACTTTATTCTGCAGTTTCTTTCTTCTTTTCATTGGTTTTCTTGGATGTATCCAAGGAATGGCACCTTTCAACCTCACTTGATCACAGATATGGTTTTTACCACCACAAGGTTCATGTTCACAGCCATGGACACTTATGAGTTTATTCTTGGTTTCAACAAAATGAAGCACTGATATTATTAACAACTAGAAAGATGTCATTGGGTTTGTGAGTTTTCCTTGATCAGATAGTTCTTTAATTGTACATTTCACTTCTCCTTCCTTAGTGCTAATCAGGGCAATATCAAGCTAGATAAGATGTGCCTCCAATTGAGTCCAATCATTGATCCAAAAAGTGACATACAGAGGGTAAATTAACCTTTCAAATTAAGAAAATTTATGATTTCTGCAATTATTTGCATTAGCCCCAATCTTTTCTTTAACAGCTAACAATAGGGGCTGGGGTTGTAGCTCAGTGGTAGAGAGCTCATCTAGCATTTGCAAGGCTCTGGGGTCCAATCTTCAGCACCACATAAAAATAAACAAATAAAATAAAGGTATTGTGTACAACTACACCTAAAAACTGAATATTAAAAAAAAAGCATCGATGTTTAAAAAAAGCTAACACCAGCTAATATTTAATTACATGAGTAAGCTCCAATACCTACATGACAAAACTACAAGTGGCCTCCCTATATGTTTTAACTAGTTTCCTTGAAGATCTTTGTATTTCCATGACATGATCTCATATTTCATTCATACCTTCAGAGGACAGGGGGAATAACCCTATTTAATGAAGAGTGAGTGTCTAGGTCTATTCAACTTAGAACATGAACTTATATTTATCTGATGAAGCTTCAGTAATCATTTCAATCAAACTTATCTTGGAGATTTAGGTTTTGTTTTTTCAATTATGCATGTATTTTCCCTAAAACATGTTTTTTAAATATTAGAATAATGCAATGGAAAGCTACATTTGGGAAGGAGAGGGGGGTGGGAGAGTGGACAGCTGGTGCGTGGGACATTTCAGTTTCCTCCTGCAGATCTGCCAGGGTGTAGGAGGAAAGCAAATGGGAGAGTTTGTGGAGGAATAAGATGCTGGGCACATTTCAGCTTTGGATGCATTATCCATCTTAACTCATGATGAGATTTCAACATTCTGCATCTGATTTTTCGTTTTGTAAGTCTTTCACACTTGCTCAGAAACTTCCCATATGTCAAAATACTGACATGTATATCAAAATTTATGTATTTACTTGACTTTTTTGGGAAGAAGATTTTAGACTTATGAGTCATGGGAACAGTTGCATCTCCATCTGAGTGTAGTGATAACAGACTTATATCTGTATTACTTAAATTCACAAAGTCAAAGGAACTAGCTAACATGTCATTACAATCAGTCTTTATATATGTATTAATGATGATTCAGAAATATAAATGTTATCACTTTTAACCTACTGTATAAAATTAATACAAACATTTTGGAGTCTACATTTATACAATGAATTGAATGCAACATTACAGTGTAATACAACATTACAATGTCACATGTAACATTAACATGTTTAGCATATTTAGATTGTGTTTCAGAAAAACTGAAATCAATTGTTTAAATTTTCCCCAGCTTTAATACAAGTTACTATTTTGCCCACTAAACTATTGAGTCACATCAATATTTTAAAGTTTTAAAAAATGTGCATGATATGTTATTTTTCATTTAATCCTTACAGGTAGAGACTTTATCCTACAGAGTTATTCTAAAGTAGAAGTTTTCTAAATGTCACATTGGCGTCCTGTGGTAGAGAGGAGCTGTGATGCAGGTTTTTTTTTTTTTTTTTTTTTTTTTTTTAATTGGCAAGCTTTCCTGTGAAAGGCCGGAGAGTGGATATTTTGGGCTACACGGCCCATCTGGCCTGTGTCCCTCTGCTCAACTCTGCTGCTGGGTGTGAAAGAACCACAGCACTAAGGCACAAGAACGTGGCGGTGTCCCAGCAAAACTGTTTGCAGAGATGGGGGTTTGAGGGCTGTGGAGAGAGTGAGGGGAAGTGTTCCCTTCTCTGGGACCCAGGTGTCCTTTCCTTCTAGGTCAGCGCAGCTCCACAGTGTGTCCCACTTTCTCAGTCCAGCAGACAACTGAGCCTTGAGCAAGAGGACCAAGGAGGAGCAACACCTACAATGTCCATTTACCAGTTCTGCTGTCACCGTTAGGGCAGCTCTGTTGGCACCTTCCTCTGACACCCAATGACTCAGGAGTTTCAGTGAACTAAGTCTCTGTATTTGGGGTTGGCAGTCAAGACATGATCCAGCGTTGTTTGAAAGCACAGAACTTGTTGGGGTTGGGTACAGGGGCTGTGTTGGGCATGGGGGTGGGCATCTGTGCGTCTCTGGTCTCCCCACCCAGTCTTCCGACTTCCCCATGTCTGTGTTCTCTTCCCTGAATCTCCCATACCTTCAGGAGTTGGAACACTTTGCTTCCATTCCTAAAGTTCTTAGAGGCTTCAGGATGAAAGGTGATACCAGCTAATTAAAGTTCTTATTTCTCTCTTGTCATTGCCCAGAGGATCGGGTGTAGATCTATCAATACATCTGGCTACTGGGGTATAATATTCATGAGGTTGGGGGAGAGAGTCAAGTCCCATCGATCATCTCATTGTCCACTTATATTTCCCGACATTTTGTCATTTTGAATGTGGAGAATCAGCAGCTGGAGGCTCACTGTGAATAGCTCACATCTTTGTATTGGCTCTCTGAAGGCGAGTGCACTGGGTCCTTTGCACCACTTGGGAAGAACATGGGGCACCTTACAGTATAAAATTGTCCCCCGTGGAAAACGCCTGCTCAGCACAACTGGAGTGTAATATGTGCACTCTGACGCTCACTGCCATCTGACAGCTGCTTGGTCCCTCTGTGAAATGAATTAGTGCTGTCATTTTACTAATAGACCAAAAATAAAACCAGTGGCATTGTTTCCAGCAGGCAGTTCTAACAGAAGCCAGTCTGAGCACTTCGCCTCCCTGCTCCTCACAGCCAGGCCTGTTTCCGGACAGGCCTCGGGAACATAAGGCAGCTCCCAGGTACAAATTGAGGGACCCAAAGCCCTCTCAGAGCGGGATTGCTTAGAGTGGACTCAAATTGGAAATAACAATCCTCGGTTCACAAACGGGGACCGAGGTTGACCACCCTCTTTATGCTCATGTGACTAGTGTGTAGCTTCTGCCAGAATTTAAACCATTTTTACTCTTAGAAAATTGAAAGCCTAAACCTGGGTGGGATGCCTTTGATATATTAAGCTATCATTTTTCTTTTGGCTCATGCATTCTAACCTAAATATCCCCAGTTGACGTGGGCCGTCAGTTACCCTCCTTTGAATGAAACACAGGCGGTTTTGTCTTTTCGGAAGAACCGCAGCAGTGAGAGGGTGTCCCAGATGAGCACCGAATGGTGGGGATGGCAGCTGGGACCCTGTGTGGCTCTGAAACTAGGCCCCCTAGTTGGCTGCAGCCTACTGCAATTGCTGACTCCTGGGCCTTGGGCAAAGAACTTAATCATCGTGTGCCTCCATTTTCGCATCTCAAACCCAGGATGGTGGTTGTCAGAGGATCAGCATCACAGGCTGCCCATGAGAAGGAGATGTGAAAAGCTCAGGAAGGGGCCCGGCCCACAGTGAGCGCCACCTGCTGTGATGACTGGCTCCTGGTGTCACAGCACCAAGGTGGCTTGTAGTTCAGGTCCAGCTCAGTGATGCTCGGCTTCAGCTGGTCAATAATATTGACCATCCTAAAGTTGAATGTGATTGAAATGAATTTTTAGCATAAATAATATAAATATAAATGGATTATAAATACAAGTCATACAAATCATATAACAATACTTTTTAAAAATTTATTTTAATTAGGTATATAGGACAGCAGAATGCATTTTGATTTATTGTACACAATTTCAGCACAACTTTGTTTCTGTGGTTGTACACGGTGACTTACCATGTCTTAATAAAAATCTTACTATTGGCTAAAACTCACCTGGGTTTTAAATTTTTGTATTTATGATATTAAGTATCACCTCCGTCAAACTCATTTCTCCATATCCAGAGGCCTCCTATTTATATTTATATTCAATATATATCCAAGCTCGAGAAAAGCCTTTATTGAATTTTTTTATGGAAAAATGTATGCACACAATTTTAATTAATACTAGAATAAAAAGTAAATGCTTATAAAATGCAAGGCTGGCTGGGCATGGGAGCACATACCTACGTTCCCTTAGGAGGCTCAGGCAGGAGGATTCTGAGTTCAAAGTCAGCCTCAGCAACTTAGTGAGGCCTTGGGCAATGCAGTGAGACCCTGCCTTAAAAAATCTAAAAAGGGCTGGGGATGTGGCTCAGTGTTTAAGCACCCTGGGTTCAATCCCTAGTACCAAAAGGAAAAAAAGAAAAGAAAAGAAAAAAAAAAAGAAAATGCAAGGCTGGTAAATGGCTTCCTTGACCACCAGATAACAAAGATAAGGGTGACCCACACCCCTGGAGTATCCCACACCCTGTGGCTTTTCAAGAGGGGCTGCCCCGAGCAGTGCCACCCCAACTTAATGGGACTAGAGTCTGACCTCCCTGGACAGCCTCACGAGTTTTGGGTCTTGGAATACACACTTGAGAAAAGTGTCCTGAACCTCCCACTTTCCCAATCCCACGGAGCCCCTGATGTCCCTTCTGCAGACGGTACGCCACATTCCCCAGGACCGCCCAGTTTCCGTTTTCCCTGGGTGTGCTACCTGTGGCAAGGTCAAGGTGATTAAAGATGAGACCTCTCGGCACGGGAACACCTGGGCTACAGTTTAAGGCTGTCGATGAAGGACAGCCCCCGACGCAGGCTTCACTGGACTTGCTCCACAGGTAGAAACCATAGCACGTTGTACACCTTAGAAAGGCCCTTTCCAGAGGGACTTCCAGAGGGTCCAGCTATACTCTGCCTCGGTATTTATACAAAAGAACTAAACGCAGCACGCCAAAGTGTGTGTGTGTGTCACAGGACAGTCACAGTGGCCAAGGTAGGGAACCGACCTAGGTGTCTGTCAACAGATGAATGGTAAAGGAGACATGGTATGTTTACATAAAGGTATATGCTTAGACATAAGGAAAAACGAACTTATGTCGTTTGTAGGAAAATGGATGGAACTTGAGACCATAATTTTGAGCAAAATAAGTCAGATTCAGAAGAGTACCGCATGTTTTCCTTCATAGAGGGGAAAAGGGAATGCCCGGAAAGTGGGAGAGTAGCCATGAGAGAAGAGGGAGGTGATGGGGAGGGCAGAGGAGAGTGGTGTGCTGGGTCTACACCGACGTCGTTGTGTCTTTAATGCTGTGCCAGGATGCTGCAGTGGACGCAGCATTCTGTGTAACCGAGACGCTGGAGAAGCGAAAAGGAAAAGGGGAGACTTGAAGCCAGGCATTTGCCCAGGAGACTGTTCTATTTCTTATAAATACCCATATTTATTAATCCACTTAAAAAATAAAGATCTATTATTGGGGATAGTTTTAATAAGTAGATCACAATAAATAAACATGCATTTTGATTCACTCAGACTTTGACATTGAGTTACTTTTAGGGTATTTACAGTCACTTATGCAGAAAACTATGTTAGATTTAAGCTATTGCTAAAATTCACCTTTTCTGCGGTTATAGACTGCCAACATTAAAATTAATAAAAACAAAAATGCATTCTATTTTCTTCTCATAAAATCGATATTTCTGTTGCTCTACAAGTATTTACTGTCTGCCTAATATCTAATAGACATTTCCTAGGAATTAGATATTCAGCTTTGGGCAAAACAGACAAAACCCCTTTGCTCATGTCTCCCTGCTCATGTAGGTACCTGTAAGGGAAAAACGGGTGTGACTGAAACACACAGCCCGTCACCTGTGAGAACTGTTAGGACAGGGTCGGAACCCCAGAGCCCGTAAGGGTGGAGAGCAGTGAGGACCTCGGGGTTAAACAGCGCTGTCGGGAAGGTTTTCAGGAGAACGAAGTAAGGGAGCAAGCGGAGGGATTCCGAGGAATTCATTCCTGGAAGCAGAACCAGGAAGCATCCGGGGAGCCTGGGATGGGCTCTCTGTGGTTAACTTGGGATAAATTTTAATATTGCCACCAACAGAATTTACTAGATGAAGCTTTGAGAAACAGGGATCTGGGGGTGACTGAGGTTTCTGGAGGTGGAGGACACGTCCAGGGAAGGAGAGGGCTCATGGGTGGTGTGTGGGGAGAGGACTGGGGGGTCCTTTGTAGGTAAGGAGCGTGGAAATGACAATAAGACACCCAGGGCCGATCCATCGCCAGCGGCTGGGTTTACAGTGTGGATCTCAGCAGAGGGAACCAGGATGGAGATGAGACCCTGGAGGTCCCAGGAGAGAACCAAGTGCTGGCCACTCCAGGGTGTGGCACCAGAGAGATGAGGGGTCCCCGTGCCCAGACAGGAAGTGCAGCTGGTGAGGAGGGGGAAATCTGGAGGGTGGGCTGACCTGGACGCTGCTGAGGAACTCCTCAGGAAGAGAGGAGAGCCCAGCTCTGTCCAGTGGTTCTAAAGTGGTGATGCATCCACGGGGTAATTGCTACCAGCACTTCACCACAGGGAGGTCACGGTGGCCTGCACGAGGACAGTTTGGAGTGGAGTGGAGTGTGAGACTCTTACTGGGAGGAGTCAAAAGAGCATCAGAAGAGAAAAGTTTGGGATAGCAGGGAATTCTGCTCAAAAATAAAAAGTAGAATGGAAAGCTATAGAGCAGGGGTGGAAGGAGGCTAGGGAAAGGGAAATGTTCTTCTTTTTCTTTTTTGCTTTTAAGGTGGGAGAAATTATATGATCTTTGCATGGTCATGGTGATGTGTGAGTAGAAAGAGAAAAACCTGCAATGATGGGGAGAATGGCTGAGCAATATCCTAAGCAAGCAAGGCTTCCTCTTAGGCAAGGGAGGAAGGGCACTGGGGCAGATGCCCGCAGATGGACAGGTAAGGGCAGAGGGCTCATGGTAGCTGTTTTCGCATCCCTTCTGCTTTTCCCAGGGAAATGAAGAGACCCACTAAGGGGAGCAGTACTGTTCTACCCCACAGCGTTTTCTAGGGGAGTGCTCTTTGGGACAGTGCTCCTTGGGAAGGATGAAGGGGATATTGGGAGGAGGGCACACGTGGGCAAGCGTTATTTGCTGTCCTGTGGTCGAGACAGGAGGAGAGAGGGCCGTATCGGTGTGAGCTGCTCCCCAGCCTGGCAGGGCACACAGAAGGGAGTGGTCTCCAGAGAGGAGCAGAGGAGCTGAGACCCACTCAGTGGAGTGCGAGGACAAAGCGTAGACTTGAAGTAAGGGCAGGTCGGGGACTCAGCGGCAGGAGGAAGATGGCAGAGTTGTAGGTTCTGGGGTTCTCCTGGGAAGGAGCTGGAAGGAGAGACAGGAAGTCCAAGACTCAGAATGGAACTGTGGGTGTGACAAAGTCCAGGCTATGACCAAGTGAGTGACGAAACAGGGCTGAAGACAAGTGCACTGGAAAAGAGGAAGTGAGAACCCAGGAAGCCACAGGATGAGAAGATCTGAGGGCACTAGGAATTGTGACAGGTGGCCCAGAGGCCGGGTGAGTGATCCTAGAGCCAAAATCCTCACGGTGCGAGATGCATCTGACAGAGCTGGGGAGGGGCTCCAGTCAGGGGAGGGTCAGTGGGCCATTCTTCAGACAGAAGATCCCAAGCTGGGAACTCGGTGTGGGAATGAGGCGGAGGGGCCCAAGGAGCAGAGGGCCACATGGAGCTGTCAGGCTGTGCACAGCAGGCCTGAGAGAAGCAGCATAGAGAGGTCCCTGGTGTCAGCTAGGAGGCCAAGGGGACACTCAGAGAGCGGAGGTTGGTGGGGAGGTGAGGTTTCCTTGTTTGGGATGTGAATAAAATGAGACAGGTTTGTGAGCCCCTCGGAGACCTAGGTTCCGGAGGTGACTGGGGCGAGAGGGAGGGAAGGCAGCTGATTAGTTCCCGGGGCGCAAAGAGGATGTCAAAGACAGAATTCCATGCTGTCATATTATAATAAGTATATTATTATTTAGGTCATTTATTATATTTTGCTCTTATAACATATTGGTAAATATTATTAAAACGCATGATTGTGGGTTTCAAGACATATATTATATGTGATGTTTAAAGTAAGCATACTGCCAGGCACGGAAGCACACACCTGAGATGAGAGGATCCGGATTCCAAGGCCAGCCTCAGCAACAGTGAGGCCCTAAGCAACTCATTGAGACTCTGTCTCTAAATAAAATACAGAATAGGGCTGGTGATGTGGCTCAGTGGCCCTGAGTTCAATCCCTGGTACCCAAATAAATAAAGTAAGTAAGTAAGCACACAGTGCTCACATTGTGAAGCCCTTGTGGAGCCTTCCTCCCACCCTGATGGAGACATGTTCCCACGAAACCTTAACTTTCCAGCTTCAAACCACCGCTCGTCAGTGCTTCTGCCTGTAGGCAAAGCCCTTTCCTTCATCTAGAATTTCCTATTGCACGCTCAGTGCTGCACTACCTTTCAGATCTGAATGTCAACAGTGCACTTTAAGAATTCATTGGCTCTTGTTAAATTACTGTTGGGATATAAAACTTAAATTTTATTTAAAATAAAGCGGTGAAGTTGGTATTCTACATCAAACACTGCACTGCAAGAAAAATAAACACCTGGTAAACCCATGGTGAGTTCAATTCTCCTACCATTAAATTAAAAAATGTACTTCCAATGATCTAATGATCTTTTAAAAGCATTAGCTCATCAAGGCATTTCAAAAGAGCCAAAATAAAAATATAAAAAACATGCATACACTCTGCAAGAGAGGCATTCTTAGAAACAAAGTGTCCGTTAAAAAATTTGAAAAAAATAAGAAGAAATTAGTGTGAACCAGCCTAATTTGTATTAAATTTGAAGACTAGGAGGCTACAGGTCAGACTAGTCTGCCTCCACCAGTTCTCAGGAGAGTAATTGTTGATGTGGCTGGCCCCAAGCCTGCGTGTCGGCGGGGAGGGAGGGCCACTTATTGACATTGCTAGGACCAGGAGCATACCTACATCTTCAGTGTTCCATGTGTATACATGCACAGATGCACAGCAAGTGCAGCATGGATGTGTAAGTGCTTCCAGGTGGAAGCAGGCACACGGCATGCCTGAGGGACAGGGAGCTGAGAAATCCAGCGTGCCTGCATCTTGCTTATTTTCACTCACAGGACCAGAAAACCAGACTTCTTCCAAGTCCATAAGTTTGCAACTACTGTCCTTCCAAACGGCTTTGTCTACAGCTTGTATTTAATCAGTCATTACTTCCCCAACCACAGCTATGCTTTCCCAACTAGAGTATAGACCCCGTGTACTACTTTAATTTATCTGTATTTAAATCTCTATTTTGGCCTGGTGGTATTATGCGTAAGTTATTTATGTACGTGTCTGTGTACCTCCACTAGATGGTGTGGATATTCAACTTGGGAAGAGAGACGTATTAGTGTGGTACTGACGTTGCAGTGTGTGGAGCTATAGGTGAGGTCTGGGGAGTTGAGACAACACTGTACTTCCCATGAGAACTTCACATAGGTGACATTTAATTACCTTGGTGAACATTTAATCTGGAATCATTTTCTCATCCATTGGACTTAGGAAACTTACTTCAATAATCCACAAAAAGCCCATGAAAATTTGCAGATAGACTCACAAGAGCAAAGATCAGAGACCCGATGTATAAAACAAAAATATTCATTAGCTTTGATATGAAACTGCTTTGTCCAGAAAAATTTCTATAACATTAAATTAAGCTACTAATTCCTATGCACTGTGATTTAAATAGCAAATGATCGGGCCCATTGAGTTGGCCTAACAACATCTATGGCAAGACCTCGGTGGGGCAAAGATGAAGAGAGAGATCAGGGGTTGGAGGATCTAGAGAGTAACGAGCCTGTGTGTTAGGCTATGGAGATCATATGTAAGCAGAAGACCAGAAAGAGGACTCCTGATTTGTAAAATTGAGGCCAATTTCTTACATCACTACATTAACCTGCTTACACATCACCTATGGTGCACGTGCTTCACTTCTTATTCTATCCATAACCTAGGACGTCTCTGCATTCTGTCTTAAATTGCTTTGGTGGTCTTCCAGGTAGAATTGAAGGTCCCTGCTAGTCCTAGTGGTCCTTGGGTGGTGGTGGCTTGTGGGGAGGAGTCACACACAAGGGAAAAGGTGTTTTGCATTGTGTTCTCCATGTGAACTGCCATAGCAACCTCCTGCGCACCATTCTTTCTTTTTTTTTTTTAATATATGACAGTGGAATGCATTACGATTCTTATTACACAAACGGAGCACAATTTTTCATATTTCTGGTTGTATATTCACACTAATTCGTGTCTTCATACATGTATTTTGGATAATAATGATCATCACATTCCACCATCATTATTTACCCCATGCCTCTACCTTCCCCTTCAACCCCTCTGCCCTATCTAGAGTTTGTCTATTCCTCCCTTGCTCCTGCTCCGTATCCCACGATGAATCAGTCTCCTTATATCAGAGAAAACATTCAGCATTTGTTTTTGGAGATTGGCTACTTAGCATTATCTTCTCTAACTCCATCCATTTACCTACAAATGCCATGATTTTATTCTCGTTTATTGCTGAGTAATATTCCATTGGGTATATATGCCACATTTTTATATCCATTTATCTATTGAAGGACATCTAGGTTGTTTCCAAAGTTTAGCTATTGTGAATTGTGCTGCTATAGACATTGATATGGCTGTGTCCCTGAAGTGTGCTGTTTTTAATTCCTTTTTGTGTAGACTGAGGAGAGGGATAACTTGATCAAATGGTGTTTCCATTCCCAATTTTCCAAGGAATCTCCATATGCTTTCCATATTTGCTGCACCAATTTGCAGTCCCACCAGCAGTGTATGAGTGTGCCTTTTCCCCACATCCTCACCAACACTTATTGTTGTTTGTATTCTTAATAGCTGCCATTCTGACTGGAGTGAGATGAAATCTTAGAGTGGTTTTGATTTGTATTTCTCTAATTGCTACTTATGATGAACATTTTTTTCATGTATTTGTTTACTGATTGTATATCCTCTTTTGTGAAGTGTGTGTTCAGTTCCTTAGCCCATTTATTGATTGGGTTATTTGGTCTTTTTGGTGTTAAGATTTTTGAGTTCTTTATATATCTTAGTGATTAATGCTCTATCTGATGTGTGAGGGGTAAAGATTTGCTCCCAAGATATAGGCTCTCTATTTCCCTCACAGATTGTTTCTTTTAAATTTTTTAGTTTGAGTCCATCCCATTTATTGATCCTTGATTTTAATTCTTGAGATACCCAGAATAGCTAAAGCAACCCTTAGCAGGAAGAGAGAAGCAGGTAGCTGTTAGAGTCTGTAAATAAGTCTGGATGGCACCTGGCAAAATGCCAGAGGGAGTGGTTGTGAAGTAACTCCAGCGAGCCATTAAGTGTGGAGATTCCTTATTGGTTGACTGCTGTATCAAGTTTATGCTAATTAGATAAGCTGTGTGGAATGTATAAATACTGCTCCTGTCCTACAATAAACGGCTTCCACTCCTGCTGTATCAATCTACACAAGTTATTAGTCACCCCCCGGTTATTTTGCCCAGCCAGCCGGGCTGTGGCAGGTAGCCTCACTATACCAGACCATAAACTATACTACAGAGCAATAGTAACAAAAACAGCATGGTATTGGCACCAAAATAGACTGTAGACCAATGTTACAGAAAAGAGGACACAGAGACTAACCCACAAAACTACATTTATCTTATATTAGACAAAGATGCCAAGAACATGCACTGGAGAAAAGATAGGCTCTTCAACAAATGCTTCTGGGAAAACTGGAAATCCATATGCACCAAAATGAAATTAAACCCCTGATTCTCACCATGCACAAAACTCAACTCAAAGTAGATCAAGGACTTAGGAATACAACCAGACACTCTGCAAATAATAGAAGAAAAAGTAGGCCATAATCTCCATCATGTGGAGATTAAGTCTTCCTTAATAAGAGTCCTATAGCACAAGAATTAAAATCAAGAATCAATAAGTGGGATGGACTCAAACCATTCTGTATTAATCTGAATAATAATGGTGTTTAGCATCATCTCACTTAAACACTGGTCTCCTGAAGTTCTGAGCATTTATGTAAGTACCTGATAGTCATAAACCAGCAAGTGCCAGGACTGAGACTCTTACACCAAAGCTTTCACTCAGTGGTGCACCATTCTATGTGAGTATCAGGTGCTCAGGAGATTTTGACAGATTCCTGAAAGAAGTCATTTTAAAACATAATTCCCCAGAGTATGTTCTGGAGATTTGCAAATGAATCTGTGAATGAGAGGCTTCTTTAAAAAAAAAAAAAAGAATATTGATTTTTTTATGTTTTGAAGTCTCAGATTTCCCTCTACGAGCTTTTGAAACAAAGAAGCCTGAGACACAAGGTAGGTAGGTTTATAGGTGGAAGAACTGTGCTGCCTAGTCTTGTGATGATGAGAAATCAAGAGGTGAATCTGTTTGGGCTTGTTTTGTAACTGGAAGCTGAATGCTGCAGCAAGGAAATAACAAAGGAGGGTAATTAAGGTTTTTAAAGCCATGAGTCTTAGACAGTCCTTAAGGCTCCCTGAGAGCAGAGGTGCTATTTTCTGTCCCTATGACGCAGGGTGACCTGGCACACTTTCATTTCAAGCCCACTAGGGGCAGCATTCACCCACTCTGTTGCACCCTCCCTCATTCTGTGCCACTTGGAGACTTGGTGCTAGGAATGTGGCCATTGAAGAACCCCCTGCTACAGAGGCCTAGTCAGAAGTGATATAGGAACAAAAATCAGGCAGATCCTTCACTTGACTGATGCTGACACTAACTCTAGCCAGGTGATACATCTAGAGGTGCCACCTTGTGACCTAGCCAAAGACCAGGGACGTATATTAGGACCTCCTAAGACTTTGAAGTAGGAGCATGACGACCCTTCTTCCTGACCTAGAATATTTTAGAACAAGCTTAAAATTGTAACAAGAGAAGACAACATAATATTGGCAGGAAGCTTTTCTAATTAGAGGAAACTGCATTCTGATAAAATTTTATTTTGTTGGTATAAATTTTGTATAAATAACATGTGATTTCTAGATACATGTCACTATTAAGGTCTTTCATTTTGGCTACTTACTATTTTTTTCTAAAAAAATATATTTCTTATATTTGTATTTAGTATCAAATTAATATTTAAAAATCCACCAATATCTGTGCCCTATTTTATAGTACCATTCTTTTTTTGCCATAACATTAGGCTAGTGTTACATGTTGTTTCTCTTTTATTGAAATAATAATAATAATAATAATAATAATAATAATAATAATAATAATAATAAAAAGAGTGTCAATTACAGTGCCTTGATCCAAGGTTACATAGAAGATCAGAAAAACCTGCAACAGGCTCTTGTGCCCTGATGTGTAGATTAGCAAGAATTTCTGTGTATCAGCATTCCCAGTATTTTCTTGCAGGTATTTAAAGAATATTTTCTTCTTTTTAACATGATATATTTTAGATTTTTTTTTAATGGATAACCTGTGGTAGAATCCACTGGCCTCTTCATGATGGGAAAACCATGATTTGGTGCTTTAGGAATGCAAGTCCATTTCTGATGACAGTTTGAATTCTCAATGTTAGGTAACCACAACATAAATGTTTTTTTAATTTAGCAGTAAATTTCTTTTAAATTCAATATTATATTGTCACTATAGAAGTGGAACTGAGAGCTATTTAACACAGTTTAAAAGAGAAACATGTGATAGATGATAATAGCTAGGTAGGACCTCTGCACAATTAGTAAAATTGTGATTAAATATGCTTACTCTAAAAATGTATTTTTTTTCTTCTTGCCCCTAGGGATTGAACTCAGATATGCTCTATCACTAAAATTCATCCCTAGCCCTTGTTATTTTTGTATTTTTTTGAGAGGTTCTCACTAAATTGCTGAGGCTGGCCTTGAATTTACATTCTTCCTGCATCAATCAGCCTCCCAAGTCACTGAGATTATAGTGTGTGCCACTGCACCTGCCTTAAATATTACTATTTAAAATGTTCAGAATTAACAAAAAATATTCATAAGTTAATGATATAACTCGGGTATGTTTGAACTATTGGAATATCTGTCAAGAACTTCCTTTCAACTGCACTTATTTTTAAAGCAGCATCATTTCAACAGTTATTCTTGTTTTTCTAAATACTACCTAATTTAAGGCCATAATGCTGCTCTTTCCAGCACTTTCCTAAGTTAACGTCCATACCTACTTGAAGGCACATGCACAATTGAAAGGCGCCTCTTTTTCCACTTGGCATTTTTTAACAAATGCTCATGTGGCTCATGGGTTCAGGACAGCTGAGCTGTTTGTGCTGACACTCTGCACTGACACCTGTCTCTCTCTCTCTCTGTGCCTCAGCACGAAGCCAGGCTCTCGTCAAAACAGGTAGGAGTGTGGCACAACAGAGTCAGTATTTTCACTTTGGTTCTGAAATCCTTATTCTTGGCGGCTTTGCCCTCAGATGGTCCCAGCTGCGGAGGAGGAGTCGGGGGAGGGTCAGAGGCAGCCAGGGCCGGGCCCTCTTGGCTTGCTCCTTTTCTGGAGAGAAGTTGTTTTGCTCTTCCTGTGGTTCTGCAGCACTTCCAGAGACAGGCCAGTGGATAAGACAGGGGTCCTTCTCCAGTCCTGATGTAAGTGACCCTGGCAGATGTTAGTGGTGGCAAGGGGATGAAATGGGCTAGCGGAAGCCCCTTGTGTGGTGACTTAAAGGGAAGAGAGGAACAAGGAGGAGAGAAGATTCAGAGCTCGGAGAAGAAAATCAGCCAGAGTGGGACTTCCTTGGCCAAAGGAACCGATTGTGTGACAGTCCTAAGGAAGCCACAGAGCACTGCTTCCAGGTCTTGTCTGGGCTTTAGAAAGGAGACCAAGGTGGAGGAGGGGTGACCTGCACAGCGGAGTTGCTGGCTCCCAGCAGCCTCAATAGCACCTGGACACACAGGTGGACCAGGTGCTTATGAGGCCAGGTGGAGACTTCGTGTGCCCTGAGGAAGGGGCGAGCATCCATGATCTTCCTCAAGAATGAGCACTAGAATCCCAGACTGAAGAGGACGGGAGTTTGTGCTTGCTGTGACTCTCTAGCAGGGCTCATGTTGAGGACATTTAAAACTCCGCCAAATAACTTCACTGTGCAAATCAGAATGCAGGAGGTGACATCTTTACCCTACTTCATTATAAATAGCAGTTTTGAAATTTCAGTTCATCCATTTAAAACAAACAAACAAAAAACAGTGATAAGATCGCTATTTCTTCCGAAAACCAAGACCAGGGCATCTTCTCGTGGGCACGCAGTTGTCTATTGAGTAATGCTTAAGTAGCTCTGAGTCATAATGCTTGGAAGAAATTCTGTAGCTTCAGCATTTTCTGAGGGCACTGAGAAATGTGTTTCAGAAATGAGCAACTGAGGGTCACCAGTCCTTCATGGTGCGTCCCTGGCAGGCAGCCACGTCCTCGTGGCTGCTGGTGGCCTCCTTACCCAGCAGGAGGAATTCCATGCTTCACCCTGAGACACCGTCACTCCCAGGAACCTGCGCAAACTGCTGCGCCTCCCATTGGTTGGAGTGCCCCAGACACCCGGGTTCTGGGACTTGGAAAGGTTATGGAATCTTAAGAAAATCTGGCAGGAGAGGCCCCACTGTGGTTGACACTGGCCTGTCTGCACTGCGGTGGGATGTTTGAGCTCTGCTCCGGTGCGCTGCCTCCTGGCTGATGGAATACTGGAAGTGCCAGCATCACTTCACCAATGTCACATCTAGACAATGACACTTCACCAAACTTGTCACTTAGAGAACATGGCCAGTGTGGCTTTCCTTTGCTACACCCAAGTCAAGATGGGCTTCAGGAAGGATGGAAATGATGGGTCTATTTAGCCATTGCTAATACCACACAATACCACACGTATCACAGATGAAAGTTTAGGGAACTCTACTACTGGTTCTAAGTTGTTCTTTTTTTCACCTATGTGAGTAAATCATCTCACAACTGTAAGAAATTTCTGTTAAACTCTTGGAATTTACATTGTAGAAGTGATTGATTTAAACTTGCTATTGTCCTGTGTTCTTTATCTTCTTTCCATTTTTGAAGTATCTGATTGAAAGCTGCTTTCTTTTTTCTCACGGTCTATTCCACTGTTAGGGAACTGTCTTATACTTTGCTTGAAAGCAGTTCAGAAAAGTTTCCATCTTTAAGATAGTGACATTCTGACCAATTACCCCCTCACCCCTGTTCCTTGGTTCCTTTGACTCAACAGTGTTTGACACTTTGGAAGCATATTCTTTTAAAATTTGTATTCCCTGGATTTGTGGTGTTCAAAGGAATTTAAGTATCTTTTTCTCTAGGATTGTAATTTTATTTCTGGCTTCCCTCCTCCTGTTAACTTTCCCTAAACTCTGGCTCCTCATGGTGACAATGTGACCCTCTCTTATTTCCAACATCTCTTCACCTACGAGCATGCTCAGCTTCCAGGGTCATCTTGGCTGTGTGCCCTGATTGTGATTGTCACTGCCTCTGCTCCCGGTGAGCTGTCAGCAGCTAACACCTTAAAGGCTACTCCTCAGGACTTTCGTTCAGTGTTTGGGTTTCCTTTGCCCCATTTCCATGGGTGCTTTGGGGACATGGGTCCCAAGTGAGGCTTGATTATCTGGCTGTCTCTCCATAGTGGAGCAACATGGATGGTTGAGCTTACCTTTAGGTAGACACTCAGTCTATAGGACGAGTGTGTACTTCACACCCACAGGAAATCCACCTTTCCGGCCTCCAGAACCTAGTCGTGCCCCACCCACCCTGCCACCTGTCCTGCACAGCCAGTGTCCTGTCCAGATTCATTCAGTGACTTAGCACTCTGGCTCTAACTCCCATGTGCAAGTCCTTTGAGGGTGCTGTTGCAGTTTCCTTGGCTGGGCAGTGTGCCCCAACCACCGGGTTACGGCTGTGCTCCTAAGCACCCCACAGCTGACCCTGCACACGTCCACCCTCTCTACCGTTTCCTCCCTATGGATGTCATGCTGCAGGATGGTCTTCCCTGTGTTCTCTCATCAAGCCATGAGCTCCTATTCTGGAGGGTTTGGACGTTCACCTTGCCGGTGGTCTTCTCTGGACGGTGCCACGTAGCACTGCCAATCCTTAACTAAGCGTGCACACTCATCGACTACAGTGACCATGTAGAGGTGCTCGACTTCAGGATGGCACACAGATAATAAGTGTCCAGTAGAATCTGTACTTCAGATTTTGAGTATTGACCTTGTCTTTGTGAGCAATAGGTGGTAAGATGCTCTTTTGTGATCAGCCACGTGGTCCAGAGACTCTCCAGAGTGCTGTGCTGCAGCATGTTCTGGATGCAGGTATTGAATTAAGAACACAAGATATCCAACACCTCTGCATAACAGTGGCTTTACATTGCATGGTCTTGCCTACCATAGGCCAGTGTAACTGTTCTGAGCACTTTGATGGTGGGCTGGGCTAAACTAGGTGGTGGTAGGTTTCATTTGCTGTATTAAATACATTTTGGATGTGATGTTTTCCACTTAAGATGATAGTATTGCGATGAAACTCCTTTATAAGGACCATTTCCATATCCTGTGCTGTGTCTGCGTAGTACATTGCACTCATGTAGCACACATGCACAGAGCAGATACACAGGAGCATCTCTTTCTCATATATTGTTTTCTTTTTAATATCTCTGTTCCATGGGTAACTGAGAATAATTTGAGAAATAAACCATTCCCCAGAGTTTGTAAGTGTTCTAAAATCATATTTAGGAGTGATTATAAATGTGTATGTATGTGTTAAGAATATTAAAGTAAATTAAATGTTTCACTAAGAGAATTATAACCAGTAATATTTAAACCAGAAAAGGTTATAAAAAGAAGCAAAAAACCTCTACTATATCAATGGAATAAAGAAATGAGAACAAAGAAACAAGAAAAAAAACGGAAAAAAAAAAGAAATTAATAGGCATGAATCATTCTTTTAAATAAAAATACTTGTGAATGAATTAATTTCACTACAGAAAACAACCAAATAAAAGTATTCCTTGAACACAAGATACAAATAACAGAAATAATAAGAATTTAAAATAAAATAAAGAGTATATACCAATTCAAATAAAGCTGGTTCAGCAACATTATAACCAGACAATGTAAGATAAATGCAAAATAAGAAGCAATGCACTAATAAAGAGATAAAGGAAGTATACAATCATGAAATAAAAATTCACCAAAATAATGTAAGAATTAAATTTTTATGTAGATGATAGAATTCTGAATATAAATGAAATATAAAACCCAAACTGGTAGAATTATAAGGAGAAATCCACAGTTCTATTATTTATTTCTTTTAAAAAAACTAAGATACCTACATCTAAAACCCATAAATCAATTTTTTTAAATATTAGATTCTTATTACATAACTTATTCTACAGTAAATTTCAGATAGATTAAACATGTAAGCCTAAAAGATAAACCTTTAAAATTATAAGGCAGAAATGAAGAAAATGGATTTTGGGCTTTATGTAGGGAAGAATTTTGTTTAAGTGATGAAATATTTTTCAACAAAATAAAAAAATACCTACAACATCAGAAAGATTGGCAATAAAAATCCAACAAAGGCTTTTAAGGTAAATTAGCTGTGAACACTATTGCATCCCGTAGTGACATGTAGTCGGTGCACACAGTGAAGAGCCACAGACTGGCTGTGCCGGGGCAGTGGGGCGGCTTCCTGGCCAGCCAAGGGAAGTGCCTGGAGGCAGCATGGGAGACCCTGGTGTGTGGGAAAGCCTCTGAGAAAGCAGAGACACTCAAGGAGAGCTCAGGGGTAGAGGCTGGCTGACAGCACCTCTGTCCCTCACGGTGCTTTGTCCTGTGGTGGCCAGCTGGACAGGGGACAAGTTTCCTTTCCACAGTGCCCTCAGTTCTTCCCCAACCCCACTCAGAGAGGGCTTTTATATGTCAGGCTGTGGACACAGTGACACCATCAGCATCAGCTTGCTTAGGTCACTGCCCTGACCAGCATCCCTAGGAGCAGCTGTTCTGGTGAACATGCAAGAAGATGGCTTTCTCCAGGTAACACTGACTTGCCCTGGCTCCCAGTGCACCCGGGAGAAAGCAGCGTTCTTCAAGGGAATGGGTATCTGGGCTTTTCAGCCCAGGCTGCTCTCAGTGCCCCCTCAGCTTGGCTGGGTTTTGCAGAACAGAAAAGGGGCATTCAGTGGCATGGTGTTTTGCTGCCCTCTTTGCTTTGGGGATGATACAATAAGCAGAAGAGAAAAAATTGAAGATAGTAATGAATGAAGAGCAAGACAGAACAGGAAGCTGACTGTGAGAGAGTGTGGTTCATGATCTACCCAACGGGAGAAATGCAAATTAAAGATCAAGGAAACAAAAACAATTGCCACCCAATTGGTGAACATTAGATATTAAAACATGGAGTCCAAATGACAAGGAGAATGTGCACAGTGATGATTCCAAAATTTCTCATGGAAATATAAATTAGTGTAGTGATTTTGAAAAGGAAATTGGCGATATCTAGTAAAGCTAAAAAATATTAATGACATACAAACAAGTGATTCACACACGTGCAGGAGTGTCCCTTCCAGAATTGCTTTCATAGTGGAAAAGTGTGAACAACACATGAGTCTGTTAGGTGGGCAGCAGATGCATGCAGTTTGTAATACTCAGGCAGACCTGCCGCTTTATAAGGGTTAAAGTACTTGCATCGCTTTCATTTTTTAATAGACTTCTAAAAAGTAGAAAAGCAAATGTGTATGTGTGTGTGTGTGTGTGTGTGTGTGTGTGTGACTATTCGTGCAAATTTAAGGAAATGCATTTTATGAGTAGACATATATACAATAAAATCATAAACACTTAGGAAGTATTTGCCTCAACTTAACAATAAAGATGGAGCTTAGGTCCAGGCCAGGTTGTGTACTCCTATAATCCTAGCAACTCAGGAGGCTGAGGCAGGAGGATCACAAGTTCAAAGCCTGCCCCCAGGGCCTTGAGATAAAAATTAAATGTACTCTGGGTGTAGCTCATTGGTGGAGAAGCCCTGGGTTCAATCCCTAGCACCAAAAAGGAACTTAGGAAAAGGGGGAAGACAAGTCTAGAATTTATGGAAGAAGGAACGTGGAGGACTTTAGCTTCACTAGAAATTATCTATTTCTTAAAAAACACCTGATGCTCGTTGGATACACTTCTGGGTACATGAGTTATGTGACAAGTTATTATTTTTTCTTTGGAAATTCTGAGACTAAAACACCAAATGCTGTTTTTCTTTTCTTGTGAGACACTTGCCTTGGCCTCCTTTGTTCCCTTCCCGGGGACCTTCTCAGTGCTCAGTCTTGGTGCTTCCCCCAGGTAAGCGCAGGGTGCGATTAAGAAGGGGTGCCTGACAGGGCTTTCTAATCCCTGTGGTTCTGACATCTCTGCTCATGTCCAGTGCAGGATGCGAATGAGCAGACAAAGCAGGGTGAGAGAGGTAGCCCACTCTCCCCAATCGCAACAGGCCAGCCAGTGGTGGTATTTGGTGTTTTAAGTCAGAGTGATAAAAAGTTTTAGAGCCAATAGGTGCATTTTAATATTCACGACATGGGTGGACGCTCACTGGAAGCCTTCCCATAGTGTGGAACCAGGGACGAGCAGATGCGTGACGACACCACACACAGAGCCCTTGCTCACTGCTGCAGGTCACACCTGGCTGATTGTGCTCCCTTACAAAGACAGGGACATGCTGAAGCGTGTGGGAGGGGAGCACCCAGGTGGTCACAGGTTCAACAACTGCCTTCCTGAGCCATTGTGGCTGCGGCTGCATGCGAGAGGACGCAGAGGCTTTGTGGCTGACTTCAAAGTCTAAAACTGCTCCTGTCAAAGAGGAGTCAGGCTTGGGCTGTGCAGCCTCCAGGCAGGAGGAGCATAGGAGGACAAAGGCGCAGACAGGCAGGTTTCTAATTCATGGGAAGAAACAGCCCTTGAAATAACTGGATTCCTCTGTCCATGGACTGAGCATATCTCAGTCCTGGCCCCTGACACTAGTCCAGAAGAGAGAGGTGACGTCGATCAGTGATGCGGGACACAGGCGTTGCTGTAAGATAACCCTCGGTGCCTTCTGCAGTCTTTTTCCCTCTCAGACTCCAAAATTCTAATTTTCGGAAATGAGATCTATCATCATTACTTGATTGCCAGATTCTGTACTTTATGTAACCTTAGCAGGGATGTCTTGGAATGAGAACATGAAAGAACATTTGTTGACAGTTGTCAGAAAAAGATGCTCTTTGAAGAACATGTGTATTCAGCTCTCGTTGTTAATTCCGAGAAACCCTCCGATGTCATTTTGAATGAGTTACATAAATATGTCCATTTTAGCTGAAATAAATGCTGTTGCCTCGAGGCTGCCTCTTAGGAAAACCCCTTAATTGATGTAGGTTTTCATTTCTGATTACCATAAATAGTGGAGTTTTTAAAAGTAAATCTTAAAAATACTACCAATTGCTTAATATTTTTCCCCTAACTTGGATGTACAAGCCTGTCCTTCCTCTTGTGGAAGATAAGCTTGCATGGAGAAGATTTTTAGTGGAATATTGTGCAAATATAATGCAAGAATAAGTTCAGTTTCCTGATTGCGTAGACTAAGCATATCTGGACATTTAGCTCTGAGTCATAACTTAACTATTTAAAGATATTTCACATGACTATTTAGCAAAAGCCAGAGAAGTTTGTACCATTCAATATGGGCTGACATTCCACTTATTACATTTTTAAAAAACCAATATAAAAAGTAGAGCTGCTTATTTTCAAAATTTTAGTCTGTTTCTACAGCTTGAGGAAATAGTGGAGGCAAGATTTAATTTTGTTTAGCACAGTGGACAACACCTCGATTGCTCCTGTCCACTGGTGGCATTTTATTTTTTCGTTTTCCAAATCAATGTGCTGCTCTTCAGCTTGTTGTTTGGAAATCCCATTTTATCCTCGGCTTCAATATGTGCTACTATCCTATCTCTTGCCTTTCTTTTCATCCCTAGAATCAAAGGATATGTTTCATTCTCCTCCTCTAGGTCAAGCCTCCTTCTTCTACCCTAACTGAAGCTATCAGCAGTGAAGCCGCCCACCTAGACTCGGCCTCTGTGCCTTCTGTACTGATGTAGCCCAGGTGACCTACCTGACAGGCCCAAATGCCTCCCTTGGTCCACGGGTCTCTCTGATAGAACATAAAGTGTCCACTACACTAGGTCCTTCTCTACTGTGGCCTGCTATGTCTCCCAGGCTCGCCTTTGGCTTCTGACGAGTGTGATGGCGGATGGAATTGAGATCCTGGGCTGGGGTTGGAAGGCAAGGTGCTCTGATGGAGGTGTCAGCAGTGGAGAAGGCTCAGTGGTGTTTGTGCCTGGAGAGAGGTAGTCCCAGGGGTGGAAACACTGCAGAGCCCAGATTCCAGTTGCAGATAAGAACGGCCAATACAGCAGCAGCTGGCAGCCGGGTGGGTTGGCACAGATGGACAAGGAGCCGGCTGGGAGTTCAGGAGGAGAGCAGCCACTGTGAAAGAAGACTAAGTTAGTAATGACGAAAACAGCTGTAGGGAGAAGGCCGCAGCCAGGTGGCAGGCACTGCTGAGGATGACAGACTTCGGACGTCACAGAAGTCAGCTGAGAACTGAGCGAATTCATTTATCGCCTTTATTTATTTTTAAACTATACACATTTTAATATTTACTCAGAGTTTTAACATTTTTCTAGCACCACGAATTAACTGTTATGCTTTGAAACATTATACCCTACAAATACATATAATGATGAACACTAGGATAAGTTTCTCTTTAGATTTTAATGTTTTCAATAAAGTAAGCTGAATCTGCTATACAAAAATACTTACTATTATTTTTCTGTCAAGTGTCTTTGGAAGTCCCCATTTTATCCTAGGCTTCAAAATGTGGTGCTATTATACTTTCTTTTTATCCAAAGCATCAAAGGACATAATATGTACATGTGTATATATATATATATATATTTATATGTATATATGCACATTCTCCACTACTTACACCTCCATCAGAGCACCTTGCCTTCCAACCTCCAGCTGAGGATCTCAGTATTCCATCCGCCATCACACTCATCAGAAGCCAAAGGTGAGCCTGGGAGACAAATCAGGCCACAGTAGAGAAGGACCTAGTGTAGTGGACACTTTTTGTTCTATCAGAGAGACCATGGACCAAGGGAGGCATTTGGGCCTGTCAGGTAGGTCACCTGGGCTACATCATCAGTACAGAAGGCACAGAGGTCAAGTCTAGGTGGGTGCGGTCATTGCTGATAGCTTCAGTTAGCGTAGAAGAAGGAGTGATAATACCCATGAGATGATACAGATTACCTTAGTCCTTGGTATAAAAGCACACAGTACATGAATGTCAGCCTTTGATAATGTTATTCTTTAAAGAGAATATACAGACTGAAGTCTAGTCCATAAAATGACGGAACAATACTTCTAAGTTCAAAATGCCCATTTTAAACCCCTCTTTAGAAATAGCTCTAAGAAAAAAGTCAGCCCACAGCAGCAGGGCACACCTGTTCTTGGGGCAGGGTGAAGGTGGACCAGGGGGCCAGCGCCTATAGCATCAAGGGTTGCTTTGGACTCACCAGCACCCTTGACCCTGGGTCTGGCAGGAAAACAGAAACCGTGCATCAAGTTTAATGAGCATCCACCTGGTTTTGAGAATGTTCTTGGTAAGGTAGAGGGCAGAGAACTTGACCCTTCAGCTGGAAGTCCTCCAGCCTTTGGGTTGGATCATCTCTGTGATGCAGAGCAGGTGGAGAGGTCTGCTGCAGTAGCCTCTTTCTCCTCAAAACCAGGTGGCACCATTTTTACATTCTTTGGGGGCATACTGGTGACCTGGGTCTGAAGTGCTAGCATGAAGCCACAGAAAATGTGCACTCCCCCGACCCTGGGAGATGTCTGCAGAGGTCTATTTCTACTTAGTTTTGGAGGAAACATGCAGAGGTGGGTAGTTTGAAGAGGAACAGGGATCTCCTATTTTCACTATTTTCTAAAAATAAATGTATTTTCTTGGCATTATTGTTAATAGGATTGACATATGGGTAGAGCTTTATAAAATAGTTTGAGTAAATTGTTTGTCAAATAATTCTAATAAACTATCTGTCAAAATATCAATTATATGATCTACAGATTAATAGGTAATTAAATCTTCTCCAGCTTGACAAAATAATCATTGAACAAAGAATTATTTAATTTTATTTAGGAAAGTAATACAATTAGAAGCATCCATAAATTGTCTCCAGAAAACATACAGAATGTTGAGTTTGATGTGTTGTGGATTTGCCAAGGCTATTTGATGTCTCACCGTGTTTCAGCAATGGACCTCCAAGTTTGTCCTTCTGCTCATAGGTGTTTGCTTCTCCTCTGGGGATGCTCACTGATGGCCCTGGTGTGGCCAAGGCTCTGCTTACTCCTCTGTCAATGGCGTGAAGATTGGGCTTATCATTTGTTTTTCTACTCTGAAACGACAGGAGCACGGAGATTCCAGTATTGCACAGGTGTCTTCTGGGGGGATCCTGGCCTCTTTAGCACCAAGGAGGTACTCCGAGTAGACACCTGCTCAGGGGCCCAGGCATTGCGGGTTCTCCTCCTGCAGTGCTAGAGAAAGGGTGTGTTCTTGGGAGAGAAGTTTCCACAAAAAAAAAAAAAAAAGATTTTCTTGGTGTTTCATAAACATTAAGGTGACTGTCTGAAACAAGAGGTTTTCATTTTAAAAATTCCATTCATTTCAGTGTTATAATCTGCAAGTTCCTCTTTCACAAATATTGTCATTATAACATTTGACATTTGAAAGCAGGGTGATTTATCTTTGAGAAAGGAACTCTTTTTATCTACACATGCTCAATTTCTCCTGGGATTTGTTTTTTTACAAGGTTTCCCATGTGATAACATTTTGGCTTCTTTCTTTGGGCTGTTTTTCTAAAAACCTAAGTACACAGCTATCTCCCAGGTGGCTCTAGAGAGCAGACATCTGCAGACACCTCCGTGTGTAAGGGCCACCTGACAGGACCCTGGCTTGCAGACGTTGCTAGTGCCAGTGCCCTGTTGGCAACAGCTATGGCTTTTTGGTGTCTTGGAATAAAGTGATAGAACTCAGAGGATTCTAGTTTAGAGAATATTGTCAACTGCTGCTAAGTTCATGAGAATGGGGGTGTGAAGGTCCAACGTGGTCAATCTGAATCACACTCACTGAAGGGAGAACCAAACACTCTCTCATCCAAAGTTTTTCCTTTCACTCAGAGGGTCCCTCACTCCTTCTCCAGAGTTCTTCTTTGCCCCTTGAAAAGGGCTATGGACCTGAGTAGACCCTGGCCCAGAGTCCTGTCTACACCCACTGTTAACTGGAGATAGAAGCTTGGAATTTATACAGCCCCTGAAAGTCACCTGGAGCTGAAGGGAGATGGGCTGGACGGAGGCACCTCTGGGGGATGGGGTAAATCCACATGGGAGCCCACAGTGCAGGAGCCCTGTGGAGTTATGCAGCAGCTCTCACTGCAGAACCCTAGTGCTGAGAGCCCAGAGCGTCCCACCGAGTCCCACGGAAGCCACAGGTGCAGAGGGTACCAGGACCTTTCGGTTCCTTGCCCAAGCATCTGGAAATGCAGGTTAGAAGATAAGGCCAAAGTGAAGTGTCCCCTCACTAACAGTGCTTTCTTGAATAGCTCATTAACCTTTCAGAGCATTGAGCTCCTCATAGGTAAATATGTGAAGTTATAGTCAGGCTTGGCTGAGATCTTCTCAACGAATGTCACACTCAGGAGTCACTATTATTTTCCTTTTAGACATAGTACGTTTATAGACCTAATGGTGTCAAAACATTAAAAACATAGTAAATTCAAATCCACGTTAATATGCATTACCTATGCTGAGAACTGGTGTGGAAGTTTGATTTTCTGCCTCTAAAGACAGGGTATAGATCATCTTTAGGATCTGATGGACACGAGTCTTTCATTACTCTGTCAAGGAATACCTATACTCTAATTGTTTTCATGGCAAGTCTTGCAGTTCAGTTTATTTTTTTTATTTTTTTTTTTATTTTTTAATTTTTTATTGTGGGTTGTTCAAAACATTACAAATTTCTTGACATATCATATTCCACACTTTGATTCAAGTGGGTTATGAACTCCCACCTTCACCCCATACACAGATTGCAGAATCACATCAGTTACACATCCATTGATTTACAAATTGCCATACTAGTGTCTGTTGTGCTCCACTGCCTTTCCCATCCTCCACCCTCCCCCCTCCCCACCTCTCCCCTCCCCTCCCCTCCTCTCTCTCTACCTCCTCCACTGTATAACCCTGAGGGTCTCCTTCCATTACCACGCAATTTCCCTTCTCTCTCCCTTTCCCTCCCACCTCTCATCCCTGTTAAATGTTAATCTTCTTCTCCTGCTCTTCGTCCCTACACTGTTCTTAGTTACTCTCCTTATATCAAAGAAGACATTTGGCATTTGTTTTTTAGGGATTGGCTAGCTTCACTTAGCATAATCTGCTCTAATGCCATCCATTTCCCTGTAAATTCTATGATTTTGTCATTTTTTAATGCAGAGTAATACTCCATTGTGTATAAATGCCACATTTTTTTTATCCATTCGTCTATTGAAGGGCATCTAGGTTGGTTCCACAGTCTTGCTATTGTGAACTGTGCTGCTATGAACATCGATGTAGCAGTGTCCCTGTAGCATGCTCTTTTTAGGTCTTTAGGGAATAGACCAAGAAGGGGAATAGCTGGGTCAAATGGTGGCTCCATTCCCAGCTTTCCAAGAAATCTCCATACTGCTTTCCAAATTGGCTGCACCAATCTGCAGTCCCACCAGCAATGTACAAGTGTACCCTTTTCCCCACATCCTCGCCAGCACTTGTTGTTGTTTGACTTCCTAATGGCTGCCAATCTTACTGGAGTGAGATGGTATCTTAGGGTGGTTTTGATTTGCATTTCTCTGACAGCTAGAGATGGTGAGCATTTTTTCATGTACTTGTTGATTGACTGTATGTCCTCCTCTGAGTAGTGTCTGTTAAGGTCCTTGGCCCATTTGTTGATTGGGTTGTTTGTTCTCTTATTGTCTAATTTTTTGAGTTCTTTGTATACTCTGGATATTAGGGCTCTATCTGAAGTGTGAGGAGTAAAGATTTGTTCCCAGGGTGTAGGCTCCCTATTTACCTCTCTTATTGTTTGTTTTGCTGAGAAAAAACTTTTTAGTTTGAGTAAGTCCCATTTGTTGATTCTAGTTATTAACTTTTGTGCTATGGGTGTCCTATTGAGGAATTTGGAGCCCGACCCCACTGACTGTAGATCGTAGCCAACTTTTTCTTCTATCAGACGGCACGTCTCTGATTTGATATCAAGCTCCTTGATCCATTTTGAATTCACTTTTGTGCATGGCGAGAGAAAGGGATTCAGTTTCATTTTGTTGCATATGGATTTCCAGTTTTCCCAGCACCATTTGTTGAAGATGCTATCCTTCCTCCATTGCATGCTTTTAGTCCCTTTATCAAATATAAGATAGTTGTAGTTTTGTGGATTGGTTTCTGTGTCCTCTATTCTGTACCATTGGTCCACCCGCCTGTTTTGGTACCAGTACCATGCTGTTTTTGTTACTATTGCTCTGTAGTATAGTTTGAAGTGTGGTATCGCTATACCGCCTGATTCACACTTCCTGCTTAGCATTGTTTTTGCTATTCTGGGTCTTTTATTTTTCCATATGAATTTCATGATTGCTTTCTCTATTTCTACAAGAAATGCCCTTGGGATTTTGATTGGCATTGCATTAAACCTATAGAGAACTTTTGGTAATATCGCCATTTTGATGATGTTAGTTCTGCCTATCCATGAACAGGGTATATTTTTCCATCTTCTAAGATCTTCTTCTATTTCTCTCTTTAGGGTTCTGTAGTTTTCATTGTATAAGTCTTTCACCTCTTTTGTTAGGTTGATTCCCAAGTATTTTATTTTTTTTGAAGATATTTTGAATGGAGTGGTTGTCCTCATTTCCATTTCAGAGGATTTGTCACTGATATACAGGAATGCCTTTGATTTATGCGTGTTGATTTTATATCCTGCCACTTTGCTGAATTCATTTATTAGCTCTAATAGTTTCTTTGTAGAGCCTTTTGAGTCTGCTAGGTATAGAATCATATCATTTGCAAATAGTGATAATTTAAGTTCTTCTTTTCCTATTTTTATGCCTTTAATTTCTTTCGTCTGTCTAATTGCTCTGGCCAGTGTTTTGAGAACTATGTTGAACAGAAGTGGAGAGTAACTAAGAACAGTGTAGGGACGAAGAGCAGGAGAAGAAGATTAACATTTAACAGGGATGAGAGGTGGGAGGGAAAGGGAGAGAGAAGGGAAATTGCGTGGTAATGGAAGGAGACCCTCAGGGTTATACAGTGGAGGAGGTAGAGAGAGAGGAGGGGAGGGGAGGGGAGAGGTGGGGAGGGGGGAGGGTGGAGGATGGGAAAGGCAGTGGAGCACAACAGACACTAGTATGGCAATTTGTAAATCAATGGATGTGTAACTGATGTGATTCTGCAATCTGTGTATGGGGTGAAGGTGGGAGTTCATAACCCACTTGAATCAAAGTGTGGAATATGATATGTCAAGAAATTTGTTTAAAAGAAGAGCTTTGGGCAGAGAACTCAGATGGTCAGAACGTGGAGCTGACGGTTCCACTCTAGAGAAATGCTGGGCCAGCAGCTCTGCTGGGTTCTTTGACCACAGACTCTCCCTTAGCGTTATCTTGCAGTATGGGCCATGCTCCTTCACAAGCATCACTGAGCAGGCACACTTGCCCCCACACTCTGCTTTCTGGACAGGGAACCCAGAAGGTCCTCATTCTGTCTGGTGGATCCCCCGTTATGTCTTTGGTAATGTTTGGTGGAACTGAGTTCCTGTTGGACGGGAATCCTCCTGTTTTGAGGACGTACACTGTCTCAGGAAGAATGCAGGCCTTCCATTGTCAAGGAGGCCTTCCTTTCCTGAAGGGAGCTCTGTGCCGACTGTAGTCAACGGGAGGACGTCCCAGCAGAGTCCTGCTTCTGTGCCGAGGCCATTCTCACGTGAGGGAGACAGTGTCTTACCTCACGCGTCTCAGCTTGGGGAGGTCTCCTACACCTTTCTATCTTTCTCCCCCTCAGTGGCCAGGCAGTTTGGTGCTTAACAAAGCAGCATCGGCCAAGCAGAGAGGGGCAGGGTGAGGCTGAGCTCTGGGAAGGAGGAGGAGAGAAAGATGAGACCAACTCATCCCCAGCAAAGGTGAGGCAGAAAAATCCCTCGTCGCACTGGAGCGGAGTATCCACGCTGCACAGGGTAAACGGAAGAAGCCTGTTAGCTTCCTAGGCAGAGAACTGTCGAATGGCCTGGGGGACCACTCATGGGGGGCTGGGGGAGCAGTGAGTGTGAGGGAATAAGAGGTGATGGTCATTCCTGGTAGGCCAAGGAATCACAACAGAGCCTCTGGAATGGCCCCGTCCACCGTCTCCAACCTTGCTATAGCATGGTGGTGTTACTGTGCTGCACACTGGAGGCCCAGCAGACTCGAGGGTCCCCAGTCACGGGCTTTGCTGACAGGAAGTCCATCTTGGTCTTTTTCCTCAGTCTGTTCTTACAGTTGTAGAGAGCTCAAGATGCCTGGTCCATCCACGACAGACCTGAGCCCGCAGCTCCTTCCCCCCTTCCTGTGCAGCCAGAGCTTCTCAACATGGAGGTCTCCTCCTCTGGGGTCCTGACAGCCACCCTGCTATTTTCCATCTGTAGGTGATTTAGACAGTGGGTCTTAATGCATAGAATTGATGATGTCTTTCGAAAGGACCAAGGGAGCTCAAGAGGAAGAGATTTAATCACAGGTTAGTAATTAAAGACAAGGCTGTCACCCCTGAGGCTGAGTGAGTAACAGGAGGGGTGGTGTCCCCACAGCCCAGAAACCAGGGGCAGGGCAGAGCTGCCTGCTGATCCCAATAGTTTGGCTCCTTTTCTTCTTTTTTAATCATTCTATCTAAACTCTTTAAATCTATTCCAGTTCTCCATGTGGAGAGTTTAAACTGATTTCTCCCCTTAAATCACTAATTAGTCAAGAGAGCGCCTGGAGGTTGCTTCCATTCCCTGTTCCTGACTCTACATTCCACTGACCTCACCAAAGGAGCCTCTTCCTCTATGTCCCACGTCTTAACACCTCAGAAAGCAGGAATAAAGTTGAAAATGAATCAAGTTTTGGGCCCTTAAGTCCCTGACATTTTATATTCCCAAATACCCAGATGTCATCAGCACATGGGCAGAGGTCCCCAGGGTGTCCCAGGTCTAGGTCCTGATCAAAGAATCAAGTGAGACATAGAGTCTGGAAGGCGAGGCAGGGATTATTAAAAGCAAAAGTACATGCTCTTGGTGAGCAAGGCGGGCTAGCTGTGAAGGAGTTCAAGGGAGCTCTGTTATTGGGCTGTGCTAGTTATCTCCCTTCTTCCCTGGGTGGATCTGGTTTCAATTGGCACCTTGATTGACATCTGAATTTTAAATAATTTGTACTGTCCTCATGAAAGTTTCTTCCCGCCCCCCCCTAGAAAATGCACAGCTGGGGAGTGAGCTGCAATGCTAATAGTATGTTAACTAGCAACAGTAATCTTTAGGTCAGTCCCTCCGGGTACTGCACATGCCAAGATTGGGACTTCGCTTCATGGTCTTCATTTCCCTTTGTGGTCATCTTGCTTTCTCACTTCAACTTCAGTGCAGGATGGCCCAACTTCAGGTGCAGTGTTGGGTGGGAGCTGAAGGCTTTGGGCGAAGCTCAGTGTCCTAACGGTTGGTCCCTTTCCCAGTCTCTGTCTCCTACCTAACACAGAAACCCCTTAGAATTAACCAGAGCTCATCACCTGGAGAGAATATACCAGAAGATGTGTAACAATAGCACATCTGTGTTATTTAGAATATAGAGATGAAGCAATACTAAACTAAACATGTAGTGACACTCTAAATCAATGTGCCTTGTTTCCAAGGTTTAAAGATGCTTTTTGTTTTAGAACCTCTGCAGAATAGTTGTGAAGACTGCACAGAGTCCCATAGGACTGCATCCCTTCCCCTGTGTTTATCAGTGCACATTGCTATGCTACATTTATCAAACCTAATGACCTGCTATAAATAGCAATACTAAAGGTCCCTTCTTGATTTACCTTCCTCACTTTTTACTCCTGTCTCAGTATCCCCTCCAGGATTCCATAGGACATTCTGTCGTCACTTAGGTAACTCTGGGCTGAGATCTCATTTTCTATGACTTTGACAACTTTGAGGAGCATGGGCCAGGAATTTTTCAGAATGTCTCTCAATTGTGCTTTTTCTGTTGTGTCTTTCATGATTACCTGGGTTTGTAGGTGCTGGGAGGAGCCCAGAGAAAAGCCATTTCCATAGCATCCCCTCCAGAGCCCAGGAATGAACATGTTTATCTCTGTGAGGCCAACAGTGGCCACCTGGCAGAGGTGCTGCTGGTCAGGTCTCTCTATTGCAGTGTTCCTCATCTCCCCCCGTGCACCGTGCACCCTGTGCTCTTGGAAGGAAGTGACTGAGTCATCTTAACAAGTGGCAGCAGCTGCTGCAGTTATGCTGTACCTCACAAGGCAGGGTGTGTTTGCATTATTTAGGATTCTTCTGCATGGGAGACTTGTGTCTTCTGTCCATCCACTGTTTTCCACAGCACGGATTTGTGGATATCAGTTTCATACTCTGGTTCACTCAAATGTAGTGTCACCCATCTCATTGCAAGAGGAGGCAATGTCCACTCTTGCCCTCCTTTAGCACAGGTGGTATGTGAGGGCCTCTAGGTGCCGGCATGGGTTCCAGCAACACCTCCCTGCGAGCCCTTCTGCATGTCCTCTCGGCAAAAGTGCCTGCTTCCTCAGGGATTGCCATCGTCCCCTAGAGGGGTTGGACCTGGCTCCTCAGGTGTGGACATTGCTCACTGACCAAGTCTCCTGCCACCATTTGTCCTTTGCCTGCTGTCGCTTTAAATGACCTTGGGAAAGGCCCAGCAGATTCATTTTTACTAAGAGGCTAATAAATCTCAGGGATTAGCGTGTCTGTTGGCTTAAGTTTGTATTTTGAAATAATTTGAGACTTACCAAAAAAATGCAGAAAGAGTACAGACATCCTGTATGACCTCCGCCCAGCTTCCTTCCACATTAACATCTTACATAACCAAGCGCAGTGACCACAATGAAGAAATTAATGTTGACACAATGTTATTAGCGAAACTACGTACTTTATTGGAACTCATCATTTTTTCCACTGTCACTTTTCTGTTCCAGGATCCCATACTTGAGTTAGTTCCATGTCTCCTGGGTCTCCTCCAGTCTGTGACAGTTCCTCAGTCTTCTTTGTTTTTCCTGACCTTGAAAATTTGGAACAGTACTGAACACATATTTTATACACTGCTGCTCAGTTTGAGTCTGTCTGGTATTTTATCATTTATTTGGTTTTGGCCAGAACACCACAGAAGTCTGAGCCCTTTCATTGCTTGAGACCTGGAGAAGGCCTATGGTAGACCCCTGTCTTCTCATAGTGTAAACCCTAATTGCTTGGTGAGGGTGCTGTCGGTGGAGTGTCTCCATGGAAAGACACCCTCTCCTCTTTTCAAATTCATGGAACTCTCAGGAGAGCTACTTTGCCACTGTCAACATATCCTATGTCCTCAAAGTTGTGTCTTAGCATCCAGTTTGACCAAAGATATTTAAAACTTACTGAAGGCAAGTATAAAGCTGAAAGGGTTAGTGACTACATTCCATCTCCAAAGGGTCATTTGTGGAGAGGGGGAGAGAGGGGGTGGGGAGAGAGAGAGGGTGAGGGAGGAGGGGAGGGAGAGAGAGGGGGGATGGAGGGAGAGAGAGGGGGGAGGGAGGGAGGGAGAGAGAGGGGGAGGGATGGCGGGAGAGAGGGAGAGGGAGAGGGAGAGAGAGAGGGAGAGGGAGAGAGAGGGAGGGAGGGAGAGGGAGGGAGGGAGAGGGAGGGAGGGAGAGGGAGAGAGGTCTTTCTCCTGGCGATTTCTCCAAATCTCATCATGCAAACAGCTTACAAATTGAGTCAGCATACTTGTAAATGAAGCAGCCATTTTCTCGTGTTTGTGTCACACCAATGTTAATTCAAAGCCCAGTTATTAATTCAGCACTTATTATTGTACAACAACTTGATTTTGACTGTGCATGGCTTGTGTAGCAGAGAGGTTTTGGAACAATCTATTTACAAATGTTAATAGAGAAAAAAGATTAAAAAAACCCTCACTTTTCACAAATAACAACTAATCTGTTGGAAGCCAATGAGAACCACAATAGTATCTAGAGTGTAAGTGAACCATGGAATTATTTAAGCACATACACTCTATTCCATCCATAAAATTGGATTTTGTATCTACTATATTTTGCATTTATTTCACCTGCAGGGTTTGAAATCAAATACATAGTGGGAGTTATATTTTCCTATGGTTTAAAATGAATAAGAATAAGGGAATTACAAGTTTATTTAAATATTGTTGCTTGCACTACACTTCTATTTTGATTTCCCATGATCGATATTATAAGAGTCATTTATAAGCACCTTTCTTAAGTATTGTGAAAAGAAATTCATGGTAATTCACTTACTTCATTTGGGCAACCACAGTTAGAGAAATGTATTTATTGTGAAAAAATATTCAGATATATAACAATTAAAAAAATAGTTTTTAAAAGGTACCCAACTAAACATTTTTCTTTATAGTCTAATAGTTTGTGTGGGCAGCCTGAAAAATATTATAAATAAAAATTATACAACAAATAAAATTCTTGAAAGCTTAGTGGCAATATATGTATTGTTTTAATCAGCTGTTTGCTGCTATGACCAAAATATCTGACAAGAACAATTAGGGGAGGAAAAGTTTATTTAGGGATCACAGCTTTAGAGTTCTCAATCCATAGATAGCCAGCTCTGTTCCTCAGGGCTCTAGATGAGGCACATCATGACGGAAGAGTCCGGTGGGGGAAAGTAGGTCAGAACATGGTGCCAGGAAGCAGAGAGAGACTCCACTCACCAGACACAAAATACATACCCCAAAGCTTGACCCAGTGATCCACCTCCTCCAGCCACACCCTATCTACCTCCAGTTAGCACCCAGATAATTAGGGGATTAATGCACTAATTAGATCAAACCCCTCGTAACCAGATCATTTTACCTCGAAACCTTCTTGCATTGTCTTACACATGAGCAGTTGAGGTCACCTCACATCCAAACCATAACACTGGCCTTCCCCCAAACCAGGGCATATTCACTGACTATTCTGCTCTGACTATAAACCAGGTCTCCTGGGTTCAAATGTAATCTTTGAACACATTCAGAATATACTCAGGTTGACTAATTAGTGACTTAAGGGGAGAAATCAGTTTAAACTCTCCACATGGAGAACTGGAATAGATTTAAAGAGTTTAGATAGAATGATTAAAAAAGAAGAAAAGGAGCCAAACTATTGGGATCAGCAGGCAGCTCTGCCCTCCCCTGGTTTCTGGGCTGTGGGGACACCACCCCTCCTGTTGCTCACTCAGCCTCAGGGGTGACAGCCTTGTCTTTAATTACTAACCTGTGATTAAGTCTCTTCCTCTTGAGCTCCCTTGGTCCTTTCGAAAGACATCATCAATTCTATGCATTAAGACCCACATCATCAATTCTATGCATTAAATCACCTAAAGCTGGAAAATAGCAGGGTGGCTGT
The DNA here is from genome assembly GCF_047511675.1 of Marmota flaviventris. Classification (NCBI taxonomy): domain Eukaryota; kingdom Metazoa; phylum Chordata; class Mammalia; order Rodentia; family Sciuridae; genus Marmota; species Marmota flaviventris. The sequence goes on from NC_092500.1 coordinate 176,248,913, forward strand.
CAGGACCCCAGAGGAGGAGACCTGCATGTTGAGAAGCTCTGGCTGCACAGGAAGGGGGGAAGGAGCTGCGGGCTCAGGTCCGTCCCACTCACCATGTGTCCCCTTGCCTGCTGAAGAGCCTTGGGCTTTGTTGGTGCTCAGTGACCATGTGTTGAGTCAGGAGTGAGCACTGAACCAGTCAAACTCCCAAACAGTGTCGTGTCCAAATTTCTCCAAATCACAGGCAAGGGTCTCTAAAAATGTACCCCACACAGAGGCACGTACCATGGAAGACATCCTCCATGGATCGGGAGCATGGAGGCCAGGACAGAAGCAGGTCACACAGCTGCACAAAGACCTGCAACCCAACCCAAGAGAGTTTTCAGAGAGTTAAAAGGCGTTAAGGTTAGAGGGTGGGAGAACAATTGGTGCCCCCCTCCTTGTTCACTTTCCCCTAGAAATGGTCAGGCCTTTTACCACACACATAAACCAGCCACCCAGGTGTAAGATGGAACACAGTGACCTGAGGATGTACGAGGAAATGTGTGGTGGGTGGCGAGAGTCCCACAAAGAAATGCTTTGGAGTCTTTGCTAGTGACATTTCTATGGAGTTAGCAGAAAATATTTTAAAATAAACAATTTGCATAAGCAAATCCCACTATGGGTTATATATCGTTATTAACAGTAGGTATTTCTAAAAGATGGAATTACAATAATTTTTATTTTCTCCTCAAAAAAATGTCTCAGCTTTCAAAGTTTTCTAAAATGGCCATAGGTCATTTTGACAATCCAAGAAAATACTGTTGGTATTGTCAGATATCAAAAAGTGAAACACAGATGGTTAAAAAAAGAACCAATTTAAGATTTTGATATGATTATTAAGCATATTGATGTTAGAGCATAAATTCTACGGTGTATTTCCATTTCTTTTGGGAAGCTGCATGCTGCATACTTATGATATACTGAATTATGGAAATATTATTCTCTAACTTCCAAACACATATCAAGACTTAAAGGCAGGCACTTTCTATCATGGACATCCTTTGCTACTCTGTGAAACCGTGGATTCCCAGCACCAGGAGGGCCTGGGGAAATCTCTGCACATTCAGGAGCAGGCGTGAGGTGCTGTACCCCAAAGGCAATGTCCCTGTGTTCAGGTGGACAGCGGGGTTGTGCATATCTTCCCCTCAGAACTCTAGTCGGGTTTAAAAGCCTTAGAGAGTTGAGAATGCAGAGAGCTGATGTGGCCATAAGGGCAGCAAAGGTTGAAGGGAGGAGCATGGGCAGTCTGCGGCAGATGCCCCACCCACCCCAGCTGCACCTGTGCTTGCTCCTGGGCACTGCAATCCCGCCACCTCTGTGCCATAGGTGTTTAGCCAGTGGCCCTTCATTCCTTTTGGAAGCTGATAGTGGGAAAGCTCATCCTACTCAGAACTTAGTACAGCTCAGGACAAAAGCTACTCTGATGGAGTTTGCTGAGCCAGGAGGCTGAGGTGGATTTGGAGCTACAGAGGAGCTGGGGACTGGATCAGGTTGGCCCAGGACAGGGCAAGGTGGGAACCATGATCCTCAAATCATTGAGAACAGAAAGTATTTTCCTTTCAGAGTGTCCCTTTGTGAATGACAAATAGAGAGGTCACTGTCCCTGTGAACCAGAAGAAGGAGGCTTTTGGAGGAAGGAGACTTTGTTTTCTGCAAATCGATTCACAGATGTGGCAGGCTCCACTTGTCCATACCAACACCCCACGTGTCCAGCTCAGCGTATTTGGACTTGAAAGCTCCAAATGTCCTTCTGTTTTATGAGCTGACTCTAATAGTGTTCTGTATGGTTTCAGTAGAGTTAGGGTTTTATGGCTGTTCACAAGGGTCTCAGACCCAATGCCATCTCTCTGACCTATCTGTGGTAGTATTTTTTAATCTTCCTACCACGCACCTACCAAGGAGCCTGCTTGAAACTCGTCACTGCTCTGCATAGGCCAGCCTGTCAGCCCTCACCCTCCTGCTCTGAGTCCTGTGGCTCTTTTGTTCCATGCTTAGACTCAAACACCTGGGACATTTGCTTTGGCCTCATTAGCCATATTTAATGAGCGAGTGTTCTGTCCAGGACTCCTGCTGTGGCTCCCAAGGATGGCCCTCCTCCCTTGGGCAGGAGCAACAGGACATCCTCTGTGCTCCTGCTCAGCTATCCCAGACTGACCCCTTTTTTTTCCACTTAAAATATCTCTCAGCTGGCTGCAGTGGCCCATGCCTTTAATCCCAGCAGCTTTGGAGGCTGAGGCAGGAGAATTGCAAGTTCAGAGCCAGCCTCAGCAGCGTAGGGAAACGTTAAGCAACTTACTGAGACCCTGTGATGGGGATGTAGCTCAGTGGCATAGCACTCTTGGGTTCATGGGTTCACTTCCCAATACCAAAAAAAAAAAAAAAAAAAAGATCTTTCTTTATACCCTCCCACCACCCCCCTGGGGAAACCCTTCATGATCCACATGGACTTCATCCCTCAGATTTCAAGACACACTCTGACCTTCTCCTCTACTTGTGGGACACTGCTGCTCATTCCTCATCAGCTGGGTGACTCGGCTGGCCCACCCTGCCCGTGCTCAGGCCTGCCGCGTCCTGGCTGCCGGCCAGCTGTTCTTCCCTCTGTGCAGCCAACAGACCTGTCACTTCCTGTTTCCCTTTTGAGTTGCTGTGGCCCACAGTGACCTTTTCTTTTTCTTACTGTGCTCCCCTGGTACCTGTCATCTCTCCACGCTTGACAGGAAAGGAGTTGGCTACATCCAATTCTAATTCTTAGCATGCTGCCGTTTCTTCTTTTCCATGGGAAGACGGTGCTCCTCTGCGTTGGGGACAGTAGTGCTCCTGGGCATTGGGGACGGTGCTCCTCTGCATTAGAGACTGTGGCTATCAGGTGCTCCAGGCTTCCTTTCCTCCACGCCACCTCTGTTCCACTCTGCGGGTCTGTGGCGTGCGGAACACAAGGGCCAAGGCTCGCCTATCTGGCACTTGGTCAGTAAGGGGCACGTGAAGCTACTTCTAGGTGTGTGATGCACATTTGATGGCTAATTATAGTCTTAGGGTTTCAGATCAATTTGGCGATTTTTTTTTCCTGAAAATGTTTCTTCATTTACTGCAGCATATTATATAGACTGTTCCCTTAACGGAATTTGTTAGATTTATTCAGAGGACACACCAAAGCCCTCTGAAAAAAATGAAAGTGAGAATTTTCTTCTTATTGCCTCATTAAGGGCTTCTGTTTAAAAGAAAATACAACAATATACATATGTGTATATTGTTGTACATGTCCATATATATATGTATGTATATGTATATGTGTATTTATACACATGTATGGTCTTATATAATCTTTCAAGGATTCTTTAACTATATTGAATTCATCAAAGAGAAGTGCCCCAGGGAGAACTTGCTAATAAGATGACACAGTGTTCCCTCCCTGGAGGGAATGAAGACAGTGCAGAAGTGTCTCCTTCTAATTTAATTGAAGTGAAATCTTTCATTAAACTATCATAGCTCCCATAATATTTTTAGAATGGAAATCTTTGATATGTTCATGAATCACCACTGCACATAGGGAAATCAAATAAGATCAAATTAAATGATAATATTTAAGTACCAAACAGAAGTGAGCAGGATAATGCAGTGGTTTGGAAAGTTTATCAGAATAAAACTTTATTTAAAAAAATAGTTTTAGAATTATAGAAAAATTGCAAAGAGAGTGCAGAGTTCCCCTCTACTCACATGCAGACTCCCCTGTTATTAGCATCTTCATTACTATTGGTTGCAATTAATAAACCCATATAAATGCATTAATATTAACTAAATTCAGACATCACATACTGTCCTTAGTTTCTACTTAATATGCTCTTGCTATTCCAGGGTTCCATCCTGGTCCTACAGGACATCCAGCTGTCATGTATTTTTAGGATCCTCTTGGCTGTGACAGTTTCTCAGACTTTCTGATTTTTGATGACCTTGACAATTCCAAGCAGCCCTGGTCAGGTGTATTGTGGGATGCTTCTCCAATGGGATTTTGCTGGTGATCTTAGGATTGGGTTGTGGCTGGGGTTGAGGGAGGTTGACACAGAGGTAGAGGGCATTCTGAGTCATTCCCTCTGAACATGACGCATTGCTGAGGATGTTCAGCTTGGTCGTGGGCTGGGGTCATGTTCCTGGGGTCTCTCCCTGTGAAGAGAGAGACTCCCTCTTTCTCTCTTGCTGTGTTCCTTGGAAGCAAGTCTCTGCATGACCACACTGGAAGGCAGAGGAGTATGGTTGCCTTGTGGGCATGGAGAATCTGTATGAAGCCTTCTGGGATCTTCTACACCATGTGTTTATGTCAGGATGGACCCAAGTATGTTCATATGACACTTTGGGTTATAATCCAGTTCCCCCTCTCCCCACTTTGACTTTCAGCCCTGGCCCTAGGGCCTTTTCTCCATTGGTCCCTGCATCCTTGGGCATGCTTTCTCCAGTGTGGGCTGGGTTAGGTTAGGCTTGGTTAGGAGTGTGGGCCCTTTCTTACTTCCTGGGAGTGCAGGTGCTCATCTTGCATGTTTCCGATCCCAGTCCTAACATGGACATTTCTCCAAGGAGCCTGCTTCCTTTTGTTGGGAAATAGATTATAAATTAACATCTAAGTGTGTTCTTGAGTTTTTTTTAATCTATTGCCAGTCTGTAGTGTTCACTAATCATCATGCAGAGAAGCACACGGGAAATACAGATGTGATGGTCACTTTCTGCAACTGGCTACAAGAAATACTTCTTTGGCTGCAAAACAATGAGCATCTCATTTCACAGTCATTGCACTTGGAAGCCTTCTCCTGAGATGCTTTCCTGAACAGAATCAGGAGATGGAATGAGAGGGAAGCACATGCCCAGGTCTGTGATTTCCACTTGCTTTTCCTTCCTTCTGCCGAATGGCTGAGAGTGAGGTATAATTATCTCTGTAAGGATTTACAGGTTAGAGAATACAGGTAGGAAAAATCTTTGTTTCCAGTCAATGGACTTTGAACAAAGTCCAAGTCTGGCTCTTTCCTGCTGTGAGCACCCCCCCTCACTGCCTTCAGACCCTGCTGCCACTGGCAACTACCCAGACCCCCCAAATGTGTTACATGCCCAACTCTTAGTGTGAACTCCTGTCTCACCCACACTGGAGTCTCTGGCAGCCACTGTTTGTGACTTTTTGTCCCTACTCTGTCCATGGTCACACCTGAGTCCCCATCCCTTCCAGAGTTCATGATGGTGAGACTTGTATTGTTGCCCTCAGCTGGCTTGGCAGCACAAGCACCTGGCAGTGAATCCACCTGAGTTAGGACTGAGGTTTCCCTAGTATGTAGCTACAGAACCATCAGGGCTTTGAGAAACACAGAGCACACCTGTAGGTACCTACGTGCACATCCTGAAGACAGTGTGATTCTATTAACTTTAAAGCGTGCACATACGAATATGCCACCATGAATCTCACCATCATGTACCCGCATGACACTAACCAAAAAGAGAAAAATACATAAAAGTAAATAGCAGAAGATCAGTAAAGTAGAGGGAAGGGCTCCAAAGGAGGGAGGAGGGGAGGGAAAGGGAAGACACTGAACTGAATTTGAGCAAGTTACATTCCATGTTTTTTGAATCATGGAAAAATGAATCCTAATGTTATATATAACTAAAAAGAAACAATAAAAAGATTTAGAAATATAATAAAGAAAATAAGTTTAAAACAAAATATTTAAAAACATTAATTTTGAAGCTGCATTTAAGGTAATAACTAAAGGAAAAGTCTCATGCTTCATGGAAGCTACTGCTTCTAGGCTCTTTCCTTAGTGGAAGCCCAAGCAAACAAAGCACCAAAAAAACTGGACAGTGATTCCTAGAGTTACCAGGACCTGGGTGTGAGCTGATCCCGGGAGCAGAGGATTTGGAAAGAAAAGTCCAGCGTGAAGTGCCAGGTGGGGTGGAAGGACCCAGGCAGCACAGAGCTTGAACTGGCCTTAACTCTGTGGGGCAGCTGCTGCACACCCACCACCAGTGTTCAGGCAAGGACATCAAGCAGCCTGGTAGAAAGCACGTCACCACTGGTGTCTGCCAGGAGGAGCAAGCTCATGCTGGGTCTCAGCGCCCGCGTCTCTCGCCTGGCCTCAGGTTGCCACGGCTGGAAAAGGAGCAGCCTCTGAGGAGCACTGTCAGCAGAGCTAAGATTTAAAAAGAAACCCAAGCAAGGAAATGTGTGTGGTGGGGAAGCACACATGATTTTGACTATTTCAGCATAAGTCCACACTATGTATGCAGCAGAGCATTTACAAATCCCTTTTTTAAAATCTGCAGCAAAGGTGCAAATTTATTTTCAGCAAAATTGCCAAAAACATAAGATAGGAGCATTCTGCATATTATTTCATTCTTTTAAATCCTTAAAAATAATTGAGATTTCTCTGTGTGTTTACCATCACCACCCATTAAAATGGAAAATGTCCTCATGAGTAAACAAGAATATAGTTAATAAATTGCCATCTGGGCTCTGTCAGAACAGAGGTATTTCTAAGTAAAATTTAAGCATATGAAATCCTCTTAAATGTGATTGTTGAGTGCCTTGATTAGGAGTCTACATTTGGGCTTTATTTTAGTCAGAGATATTTCAATATGCAGTATTATTATTTTTTTAAACTGCAAAAATATAGAAAATAAGATAGAAAGTTGCTCTACTAAAATTATACTATTTAGAAACAATTCATGGGAAAAAAACGTGTTTTAGAATCACTAGGAATATATGGGACCGGATCATAGTAAACATGAGCTGCAAAGGGGCAGGAATTTGGGGTAAGTTTCCTAGTTGTGTTAAGGCCCTGGACAGGACCAAGAGGGCCTTAATGTCCCCTCATCTCAGATAGTGCGTAATTGTAAAGCCTTTCTGCTGTTTGAGATGCAGCTATCGTCAAATCCTCCTGATGGTTCAGCCCCAGGTCTGTTTCTCCAGGACCTGGGAGGCATCTGTCCAATGTATGTCATCCAGGGAGCAAGTTGCTGTCTCGGGTCTGCAGGGCAGGGCCCAGCTCTGGTCTGAAGCAGCCCTTTCTCCAGGGCCTTAGCTCTGCACACGACGAAAGCAGGCTTCACTTTCTTCAGAGGAGAACTGGGAGCTGAGAGATGAGCTGAGACCTTCAAAGACCAGAAGCCGGAGTCAGATTTTAGAGGGCAGAAAAAAAATTAGGTACACAGTACGGATACACACATTGTGTCCATATGTACGCAGTGCACCTGTGGTACAAGACTTTGGATGGGGCAAGGAGATGCCTAGAAACAAAATCGTTTTACAAGACGTGTTAAGGGGTGATAAAGGGAAATCTATGGTTAAGCATTGACTCTGGTCATCGTGGAAGAACCACCACATACAAACAGGAGCAGCTTTTACCTAGGGTTTGTTTGAGGCCATGACACCTGCCCCTTGTTCTGTAGGAGCCTAATGCACAGACATATTCTAAGGTTCACTGTGAGCCTGAGCTCTGTGGAGAAAGCTAAATGCTCTTTTGTACAACAGAGGAAACACATTAAAAATGTAAATCTCTTTAAAGGTTGTCACTAATAACTTAGGTATAATTTTTAGATTCTTATGTTAAATTATATGAATTCAATTCTCTTGGTAACTTCAAAACTAATCCTTTATACTTAACTACTTAAACATAAATTTTGTAACTCAAATGAGTTATGGGTTTAGGTCGCCCTGGTGCAAGCTGAAGGGAAATATCCCGAGTTATAAAATCAGATTACAAAACAGCTCCCTTTTCTTTTAAAATTTAACCAGTGATCTCCTAAGTTACTCAATCTATAAAACTGATCACATCACTGTATAAAAACAGTGGTCTTCCTTCTGTAAACCTGATCAGTTCTGCCATTACTACTTTTACTGTTTTATGGTTCTGTTTCTGGTTTTGAGGAGGTCGAGGGGACCATAAACCAGGGATAAGACAAGATTAAATTTTTGGAGTACCAGTGTCATGCCACCCTGTTCATAGTTACATGATCTACTGTAGGCAGTAAATTTAATAACTCATTCTCTTTTGCAAATTAAAAAGCAAACCCATGAAAGGCCTCCTTGAAGGAAATCATAACCCTATAGCAAGAATCCCCCCAAGGGGCTTGTCAGAGGGCAAGGCTGACTTTGAAGCTCTTTTAGGCTGATCCCAAGCCACAAGGGACAGAGCAGGTGGAGGAGCCAGGCAGGTCTGAGCATCAGCTAAGCTGCTGGGGCCAAGGGGTATACTGGGAGAGGACTCTGGTGCCTCTGTCCTGGAAATAACCGCCTCATCCCCCAAAGGGATGTGTGTTTGTCACCAACAGGGCTCATTTCCTCCAGGGAACGATCCAGCCGGACTTCTTCCTTCCTGTTTAGTGCCATTTGAAATTCCCTGATCTGGCCTTCACCTGCTTTGGCCTTCCTGAGGTTATTTATTAAATACCCTGATAGCCTTTAAAAAATACAGACTTTGTGGACATTTCCTTCCTGTACTCAAATGAGGACACTTCTGTCATGATTCCCTTTTTATGAAATACTCATTGGAATTTTAATAGAGTTCTCAGAATCAAAATCAATTATGTAGCCCGAGTCTGTCCTCATATGTTGTTCCGTACTGGATCTCAGATTGTGGGCTCACTCTTTCTTTTACTAAGAAAAACTAAACTAAAAGTCCGCAAAGATAGAGTCGGGAGAGCACATGAAGGAATCAGAGTTTGAACTTGAACTTGGTTGTGGTAGTTCATAGGACCATGGGCAAGTTGCCAGACTTTCTGGGTCTTGGTTTTCTCATCTGTGAAATGGAAGTTCTGACTCTAGTCTCATCAAGTTGTGATGGAACTCAGAGGTGTAAATATATTCAAGTGTTGAGAAATGTGCCCCGCACGTTAAGTGCTACACAAGTACATATTAAGCCAATTGAATTTCAGATGATGAAGTACATAAAATGATTTGTATCTTATATTATTTCTGAACCTTTAGCAATTTTTCTTTGTTTTTGCCATTTTATCCCAATTTTTGAGTGATTTACTATTTCTCTAAATTTATGTTGTCTACTTTAAACCTTATGTTTTCAAAGGTTAACGAATTTTTCCATTCTACAAAGGATAAATCTGGAACTCAGAGATTCAGTAACTATTTCAGCAACTGTGGAGTTAGCTGGTGGAATAGGAGATAAAAGAACATCTGCTAGGCACCCAAACTCCAGATTTTCTTTTCTATCTAGCATTAATTTGAAGTATTTTAGTTTTATAAGAAATATGCTCAACAAATACTAATCAAACTTCCTTTGTTCACTAAGAACTATTCAAGTCCCATGAAATATATTGAATTATTGAAATTATTTAAAATATTCACCTGCCCTGAGAAATCTAATTTTAATCTTAGAAGTCTTGCAATGATTAAATAATAGTAAAAAGAAAAACACTATAAGCCTGGCTGTAGATCTTGCTGGCAAATATGAGGTTAAGGACAAGTTAGTTCAGTAAGTGCAATACAAACTTCAGGAGACCGCAGGATCTTGTAGAACTTAATAAAGTCTACTTATTTAGGTTTTTTAATTAAAGATTCTTAAATTTTTTTTTTTTTAGTTGTAGATGAACATACTACCTTTATTTTATTTTTTTTATTTTTATGTGGTGCTGAGGCTCAAACCCAGTGCCCCGCACATGCAAGGCAAGCGTCCTACTGCTGAGCTGGGACCCCAGCCCATACTTAATTAGTTTTTAAAAGACTGCTTTGCTAGAAGAGCTTTGCAGCAGCTCAGTGCTAGGGCAGGAAGGGCCGAGGTGTGGACGGAGGAACAGGGCGACGGAGGGAAACCGAGTGGCACTGCTCATGAACTTGCACACATGTGGAAACTAAACTAGAAGAAGTTGCTGGGACAGATGTTGCTCTGTCCAGCAGAAGCCACTTGCTGCAACAGTGACAGATGTCACACGTTTGCCAGGTGACAGTCAGTGTGACACATAGTTTACCCTCTCAGATCATCATCCCCCAGCCTGCAAAGAGGAAACTGAGCCCACAGGGAGCTTCAGTAACTTGCCAGATCCCAGGTGCTAGGACACTGGAGGAGTCCCACCCAAAGGAGGGGCTCAGGAACAAGTGACCTGAGACCTCAGGACATGTGTGAGAGGGCTTGCCCAGCTGAACTTCCTCACCCACTGGGCAGTCTCCCATGGGCAAGTGTGCCTTTTTTGAAAGTTGATGATTAAGCCTGGGAGTGCTCAGGCTTGTGAGCTGCCCCCTCTGCCCGGCGAACCCCCCCGTGAGTCTGAGTCCATAAAAGAGGGCTGGGGCTGCAGCTAATTTCTAATTTTAATCTTAGAATTCCTGCAGTGCTCATTGTGCATCCTCTGCCCTTTTGTTGACACAGAGCACTTGGCATAGACAGGAACAGGATTGCGGGCCATGTGCACCACCCATGTCTGTAGGCAAATACGTGCCACCCACATACCTAAGGCTGCACACTTGGATGGATTCTGGTACACTGGCAATGGAGTGCACTGCAAACACAGGCCCACTAACTCTGGAGTTAGACCAGACCTTCCCATGTTGGTTCCCAAGACCCAGCAACCCCTCAGCACAGGACAGGTGTCTCTTCATGCAACGCAGGGAGCTTTATTTGTTCACTAGTGTGTTTGGGGAATTCATGGATGACAAGGGGTTTAATCCTGTCTTTAAAAGATGGCTTGGGTTTAAACAACAGAGAACACAAGACAGAAAAACCCCTTCTTTAGTTGGTATGCTGATGAGGTATTAAGCCCCACTTTAACCTGTGCTGGAGAGTCTAGTGCTTAGATACCTGAGTTGACCTTGAAGAATAACAAGGCTGTATCGACTGCGCAGAGAGGAGCATTGAAGCCATATGTACAAAGCATTAACCTATTGAATTAAAGTTCTTTTAAATAAAGAGTAAAGAATTTCAGAAGGACAACTCCCCTCTTTTTACAGGAGATATAGTCCTGGCTTTAGGGCTTTTAGTACACTGTTGAAATAGCTTATTACCAACTGAACTGGGCTAGAACCCTGATTTCTAGTTATCTACTCAGTTTTCTGAATTTATCTATATTTTATGTTCCCCTACTGAATATTTTATCAGAATGTGCACTTACTCACTCTCTGTGTATATGTGTGTGTGTATATATATATATATATATATATATATATATATACAGTATTTTATATACACACACACACACATATACACACATATACCTGCATGTATACATGTCTGTATAAATAATATGAACACGTGTCTTTGTGCATATATGTGCATTAAGGATTATGGAAGTTTTGTACTAAATATATTAATGGTTTGTTTTTAAAAAATATGTTCCCCATCTTGTATTTACAGGATTATTGTGATCACTGGTAAAACTATATTTAAAATTCTTAGAGCATTTAAATCAAGGAAGTTTGAATGATTTACAGTTTGTTTACCCTCACCTTGGTTTACACAGCTGGATTAAAACATAATTGCTTCTTTTTTTTGCTGTTGTTTGTTTGTTTGGTACCAGGGACTAAACTCAGGGACATACAACCACTGAGCCAGGCCTGTTTTGTATTTTATTTAGAGATAGCATCTCACGGTTGCTTAGCACTTGCCATTGCTGAGGCTGGCTTTGAACTCTCCACCCTCCAGTCTCGGCCTCCCGAGCTGCTGGGATTACAGGTGTGGGCCCCTACGCCTGGCTGTGTACTCTTAACTTGAGAGATATTTTCTAATTATGCTATAGATATCTGACTTTTTATAATGAGAATGAGTATGTAAAACAAAGCAAGTCAGCAATAAAGGGAACTCATAAATTATCACATGGTATATTTATTTCCTGTTAGTCCACTCTTGTCATCAAGATTTTCTTTAAAGGACAGGACAGTAAATACCTTAGGTTTGTGGGCCCATATAGTTACCATTACATCTTTGTCACTTGCTATTAGTGTAAAAAGAACCATAGGTAATAAAGGAAACCATGGGTGTGGCTTGGCTGCAATTAAACTTTCTGTGTAGACCCTGAAATTTGAATTTCATTTTTTTCATATGTCTCAACCATTACAACCATTTAAAAATATAAAGTCATCTATGAAATGCAGGGTCTCTGGTTTAATTCTTAGGTCCTTGATCCGTCTTTGAGTTAAGTTTTGCACATGGTGAGAGATAGGGGTTTAATTTCATTTTGTTGCGTATGGATTTCCAGTTTTCCCAGCACCATTTGTTGAAGACGCTATCTTTTCTCCAGTGTTTTTGGCACCTTTGTCTAATATAAGATAATTGTAATTTTGTGAGTTAGTCTCTGTGTCTTCTATTCTGTACCATTGGTCTACCAGTCTGTTTGCTGTCAATACCATGCTGTTTTTGCTACTATTGCTCTGTAGTATAGTTTAATGTCTGGTATAGTGATGCCACCTGCTTCACTCTTCCTGCTAAGGAGTGCTTTAGCTATTCTGGTCTCTTATTTTTCCAGATGAATTTCATGATTGCTTTTTCTATTTCTATGAGGAATTCCATTGGGATTTTGATTGGAATTGTATTAAATCTGTATAGTGCTTTTAGTAGTATGGTCATTTTGATAATATTAATTCTGCCTATCCAAGAGCAAGGTAGATGTTCCCATCTTCTAAGGTCTTTTATTTCTCTCTTTAGGGTTCTGTATTTTTCATTGTATAAATCTTTCATCTCTTTCATTAAGTTTATTCCCAAGTATCTTACTTTTAGGCCCCAACTTCCTTAATAAGATTCCTATAGCACAAGAATTAAAACCAAGAACCAACAAGTGGGATGGAATCAAACTAAAAAATTTCTTCTCAGCAAAAGAAACAATCTGTAAGGTCAACAGAGAGCCTACATCCTGGGAACAAATCTTTACCCCTCACACATCAGATAGAGCATTTACCCCTCACACATCAGATAGAACACTAATCTCTAGGGTATATAAAGAACTCAAAAAGCTAAACACCAAAAAAACCCCAAATAACCCAATCAACAAATGGGCCAAGGACCTGAACAGACACTTCTCAGATGTGGATATACAATCAATCAACAAATATGTGAAAAAATGCTCATCATCTCTAGCAATCTCACTCCAGTCAGAATGGCAGCTATTAGGGAGACAAATAACAATAAATATTGGCAAGGATGTAGGGAAAAAGGCACACTCATACATTGCTGGTGGGACTGCAAATTGGTGCTACCGATATGGAAAGCAGTATGGAGATTCCTTGGAAATCCATTTGACCCAGCTATCTTTGGCTTACACCCCAAAGAATTAAAAACCACATACTAAAGGACACAGCCACATCAATGTTTATAGCATCAGAATTCACAATAGCTAAATTGTGGAGCCAACCTAGATGCCCTTCAGTAGAAGAATGGATAAAAAAATGTGGCATATATACACAATAGGATTTTACTCAGCAATAAAAGAGAATAAAATCATGGCATTTGCAGGTAAATGGATGGCATTGGAGAAGATAATGCTAAGTGAATTTAACCAATCCCAACAAGAAAAAAAATGCCAAATGTTTTCTCTGATATAAGGAGGCTGACTTACAGTGAGGTAGAGAGGGGGAGCATGGGAAGATTAGATGAATTCTAGATAGGGAAGAAGGGTGGGAGGGAAAAGGAGGGGGCAGTAGATGAGCAAGGATGGTGGAATGTGATGGACATCATTATCCAAAGTATATGTATGAAGACATAAATTGGTGTAAACATACTTTATATACAACCAGAAATATGAAAAATTGTGCTATATGTGTGTAATAAGAATTATAATGCATTCCTCTGTCATTTATTTTTTTTTTAAATCAATAAAAAATAAATAAAAATGTAAAGTCATTCTTAGCTCAGAGGTCTTACAAATTTAAGTATCATCCAGATGGTACCCTCCAGATCTGGCCTTGACAGTTTCCCTACCACTGATAAAAGCAAAACTTGAACAAGATGCATAGTGATACTCATTTGGAACTTAAAATAATATTATAACCCTCCAAGCACCATCCATCCCTGAATTCTGTAAAGTCTTCATCATTATACATGCATGGAAATTTTAAGAACAAGTCAAATTTGCTGATCATAGAATATGCATGATAGATACATGCGAGTATGAATACATGAATATGAACAGCAGCTCCCTTGTTCTCAGTCCAGCATAAGGGAAAGTAAAAGACACTTACATACATGTTACACCTGGGTTCTCATGCATTTCATAACAAGTAATGGGCTATTTAGTTGAAAATGTATCTTTTTCTTGTGCATATATAATTATGTTCATTAATATTTTTCATTAAAATATAAAGATTTAAGCTAGATATATAACACATTTTTACTTTTGTGTAAATTGTTTTGATATATCTAGCTCAACTCTTCTCACACTCCTCTTTCTTTCAGTATTTTAAAACAGACACTCCATATACTCCAAATATTTGGCCTGCATACTTCTTTATAACAATTTAATCCGGACCTACTAAACTTTTGATGTTTTACAATGAAGAAAGCATTGAAAAAACTCTGTGTGTCTTCTAGCTATTTGAGAATGCTGCTGACGTTTCCTGCACCCTAGTATCAGGCAGACAATGGTGTTTTGCAGTGGTTTCTTCTGAGTTGCCCATTTCAAGCTGACTTAAAAATGACATGTGGGAAATAGTCCTTGGTAAAGTGGTACCATGCTGTTGGAAGGTGGAGAAGAAAATGCCTGCATGTGCCAATTGGTAAGTTCTTGACATTCTGGTCTTGCAATTGATACTTGACATCTCACAAGATTGAATTATTTGCTGAAGTGCCATGGGCCCAGTTCTGCTGCTCTGTGAGTGGCTTAGATAACTGGCAGGATCTGGGGAGGCAGATCAAGGACTAAAGTGCCAGATTAGATCTGTAAGTTTCTTGTTTAGCCCCTAAGACTCTAACTCTAATAATGGAAGAAGATCTTTCATTTGAAAGTATTTAACTGCTCTAAAAGGAAATGCATTACATGGATGAGAATTTACACACCAAATCCTATTTAAGATCATGCACTGAGGTGAATTTGGATCATTGATGACCAGTTCGGCATTTTAATCACAGCACTCCTCTTTCTATTGGAAAGTGTTTTCTGAGCTTCAAATATTTCACTTACTAGTCTTATAATTCACATTTTGAAATCAAAAGTAATGTGTTTGTTTTGATTTTAGGGGATCTGTTAATTATAATTTCAATGTCTAGTTATTAAAGAAAGGAACAGAAATATCTCAGCAATTCGTAAGTGGCCCAAGTGTAGAAATGGCTCAGGGTTTTTTTCCCACTTGATCCCTGTAGCTTTCCTCAGCAGATGTCCCATGTTAGTGGCATATCTTAATCTTTGGGGGGTCTCCATTGTAGCTTTGGCTTCTTTCTTCTATCTTCACACATAATGCCTTGCTGCTCTTTGCTTGGTGTCCCAAACCTTCTTTTGAAATCTCAGTGGAAGCCTCCATAATCTCCTAACTCCAGCATTCTGTATTCCTGCAGAACAGGCACCCTATGTTTGACACTAAAATGTGCTGCCATCTCAAGGACCATGGCTGCAGGAGCCTCTGAGAGCCTGGGCAGCTGAGCAAGCTGAAATGACTTCCTAGGTGTCCCTGTGTAAGCAGAGTACCCCTGTGGTCTCTTCTCAGAGGAATTTTTATTTTTACATGCTTGAGCCTGAGATGGTTTGGTGTTGCCAATTCCTGAGATGCCCTCAATTCATCTTTACTATTGTTTCTCAGTAAATTATTTAGCACCTTTTTAGTGGCTGTCATCTCTATAACAACTATACCTTTCTTAGCCCCAGTTTTACTTGGACATTTCTGGCCAAGACTTTCAAATATATTGGCTCTGCTTTCTGTGCCTGATTATCACAATAACCTTGGCTAAAAACCACCAGCAATATTCATGCCACCTCTGAATGCTGCACTGCCTTAATGTTTCCTTCACCAGATTAATTAGTCCATCACTTTTAAAGTCAGTCTCACAGAAAGTCTCAGAACATGAGCAAAATGTAAACATTTTTGCCAAAATGTAGCATGAATGGCTTCTAGTTCAATTTTCAATAGAATCGTCTTTCTCCTCTAAAACCACAGAATCCCAGTCTTTACTGTCCAGAGTCCAGTCATCATTCTAGTTATCCAAGCTCTAATTCAGAATCACTCATGAATTTCAGCTCACAATTCTAAAGCTTTTCCAGTTTGCATCTCTAAACTTTTCAAAATGTCTCCCCTACTCAAACCAGCTGCAATGGCTTCTGAACCACATGGCCAGGTTAGTCAGAGAAATTGCCTGCCCTCCTAATACCAATTTCTGTTTTAATTAGCTTTTTGTAGTTGTGATTGAAAGACAAGAACAACTTTAAGGAGGAAAATTAATGTTAACTTATGGTTTCAGGGGTTCAGTCCATTGTTGGCAAATTCCATAGCCCTTGGCCTGAGGTGAGAGAAAACATCATAGCAGAAGGTCATGGGAGAGGAAAGCATGTCTGAACTTGACCACCAAGAAAAAGGAGGAGGAGGAGGAGGAGGAGGAGGAGGAGAGGAAAGAGGGACAGCTTTCTCTCTGCTCAGCAGAGAGAAAATAGAGACCTCAAATGCATGTGCTTATGACCTACTTTTTCCAGCTACACTCTATCTATCTATAGTTTCTGCCCAGTTAATCCACATCAGTGGATTAATCCACTAATTAGTTTCTACCACTTATATTCTAATAATTTTACCTCTGAAAATTCTTGCATTTTGTCACATGTGAGGTTTTTGAGGATACCCCATATCTAACCCACGGGGTGAGTTCTTTTTTCTTTTTTTCCCCCTTAAACATGGTGCTCAATGTTCAAGGCCAGATGGGAAGTGGAGACTTGGTGAAGCCTAGCATCTATGTTTATTGCTAATGTACCCACCAGCTCTTCTCTACAAGAGTCAGTGATTAAAATTCATGGCTCTGATTTCCTCTTTGACATTCCAAGCCACATATTATAATTTTAGTTGAAGCAGATGTTTGGTTTCTCCCCTAGCATGCCATTTCAGTTGTTCTACTGGGAAACTGTGTATTTTAATAGATATGAAATGAGTAGCTTAGTGAATATTAGAATGGATTTTCTAACCCCTAAAGGGGGTGCAACTATTGAAGTATCCTGTCGTCTTAACACCCAGTAGTTGGCTGTTTTGGCATGTAAAAACTGCATGGGCCGGGGCTATAGCTCAGTTGGTAGAGTGCTGGCTTCACATGCACAAGGCCCTGGGTTCAATCCCCAGCTCCACCAAAACAAAACAAAACAAACAGAACAGAGAGCCTAGGGGATGTGCTGGACACCCTGGCCCATGTGAGGAAGCAATGAGGCATGTACCATCATATGGGGCTAATGACTCAGAAAGAGTTCCTGAACACCTTTTTCGCTGGCAGTTTCTGTGAACCAGATGAGCCATGATTAAGTATGGGTCACCAAGGAGAGAAACTGGTTTAAATGATGGAGTCATTTATAGGGCAGCAAATAAGTAAATCAGATGTGCCTTGTGAAGGGAAGAAATCTCCATGACCCCCCAAAACTTTGCTTCACTGAGCAGATGTTTTTCTGACTCCTGTTTGGAATTCTGCAAGAAAACTCAGGAGAGGGATCTGAAGTGGGTCTGAGAAGCTCTGCCCGTGGCTGGGGACCGTGGCTGTGCTCCAGTGCCTCCTTGGCCTCCCTGGGCACTTGGCACTCCTCAGGTGCTTAGCATGTTCCTCAGCTAGCCAAGCTCCAGCCCCCCGCCCCCCATTCCTTATTTCTGAAATCAAGAACAAGTCTCAACATGCCAAATGGAGCTCAGGAGGTAAGATGTTTCCTAATAAAGGGGGAAAATTGTAACTCAAATAGTTGAAATGCCCTGTGCTGGTGACTCCACATGGGCACGCCGTGCCTTCCAGCCCACCTCTCCCGTGCTTCAGGACCCTCTACCTGGCTTCAATCACTGTTGAGTCTCCTAGGAAAAGTCAGGTTCGATAGCAAGATTCCACATGCAGGACTCAGGTGTAGCTCAGTGGCTGACCACTTGCTTGGCATCTTCAATGCCCCACTACAGCAAAAAATAAATAATCAAAAATTAAAATGCAGTCAATGAGTTTGACCAATTTCACTTAGATAAACCAAATTCTGCAAATTAATGTGATACTACTTCTTATAAAAATTAAGGGAGGTGGATAAAACCTGTTTTTACACTATTTTGATAACCTAATACATTATGACTTGGGAAATACCACACTCAACAAATGCCGCTACTGTCTTCTTTAATGTGTGGTACTACTCGGCAGCTTGCACCATGACTTACTCTATGAACCCTCACATATGATGACACCTGTTTGCCTAATTCCTCCTTGCACCAGCCTCTGAGATGGTCTTGGCTGACAACCAATACAAAACAAAAATAAGCAGACACTCCTTATTTGAGCCAGTTTGAGCCAATTTGAAATTGATGGCAATGCAGCTTCTGAGGGGAAGTGTCTACAGTTTCTACCAGAATGACTGGTGACTCTCAGAGCTGTGTGTCTTATTTTTATTTTTAAAAGTAGGATTTGAAATGTGTTTATTCTTTTAAAGGGCTATTGTTGAAAAAAATACATGACACTGATTTAAATAACTTGCTTTGTGTCACTCTGGACAAACAGTATGATTTTTTTCTCAAATTTTGTTACTTATAATCCAATGGACGGGATCGCATAGGCAACTTGTACCATCTTTTCCAGGAAGCACGTTCTATGTTCCTTGAAACTTGACTCACTAAAACTATGTTTGAGGAATATTTCATACTCTCTGTCTCCTAACTTGTGGGTTGGGCCAAGCAACATGTTTGGAGCCCTGTTCTTCAGTGTTTTCAATAGCTCTTCCTCTGTGGTGGATGTACCACCTGGCATCTGATCTCCAAGACTGGACATGCACTGTGAGGAAGAGGAGGAAGGAGACAGGAGGGACAGGAGTCACACATATTTTCTGAGTAGCATTTCACTGCAGCGGAGGAAATGTTTGTCACTGAGCAATCCACCCCTTCCCAGCCGTCTCAGGCAACCCCGGTTTCCAGAAGGGCAGGTGGGATTCTGGGACATGGAGCAGGTTCAGGAGAAGCAGAGAGCCTGGGTGGTGCTGCTGAGGAGCAGCACACCTGGGATAAACTGACAGCTGAGCTGCTCTACAGTGACTTCCATGAGGCTCTGGACTCCTCTGAGGTTAACCGCTCCCTCCACCCCTCCAATCCCCAGCCAGTGCCCCAGCCGGGCTTTCCCTTGCAGGTGCAGGAGGGTTAGTGAGCCCAGGTCGATGAGGAAGGTCACATCCCACCTTCCACCAGGGGCAAGGCCCTTGCTGCTCAGTCTCGTGTGTGCCTGGCACATAGGAGGCCCAGTCAGTGTGATTCTGAGGATGGAGGTTGATGAGATAAACCAGAGCACCTTGTAAGCTTCCTGCACCTCCTCAGTGTCTGCAGCACCACTGTGTTCCCTCTGGGCAGCTGGAGCTCAGAGCTAGTGCACTTCAGGGCTGACTGCAGGTTCTGACCTGGTTGATGGCAAGCCCACCCATGGCTTCAGTCCTCCTGAGTGAGGCTTCAGGGCTCCCCAAAACTGCCTCTTGCTTCACTCAGGTTCCTAAACAACTAACAGAGACCTGCAGACACCTGGGAGGGGGTCTTAAGGCCAGAAGGAAGGACCATCAAGATTTCATGGTAAGGACCAAACGTTTTTTGGATGCATCTAGCCTGGCAACAAAGGGCTGCTCACATGTCAGGGCTCAGCTTTCAGAGACTCTTATTTGATCTGAGCTAAAGGTGAGCCTCTGAGTGAAGGAAAAGGCAGGATTCCAGAGCTTGGGGACCAGTGCTATTACTTTGGATCCCTTAAGTCTACAGCATACATTTGTTTTGCTAAAGCTTGGCATTATAAAGGTCATGGCTCAACCTTTTCTCTCATGTGAACATTTTGGTTCCCTGAATTTTCTTAAAGGTAACATCACATGCTTAAAAAATAATCTGACTGCAAAAATAACCGGCAAGGCCATATAGCATTTTAGTTTTTAAAAATTTAGAGAGACAAGTAGCTTAATGTCAGAAAGATGAGCTTTGGTATTTGGGAAATGTAAATTATCTTCTAACTATGTAGAGGTGTGAGAAATTGGCCACATTTCAAAAATTTTTGAAATATTTTGAGGGTGTGAAATTGTGAGATTTCAGAAATAAATAATAGTTTGCTAGGACTATTTGATTCCCATTGTGAAGCTTTCACATCCTTTTTTGGACATGAGCATGGCATGCAGTGGGAAGCCAGGAGTGGGGAAAGACAGGATCCCCATGCGGCTCTGTGTGCTCAGGGTGTGACCGCCATCAGCCCTGTGGCTGAATCTCTCTCATCATTAGAGTGGAGGTGGCAACACTTCCTGCACTTACTACAAATTTTGGTCCCTACATAACACTTGCCTATGGTCATGCTCTTCTGTGGCACTCAAGCTTCTGCCTAAGGTTTAGAGAGACAGCTTTCCCCTGCTGCAGAGACTGCTTTGAAAACCTCTGATCTACAACAAACACCACAAAGAGGATTGGTCCATGACTAAGCACTTACACTCCTCAGGTGGATTGCTTAGGGAAAGCAGGGTAATCTACAGAAATTGCACCAATGCATCACATTTGCAAGTTTGTTTGGATCAAAGTGAATTTCACTTATTTTCAAACTTCAGATGATTCTCCATTCATGCAAAATATGAGATTTCATGGGTCATGTTAATAATGCCTAACTGAGTCAGCGAG
Source organism: Marmota flaviventris (assembly GCF_047511675.1). Classification (NCBI taxonomy): domain Eukaryota; kingdom Metazoa; phylum Chordata; class Mammalia; order Rodentia; family Sciuridae; genus Marmota; species Marmota flaviventris. Next base: position 176,269,659 of record NC_092500.1, read on the forward strand.
AATGTGAGGTCTCACCCGCATGAACAGTTGGGATTCTGCCCTTTCACCTTGTCTTGATCTCATAGATGGTACCACCCCAGAGCATGCTGAGACCCATCTGGTTCAGTAAGCACAGCTATGATGTCACGTGGCTTAGAGGACAGACAGGCAGATGAGTCACTGGAGCATGTTTTCTCCTTAGAAGTCACATTGATTCAACTGAGTCTTGGATGAAAGAGCAGGCAGAGCGTCGAGGTAGCGTGTCGGTTGCAATTTCAATTCTGGGTGCCACAGAGCATGGCCCAAGAGTCTTCTCCAGGCATGATTTGTATTTAAGAGTATGAACTTGCAACACATACACACATACATACACACCATCTATTTATTGAGAAATGTTCAAAATACCTGCAGATAGGAGTTAGGTACTTTGCAGGTCAATGGATGGGGCTAAAGAATATCATGCTAAGCAAAATAAGTCAATCCGAAAACACCAAAGGCTGAATGTTTTCTGTGATATGCAGATCTAATTCATGATAAGGTGGGGAGACTAGGGGAAAATAGAGGGATTTTGCATTAGGCAGAGGGGAGTGAGGGGAATAGAGGAGTCAGGGGGTAGGAAATATAGCAGAACAAATCAGATATTATTACCCTATGGACATATATAACTATATGACCGGTGGGATTCTACATCATGTATAACCAGAAGAATGAGAAATCATACTCCATTATATATGACATATCAAAGTGCATTGTATTGTGACTGTAACTAGTTAAAACAAATTTAAAAAATAATAATAATAAAAAAGGATTAGACATGGAGTAATGCATGTGAATAATAGCCACATGTAAAGCACAGCACCGATGGAGTTATGAAACAGTGACCGTGTAAGTGTCCCCTTGGTGACCCTGGGCATGGGGTAACTGCTTGAAATACAGGTGACTTCTCACCATTGCTGTGGGCTGGTGGACTGTCACGCACCCTCTGGGGCCAGCGGCAGTGTCCTCTTCTCTAACCTCCCTAGGCCATCTGACTCCTGCCCCACCTCCCTGCTGTTCCTATACCCATGCTCCTCTGTCACCTGAACCCCCTGTAGGAAGAGTGGCACTCTGGGGCACGAGGGACAGACATCCATGGGTACTTGTTGTGCATTTTTCATTTTCTGTACGTCCTACCCAGCACGTTGCCTCAGACAGTGGTCATATTCACTGAATATCTGTTGGGGAAAAACAAAACGATCCCCCCCCCCATCCTCTCTTTCAAACTGAAGCTGCTCTGGGACTTGCCGTCCTCCCTCCCCAGCCTCTGAGTCACTGGGACTGCCAGAGTGGCTGTGCCTGGCTCTTCACCACTCTTCATATGTAACCAACCGAGTGCTTGCTTTTCCTGAGTCACTGGTTTGGGTTTACCTGGGGATATTGGAGCACCTTGTAACTGATCATTTCTTGTTTTCTCTTTGTGCCACATTATCGGAAACTCACAAGAAAGGCAGTGGCCCCTTTAGCACTGGGTAGGGTATTCCTCTAATTTACTTTATTATTGTATCCTGTATGGACTTTGGAGGTTTCCAGAAAGCTGTTTTTGAACAGCAGAGGGTACCACAACTTCTGAAGCGATTATAGACCACCTCTGAAGTCACCGACATCCAGTCCAGTAGGATGGCAGCAGACCCTAGCACACACGTAGCCTGTGCTAAGTCTTCAGACAACAGGGGGGTTTGTCAAGATAAGAGACATTGTGATTGCATGCAGGTGGAAGATTACAGCATGCTAGTGCTCCTGCAGCCAGAGCCCAGAGCAGATGGCCACTGTCCACACTCCTTCTGGGTGTCTTTAACAGTAGGCTATAGAAGCGTATTTCTCTAAGTTTTATTTAGAATAAGGCTTACCTTATAATTCCATCAGTAAATTATAACTTAGTCTTATAATTTCTTTTATTGTACAGTATATCTCTGGTGTCTATGTTTGGCTAGAAAATTCAGATAATATTATATATTTAAAATAACAAAGTCTTCGAGAAATGCCTCCCACCTCCAAATCAAAATTCATATTATTTCGTTTTTGACTGAAGAATCTTAGAGTTTATCCATCCTCTGATTGGAGAGGGTCAATGTGAGTTTCTCCTCTTACAATCAGGAAGGCCCATTTTGTTTCCAGCCTGCTGTGGCTTACAAATATACCTAATGAAAGCTAAATAAGCTAGTTAGGAGTGAAGCTAAACCTGGAACACAGATTCTCTGAGTGTCAGGCCAGAGTTTCAAATCAACTTTCTTTCTTGAAAAAATATAACTTCTGAGAAATGAGAGAAGAATAAGGTGGGGGGTTGTTGAAGGTAATCGTCAGTCTAGAAAATCAAAAGAGAAGCCGGGGCTTGTCCAGGTGGAGAGGGTGTGGGGGACTCTCTTCCTCTGCCTCCACTCCCCTTCCTGCAAGACCTTGAACGTCACGCAGGGAAACCAACCTGTCCATTAGGAGTGAGAAAAATATTTGAGGTCCATTTGATTTTGTGATTCATGTAGGGGGTCTCAGCACCCAGCGATGAGAACCCCAGGGCCTTAAACTCCATTTCATGATTTTCTGCAAAAGAATGTGCCTGCCAGATTTTCACTGTTGATTTGTGCCTTTGAATTTTGGTAAGATTCTTCTAAGATGTTTTTCATATCTATAATTTCATCATAAACTATGTGACATATCTATGTAGAACGCTCTTTGAGGCAAATTAGACAAAAGCATTTGAAAACTGCAATGGAGATTTCGTATATTATTTATACATTTTTAACTTTATTCCTATTGAAGATCCAAGTAAAATCAATCAGAAAAACAAACAAAGCCCAAGGATTGAAGCAAGTTCTCTATAACTGGATTTGAGTTCAGTTAGAGTAACAACTCACAGGCTGTGGGAGCAGGGACGGACTGTACCCAGGTCAGCAGGCCTTTCCTGAAAGCCAGGTACTGTACAGGTCAGGTGCTGCTGCTCCGTCCTGTGGCAGGAAGGCCTTGTGGACACCATGTGGGCAGGTGAGCCCGGCTGACATCCAATAGAATGACTCGCAGGAGCCCTAGAATTTCAGTTCTGTACACTTTTCACACGCCACCCAACCTAACCACTCTTTGGATTTACGTTTCGTCTCTTGAAATATGAAAACCACGCTGTTTTAGTCAGCGTTTTCACTGCTGTGACTAAAGGATCTGACCTGAACAATTGCTGAGTAGGAAAGGTTTATTTGGGGCTCATGGTTTCAGAGTTCTCCATCTACAGACAGTAGGCCGTATTCCTCGGGGCTCGAGGTGAGGCAGATCACCATGGAGGAAGAATGTGGTGGAGGGAAATATCTCACATGATGATTGGGAAGCAGAGAGGCCCCATTCTCAATAGAGAATATCAATCCCAAAGCCACACCCCAATTCCTTCCTCCTCTAGACAATCCTACCCCTGCAGTTACCACTCAATCCCCATTAGGAGATTAAGTCACTGGCTGATCATTTCTCCTCCCAGCCTTCTTGCATATCTCACACATGAGCTTTGGGGGGACCCTGCACGTAGACCATAATACACCCTTATCTCCTGGGTTAAACAGAAAAGACAGCAGGGAAAATCTGTCACACCAACAGTGGGATCCTTCACTGGACAAGTGTTTAGCAAACCTTTGGGGTGAGGACTTCCAGGAGAAGTTCTAGAAGACTGCAGGCCACATGGCCTTCAGACAGAGTCAAGGATGATCTGAGTGTGACAATAAAAATATCTTCATCGTCTATCAATATGGCTATCTGAGGTATAAGTGACATCTGATCACTATAAGGAGGCAGAGGAGGCCCTGTCTTCTAGCTTGTGGCTGAACGCAGTCACTTGCCTGCCCCCCACCCACCCACCCACCGCAAGCAAGGCTGACCTCAGGCCCTCCAACATGGCTGCTGATCAGGAATCACCTCTCTGCAAAGGCAGAGGCCAGACTATTGGAAGATTCACCGTGATCAGCCTGCTGGGGTGTTAAAATATCCTGAAGGCTTCTGGAAACACGTGTGTCCTGACCTGATTTTCATGTCATTTCACCCTCAGGTATGAAGTGGTTTAGTTGCTGACGTACACCAGTCCTTGTCCTTGTGAGTAGGAGTCGGGTCCTTATCTCTTCACCTTCCTCAAATTCAATCATCTCCCTAGAAGGTCCTGCCCTTTTATCTCCTTTCTTTTTTCCCCAGTGCTGGGGATTGAACCCATGGACTCTCATCGCTGAGCCGTATCCCAGCCCTTTCTATTTTACTTGGAGACAGGCTCTAGCTAAGTTATCCAGACTGCCCTCTACCTTCCTTCCTCATTTTTCCAAGCAGTGGGGTTTCAGGTTTTCCTCTTTTTTTCCAAGCTGTGACACTGGCTTGTTTAACACAGGTCCTCGGTGACATGGCATGGTCCCATGCGGCTTCAAAAAGCATCAGATGTTGCTGGCTGCTTGGCCTTTGCGGTCCACATACCACTTTCTCTGTGGAAGCTCACACACCATCACAGTGCCCATTCGTCCCCATGAAGTTCACAAACTGTCCTTATTCTCCAGAGAAATATTTCTGAAAGTTTCTCAAAGATGACTTAAAGCTCAGATCCCAACTGGAATGGGCTACTGTGTATTTCCAACCAACAAGCTGACTGTTTCTGCATGTGTCAAACACAAATGGCAATTTTTAATGTGAGTTTCTGCAGCATGATGGCTATATATCTTCATTTTACAAAATGTGTTTGCAAGTATCTTTGAGTCTGTCACTCTGACCCTTGAATGTTTCTAACACCTCACGTGGAGCCCAGAGCCGCAGTGTCACCCACAACTCAACAGGTCAACGTGAGTACTTCTGAGGGTCATCTTTGTGAAGGAATGCAAGAGTTCACTAAGACACAGACAGGGACTTGTAGAGAAGATGCCCTCAAGCAGTTTGTCACTCTTAAAACAAGCCCCTTCCTTCGTCCAGGAAGAGACAGTAAGTTGGCGCTTTCCCGGCCTGAGTGCAGGGGTGTGTTAGGTGAGCGCAGCAGCCTGGGAGAAGGGATGCTGGGAGCCACGTGGTCCGTGCTCAGTTCCACTGCACGGGTGACTGTGAGCATGTGAGTGAGCACGTGAGTGACCACAAGCAGCCAGTGACGGGGCCATGGTGCCTGTGGGAAAGTTGGAGGGAAGAGGAAATCTCCATGGGCATGGTTAAGCAAAGGGAAATCTGAAGAAATATCAAAAACGGATTGAAAGACTGCTCTCAGATACTGTGTTTTAAAAAAAAAATTATTGGTGCTTCATAATTATACATAATAGTGGGATTCATTATGCCTTATTCTTTCATGCACACAGGACATCTCCTTCAGATGCCGTTCAGGCTCAACAAGCAGGAGCTGGGGTGTGCAGGAGCACGTACCTGAGTACACATTGATATGTGTTGACTGTGCTCATCCGTGGTCTCACAATCCAGTGCCCACGTGTCAGCAGTGGCTTCAACAGCTTTACATCATACCTAACCCTATATCGATAAACTTCTTACGTGACTTCTAAAAATAGTCTTCTTGGCCATGTTTGATACTAAACATTAGTTATTGAATTAATTATAGAATTTTGCCAAGGTGCACATGCTCCTGAAGATGCCGGAGAGAGGAGATGTTCCCTCTTATGGGAAATTAGAGGAATATCCTTGGAAAGTGCCCAGTGTGGGAATCTGGGTAGGCATTCCTCAGAGGACACCTAGGAGAAGATGGAGAGCTTCCAGGCAGACTGGGCTGTGTTGTCCCTTCAAAATCTGGGGGAGCACGGGGAGGCCAGCACTGTGTAGTGACAAGAAAACACAGGGAACCCCAGGGAAAGCTCCTGAGACCACCTCAACCAGCCCACCACCCCAGACAGCCTTTCAGACTCTGTCCTTGGCACTCGGTGGGATGCCCACTGTGCAGTAGAAGCTTTTGAAAGTGCATCCCGTGAAAAATGCCATGGCAACACACTGAGTTCAAGAGGTCAGGCCCTGTACCAGTCCTACACCACGCCTGAGCACCCTCCAGGCACCCATGAGCACCCATGAGCACCCACAAGCACCCAGGAGCATGTGGAGGTTTGTTACCCTAAAGGAAACAAGAGCTCAAGAGTTTAATGCGGGTCTTAAGAGAGAAAATAGAGACGTTAATTTTCTTTACAGAGCAACTATGATTTATGAAACTTCAGCAGGGCCCACAAGTCAGCATAATTCCCCAAATCCCAAAAACACATTCAACTTTCATATTTTAGGGGTACTATAAAAAGTACATCATTGAATCAGACAGTGCAGAGTAATGTGCAAGACATGCCTCGTCTAATAACCCTTTACTTCCCTGCTCACTGTAGTTTTCCCATGTTTTTGATAAAGTGTCTGAAAAGCAATGACTTTCTTATTTGGGGGGTGATAAGGAAGCACCTCAGGTCTGACCTGGCTCTGAAAGATTTTCTTAGTCCTGGCATAAAAAAACCATTTAAATATTCTTATAAGAGCTTCGTTTTCTGAAATTAGATTTAAGTCTGCAAATTCTCTCTACTGACGATAATTTACGAGATACTACATTATAACTCCCATATGAAAAGATGTTATGACCATCCTGCTGTCCTTTTCTGAGAAGGATAATTATGTAACTTTCTATATAATAAGTAGTATATGCACATATTTCTGATACAGTACCATTTCAAAATTGTAACAGAAAGGTATTTAAAAACATATAACTAGATTATGAACATGCCATTGAAGGGAGATTAGTAAAATGTCTCATAACCATCTCTGAAATGTTTGTTGAGACAACATCCCAATGTGCGTGCACAAGCACACACACTCAGGCCACACTGATGCCCAAGTACTGCTCACCACCCTGGGGCTTTGTCACGGGAAGGTACAGACGCAGATCCATTTTCCCAGGTGCTGAACTTCAGGCACTTGGAAGAGTTGCTGTCATGCCTAGGAAGCAAGCCTTCTTGATAATCAGTGGCTTTGTGTAAACAGGGAAATTCATCTTTCACTTTTCCAAGACATAGGAAGAATGAAAAAGTAGTTTAATTTTATATAGCCGCACTCTGGCACAGCCAGTTCAGGCTCCTCACTCACTATTTTGCAGTCATTGAAAAATGAGGCCTCCATTCTCTCAGGACTTAGTTTTTCTTTTGTTCTACTAAATTCTAAGCTAAATTTTGCTAAATCCTTTCCCCATAACTTTATTTTTGAAAAATTATCACAAAAAAATCTCCTCAACAATTAGAAGGACTTAGCTATGTGAAGTAGTTCCTGCTTCCTGAAGGGTAGATTCTATCTCAGCTTTATTTATTTATTATTTATTTTCATTTTCTCCCCTTTTCCAGAGGTGTAGGCACAGTGGAGTCTGAGATGCTGAAACCTTGAATTGCCAAATTTTGATCACCTTTCAAACCACGAGATTTGAGTGCAGCTAGCAGACCTCCCCAGGTCCCGCCAAGCTGCTGAGTCACATTCTAGATACCTGGACAGGCGGAAGGAGGTGTGTGTGAGGGGGCGGGGGGCGCTGCCCCAGCATAGACTAAACCCCTGATGACGACTTTTGCTACTTATTAGTTTTAGATGACGAAAGGAAATCTAAAGGTGATTCAGAACATTTTTGCTCATTCTACAATCTTCTGTCAACTTCTCTGTTGACAATGATAACATAGGAGACTTGGGATAGAATTTACTTTTACATAGAAAGAATACTGACCATAATAAGAAGAAAATAGGAATGGCCTAGACTGCTGTTTTCATAATGTTTTACAGATTAAAATTCTTTTACAAAGGTTTGATTTTGTGAGCCATGCATCCCGCGTGATGATGAATTTCAAAAATGGTGATATTCATTGACAAGAGGGGAAGCCCATGGTTCACCATGGAAATGTGGTCTGGTGTTTAAGACGCTTCCTTCTGGCTCTTAATGTGGAGGCACCGATGTCATCCAAAGAAGGGCAACAACAGGTGGCCCCTCACTCAGAGGACATGAGGCTCCCGTGCCGGTCAGTGGTCTTGGCTGGGATAGCTGGGAGCCTGCCGTGCACTTGGGGCTGCTGGCCGGGCTGCCACGCACTTTCATGCACATCTGCCACCCACCTTTGTGCATCCACCCTATCACTCCTGGGGGCTCCTGAGCTGAGCCCCTTCCTGGTCCCTGTCTCTGCCACGTCTCTGATGCTCTCAAGCTTTCCTCTTGCCATGTCCTGCATGCTCACTGGTTCCTTCACCCTTGACCACCTGGGTCCACAGAAGATGGCCCTCAGTCAGAGGCCTCTGTGGATAAGGGAGACAGGACAGAGAGAAATTTGGTGTTGTTGTGGGAGATCCTCTCATGCCTGGTGAGCACAACTCCCTCTCTGTTTTAGTTTCTAATATATAATGACGTGCTCCCATCCCCAGCTTTGTTAAGGCATAATTGACAAATAAAATGGAATTCATTTCAGTGCACCACTTTGTTGATTGACCTTGTGAAATGTGTATCCCCACCATCCACATAACTGGCTCATCCATCAGTTCAGTTATACCCCCCCTCTATTCTCCTTCTCTCTTCCTCCCTTCTCCCTTCTTTCTTTCCTTCCTGTTCTCCTATTCATTCTCTCTCCTCTCTCTCTCTCTCTCTCTCTCTCTCTCTCTCTCTCTCTCAAGAAGTATTGTTAACTGGTCATGTTGTTGCAGTCAAGGTCCCCTGCCTGCTCCTGTCCACCCCTCCTACTGTGGCGCCACTGAAACAATCCACTGTGGGTGTTGATACAAAGCCCCCGGGAACCTCTTCTTCTCTTCACAGTGCACACTGCTGATTTCACGTAGCACCAGGTTTCATGTGTGGTGAGTAGACACACTCCCTGCCCTCAGGAGTGGAGGCGTCCTGCACTGTTGGGCAACTGAAAACATCACAAAATCTTCATGATGCAGGTGCGGGCACTCCTGTCCACTCTCTGGCTTGGGAATGTCCTCCTGACACCTGCCTTCCGCTCTGAACCCTGCAGATCTTTGAGCAGCATACCCTGACCTTTTACAAATGGAAAAGAAAACAGTCCTCTGGTTCTTTCTGTCACTGTGCCTGCCCCACTGATGGCCCTCAGTGCATCCGGGTGGTTGATCTCTGTGCTCCTTGTATTTGGGTGGGAAAGGTTTACGTTGCCCACGGGCTCTGGGTTGTTCTTCCCCAGCTGTCGGCTGGGAGGCCCCTCACCTGCTGTCTATGCTGGCTGTGTTGGGGGCGGCCAGCTTGGCTTCAGTTTGACACACCATGAAGAGGGAAAGAGTGTGCGTGTGCATTGCTTTCTCAAAAGCCCTGTAAGCAAGTGGTCATATGCGAGGAAGACTGTTTGCCAGATATCAAGCAGCGGCGGCCATCTGAGCAGAGACTTGAACCTGCGGCTGCTGGGTTAGTCCTCGGCTTCCTCTGACAGACTACCTTTTGCCAGTTTACCAATGTGGGATTCAGGTGCCAGAAGAGCTTCTGGCATTTTAGAAGGTGGTTCGCTTCTTTTTCGTGTCTCATATAAAGAGCACGCGTGGCAGTGGCAGACATGCACGTGGCTTGTGTGCACATTGTGCATAGTGTGATGGGGGGCATATCTTTTTCTGAAGCATGGCTCGTATTTTAATGCACCTCCACACACCGTCACCCCAGGCTGGCGTAAGGGAATTAAGAATGGAGACACAGAGAAGTGCTTCAGCTTGGATCTCCAGCCTCTAACTTGTTGGTGTTGCCATAGAAACATGAGAGTGGTTTTGTGCTGCCCAAATTTGTGGAATCTCCAGGATGCTCAGAATGTTTGTACCGTGAGACCTATTCACAAAACGACTAAGGTAGGAACAGGGCCTGCTCTGTCTGCTAAGCCTTGGTGATGTGGGTTAGTTCATCCAAATAACAAGGCACTAAAACCAAGTAAAGATAATAACCAGATTATTGGGATTGCAGAGTCATAGGTTAATACCAACCATAGTTGCTGGATCAAGCATCCTTTTGTTATTCTGTAGCTGTGCTACTAAATCAATAGAGCAGTTCTGTATGTACTCCCCCAAGCAGTCTCCAGAATATTCCTGACTGGTCATCTCCCTATGGTTACTTCTCATTTATTCAGACATTGTGTTGACTGAGCTCTCCATGTTTCTACCTGTCCAAACACTACTGCATTGCTTTGTTAGGAGAATCTAGAACCACACGACACACTCCCAAACATTTTTTTTTCATGCTTCAAATTTTGCTGGGTCAAAAAAGAATGGTGGAAAACCTGGATACCTTATCCAAATCAACTATGGAAGACAAACCCTTTGTTTTCCTGGGTGGTTCCTAGCGAAGGTCCCCTTTGGTGATGTGCACCTGAGTCTCTACTGCAATCACAAAGGTCGTTCCTTCCTGGCATTCAAGATGGTCCTTTTATTCAGTCATCCCCCTACACTTTGATTCAAGAGCTTAAATACCAAATTATTTACCACAATAGTGAATATGCGTCTTCAAATTGAACATGAACAACTTTGACTTAGTGATGTGATTGATCGGTTAATATATTTGAGCCTGAAATATGCCCACATGACACACAACTTCCTTCTAAAAAACACTGGAAACAGTTATGTAATTGCTAGCACCATGGAAACTTGCCGTCAGTGCAGATTTGAATCCCCAAATATAGATGATCAACGCCTACCAATTCAAAATGCCTAGATAGGCCTTGTTACCTAGGCAACGATGTATTGGAAATGAGATGTCTGCGTTCTCTCACATTTCTTTCCCAGATTTTACCTTTTACGCTGCTTTAGAGTATGGATTTTTAAAGCTGAATACATAATTTTCTGAAAACTAGGATGAAGATGACAACCCTAAGATCCATCAGCTTAAAATAAACCCTCACCGCCCAGAAGAGCTCCCCGGGCTCAGAGACCTCGCCACTCAAGCTTCCCTCTGAATCATGAAAATTATTTGTTACTTATTAGCACCCAACACAGGACAGTCAAATTAGCAAACAAACATTGGCGTCTAGTGGTGGGAAAGCAGAGCTTCAACTTTGTCTCTGCAAGTGACTATTATCATATGGGGGTCACACCCCAAGTTCAGGGCTAACACTGCCAACCTGAACCGAGGTGAGGATGCTAGAGGAGACGTGTCCGGCCTGCCCTCCTCGGGCTCTCCTCTCATGGAGCCCTTCCCTTCACACCTCCTTTCTGATTCCCCTGTCAAAAGGAGTCTCTTCTCAACGAAGCACCATTGTTTTCTCCCTTTTCCTTGCATCTGGTCATCTGTCTCCAAGGCGTCCTCCTGGGACTCTTAAATCGATTGGGTGGGTTTCTAGATCATGGTGTCCTGTAACAAAGGATGTGGGAATGAATGTCCTTGGCAAGAGTTCGTTCTTGACTCTTGGCTGAATAATCACCTCCTCAATGGACCTATAGGTTCCTTGAGGAAAGAATTGCGGTTTTCCCTAGGGACTTGAGTTTTCATGGTTGGCTCCTCGTTGTCTTTGGTTGAAAATTGTTTGGCACATGTTGGATGAATCAGTGGTGAAAGTATTCATGTGGAATTCAGCTGAGCATCCGATTTCTTGACTTGCTCTTTTTTGGTCACTCCTGCTCTAGCAGAGCCAGGTGGACTCTAAAGAATTTTATGAATGTAGAGTATAAACTGGAGGTACACTAAGATGTGCATTATAAATGAAATGCCAGCATGTTGTAATAAAATGAGAAGTTATTTCCAAATCTGCCAATCACAGAGAAGCCAAAGTGATGTTAATAGGAAGTTAAAATGTTACTATGGCAACATCTTGTATTTCTCATTGAAATGCCCCCGACATCCCTCTGTCCTTCCCAAGAACTCGGGGAGTCGTTGCTCCTATGGATAAGGGGTGTGCTTTTTTCTCCTCTGATATCAGACAAGTTTCTCATTTTACTTTGCATGGCCTGATGTTTAGGTCAGACTGGTTTTGAAGAAGCTGAGACACAGTGATCTGAAAAGCGTAGTCTTCCTTGCGTTTGTCACACTCGTTCTTTCATAGTTCCTTGTTCCTTGAGCCTGTTTTACAGTCATCTTTCATGTTCTCTGTCGCTCAAACCTGGAAACTGTTTTGCCATGCACCCAAAGCACACTGAAGAATCTGAGGAGTGTTTTCCTACGTGGGCAGGATTCCCCACCTGTTCTCAGTGCTGCGAAATCAACACCTTCGCGTTATTTATGGAATATTCTGGGGTCATGTCGGACTAAAACTGAAGTCTTATCAACCGGGCTCCTGGATAGCGAGCTCGGGGCCCGCTGCCCTGCAGCTGTGTGCAGCTGGTCCCGACTCACCCATGTGAATGAGCTGCGCTCCGATTAGCTCAGGGCCCGACAGGGGAGAAAATAGCCTCCTTATTTGACCAGCTGATGGCTCTGCCAGTGTAGCTTATGAATCTAAATCACAGAGTGGGGAGAGTTGAAAGGGTTTGAAGTAGTGTCAACTCTGCCTCTGTCTCTGGGGACACCATGGCTAAGTTATGCCCCAGAGCTTTCTGCCTGTGGTCTTCCCGAGAAGCCCCTTGAAGGAGATCAAGCAAGGCTCAGGAACTCGTTTTCTAGCTGATGCCATTTGTCATGGGAAGGCTTTTCTGCCTCAGCAAGAGCTTTCTGTCCACACTTAGTGCCCCACCCGAGCCAGAGCTCGGGTAGACGGGAAGCTCTGCTTTACCTGAGCTCAGGGATCACCTTTCTCACACACTCTGGCTGCACTGCGGGGCACCTCCTGTGGGCGCAGGCCACCTCCTGTGGGCGCAGGCCACCTGCGGATGTGTCTGTGGTCACAGTGACTGTTCATGGAGCCAAGGTGGTCCCAGTGAAAGCCTTCTCATGGTGTCCTCTGAGCCTGCCATGATTCCTCCTTCAAAAACCTGAAGAAAACCTGAATCCCGAAGGTGACTCGAGAGTCACTATGACACAAACATAACTCAAATGTGACTTAGCTGACTTCAGACTGCATACGAGATTGTGGACGAGGGAGGAGGAGTCTTGGGAAACATACCAGGACTGAAGAGGAAGGCCTCCGAGCTTCAGTGTTGGGCTTGCCCACTAGCACATGTGTGTTTATGACAACCAAATCAATAGATCTAATTTAAGCTTTTATTTAGTTGCCATGGCTTCTATTATGAGCCTCTCAAAGGCTCTGTCAGACACAGACATTATTTGTCAAGATAGAATAAACTAGAAGAAGACAGAGAACTTTGAGGCCACAAAATAGAACCCTTGGGGTAGATTTGCCCTGAAGTGGACAACTTGGGAGAAACAGGCCCTCTCTCCCCTGGTCTTGGTGAGGCTCCGAGGAGCCCACAGAGGTGTGTACTTCCATCTTCTTCTGAAAGGGGCCCAGGACATTTCAAATGGAAGGTAAATACATAACCAACTTTATGCAATGATAGCATTCAGCCATTTATTTATTTATGCAATTATTCCAGCTCAATATTGGAGCATGCAAGAGCGGTTGTATTTCTGATATAGCCTCTAGCATTTGTACCAGTGTTCTCATAATCTTCCACTACCTCAATAACTCCCAAACCAATTGTATACAAATTGTACATAACCCACATAATCTGAAGAGAATGATATAATAGTTCTTTATTGTTGGTGATGATTTATGTAGGTTTTCTCATTTGAACTGAAAACAGTTCTATTTGCTGGGAATTACGGCATCCTGCCATCAAGAACAAGGAGGTATAAGGAGGTTAAGAAAGGTGACACGGTACCACACAGTAAGCTGTTAGTGATGGGTTGGTTTTGCCTTAATGTAGGGGATGCATATTTTGCCTTTTAGACTTTTACAATGAATCCAGATGTTTTTTGATAACTTATTTACTTGACTGATTAAAACTGTATCAGAACTTTGGGGTGATCCATGAGAACCCCAGCCTGATATAAAGTCCATGTTACTTACCCACTCTATGGTAATATCAGAAATTTGCGTGTTTCATTTTTAAAAAGTGGGTTTGTATAAAAACGAAAAGTCTGTAAGAGTTTGCTGTAAGTCAGCTGACTGGTTCAGAATGACATTTACAATTCGTTGTATTCAATTTCCAGAAGTAATTTAAGTTTGAAGCGTTGATATGCCTCATGTGTACTTCACAGTTTAATTCAATTTTTAACAATAGTTAGAATCTGGGTATTGATTATTTTTTAAATGTACGTGTAAGAAAAATAAGAGTGCAGTCACCATTGAAGTCCTACCAAGGTAAGAATCTAGATTTGATTCAGGAGGCTGAAATAAAGCTTTCTGAAACTACACGGTGTATTGACAGAGAGGAGCAGGAGTGGATGAGGTGGGAGCACAACAATGGTCAGTTGCTGTGGAAACTGAGATACACTTTGATCTTGATGGCAGAGGAGTTCAGCTTTGGTTGCATGACTGCTGAGTTCTACCAGGCACCGAGTTTTCTGCCCTGTATTGGAGACTCCTGTCAGAGAGGTGGGCTCTCAGAGAGGTGTGGGTAGAGTTGGGACACAAACTGCCTTGGAAATCCCAGTTTGTGCGGTCATGACCCTGACCGTCCTCTCAGACAGCAAAACAGGCTAAGGATGAATTTCTCTTTACAACAGCAGATTGAGTAACTAGGATGGAGATTCAGCTATTCTTAGACAGTAAATACCAAATTGAAGAGTTTTGTTCAATTCAACCATTAGGGCCTCGAGAGTTTCTGTATTGTCATCACTTATGAGGGAAGGTAGGTAATTCCACATCCACATGTGTTGTAAGGTAGAGCTCATTATTGGAAAGAAGCCCTGGCCCTCGCTCATCCCAACCTACAGCCTGCATTATGCAGGGCTATGTCTCAGCCAGGGAGGTTCCCAGCTTGGCCCTCTCTCGGCGTTGGGGACCCATCCGCCAGTTTCCCTGGACCTCAGAAGAGTAACAGCCTTGTCCCTCACTTTGTCTTAGTGGAGTCTGTGTACAGATGGGCGAGGTGGAATGAGCTGCACAGGCACCCCCAGTTTCTTGGGCACCATTGCTGGAGTCCATGGCATGTGTTTGTGCAGGGACACACACTTTGGCACGCCACTGGCAGCCTTCTGGAAAACTGCACATAGGCGAGGTCCACGCATCATGCTTGCTGAGCCTGGATCAGGCACCACGTGACACATGTGTGTTTCCGTGACTTGGTGCTGGACTGTGTGCACACAGCACAGATGCTAACATGGACCACTGTGTGCTTTGGTGTTGCTTCTCAAGGACTGGCATGGATCAGCCTTGGCGAGGGCTCAGATACTGTGGCTAGCAGTGTGCCTTCCGCTGGAGGCCACCGGGACAGAAAAGAAGACCTCTGGCATAAAAGGTGACACTCTCAAGGGACTTGTGCCAATTCCCAGAGGCACTCATGTGCCCTGCCCTGTGTTAACCAGGAGTGTGATTATTCAGGGAAGAGCTTAAAATGAGGAGTTACAATGGAGTAGGAAATGGCCAGCGAATTGCTCTTGGAGCCCTAGGACTTCCCAGGTCTCTTAAGTGGAGCAGGGATGAGGCTGGGAGGCCAGGAGGACATATTCCAGGTCTCAGCCTCTGGAAAAACAGGCTGAAGGAGCAGCTCCCACACAGGCCAGCCTCTCTGCATGGCCAAGGCCTCTTCTGTCCCTCCACCTCTCCCTTGCCTCCACTCCTTCCCAGTGGGGCCCTCCTTCCCTCATTGCTGCTCACTGTCTAGCTGTTTGGGGCTGGGGAGCCTCCTGCCCCTGCACTTCCCTGAGCCTCCTTCAGGACAGGCTCCACGTCCCAACAAACCCTGCAGTTTCCCTGGTCCCATGCCCCTTGCCCTGGGTACCCAGCCAGCCACAGTGTGGGTGACGTTGCACCTCCCTAGGACACGCGACCTCTCCGTGCAGTGTTTCGTGCAGGCGCTGACTGTCATGCTCCTGCGAGCTCTGTGAAGGCACGTGGTTTTCCTGTCTTCACTTTTGGTCCTGTGGGACGTGAACAGGACGCTGCATGCTGCAGACAGCTTTTCCTTTCACTGAAATGTGAAAAGGTGCATGAATCAAGGAAAACCATGACACATTGAATAGAAAAGTTAGACATGGGGGAGAGAACACTGGGTGGATCCCGAGGAGGGGCGGTTCAGCTAACTTGATGCTCTTCACAGCAGGTGGTGAACTCCAGCTTTTAGGAAAGTGTGTATTCCAGAGTCCAAGGTAATCTTGAACTTCAGGAGTGAATCCTGTAAGAAGAGCCAGCTGTGTTTGTGCTGGGGTAGTGCCATGCTCATGTGTTCCCACTACTGCATACATACTGCCTGAGACTCGTCTATTGAATCCCTGACCCCAGGGAATGCGGTGGGGATGGTGTCTGGCTGTGATTAGTATGGAGCTCTCCTGACTGGGTTAGTTCCCTTACAAGAGACCCAGAGAGCTCTCGCTATCTCCACCAGGTGGGGACACAACAAAGAGATGGCATCTGGGAACCAGTCAAGGGCCCCATTCTGACCCCAGTGAGCTGGTCCTTTGCCTGGGACTCCCAGCCATGGGGACTCCGGGGAGCACAGGTCTGTGTCTACCCATCAAGTCTGTGGCACTTCTACTGCAGTGGCTGGACCACCCAGGGGACCCACTCAACTCTAGCAGCATTGTCCACACTGTGGAAATGTCAGGCAAACACGAGGTGTCTTCTCTCAGTGCGATATACTGGTACAGACTTTGGGCACTGAGATTTCTCTAACCTTGGGAGGTACAAAGATGCATGTTAGCCAGAGTTCTCTAGAGAGGGAAATTGGAGACCCATGTTTGTTCATTGTCTCTGCCCCACCCTTCATGGAATTGTCTCATGCAACTATAGCAAGTCCAAAGTTCTCAGGACAGGACAGGAAGATGAACTATAGCCAGGGTTTTATTCACAAGGCTGAGCCAGAAGCCCTTCTCCTTTGACAAACTCATTTGAGGTTTCTCATGGTCATCAGCAGTTTCCTGGAGGCCCACCCACACTGTGGAGGCTCGTCCCTTTTACTGATTGCACGTGTTGTTACATCCACAGATATTTTCACAGTAGCATCTAGATGAGAGTTTGGGCACCAGAGCCTGACCAAAATGACACAGCCTTGACTACCACAGAAGTCATAAAGATGATTAGGCCCTGCAAACGGTTTCTGCTCACTGCCTAAAAGCAGAAAGTGTAATTCAATGGGTGATCACAGTAAACTATTGTCTATGTGCATAGAACACACGTCCACTGATGGTTAAGGGAGTGACAAGATGGGTGAAGACAGTAGGTGTGAGCCAGGCAGGCATGGGAGCAGGGTCCAGGGAATATAGCTACATAAATATTAATGCCATCAACACTGGAATCCTAATGGTAATGCTATCAATAGAACTGAAAACTTCCTCAGCAGTGAATTGAAGATGTGGTTCTGAGCACCTGTAATATTTGTGTTCTATCACTTGGCAGAATGGAGGAAACCCCGACAGCATCTCCATTTCACCCATTAGGGGCTCCTGAGGTGAGAGATGAGACTCACATTCAGGAACATGTTGCCAGCGGCTGCCATGTTAGCTCCTGGACTAGACCTTAGATGCCCATTTCTGCAGCTCTTCCTCACTGGGTGGCCATTCAGGAGAGTGCTGGTACAAGCCAAGGTGTTCTTGCAGCACGTGCACTTGGAGAAGTAAAGGTGTGCATGGGTCACAATGACATGGGTATCAGTGACAGTAAGGAGAACAACAATGGCAGTAACTGATGGGTCCCCTGATGCACACTCTGTGCTGGGGAGGGCTCTGAGCACCCACCTGAGGAAGCATGCTAGGAGCCCAGAGCTGCCCTCACACCCACTAGTACTGCCTGGCCCCTTTGAGAGGGAACCCAGGTCCAAGCAGCTGAGTTCCAGCTTGGGCAGCAGGGATGTGGGGAGGCGCAATACACCCCAGTCCTGGAGCCCAACGACAGCCCGAGGCAGCCCTCTCCTGTGCTTCTCTCCTGGAACCACATACTCAGCTAAGTCTGAGAAGCTGTTTTCAGAGAGCGCAGCAAAGTGTCAACAGAATGGTGGCCAGGATGGCTCTGAGGGGTGAGATTTCTGTGCATTGAGAATCGTGGGTGCCATGACATCCTGCCTTGCAGAGGATTTTCTGGAGGAATTCTAATTTTCAGTCATGTGCTATTTGATTTTGCCTGCTATTTTCAAGTCTTCTAAACATAGTTCTAGCCTGCAAAAAAAAAAAAAAAAAACATTTCTATGGAACACTTTTGATATTTAAGATGGTCACTCTGTGTGGGAAGGGACCTGCATCACTGTTGCTGGGATCGACCCCATCGCCTTCGCCTTGACACACAGGCTTGGAGTCAGAGCTTCCTTTTACATTCTTGGAAAAATGTGATAGTACCTTTTATCAAGTTGTTCAGCTGTCTCTCTTAAAAATATTTTGTGTAGCCTAATAGATGGCGGGAAAACCCACACGTGATAGGATAAAGGAGACCCCTGGAATCTTCACCTTTCTACACACGCAACTTAGTTCTGAACGTCAGGGTTCTCCACACACAATCATGTATGTGTCCCGGTCATACTTCACTCTGAAATGCTTCTCACTGCCTTTTCATGTGTCCAAAAATTACTGTCCCTCCAGGGTCACTGAGCAGCAGAAACCAGAAGCACTGCCGGTGCCCCTGCATGTCCCATCATGTGACTGTGCACACGTGGCAGCTGGGTGCCTGGGTGACAGTATGGTGGCTGTGTGAATGTGGTGGGTGGGTGCCATGGTGGTAGTGTGACAAAAGGGTACTTTGTAGCAGAAATAGCAGAAGAGAAGAGCCCATCTTCTTCTCATGCCCAGTTGTGATGACAGTGACATTCTGCTTTTACCTGCTTGATCATCACTCAGCGGCTGCTGGGCAGAGTCCATGGTCCCCTGCTGCATGTGGGTTGTTGACCACATGCAGTGTGGTTATCCTTGTCCTTCACTTTGTTACTCTGATGTGGACTAGGACTGAGGTGGGACCTCCAGGGGAGCCTGCCAGATCAGTCTGTGGTGGGCACAGAGCCCTGGTGACCGTGGACAACGCTGCTGCTCAGGGGTATCCACACCTGTTCTCTCTCAAGCTGTTTCATCCGCAGTTGATTTGCACTGTTACCCAAGCAACCAGTCCTTTTCTTGACAATGTTGGGGCAGAATGATGCACATATTTTGACAAAATTATAAATAGATGATTCATGCATCAATCATTATGGGTTTCAGTAAATTGTTTATTATTTTTATTTCAGATTTTCTGTGTATAAAAATGAGAGACAATACACTTCACCATCATGGCATGAAGACTTTCTATGGTGATCACCCTGTGAGGTTCTAATAGTTAAATTCTGAAGCTCCACGTTATATATATTTTTAAACAACTGTGTAATGATGAGTAATCCCTCATGTGGAAGGAAAATACTGTGAATCAAATGTAAAAGCTTCTCCTGAGAATACGTGTTGCATGGCTGGAGCTGGTTAATATTCAGAAAGGTCATATGGAAGCCTTTAGGAAAACACTGAGCTTCCCAATGACTTCGGGGGCCCTGGGACAGTCCTGCTTCTATTGATCAGGACCTGGGCTTTAAAGGCCAAAGAAAGCCCGTTCTGCCAATGCCATTTTTGACTGATTTTCTGTGGCCTCCCAGCTGTGGATTCAATTCTTACCCCACTTCTCCACAACTACCAGTGAGAACAGCGTTGAATCCTGTTGGAGACACAAAACACAAAACCACAAGAGATGTGGCAAAATACTCTTGTCGGAATCCCAATTGATCTTTTTGACTCTGGAAAAAAACCTACCATAGTAAAAGTTCTAGGTACCGTTAATTAAAGGAGAAACTGACACAGAAACCAAGGGAATCGGCATCGACTTTGCAAACAAAGCCTTGCAATTCAGATGCACTGGATCAGGTAGCCCTGAAAGACATCCCATCGGGCAAATTCAGAAGATTTATTTTTTAAAAAACAGGAAATTTTATTAAAAAAAAAAAAGCTGCTCTCAGAGCACTGGCTGAGCAGAAGTCCTAAATCACCAACCCGTTGGCCTGGCAACTCACCAGGGTGCTCCCAGCTGAGTGGTGTTGGGTGGGCTGCTGCTCTTCAATGCTCAGGCAGGATCTGGCACATCCAGCCTGGGGCAGACTGGCTGCAGTGCTCTCCTGCCCGTCCACTTGGAAAGCCTCAGCTGCTGCACTGTCTCTGACCATGAGGCCAGATCAGGGGAGCAGAATCTCCTGCTCAGCCCTCCTGAGCTGCATGGCACTTCACATTGATTTCCAAGTGTGCTCCTTCCTGTGACGTGCCACACAGACAAGTGGTGAGAATTACTCGCTCGTGTGGCAGCACACCCATGCACATGACACAGAGTGGGATGACAGGGTTCTCCCGGCCTGCAGTCATCTTGTCAACTTTTATGAGAAAGGTTTTTGGGCCTATTTTTCTCAGGCACAGAACTCGGTGGGAGTGGTTTGGTATCATAACAGCTTAGGTAGAGAAGAATATCAACTTCCATTTTGCCATTATTATGTAATTTCATACTGAAGAATAAGAAAAGAGGATTATACAGAACAACAGCAGTATGCAATTTGTGTAAAATAATAGGCCAGGAGCTGTGGAAGATTAGCAGAAAGCAGGGAGCTGTAGGTGTCCCCCATCTTGCATCTGGTCACAAAGACACAGGTAATGCACAAGTACATCCATGTCAGTCCCTGGGCATGTGTAGAGGGGCTTTCTGAGAGAAGCCAAAGTTCCTGCTGACAGGTAGGATGCAGGAGAGCAGACACGAGCTGCACCTGCAAAGATGAGCAGGGCTTCCAAAGACAACACGGAACAAAAATGATACAAGGCAGGAATACACCACCAGGAAAGTGCAGGAAGCATAGACTTTCTTGGGTGTCTTCCATCTGGAGAAAACAGCAAAGGGGTGGCTCATAAGAAGACAAGAGAAGTTGTAAAAGCAACACTGCTAGATGCAGGAGCTACAAAATCATGACCTTTAGAATGGAGTTATCACAGAAACCAGGTTGAAGTTCACACTGTAGCAGCCCGCGCCCTGACAGACCCCAATAAGGTCCTTGACACTGAAGTGCAGCTTTAGGTGTAGGAGAGGACGCACACGCTCCAGCCCTTGGGTCAGTGTTTGTTAAGGAGAGGCAAGACCACATGGCTGCATCCCACCACTTCTGTTTCTGTTGCACATTTGGACATTATTCATTGGAATGTTTTAAATTTAGTCAAATGTTAATCTAGGATATATTGGGATATAAGTGGTAAATCAAAAGATTTTCTTTCAAAAGGTTTAACAATGTGGTTTTCTGTTTTGTTTCGTTTTTAATATGTAAAAGGTCAAGATTACTTGTATTTCAGAGTCTCTATGATTTGACTCAGTGGTAACAGGTTGAGGAGACTGAGGCTGCCGATGACCTGCTTGGAAGCCATCAGTCTGCAGACTCAAAGCAGGGCCTGGACTCGTGTCATGCTCAGTTTTAAATCAATTATGTGGTTATTCTTCAAAGGCTTGATCAGTGGCCTTCACCAACAAAGGAAGACTGGGTTGGAATTCCATGAGGAATAGAAAAAGCATAAATAAATAACAGAGGAGAAGTGCTATCGTGTTGAATTTGAGAATCCATTGCCCCCCCCCAAAAAAGAAGAAAAAGAAAAATGTAAAGAAATACAACAGAATATATACAAAGTACTAAGTGCATTTTATAAGCTTTAATTATAATTTTCGTAGCAAGAATTGCTTAAAATTGCTTATGGCTTTAAATAAAGCCATAGCAATAATTTATTTTTATTTGTTAGAGAACATGTCAAATTTCTAGCTTAAACTCAGAAAGCTTCTTGATGAATGAGCAGAATCAAAAATACAGATGTCTCCTCAGTAGGCCAAAACAGCACTTGAATGTAGGGTCAGCATATAGAAAACACCAATTCAAAGAGGAAAGGTGATGTTCTTCTTGATATTTCTCCACAAAGTGACTTCCTACCAAAACAAACAATAGGAAAAAAAAAAGAACATTTTACATTTTTTTCTAATTTTGTCAAATTTTACCTCAACAATGGAAATTAATAAAATTTAAGATATCAAAACTGTTTAGTAGTAGGAAGAAGATATAATAACAAAAAGTTACTTGTCCAGATTCATGAACACTGAGCAAGGGAGCACCTTAGAGCAGGTGTCTGACTTAGGCTGTGTGTGCAGGGCCACGTTTCACACATAAGAGGAGATTGATTCAGAAGAAAATAAATTGTTGAGGTAATGAGTGACATAGGAGAAAGTGTATGGAATTTACACAAATACCAACAGAGAAACTGCCTGGTTTTCAACCCAGAGTGAGATGCTCAACTTCTCCGAGTGTCTCTCCCACACCTAAAGGACTCAATGCCATTCCTGTGCAGCAGCTATTCTTGCTGCAGCCAAAACATGCCCGTAACACAACATACCAGTGCATTGCAAACAGACACTGTTGCTCAATAATGTTGCACAAATATTGTAGGAGATTTATTCAACAACTGCACCACAGTAAAAATATGTTCTGGTTATGCACAGGGCAAAAAAAAAAAAAAAAAATCTGTGACTTGGAACCAAAAGGAAAAGCTAAAGATTAAGTTCCTTTCAAAATGTTTCCATGTCCAAGGTAAACCTTACCGTCATTTGGGTCATTTGCACATATAGTAGACATTTTAGCAAGAGAGATTGGATTTGATCTTTAGGTTAGAAGAAAGTATTTAAGAATTTTAAAAACTCTGACTCCCTTGCTACCACTCATTTACACTTACTCATACTTATTTATGTGGAAATCAAAACTAGCTTCCATAAAGTCATTCCATACTTGCTTCTCTTTCTTGCTCTATGATTTCTCAACGTGCTTGCAGTGTAAATGACAGTGATGAACACTCCATAGGAGAGTTAGCACTGAAGTTTGAAACACAGATGCCTCACGGGCGAGCAAACGCAGGCTGCACAGAGAGTGTTTCCTCCTAGGTGCGCAGGCAGCAACCTGCAGGCGGCAAACAATCCAGCTGATTGTCGAGCATTCTGTAATTTGCACAATGAAACACGTCAGCAGAGTTTTTCCATTTTCATTAACCTTTCTTTTAACTCCCTGACTATTTTTATTCTCTTTTAAAATTGTTCTTCAAAAGGAAGGAGACAAAAATGTTTAAAAAAGAGATTTGAAGAAAAAAAAATGGCTTTAAAATGGGAATTTGCTTTAAAGACCAATGAAGATTAAATTTGATGTCATTTTGAAAGATATGTATGTGTCATTCTGAATTACATACATAATAATGTATGAAACTATTAGCTGATAACTGTTAGTTCTGGTTATCAACGATAACAGACACCACAGCTGCGTTCTCTGCTTCCTTAGAGGAATGTGCTATATCCCAATTTTACTTGAAATTTCTCCTCTGCTGGGTTCCACATTACGGACCTTGTCTGATCTGCCTCTCTATCGGCCTCCCTCATTCTCGGGGTTTGCTGCATCTCCTCCTCCGCCGCCCACATTTCAGAGCTAGACATGCCTTCAGGCTCTGTCCGCAGTCCCTCTCCCTTCTGTATACATAGTGCATTTGTGGATTAAAGCTTCCTTAAAGCTTCAACTCTTGCCTTTTTGCAAAAGACCCTCAATCTCTGACCTGTTCCCCTGAATTCCACCTTTCTGTGCTTAAGCGACCACTGAATACTTGGATGCCAAACTGAATGAACATTCATTTAAAATTTAAAATTCGTGCTTTTAAAATTCAATATTTGAATAAAGACTTAGCCAACCCTTTATTTGCTGCATTTTCTTTGGTTTATCTTTTCAGAAGCAGAGAGAGCACTTTAATGCTGCTTCTCAACGTCACTGCTCTCTCTCTGCATGTGTAATTTCTGACCAAGTAGAGCCTCTGCCCCCTGGGCTCTTCTTCCCTGCCCCCCCCCCCCCCGGCCCTTTGCTATGTGCAGGACACATGCATTCTTTCCCTCTAGTGCCAAAGTTTCCAAATTGGTGTGCCATGCCTCCACCTACCTTCTGGTTTTCCAGCCCCATTCCTCCTTGGTGATGGCCTTCAGCACAATTTCAATCATGTCCACATCTATAGTAGTAAGTCCCTGTGTTTCCAAAGGACTTCCCCCTGTTTCTTGCTGAGTTCAGGTGCCCTGCAATGCATGTGGGTTATTTCCAACTTCTGGGTCTCAGGTCAGCTATTCTCAACATAATGCTCCCCCCACCAGCAGCACTAGCATCACTGGGGGTCTTACTAAAAATCCAGACTCTCTGGCCCTGCTCCACACTTTCTATTTCATTTTTTTATATACTGGAGGTTGAACTCAGTAGCATCTTATCACTGAGATCTATGGCCAGCACTCTTTATTGTTTAATTTGAGACAAGATCTTGCTAATTGCTTAGGGCCTCTCTAAGTTGCTAAGACTGGGTTTAAACATGTGATCTTCCTGCCTCAGCCTCCTAAGTCACTGTGATTACAAGCATGTGCCTAATAAGCCTCATATTTCAGGCCCAGTACATTTCCTTCTGGGGATTCTGATGAATGCCCAAATTGAGAACCTAGGACCTTGTACTCTATCAGCATACTTTGTTCTAAAGGGTTGTGGACCCACAATAATTCTGCCCTTCCTGGTGAAGGAAACCCCCATTGCTCAGGAGCAGTAACAGTTGCTCCGACTAACTGAAGCCTGCCCCGTCGCCGCCTCACCATGTGCATGGGCAGAACACCCCACCCTCTAGCGGAGCCTCCTTTTGCTATCCTGAGCTGTCGTGGTTCTAGTCCACAGTCATACTCAAGTTCATCCACACTGGAAGGTAAGAAGAGTGAGTATGGGGGAGACACACACAGTCCTCCTAGTGATAGACTCTGTGTAATGTTGAAGTCCCTTCTGCTCCCAGCTCTCCAGCCCTACTGATGACCTTTGGTAATTTTGGTAGGTGGGAAAACCTTCAAATGTGTTCATGTCACCCTCCCTACTGTAACAGTGCCACTTCACAGGTGAAGGTGACAATGTAGATAGTCTCTCTGTTTCCAGAGATATCCACCTGTTCCGATTTGGATCTGACGTGCCTACCAAAGAATCCTGGTTTGAAGGCTGAGTCTATAGTGCAGCAATGTTCTGAGGTGGAGATTTGGGGAGGTGATTGGAGGGCTGGACCTCAGCAGTGGATCAGTCCACTGACAGCCCAGTGGTCTCCTGGACAGAGGAGCTAGTTGAAGGAAGTAGGTTGCTGAATCCCCTGAATGTCAACTATTTTGCTCACAATGATGAAAATCCATCTAACACACCATCCCAAGTAAACATGAAAGATAAATAAGAGATGGAACTGTAGATATTTGAAGGCCTCCTGCTGTCAAGGCAAGGACTTATTACCTGGCTTCCCCAGGGTCTCTTCTAAGGTAGATCTCACCACCACTCTAGGCCTGCACACCACCCGCTTGAGACTCGGTGTGTCAAGGTCCAACGCGCTCCCCCTGGGTGCACAGCCATTAGCTTTTCTGGGGAACAGTGGGGCAGCATCTGCTCAGAATGGGCAGTCCACTGCTTTGCACCACACTGCAGGTGTGTGTCACTCCTCCCAGGGCTAGGAGTCATCCTGCGCTCTCCCGGCTCTCAGGTCCCACTGTGTGTGGCTGCTGCCTGTGTGCGTCCAGTCCTGACGTCCTGGTGGGTGGGTATGAGCCATGGGGAGGACACAAACCCCAGGAGTGATGCCTTCTGTCTCAGGATCCCTGAATATGCAGTCCCCCACTCGTGACTCAGTTTCCCTTGATGTCTGCATCTTCCTCTCTCGACTGTGCTCTGTAGCATTCATGGTGCATGCTAGCAGTTCAAGCAGCAGATGGTTAGGAGATGCTGTTGGAAAGGTGAGGACTGAGCCCTGGTAGAGTGGCTAGACTGTGGAGTGAACTGGGCTCTGAGGGAGCAGCAGCCCCATAGTTCTCAGAAGCACAGGATGCTTTCCAGGCAGGAGCCTGACCATCCACCCCATGGTGATAAAGTGGTCGGCTCTGTTTCACCCATCCAGCCCCAAATTGTGCAGTTTCTGGGTAGAAGCTGCCTCAGGCAGAACTCATGGTACAAAGTACTCTGGGACAAGTCAAATCTAGCTCTGCATTTTTTTATTTTTTATTTTTATTGTTGCTACTGGGGATTGAACTCAGGGGCACTCGACCGATGGGCTCCATCCCCAGCCCTGTTTTGTACTTTATTTAGAGACAGGGTCTCACTGAGTTGCTTAGAGCCTAGCTGTTGTTGGGGCTGGCTTTGAACTCACAATCCTCTTGTCTCAGTCTCCTGAGCTGCTGGGATTACAGGTGTGTGCCCTGGCTCCGGAGAGCTCCCCATTCTTTATAGAAAGGATTATGGAAGTCAAGAGGGAGGAACCACAGCCCACGTGGAGATCCACTACTCCCTGGCCTTTATGCCTTGTCACACTGTTGCTGCTCCTCGTCCGCGTTGTCCTGTGCCTCTGAGCTCCAACTACTGCCTTTTCCCTTTGAGTGTCTGGTTTCTCCAGGACCAGCAGACCAGACACTCTGGAAAGCAGCTGTGATGGCCACCACACATTGGCCCCCCTGGGCAAAATTCTCAGGCCAGGCCCCTGCAGCCCCTGGATAAAGGGAGAAGCCTGTCTCCTCACTAGGGTCCGTGTGGTAGGGCTGCTGCAGGCCAAGTGGGGTCCCCGCCAGGAGATGAAGACTATGGCTGTGATGTGGGAGTGCTCTGAGGTCTGGGGCTGAATTCATATCTCTGTGTCTTCCTTTTCATAATCTTATGACTGCAACGTGATTATCATGTTCTCCTTGTTCCGGAATCCTCTCTTAAGGAGAACTAATGGTTAAAGATGCTCAACTTCTCTTAGATGTGTATGTGGCCAGAGGACAGTAGGTCTGGAAAACTGGAATTCCGTGGGCCCATCCCATCCCGTGATGACCAGGGCCCACCTGAGAGTACACCTGGATGTCTCGTGAGCCTCGTGGCCCCTCCTTTGCTGCCCCTCTCTCTCTCCATGTCTTCGTGCCGGGCGCTGGCCGTCCATTCTTAGATTCCTCCTGCACTTCCCACCGTCCTCCTGATGCTTGACCACCAGTGGCCCTCTAGAGAGCATCCTCGCACAGTCCTCAAATACGGGCAGCTTCCCCTTTCCACACATTGTCTTCATCAATCAAGATCCTGCGTATTAATCAAGATCCTGCGTATTTCTTCAGGCCTGAAGGCGAATGCTGCGGGTTTATATGGCCTCCGCTGAGAACATGGGCTAGGCAGTTACCCCTGTTCTACTCCCACAGAGGAGTGGCGCTTCACTGTGATGACACAGCACTCTTCCACCCGCCATCCTTGGCTGATACATGACGCGATTCTTGGCGGCTGGGTGTCTGATCCCACTCTACAACTTTGGCAGCCCTGAGATCATTGCAAAAGAGGGGCTGCGCTTATGTGTGTATCTCAAAATTGAATTTAGGGCTCATTCTGTTTAAAACACTTTAAATGGTGTATGTTTTCAAAGTAAAATTATATAGAAATTCATTACCTGTGTGGATCCATATAGTGAAAGGAATTCTCTGGAAATATGAAAGTGTCAGTTATACAGTGACAGATGTCAATAATACAAAACAGACGGAGAACAAAAGAATCCAATGTGCTATGTTCAGTCTTCCTATATTTAACTTAGTTTCTTTAGTCAATGATAAAAGCATCTGTGAATTAGGCATATTTAAAAAAAAATATGAGCTAAATTAATAGGATAATTTTCTTGCGTTTCCTTTCCTGGGTAATTTTAATGTCTATTACAGGGGCAATTTCCTAGGGATAATAGGGGAAATGAAGAAACAGTATACTGTACTGATAATAAAGGAAAAATCCAATAAATCTCAAGGACCAAATATCATTTATTCTCTACTTCTGAGTGAATCATGTGTGAAATAATAAAATTACACCAACAAAAGGGTATTCAAAAGATTGTGAATTAAAATAACTATAAATTTTTAAAGGATCCTTAGTAAAATTGTTCCTATTTGAAGGGGAGTTGTTTGGAAATTTTTACCAACGAAGACATTGATATCTCTCACTGTCTTTAAAAAAAATGGTGACCAGCTCCCCCTTCTTATCACTGCCAAACTGTACAAAAACAAATTAAGGGGGAGGGTGCTGAGCTACTGAGCACCTACTGCATACCATGCACACATGCCGCCCCCTCACTCCTGAAAGCCCCCTGACTTGGAAGTTCATGCCTAGTGCTTGGGTGTGGAACTCAGACGGAGGAGCTGGTTGGGGATGAAACTGATTGTCTCGTGCTCAGCCCAGCATTATAACCAACAGTGAGGAGGGAGAGGGGGAGCAGCCATTTAGGGGGAAGGGTGGGGTGCAGAACAGAGCCATGGCTGGATGGGAGGACCTTCCTCAGAGCTCCCAGGCACTGGAAGACCCTGAGGACACGGTGCTGATTGCTGAGCTACTGAGGGGACAGAGCTGTGCAGTGCTCTTCCTGCCTGTGACGGCTTCAGACCCAAGGGACAGATGCAGGGTGATGAGCACAGGAACAGAGTAGTGTGTAAAACAAAGTGTGAACACAGGTGAGGAAGTTAGTGGCCAATGGGGGAAGAGGTGTGAGGAGGCCGCGCTTGTCCTGGGCCTTACATTCCAGGGAGGAGAGGAGGGTGGGAAAGGAAGACTGTCAAGAAATAAAAATCCACCCCACACAGTTCTGTGGTGTGGATGACTTGTTCAGGGAAGACAGTCTGAAGTTGTCAGAGGGCAGAGATGGTTCTGAGAGGTTTTCTCTTCCTGCTCCTCACCGGTCTTACTTCCTGTTCCTTTGTCTGGTAATTTTCGCTTACGTGCCAGACATCATGGATTCTGCCTTCTTAGGTGCTGGATATTTTCTAATTTCCTTGAATATCTAAAGCTCCTTGCTTTGCTCTGGTACACAGTTATTGGCAAGCAACTGGACCCTTTTGAAATCACTTTTCATCTTTGTCAGGGGCAACCAAAGAAGCCTTTAGTTGAGAAACCGCATTTCTGTTCAGGAGTGTCCTACTGAGTGCAGGCATTTCCCACCCTGCATGTGGGGACACAGCCCTGTTCTGCAAGTGCTCGGAGGACTATCCCTGCTCCTTTCTGGTGGACTCTGCAGCCCCGGCTCAGCCTTGGTCCTTTCCTAGATACATGTGCTGCCCAATTCTCTGTCAGAGAACCCGGGGGTCCTCGCTGCCTCCCTGTGGACTCTCTCTGCTGTGGTGATGTTTCCTGTGACTGTAGCAGGCTTGGCTTCCCCAGCTCTTGGCTTGTCTCCTGCATTCATGGACAGCACCCCATTCCGCATGGGGGCCTTCTTGGCCTCCGTTCTCTGGACACTTGTGCTAAGAGTAAACGTTGGCAATAGTAAGCTCATTTCTTTCCTTCTCTCATGATTCAGTGTCCTATATTAACTGTTAACACTCCAAATTATTGTTTCTTACATTTTGTTTATTTTAGTTTTTCTTATTATTTTTATGTTGTTTCAGGGGTGGGGGGTAAACCCAGTCCGTGGCACCCTGTCTAAGCCAGAAGCAGAAATACCTGTTATTCCAGTTGGGAGAGAAGGGAACAGTGTTTGCAGTTCAGATGTAGGTGATGGAAGGGAGGGGCACCATATTTCAACAAAGCAGATTTAACAAAAGAAGATGGGAACATCATCATATGTTAGGGCTTTTTATTCATTTAGAAGAAGCTATGGTTTAAAACAAGACGGAAACTTCATTGCAAACAATTAGAGGGAAGCAACATGGAAATGTGATTATCAGGACTTGATCCAAATGTCCATCTGAGTCTGTAATTGGAATCACTTGGGTAACTCGACCCAAAATGTCAATTTCCAGGTCTCTTTGTGGTTCTGACTTAATGGATTGGGTTGTGGCCTGGGCCTCTCCACAGCTCATCCCCAGGTGCATCCGCATGCGAGACCAGAGATAGATAAAGGAGGCACATGGTCCCTCCACTGAACACGCGGCATGTCAAGGTGCTGGGTGAGCCTCAGTCCCAAGGGCCGCACAGGTAGACCACAGACACACCTGGGCTTCCTTGTGGCTTCATTTTGTTTTTAACATGAAGACTAAAATGAAAAACCTGGCTTCAACTCTGGAATCTCCAGTTGAAGAAGTTTCAGAACAAGAGATTGTTTAGATCAGACCTCTGACAGGTCTGTCCTGTAAGTTGCTCTATGTCTTATGAACCTTTGCTTTCCAAATACTTTGAAGGTAACTTGCTTGTGAGCTCTGTATTCATAGATGCTAACTAACTCTTGGTTTGTGTATAAAAGCAGCACAGAGAAAAACTTTGAGATTTTAAATTAGTAGAAATATCAAGCCTTTAAAGTGAAAATCAGTGACACCAAAAATCGAGTCGGTAAATGTCTCCAGTTCAGAACGGGTGTCGCTTTTCATTATTTAGTAATTCAAGAAGGGCAGACATTTTGGTTAAGTTGCTTTAGCCTTTTTAGATGAAATGCTCTTGCTGAGTAGCCTCACACCTCACAGTCCATGAGAGCTGTCCACGTGTGTCTTACCTGCGTGGTCCTGAGTGGGTTTCACTTTATCACTTGCACTGACACTTGCCTCAACGAGTGTCTCACGTGTCAGTCTCACCCTGACCATGGGTGTGACAAACAGAGGAGTCACGTGTGGGAGCACCTGTGTAAGCGTGCGTGTGGCAGTGAACACAGCCCTGGCAGTCCAATGGTAAAGGTCTGGGACTGGGTATGACTTGTGGTAGGCAGCAGGAGGACTCTTGGTGACTTGTTCTCTTCTGAGTATTGTGGCCTGGTGGAATGAAGGAGCAGCAGTTGGAACTTGGAGGGAAGTGACTCTCCCACCTCCCTCCTGGCTTCCTGCTGTCAAAGGAGACACACCTGAGGAACCCTCCCAGCTGCCTCTCTCAACCACATGGACGGAAGTCCTCTCTCTTCCATTGAATTGTTATGCGAATAAATTACAGCACGCACCAGGAGAGCTCTAGGAACTGCAGATTGTTGGATAACCCTAAGGGGCCTGAGGGTCGCTGTGATGTGCCTGGGAAACCCCAGTGAGCAGCAGAGTCTCGCTGACCGAGTCCACAGAGCTGCACACGTGCACACCAACCTGCATGTGCAGTTTCTGGCCACAAACCCGACATCCACAAAAGTCAAAGCTGTTTACAGAATAGCTCTTTGGATTCACCTAAGAAAACCTTGCGTCAAATGAAGTTTTGATATAAATATGGTGTGTGTTTTACTCTCATTTCTTACCTGGCTTTCCTGGACATACTTTGTCTTTGTTTTGAGATTTCCCCTCCCAGAGTTCGAGGGGTCACCACAGCCACCACCAGTGGCAGCCATTACCCCCACTCTACATTCTCTAGGGGCTGGCTTTTGGGGAGGGGCTGCAGGGTTTGCAAGGGCTGTTCAGAGACAGGGTCACTGTCCCTCTGCCCTGGCACCCTCCCCAGAATCCTTTCTTTGAGACACGTGACAAGTCTCACTTAGTTTAATCCCCAGTAGTGTCTGGACATACTGTCCCCTTTTCCCATGGTCACCTCCTCTGGTCTGCTTCTATTAAACCTAAGGCTTCATAGGATATTGCTGGGAAGACTTTGTCCTTACCACTTACTACTTAGCCAGAAGTCTATTATGGGGGAAGAGCTTAATTTATGGATTACAAATTACTAAAGCCAAAAATTAACACAGGTCCTTGTTACTCTAGGATGTGTAATGTTACAATAAACTAATTGGAATAAATAGGTAAATCTTTTACTCTAATAGGGTCCTTAAGGTGTCTACAGGTCACTCTGTAAGTAGACTCAAACTGAAAACTCACTGCACATGGGAGACTACATTAATCCATTTTCTGATACTCTAATAAAATAACTGAGGCTGGATAACTTACTAAGAAAAGAAGTTCATTTAAGTAACAGTTCCACTGCAGTGAGGGATCCCCTGGCTGTGTTACAACATGTCAGATGGCATGATGTAAAGAATGGGTCAGAGAGATCACATGGCAAAACAGGAAGTCAGAATGATTCAAGTATCCAGCTTTCTTTCTAAATACTAACTCACTCAAGAAGGAACACATTGGAGTCCCATGAGGACCACGCAAATCCTCCTGAGGGCGGCGACCCTGGTGACCCCCGACTTGGTCACACCACTCAAGTGCCACCACCTCCCAGCATTGTCACGGTGGGTGTCACACTGGCAACACATGACACTTTGGTGGACAAGCCACATCTCTGCTATTGGAAAGGCTGTGCAGGAAAAGCACATTCAACTGGAATCTGTAGAGTCCTATGGCCTCTGTGACATGGGCGAACTGGGTCGTCAAGGTTCCGGGTGGTTGTGAGCAACCGTCAAGTTCCTCTCTTAATAAGCCATTTTATTCTCGGCTCCAGGATTCATATATTTCTCAGTAGGATATTTT
Organism: Marmota flaviventris; assembly: GCF_047511675.1. Classification (NCBI taxonomy): domain Eukaryota; kingdom Metazoa; phylum Chordata; class Mammalia; order Rodentia; family Sciuridae; genus Marmota; species Marmota flaviventris. The sequence goes on from NC_092500.1 coordinate 176,301,992, forward strand.
CAACTTTTCGTCATGCTTGAATTTTAAAAGAGAAAATAATAACAAAAGAAGACATTCATGAAATTTTCCATTAATTATTTATGAGTTAAAAGAATGTTGCATTTTATTCTATATATTCTAGAACATCTTTAGCATTAGGAAATTCTGCATTTCAAAATTTGTACTACAAGGGCCAGCTAAGAATATAATGTGGAATGAATTGTTGAAATAATTTTCAAGAACTAGGAAAAAACTCCGGGTTATTCTGTGTCAAATATGCTTTGACGTGAAATACTCAAATAATTGCTTTGTTGTTGTTGTTTTGGGTGTTTTGTTTTGTTTTTTGGTAGTGCTGTACTTAACTCAACCCACGTTAGTGCTTTGGGGGCTATGTAAGATGCCGTCATGTAAACTGTGAGTCCACACGTGACCGGTCCTCAGGCTCGTGTGTGCTCCTACATGTGATCTCCTTTAAGGCATGTTGGCCTGACACTTAACTCACAAATAATACCAGCAAACTCATGTCCTAGAGAATGTCATGCAGTGCATACTACATTTAAAAAGGGAAGCTCCTTGCAGCTGAGATTCAGCTCTAATTCTCTGGAGGAATTCCCAAGACATGTGCAAAGTCCAGACCTCTATCGTGTGGACATTCAAGCAACTGATGCCATTGAAACTGGCCTGACCTGTACTTGAGGGCATCTCCTGCACAGTAAATTGTCACCACTGTGCTGTTCTGTTGTGTCAGGTTGTGACTTGACTATTCATGGGTGAGGTTATAAAGGTGGGTCTCGTGTGTGCTGAGAACTTGGCAACTTGATCCCATTACAGTGCTCATGTTGACTCTCCACCTCAGGGACCAGAGGAAGTCTGGCCTCCCTAGAGACTCCTAACTGCCTCCACCCCTTCCTGGTCCCAGAGTCAAATACCATTGCGATCCTTGTCTCTCTGCACAGACAGACTTCTCTGGAGGTGGAAGAAAAGCAGCCCGGGATGAGGGCACGTGACATGAGACAAGCATGCTCCATTGCTGCCTTGGTCACCAGAGGGTCAGGAGTCCGGGCAGGATGTGGGCTGCTGTGAGTGCAGGGCTGTCCCCTCAGGGCAGGGAGGGCCTTTCTGCTGTCACACCCACCTTTAGGAGGAGGCCCAATGTGCAGAGGGCCAGGCTGGTGTGGTGCTTCTCTAGGTGATAGCTGGACTCCTCGGGTGCTGGTGCCTCTCTGCCCTGGTCACTGCTGTAGTCCAGCATCCAGCATCAGAAGCTCCCAAATTCTACAACATGTGGAGTTTAGAGAGCAGGTGTTGGTTTCTCTCCTTTCTGATTTGCGTTTCCTTACCTACATGAATCTAAAACAGCCTGGGAAAATGGGTCCATCTATATAAGTAATAGGATGACGGATGAGGCAGGAGCATCACAACGTAGCGATACCCTGTGTCAAAATAAAGACTAAAACTAGAGCCTCCCTGGGTTCGATCCATAGTCAAAAAAAGAAGAATTTAATAAATGAATTACATGAGAAAAAGGTTTGTTTTTTTTTTTCTTTTCCCACTGTTCTGTGAGACTATGGAAGAAAACAATACTCAAAACAAAACTCGTACCCACCAGAGCCTTGTCATGGTAGTTTCCAACTGTAGGAAACTGGAGTTTTAAAACTGTGTTCAGAGGAACTGTTGTAGACAGGTTTTTGGCCTCTGTGATCAACAAGTCCTGACAAGGACAATTAGAAGGAGAAAGGTGTATTTGGGGCTCAGGGTCAGATGGCTCAGTCCATAGACAGTGGCCCCATTCCTTGGGGCTTGAGGGAAGACAGAACATCATGGCGGAGCAGTGTAGAGGGGGAAAGCAGCTTTGGACAAGGCCACCGTAAAGCAGAGAGAAAGGGACAGCTTCACTAGCCAGACCCAAAATATAGGCCCCAAGGCACTTCCCAGGGACCCAACTCCTCCAGTCATTCTGTGGTACCCATTTCAGTTACCACCCAGCTACTCCTGTCAGGGGACTAATCCACTGATGGGTTGACTCTCAGAACCCAGTCGCTCCTTCCCTAAACCTTCTTCATTGTCTCACACGTGCGCTTCGGGGGACACCTCACACCCAAACCATAATAGTAACTTAGAAAACACTAAGAGACTAGCTGACTTCTGAGAAGTTTTATGCAAATGTGATTTGGGGGAGTATTTGGGTGAATATCTGCCTTCTTGCCCTCTAGTTACTAGCTGGGCAGGAACCGAGCACTGTGGACGCAGAGCAATCTGACACACTTGTGGCTCAGGCAGTGTCATGACTTTCATTGTCTGTGCGGGAACCAGGGACACAAGACGAATCGACATGTGGTCACCCCAACTTCCCACGGGGCCCAGGAGTAGCAGCCATTTCTTTCCTAGGCCCCTTCTTCACCACTGAACTCGGTGCCCACCACATAGCAAATACGCAACGGGGGCTTGGGAGGGGCAGGAGGAAGCAGAAGCCCGGGGTCCTGGGCTGGAAGGGAGGCACCATGCTGGCGTCCCAGGTTTTCTTACTGCTTCCCACGGCTGAGCTGAAGGTGTCACATTTCACAGTATAATTGTCACAGATTTTATGGCCATTTTTTTATGTAAAAAAAGTGGGATGAAACCATTATGTGGAGATACAAAAAAGCAACTTGTGTTGGTATCATTTGAAAACATTTATTTCTAAACTGTCTTTGGTGCAGGATTAGGCTGTACGGAAAACCCCGTACTATAAGTGAATGTCCTGGCCATGATTACATAGTGCAATGGGACAGGTTACTTTGTGTGTGTTGTACATTGAAATTGATAAAGTGATGTATAAAAATCTGTGCAAAGTGAAGACCTGAAGCAGTCTTATTTTAGCAGGAATAACTCCAGGCCAGGAGAGTGATATTACCACCCCTGGGCGATTTCCCCGAGATTGGACTTGGCAGGTCAGTGGAAGCCTGCGAGTTCTGCTTCGTGCCACAGTATGGTTTGGATTTTAGCCTAGAAACTCAGTAGAATAAAAATATATTCAATAATTTTATTGTTTACTTATAAAAGTGAATTTATTATTCACAAACTTAAAATTATTAATATTTTACTATCCTTTGTTGTTGTCCATGTTTTATTATAATGTAAGCCCCAGACTTGCTTTCATTTTATATTTCCAAGCAGATTTGAGTTTCTTTTCTCAAGTATCAAAACATGAGAAAAACGTCAAGGTTTTCTAAGGAATTTCCCATCTCTCTTGATAAAATAATAGGCAAAATAAAGCAATTATTGGCCCCAAAGAAGATGAATAATTTGTATTTGGGAGAATTAAAATGATCAGTCTTATGCTTAAACAAAATATTAAACTGGCGATAGAATTTGAACATAACCTTCAGAATCTTCTCATATCTTCAGGACGGCTCTGAGTTAACCGGCGTGTGCAAAGCACTCCTGGACGTAGACTCAAAGAAGTAGGAAAATTCTAGCCATACACAGTGACACAGCTGAAACAGGACAGCGGTGTGAAGAATGACAGTGGTGACTAATAATTCTACTGTTATGCATTTACTATTTTAGCTTTAGGATTTAGTGCAGCATTATGTCAGAGGGTTAGAGGATGAATGTGACATATCTTGAAAAAGAAAAACACAAGAAATGAACCTGTGACATTTTCTGGCTATTTTAAGTCATGTTCCTCTTTTTAGCTGTGCTATAACTATAACATACATTTACTGTGCAAATCACTTAATAGTTTAAAGACCCGTTTGAGAATTGCCACTTTGTGACTATTCTGTGGTCATCACATTTGAGCAGCCACTCTCAGATGCCTCCAGATGAGCCATCCTGACACACACTGATCAAACTCCAGAAACTTCCAGGCATTTTTTGTATGTGAAACCTATTATAGATTGTTTTTTGGATACAGAAATGCTTAACTATCAACATGCTGTCTAATAAGTCATCTCCATTGCTCCTAGGGACACTTTCTAGAGGCACACAGGATGAATTTTCTTAGGGGTCACCTCTGTCCAGCACAGGGGTCTCCCCAGTATTGACCCACATTTTCCCATTTCTCACATTGGCCCTTGCTGAGCACCAGACATTTTCTCAAACTGCACCATCATTAGACCTTCTGTAAATATACATACACACACCCCACAAGCTGCACACATAAGGCAGTATTCTGTGCACACATGCCACAACTATATGCATGGATATACTACACATGCCCTGCACCAACACCCCTCAAACCACACTTACCATGTACATACCATGCAATACATATGCACACAAAAACTGCATATTCACACCATGATCTATACACAATGGACACACACTATAATCTACACACAACTATGCATACACGGCAAACTACACACCCAAAGTCTGCCTACATCACACGCTTAGCACAAACCACACATACTAGACTTGCCACACATGTGCTACAGACTGCACACAAATACCACCATCTGTATATGGCAGACTTGAACTGCACACACACACCCAAACTATACACAAGAAGGCACTAGAAACACCACAAACTATACTCGACACACCACCCACACAGTCAGAGAATGCTCGCCCTCCCAACTCACAGAGGAATTAAAATGCGTTAGAAGAATCTCTCTCCTACTCTTTCTGTAAATCGCTTGCATCTACACTTTCTCTTCTGTCCCTCTGTTCAGCATGAAGTCAGAGGATGGAATGTGGTGTGGAAGGCCGTGTCCTCTCTGGGGTCACTTTGCGCCTGGCCACCTGGCTGTTGGGCTCCAGGAGCTCTGCGGAGGTCTCCAGGTACCACCCCTGCCTTCGGGGTCTTGCATTTCTGGGCCTCTGTTAGGATGCTCGCTCTCTGCAGCACCCTGTCCTGTACATCTGCTCTTCCACAGAGCATCCTCCTGAGACTTCCTGCTGCCAAGTTACCTTATAATCTCAGCGCATGCTCTTCCCTGATGTCCCCGCTGCTCTTATTCCCCAGTGTGAACTCTCTACCTACTCCAGTGAGCGACTACCAACTGTTACCAAGAAACTCATGTGGCTGGTTTACAAGGCAACCCCATAGTCCTTGGGCTTCAAACTAGGACAGGTCTGCTGGCCCACAAGCCAACTGTGCACAAGGACTGGACCCTTCAAACCGACTAGACACTGGTTTTCTGCAGACTGTCACCTGAATAGCCTGGCATGGTGGCCTGTGTAGTGCACAGGGTGTGCTCACATTAGTGCACTTAAGTCTGGGTAGCAGACATAAAGCACCTCAACTTGGCGTGACCCGGGAAGCAGTCACGGTTGATGAGGAGTGCAGGTAGTAGTTGATTTCGATGACCTTCCTGAGCCAAGCTGTGAGCCATCCAGTCTCCCGTTGACTTGCCTCACCTTATGTCTCAAAATACTTCCATTTTAGCAGATGGTATATATCGGAGCTGTGCATGATGGGATGTGTTAGGCTAGCGTGCCCCCCCTCTACTCGAGAATCGCTAAGAACCGTGAGTGGAGCGCTGGTCGTGGTGACGTGTGAGGAAGCACAGCAGCTGCAGAGTCCAGGGCCGGCAGAGAGCGCTCCTGGTGCGCGGTGAGGAAACCAGCGCTGCTGAATGCATCACTCAGCCGGGACGGTGGGGTCAGGTCGTGGCAGAGGTGCAGCACACAACAGCGGCTGTGTGCAGGGAGAGTCAGGGAGAGGCCAAGCCAGTGTCAGGGGGGGAAGGAGTAAACTGAGGGACACTTGAGGGGAATAGACAGGCACCAATCCCAGCTGAGGAGTTCCAGGGGTAATGTGAAAGTCATAAAGGAATTATGGCAGATTTTGAAAAAGAGTGAAAAATGATTCAACAGATTTTTTTATAAATCTGGAGATGTTGAGATGGGTTGGAACTCTGGAGGATGGAAGATCTGGGTGCTGGTCCAGCAGTACTGCCTAGGATTGTGGGGCACCCACTTGGATGTCCCATAGTGAGAAGGGAGGCATGGAGATTTTAAATGTGATACGACTGCCTGGGACCAGTGTCTGGAGACATCCTGATGTGCACGGGCTGGAAGGGTTGGAACCTGGCCAAGAAATGAGCAGCAGGTTGAATAACACCCAGCAGCTCAGAGAGCCGGTGCATTGCATAGAAATGACACACGTGTTGTGGTGGTGAGCAGAGCCCAGTGGGGGGGCAGGCTCCCCCATGCTGAGCCACCCACCTCATGGCAGGGAAGAGGATCCTGCCCAGCTGGACTCTCCCAGTGAGCCGATAACCAGCTGTCGTCTGCTCAGCAGCTTTTTAACTTCAGCATTGAAGAGCGTTAGGTCTGGGACTGATGCCACCAAGAAGTAGAGACAATCCAAATGGTGATGATGAACCCAAAGAGCTGGATCCTTTCCTTTTGGGTCTGTTACTTGATGTCTGAAGTCAGGGAGGTCAGCATGCAAAGGGCACAGGCAGATGTGGCCAGGTCCTCTGTTCACACCCACAGCTCCTCAGGCACTGTTCCAGCCCAGGTTTCAACTGAACCTAGAAATGATCCTACATTTGCCCCAAATAAATAAAACAAGAGGTTGCAAAATGCAAAAGAAACGTTCATCGCAGCAGTGCACAGGGTCATAATAAATCCTAAGCAATCTGAATGTCCACTAACAAACATGATTAAGATGATTATGGTAAGTCCACTGGCTGTGAGGAGGCAGGATTTGTGAATGCTGTGTAGGGACATGGAAATTGTTCCACAGTGTCACCTGGTAATAAGCACCATGAAGTGGAAAGCATGCTCCTAGTTGAGAACACGTGCAGTGTGCATGTAGGAGCAGCAAAAAGTAAACGTACAGCTTCATGGACAAAGTAGTGTTGGGAGCTATTTCTCAGATTTCCAAAATACGGATATTCTTTTCTTGAAGAAAATTTAAAATAAGCTGCTGTTATTGCCAGTGCCACAGCTTCCCCTAGGGATGGCAATGTGGTGTTGCCTGCTGTGGGAGTGGCTTTCTGAGTGGACACACTCTTTGTGGTGTAGGTGTTAGTTGTGTTGTGAATCCTTCAAATAAAAAGGTCTGGAGTGAGTCTGTTGAGGGTTCATTTTCAGTCTGGCTCTTCCATTTTTGCCTTCCCGAGGGAACACCAAGACTATCCAGTGTTCTTCAGAACGGTGCTGTCCTCGGGGAAACCAGGGCCTACAAATGCACATTAATCTCACGGCAATTACTGCTGCCCAGTGGCTCACCTTCCTCCAACACAATAAATTACGACTTCTCTAAGCTGATGAAGGCGCTAATCACACGCTCTGATCACCGCACAGGTCTTAGATTGAAGACCGGGTCCCATGTCCCCCTCTGCCCTGCACGGTGTCTTCCTCATCCCGGGGGGCAGTTGTAGCTCAGCTTCCTGGAACTGGAGGTTCCTATTTAGCTGTGGCCAAAGTGTAGGCTGTTCCATCTGGGGGAGCCTGTTCATAAAATTATGTGATATCACTGGATTAAAAACCATTTTTTTTTCTAAATAGACTCAAATAGGTTTCTAGGACATAATTTTTAGAAGTTATGTCCGGGAGCTGCAGAACCCACGGTCCAGGTCGGTACATTGAAAAGTGAGCGTAACACAGGAAATACACATGGCTCTGGGCACTCAAGATTGGGCTCTGGCACCACCTTCCAGCAGCTATTGGAAAGCACTGCAGGCTGAGGACAAGAGCTGTGGCTGGGCTTTACTCTAAGATGCTCTTCCCTTAGGGATAGGAGCTTTTTATTTCCCAGGTGCTTAATGGAGTGAGGTCAGATAAGGTCCCAAGACAGGTTCAGTGGTTTCCTGAAAGATAATCCGAAACAAGGTCCATTTTAGCATGAAGCTGCTTGGTCACTGTCCTGTGTGTTAACCCCAGATGTTTCAGGTGGTCTACCCGATCCTCATTTTTTAAGGACAAATGACAACTAGGGGGATACAATCCCACATATGAGGAAGAGTCATAGAGAAGAAATCTGGCATGCTGCAAACCCTCAAATCAAAAGAAAAATAGCACCTGAGTGTGAGTCAGTAACCTGGCTAGGTTACCTGGAGTGGGTCACAGACCTTTCAGAGCTTGTATCTCATCTGACAGCATGAACAGCTCTTTGGGATATTCAAATGTGGTGAGCTAAAGAAGCCAGTTTACCTGTGAAATCAATACCCTACATGATTTTTACAACACCGCGGATGACATTCATTGCTATCAAATCCTTAACTCAGCCTCCAAGGCCTATCATCATTAAACCAAAACAGGGTTAGATCTTGTTTCCACCCAAACTAGATTTTTTCTCTCCATTTGAGTTGGTTTATGTATAGTTCACACCAACATGAAGTGCCTTCTGGAGGCTGAATACTGGTGGGTTAGGTTTCCAAGGTCACAGGCAGATCAGGGCTTCAGCAGCGTCTGTCTTCTCCCCCCCGCTCACCGTCCTGCCTGTTGTCTGGTGGACACACCCACCACAGGACTCGGACACAGAGAGGCCAGCTAGGGTTCTCCTTTTCACTAGAAAAGTGAAGCGGTTCCTGCAACTGTCTACTGGAATCTTCTTCATGTCAGTTGTCCAGAAAGTTCCTTAGGGTCACCCTCGCTCCAAGGATGAAAAATCAAGTATTTTTTCACGCTGTCTGTTGTTAATGCAGATGTAGTGAGCTGCCAAAGGAAGCTGAAAACCAGGATTGGGTCAGCACAGAAAACTTCAGCAGCTTCTCGCCCAGTGTACAAATAAGAAATGGGAAAAAAAAATTAGTGATACATCATTTGAAGTCTTTTAGTGATACTAAGACTTTTAGTGATGATCAGTCTTTCTGCCTTAATGTTTGTCCAGTGAAAACCTATGATTGAACAAATGGAATTACTTTTTCTCTTTTTTGTTATATTTCATATTAGAAAATACAAATCTGGGGCTGAGGTTGTGGCTTAGAGGCAGAGCGCTTTCCTAGCACATGTAAGGCCCTGGGTTCGATCCTCAGCACCACATAAAAATAAATAAAGATATTGTGTCTATCTACAACTGAAAAAAATTTTTAGAAAAACAAAATACGAATCTGAAATAGATGGTATCTCTGTTCACTGAAAGCTTTGCTCATTTGTTAACCTATAATTTTTCTGTAGTATGTTTCAGAGAAACTTTAGGTCTTACAATCACAGTGCCCTCATTAATTCCCTGTAAGTTACTAAAAAAATTTCAACATAAAGTAATCGATCACACCTACTTCCTTTTATTATTATTTTTTTCTACCAAAAAGATAATCACAGTATCTAGTTTTCATGGATTTTGTGTTCATTTGACACACACAGCACTGGATATCAGGACACATTCTCATGTGTCAAGGGAATCTGTTTTCTGGAAAAATTTGCTTTTTTTGTTGAAGGGAAACAGCCCAGAGGCCATCGGTTCACCAGCAGAGCCTGGATCCTGCCTCTCAGTCCTGGGAAAAAAGTGTGCCCTTGTCCCCTCAGGTTCACCAACCAATGTACAGAAAGACTGATGTGTTTGCTCAAAAACCACTAGGTCTGCATTTGGCACTCAGAAAAGAACTTAGCTGTTTAATCAGAGGAAAAGACTCTTCAAACCGTGGCACACACGACCCAGGAGGTAGTGATGAATTATTTTGATTGACTGGTTATAAAGTTTGACCTTTATTTTTTTAATTTTTATAAAATACTCAACTTTTTTGTTGCTTTAATTATTTACACATGACAGTACAATGACCTTGACATATCATACATTTGAATCAGACGGGATATAATTTCTCATTTTTCTGAGTGCACAGGTTGCAGAATTACATTGGTCACGCAGTCACGTATATATCCACAGCAATAATAATGTCTATTTTATTCTGCTGTCCTTTATTTATTTGACCTTTATTTTTCACAAGACCACAATGGTGCAGACAGGGATCCACTTCTGAGTCAATACGGTGTGGTGAGAAGGAACAGGGGTTGCAGTCTCATCCCCACACACCAGCATGGCTGCCGACTCAGGGGCTGCATTTCCACACACTGGTGTATCTGCAGAGTGGTGATGGCACTACCTACATCTAGCATTCAAAGTGATCCTACGTGTGACGTTGCCACAGCTGCCTGGCTACGCCTCAACTTATCACCATACGGGGTATTAACATTGGTATTGATTTTGACCTGACTGAGGAGTCAAGTAAAGCTGTTCCTAGGGTATCCCCTGCCTAGTTCGCCTGACTGTACTCCTTAGTATTCATATTTTTCTCCTCCTCCTTCTCCCTCCGCATCTCCCCCAACCTCTTCCTTGTCTGTAATCTCAGTAGTCTTCATTGCATTTATTCAGAGCTTTGAAATTAGCTACCACTTGAACTCTGCCTGGCAATTAACCTTAAGTTCATAAACAGCAGTGCCATTGGCAAAATAGCTTCTCTGCAGTGTACCTGATAGACTTCTCCTACCCCGGTGCCCATGTGTAGGAATCAGTCAGACAGGAAAGTCCAGTTCTTAACAAGTCACTTGATATATATTTTCAGGGTTGAACATTATAGCCCTCTGGAAGGTAAGCAAAAAAGAAATTCTGTTTTTCTTTGTTCTAATTTTTGTCAGGAGAGTCCTCAAGGGAAGTCCCATCCTTAGCAAGTGAGGGGAGCAGGTCTGAGTGCAGTCAGTGCTTCCTGGGTGCTGCAATTCCCTCCACACCCAAACTGGCCTCCACCCAGGAGACAATCCTAACAGCTGTCATGAGCAAATAGCTAGTTATGGCGTTAGGGAAGGTGCCCACGATGAGACATGCTCAGAGATATTGCTAATGTGGGGCCCGTCTCCTGCGTAGGCTTCCGGTCCTGTGAGGGGTGGGGTGTCTGCCCGTCCCCCTATGCCCAGCACTTGAGGGCCCTGGCCACGGCAGGCAGGGCCTCGAGCAGAGCCTGGCAGGTGCAGGAGCCATGCAACCTGGCCTTTTTAAGACAGCGGGAACCCGACAGGTCACTTTGGTTGTCTACACATCTCTTTAACATCTGAAATATTCCAAACAAAACCTGGTTGGGAGGGTAATTATTTTAAAAATACAGTCTCCTACAGGCAAAAAGTAACTTTTCTTACCAAACATTTTAAAATTAAGCATTTCAGTCTTTTGCTCTGATTGCTTACATTTCCTGGCAAAAATATTTTCTTCCTCTTCTAGTTTTCCTACAACTATTTTTTTCTTTCTGATAAGCCCCATCTTGCTCCAGTGCTTTTCACATAGTGTTTTCCTCTGCTTCATTCTTTACCCTAGATCCTCATAAACGGGAGGAGAGGACACATAGCCCTGGATTCACTTCCTACATTTCTTCTAATCTGCTTTTCAAACAGCAGATTTAACAAGTTTAGATCTGTTAAGTATCATTTTTAGTCATTGGTCTATTACACACATATGCACATAGTAAATTTTTTTTTATTTCAGTCCAAATAAAATAGTATACTAGTGTTTCTAAACTTAAATTTTTGTCATAAACACAATCTTCAAAATATCTTCGATAACTACAAATTAAAAATGTCACCTTAACACTATGTTTTTAGTTCATAGCATCTAACAGAGAGCAAAGATTTGTTTTATCCAGAGCCTTCAGATGTAAGTAGGAATAATATAACGTTTTAGATCTAGATTAAACTAGATTTTGTTCTGTTATGGTCACTATTGTTTTTATCATAGATGTATGTGTGGGGACTTTTTTGAAGTTTTGTGCAGGAGTTGGTGCCTGTTATGAAATCCTAGGGGTCAAAGCAGTTTACATACAGTAAACATCAACACGACGAGCTCATCTTCCTCACAGATCATTTTTGGATGGAAAAGCAAGGGAGGATAAAATTTGAGAGATCGAAGTCTAGTTAACACCACAACACCTTGCTAGTTGAGGCACACATTTTTCATGTTAATTGCAGACATGGACACAGAGATTGGTATTTGGGGGGCTTCACTTACTTAGAGCTGATCTCTCAAATCCTGTCTCTGCCCTTTTCATCCATGCCATTTCGAAGTGTCCTGAGAATGCTGAGCCTCCTCCTGTCCTTGTCTCAGGGTTCTGACCAGAAAGGAGATGAGCTGTGTTTGCACTGGTGCTCTAGTGCTTCACCCTGGAGTTAGCTCCCAGGATGGCGTAGTGCTTTAATGTCCACGTTCACTCTTTGGGTACTCAATCCTGTGAACTCTTGCTTTCCTTTACTAATAAAATTTTCTCAATCAGATACTGCTTTCATGTTCAGGAAGCTTTCTTCATTCATTAAAGTGCATACAAGACTATCAACAGTATGTGCAATGGCATGTTTAGATGTCAACTGCAGTGATACGGCCACATCAGAATCCTTTGCAAACAGTAGTGCTCACAGCCTGTGGGTTTTTAAGTGACACCAGTGCAATGGAATGACCTGTCAACACAGGCAGGCTAAGCGTTATGTTTAATGCAGAAAAAAATAGAAGAAAGTTGTCAACTGGCCCACCTCTCATCTGGATGTTTGAAAACACAGGCTCCTTCTCAGGCTTTCTCACGTTCAGGAGAATGTGCATCATCCCAAACTCCAAAACATCTTTTCTTTTAAAATTATGAGTTGGCCATCTGAGAAAGACTAAATGGCAGTAGAAGTGACACGGTCTGACAATTACCTCCATTCACTGAGTATAAATATTGGCATTCAGATGTCTAGTGATGGAGTTCGGTTTTCCCTTAACGCTGTTTAACCGCTACTTGTTTGTTGGTCAGTGAGGTGCGCTAGCCCTGTGAGAGGCAGAGAGAGCCTGAATATCTCAGATTATTTTTGAGAAACGGGTTAGAGAAGCTTTCTAATCCAAATTCATCAATATCATACCTAGGTTGTAGGGAGTTTTTCATCATATAACCTTGGTATATTTTAAACTATGTACTGAATGATTCCTAAATTTTAAAAATCTACTCATGACTATTTTATTTGCATTTTTTCACAACTTAATGTCACTCAAAACAAAGACCCATAATGCTCCAACACCCTGGTCAGTCTCCCCCGCCTCTCCACACAGCCTACGAAAAGGTGCAGCTGCTTCTTCTGAGGTTTCCTTTCCCTGGTTTCTCTCTTTTGCACAGTGACTGTCTGAACCTACCCTATATATACCCATCACTTTGGGCAGAATATTGTCCACTGTCATGGACTAGAATATGAATTCCATGAGAAACAGCATTTTTCTTTAATCAGAAGGTCTAGGACAAAATCTCCTGCTTGGTAGAGTCTCTGAAAATATTTTTAATTAAATCTTTAGCAATATTTTGTCTGCATTTTCCACCAACATAAAGCCATTATTTAGGAATTTTTCCAGAAGTAAGAAACCCACTAGAACAGAAAACCTTGGGATAGGAGCCAATTCACATCTGTCCTTAGATTCATACCAAGTCAGAGGTCTCCCACATACTAGTAAATTGATGAATATTGGCTTAATAAATGAAAAAAATAAAATGAAAATTAAATTTATCTGCCTTTTGTATGCAGAAATATATTTAACCTCTGAATTATGAATAGTGAATAATAATGCTTAGCAGCAGAAACATATAAACTATCTCTTTAGGAAAATACATTAATTATTTAAACTACTTAAATATTTTACCTTTGGCCATGAATCCAAATGCCAAGCTGTTTCGCATTCTTATCATAACCCTTCATTTTCAGTTACTATTATGTTTAAAAATAATGTATGTGATGCTCAAACTTGCTAACTATATGCAGTTAATCTCCAGATCTGCTGACTACATATTCACAGACTCAGCAAATAGCAGATTGAAACAATCCAGAAAAAAATTATCTGTCTGTACTAAACACACCCATCCTCCCCTTTCTGCTGTTATTCTCTAAACAATACAATTGCACAGAATTCTCACTGTATGGGGTATTATAAGTGCTCTGGAGATGATGTAAAGTCCACAGGAGGGAGAGGGAACATAGGTTAGATGCACACACTGTCATTTACACTCAGGGCACTTGAGCATCTGTGGCTTTGGGCAACCGCAGAGTCCTGAAGCTGTGCCCTGAGGTAATGAGGGGCTCCTGACGGACGTCTGTTACCATGGGGACTATGAGATTCGTGGTGCCTTGGCAGCTTCTGGGACTTTGAGGCATGAACTCCAGTTCTAGTTCCTGACCAAGGCCTAAGCAGGATCCAGGTGTGTGTGTGCGTGTGTGTGTGTATTGGGGGGAGATTTGGGAACTGGACCCCAGGGAGTAGGGAAGAGGGACCAGGGCACTCTGGGGACTGGCTCTGCAGCTGCCTCTGTCACTGCTGCCTCCTGAGATCGCCCTCCCTGGCAACACAGGGGCAGACCTGCAGCACCCTGAGAGGCTGTTAGAAGAAGCCAGTTTCCTGCTCTACCATTCCCAGGACATGGACAGGCTTTGTTTCTTGGGTGGGATGCAATAGTGGATCAGGGAAAAGACCAGAACATTGTTTTGAGCTGAGATAATAGCTAAGGGAGAAAGGAATTTGGAGGAGGAGGGAGAGCGTCTTCAATTTTCCTTCAAGATTGACACCAAACTATGAGGCGGAGCACTGGGCAGGGGAGATGTTGGTCAGATCATAAAACTTCTGGGGAGATGGGGATTAAGTTTATGAGAGTTGCTGCACAACATGATGACCACAGCTAGTAAGGACACTTTGTATTGCACATTTCTGAGAAAGAGGGCATGGAGCCTTCTCACCACAAATATGATAAGTAGGTAAGATAACACATATAATTAGCAGATTGAGTCATTTCACAATTTTTAATTCTTCAACATGTGTTGTACATGATAAATACATACAATGTCATCTATCAATTTATGAAAAAAAAATAGAAAAGAAGCTGGATTGGATTACGTGAAGAACTGGCAACACAGCATGAGAGAAATACTCCTCGCATTTTGAGGGCTGAGGAACGGGTCTACGTGGCTGGGAGGGTCTTTGCACCACAGACAGTCTCCTGGAGTGTTAGTGACTGTACTACTGTCCGCAAATAAGCACCTTCTCCAGGTTCTTATTGTATCCATGTCTTTGGAAAGTCATTTTTGTTCCTTCATCTGCAGAATGTAGGGGATGATAATGTCAAAGTATCATCAAGGGATCTTCTAAACTACCCAGGTCCCAAGTCCATCAGGGCCTGTCCCATTCAGGACTGACTCATCACCAGCCATAGCCATTCACATGAAAATTAGGACAAGAGACAACTTCCTCTGCTCCTGCTCCGAGCAGAGCACAGTGTCTCTGTAGTCTGGTTTTGCTTTGAGGAATGACAATGAGTGCATCATTTACCAAAAGGACAGAAGCTGGACGCTCATTTAGCCACCTTAACTGTAACACAACCAGTCTGCTGAGCTGCACTTGTCCCCACCCTGCAGCATCTGCAGTGTGGGGTGTGCTTGCTGATGAGGGGCCCTTCCATCTGTAAGGCCAGGCCATGGTCAGGAGATGGACTTTGGTGCCAGGCTCTCCTTCTGGCTGTGGAGCTGCAGGACTGTACCTCTCCCTATTCCGACAGTCACTTAGCAACAGTGTGATGAAAGGTGTGAATCCTGATGGCCCTCCAAGATATATTCAGACACTCTGCTATGTTAAAAAGGCACCAGCTCAAAATTCACAGAAGGCATTCATTCATTCATTGGTGGGAAGAGCCACCCAGGTGACGTAAGTGGTATGTCCCTTTGCCAAATGTTCAGCCACCAGGACTTACTACTGAGGAAAAAGTAGTAGAAAATATTTCTACAGAGAATGCAAATATAGCTCAGGAATACATATCTACTTTGCTTATATCTTCTATGCTTTGTGTGAACAAAAGTGATATATGATAAGAAAAATGAGCATCTTCAAATGCCTGAAACATCACTTTTGAGGTGTGGAATCTAAAGCTGGGTAAGATGAGGGCATGTGAGTGATTCATCAAGATCTGTCCCTCCATCATAATGTGTCTGCAGTCAAAATAGGGCACTTTCATGTTACCCAGTGGCAACCCAAGCCCTGTGGTCCTCCCTAATCTGGAAGGAATAGCAAAGGAGTAGTGAGCCCATCCCTTCTGTGATCAGTGCTATATTTGATTGTATAAGAAGGAAAAAAATACTGAGCTAGACCCATAAGTAAAAATTTCCATGTACTTGTATAATATATTTTGGCCGTAGCTTTGATTAATAATGTAGGAGCTTTAGAACTGCTCAATAGATTTGTATTGGGTTTATTAATAAGAAATTAGTATCCACGTAAGTAATTTCAGCATGTAATGTTTGTCCCTGAGCTGTTTTTTATTGGCCGCTCCAATCTCTTCCTTTCCTTCCCTGCCTGGCTCTGTGCCCCTGGAGAGTGGCCTTTGAGGACTGCTTCAGTGAGCTCCCGCTGCTCTCCTCCAGGTGGGTCTGGACAGCGGGCACTCCCCCCGGAGCTCCTTCTCCACTGGGCTGCACGTCCAGCATCGGCCCCTGCTGAGGACCCACCTCTGGCAGAGCAGCTGCCTCCCCAAGCCTTTCCCCTTCCTTGCCACGTGGACCTGAAGGACACAGCGAGTCCATATCTTCTGGTTTCACAATGCAGTGGGTCCCTTGTTGGTTTTCCTCAATCCTGTCATGATCGATATAGAGCGTTTTGAGGGGAAAAATGGGGACTCCTTCAATTAAGTCATTTGAGTCTTGCAAGAGTTATCTTTAGGGACACTGACTCAGAGAGAATGTTGTATTGCCACATCTTATGGTTAAAATTATTTCAACCTTCCATTTCATCTAATTTGTAACTTTTATAAAGAATCTTTGTAATACTTTGTACTAAAACAAACCTCAGGTCATCTTTATAATAAGATATCTTTATTAGCACCATTGAAGATGGCATTAAAATTCAATTTGAGCCACATGATGATGCTTCCATTGACACTGTAGTATTAAAAAAAAAGTGGTAAAGTATCCTAGTTTCCAAAAGATGTTTTTGTTTCTAGATCTGTATCTTTTTTCCAGAGTAGGTATTACAACTTCTATTTAATAATAAAAAATTCCTTAGGAAGAGGGAAAAGGAACCCTGCAAATATACAAGAATATCCTTCTAAGACCCGTGCCCTGACTTAAGTGCATCCATTCATCTTTTTTGTTTGTTTGCTTTTTGTTTTTTGGTGGGATGACCCCGGACATGAATGTCCCTGTCCTCTTCTTCAGTACAGCCCTCTGTGGTCTCATGGTGTAATCAAGTCTCCAAACCCTAACACTAGCCACATGACACTTGACCCACACAACAAACAGAAAAAGACGGCTGTCGGTCCATCATGCAACAGCTCTTTCTTGCCCCGTTTTCCAAAGGCAGAGAAGTTCCCTGTCTGACAGGAAGCACTGGCCCACGACAAGGCCAGTCCCTGTGGGTGCACCTCGTGATGTCACAGAGCACACTGCCTGGTGTGAAGGGTAGGAATGGGGTATTCCTTTTCTCCTTGCATGCTACTTGAGCTCTTAAAAAGTAGGTACTAGAAGAGCCTTTATTTTTATTTCCCACATGACTGATGAGGCTGAGTCGAAAACTTTACCACACAAAGATGGAGGGATTCTCTCCCTTTTGTTCTCCATACTGGGGCTACAACTTCAGAAAGAAACATGACTAGGAGAATAAAATATTTCCTGTGAGATTTACTAAAAGTTTCCATGCTGGAGCTGTTCTCTTTTGTAAATAAAAATGCAATGTACTTTGTAAAAAAAAATGTATAATCAAAGCCTGGAAGTTAGTGGAATAAAGACAAAACTTCTGTCTTAGCTAATTCAAGTCTGTCTTGCTTTAGAGGTTGTGTCGTAACCATGGAGATTTATTTTCTATGGTTATAAGAAAAAATCTATCCTGAAATTATATAAAATATTATATTGAATTAAAGAAAAGTTTTAAGTTTGTTATCACAGCTTTTAATTTTCTTGACTCTTAATCCATATTTATCCCTTTAATTATTCATTTTTCCTATCTTAGCACTAGCATATATTCATGAGTATATTATTATTTCAAAGTTTCCTTTAGAAAACCCAATAATGTATTTTAGAGCAATACTAAAGAGAATTTGGATCATCCCCAAACCATATTAATTAAAGGAGACATGGATTCCCATTGTAGAAGCATTTAAAGTTGTATTTTTATTACACAAAATGAAATATGAAATTCAATTATCATTCTGATCATAATGTTTTCCACAAGGGTACCGAGTAGCTCTTATTCTGACATCATGTGTGTGTGTGTGTGTATATATATATATATATATATTTAATGAATAAGCTGCAGAAACATGAAACTGTATCCCTCTTAAATTTGGAGAGGAAATAATTAAAGCAGTAAGATATGAGTGGCTGAAATGATGCAGGACTGACACTGTGAAGGAATATGAGTCACAAGGGACATAAGAGAATTTTCACTTTGAAATTTTCGTTTATTCTTTAAATTAAAAACTATGATTTTTTTTTCCTGAAAATAAAATTGGAAGTACAGAGTAGACATTCTGAATGAAACTAGAGATATGGACACAGAGATGATGAGCATTGGCTACATCATAAGCCCAATTATTTTGTAATTGAAGTTGGTACTTAAACCTGGGCTATAATTATGAGAATAAGTCTCCTAAGGAAAGTGTTTCCAACTGCAGATTCTGTCAAGAAACTATTGAAAATATAGGAGGTAGAAGGGTCATTAGCAGCCTTTCTTAAACTTTGCTTCTCTTTTCTTCTTTTTCTGAAACATAGGGATGCATCCCCTCTCTCTCTCTCTCTCTCTCTCTCTCTCTCTCTCTCTCTCTCTCACACACACACACACACACACACACACACACACACACACACATTCTACAAAAGAAGCTTTCTATCGTCCTCAGAAACCCCTTTCTTTTCCTTGCTCACCACCCCACACGACAGTAGTTACCCCTTATCTACTGTCTTGCTTTCTGTGGTTTCAATTACCTGCAGTCAACTTTGGTCCAAAAATATTAGTGAAATTGTCCAAGTAGCATACTAAAATCTTAGTCTGTCCTGCTCTGTGCTGCCTGGGACAGGAATTATCCCTTTGTCCAGTGTATCCACACTCCATGCACTACCCTCCTTATAGCAGGAGAGAGAGGTTAAAAAAGCAGAGATAAGGGCAGAGAGGGGAGAGACAGACAACATGTACATAACTTTCTTTATAATACATTGTTATAATTATTTTATTCTTTATTATTCTCTTATCATGTCTAATTCATAAATTCAGCTTCATCATAGGTACATATGTACAGGAAAAGCATGGTGTGTAAACTGCTTAGATCTATTTGCAGTTTCAAATAGCCACCAGGGAACTTGGAACATGTTCAACATGAATAAGGGGGTACTGCTGTATAACTCTGAAGCTCAAACTCGGATCTTTCCACTCTTGTTCCTCCTGCATCTTCAGAATCACTCCTGACATTCTGATACTGTGTAGAGATTAAACATACCCTCTGGCCACTTGTATTTGTGTAGGTTGTTGTTAAAATGGTACATTTATTTCCACCAGTATCACCTCTAGCCATAAACATGTATACATTTGAAACATGCAAGCATGCTTGATGAAAGGCAGAAGCCCTGCGAGGCGTGCTCAGTGGCTCTGTGGGTCCTCATTGGTGCTCCAAGCTTCTGTTTGGTTCATTCACATTGACAGTTCCTTTTTATAGCAAATACTGTGTGAGCATGTAGATTGTGCCAGGTGTCAGATTAGCTTGAGGACACATGGTGTACAAGAGGGGTCTCGGCTCCTGACTATGGAGCTCGCAGTCCAACAGGAGCTGTTCTAGTAACGGTACAGTACCTGCAGAGCAGTTCTAGTGGCCTACCCACGCCAGGCTAATGGCTCTGCTCTTACTGCTGTCCACTGCTAGTCAGGACCACGGACAGGGAGCTGCTCTGCCATGAGCTAGGTCTTTCAGAGAAGCTGTGTCTTTCAGCTGTGGGCACCAGGTTCCACCAGAGCAACCAGAGTCTCTTATGGATCTCAGCAGTGCAGGGAGGACCCTCAGTAGGAGGCTTCTCTATGTCAGTCCAAGAAGATTAGCATCTTATGTCTCCTGTTGCAATTACCAGCTCATAGGACATGGTCCAGATCTGACTGATGGTGGGACTGAGGAGTATTTAGAGGATTTGCAGAAATAAGAGTAGACACAGACATTAAAGAGTACTTGCTCCATCTGCCCTA
Organism: Marmota flaviventris; assembly: GCF_047511675.1. Taxonomy (NCBI): domain Eukaryota; kingdom Metazoa; phylum Chordata; class Mammalia; order Rodentia; family Sciuridae; genus Marmota; species Marmota flaviventris. The sequence goes on from NC_092500.1 coordinate 176,322,045, forward strand.
AGCAGTCAATCGGCATGCACATCCCTGGGGCATACAGAAAGTAAATGCTTTTTAAATATGTGAGTATTCCATGATAGTGGTAACATGCATATTAGATGGAACAACCCAGCCAAATTGGCTTGCAGACCTTCCTGTGGACATGACAGTGAAACCCCAGTGTGCAGGACGACGGGGAGTTACCTAAGAACTGGGAAGAAAGGAAACCAGTCCAACAGATTTCTGGTATCAATTTCCCCAGAATGGGTTTTAGGAGAACTGGAGCTAATTCATTTAATTTGTTTTATGGAATTTTTCTTTTGGGCTATTGCAAACATAATTGATTTTATTTTCATCCACCTATGTATTATTTTTATCCTCATTGTGGAAGTTATTTCTCCAGCAGAGAAGTTGGTGCTGTAAATTCATTCTTATGCATGAATCTACATTTTTTTATAACTACCACCAGATTCATGGCATTGGATGTGACAGCACAGGGAGTGAGGACTTTAAAAGTAGGTGTTAAGGAAAAGATATTCATGCCTAAAGCCATTGGTGGCTTACCTGTTTCCTAAGCCTGTGCTTCAACAACTAATGGGCTTTAGCCTGGCTCAGGTGGGTGGATGAGGAGATGCAACAGGTGGGTGGGGTGTGGGCCAAACCCCTGGAGTTCCTCCAACCATAGCTGGGTCATGAACACCCAGCTCTGACCCACCATAGCAAGGGCACAAAATTGCCTTTGTACAAATCTTTGTAGACCCAAGTGGGGAAATGTGTTGCCAGGATCCCTTCCCTTGAAGACAGCCACAGGTGCTCCAGCTGTTTGCACATGGCTAGACCCATGTCCCTCCATCAGAAGGAAACAGTGCCCTGGAATCTGCTGGTCAAGGAACCTGGTGTGTTTAGCCTGGACTTTTCTGTCTTGTGGACCAAGCAGAGACCTTAGAGGTTACTCTTGTAAGAAGCCTGTCTTTAGAGTCATAAAGGACTTAAAGAGGGAAGGAAGCCCTTCAGAGTGCCCAGGGGAAGATGGGCCTGGTTAGAGGAAGTGAGGTGCCCACATCACAGAGGAGGGGGCAGTGCTCCTGGGAGGGCAGCTCTGCGGCTCTTGGAGGTGCTCAGCCCTCCCTGGCCTAAAGTGGACAAAAGCACCCAGTGGAGCCAGTCGAATGGAACTCTCCTCCTCCCTGGCCTTTCCTTTTCCCCTCTGACTTCAGAATGACAAGTTGGCATACAAAGTATGGCCAGCAAGACAGGCAAAATTAAGGCTCAGTAAAAGCAAAGCGGGTCCATGTCCTGTTTGCGGCAGCTTTCTGCCTTCTGAAGGTCCTGGGTAAACGGTGAGAGATCTGATTTTGAACTGAACCCTAGGTTTGGTTTCCGTATGGTCTGTGCATTTGAGATTTTCTGCTGTGAAAATGTCTGTGGCACACGGCACAGCTTTGGAGTGGGCTCAGAGGTGCTGAAGCTGCCCTCATTTCACCCACAATAGGATGAGCACTTCCCCTGCGTCTCAGTCAGTGATACGGGGAGGGCCAGAGATGAGCTGCTGTGAGTGGAGCTCGCTGGCCAGTGGGAGCCACCTGCAGTGACAATCCTGTGACCTTATGCTTCTCACTGTCTTTTGGGCATGTCCTTGACAGAAGAGCAGGTGGATGCCAACCCCAGGCTGCAGTGAGCTCTTAAGCCAGGGTGTGTAAAGGATCTAGCTTGATCCCTGGAAGGTAAACAGTGTAGAAAGTCCAGTTCCTCCTCGGGGGCAGCTCGCTTGGACCGCGGTATTGTGGCCAAATGCTAGGCCTCGGGTTCTGAGACGCCATGCATTCTGTACAGAGGAAAAGAAGGGGGAGTCAGGAAAACCCGGGTTTTACTGGAGTATCCCTATGACTATTTTCCATTATATTGTTCTAACAGATTTTATGTGTTTCTTTTAAAGCATCCATAAAATAATTTTGCCAGATGTATTAGATTCATCTGAAAATGATCAGATATACAGAAACACTAATTATATTCAAGAAAAGTGAAGGGAGGATTTCAGAGCTTTATGGGGAGGGGAATCAAGACCTCTAATCAGCAGTGAGTAGAACAAAATTCTTGCTCTGAATTGCATAGAATCCATCCATGTTTCCCCATTAAGACACCAGGTGTTGAGTATTTCTGGCCCTCTTCATTTTTGCATAAAGTGCACTGAAAATTTGGTCCTTCAAGTTATTAAGCCTTAGTGGACAGTCATTCTCTTGATCAGGTTTCCTGTTGTACAGTGAAATCTACTTGTTCACCATTAGAACCAATGTTAGCCTCTTGGAGCTGCCTGTAGGATCCTTCTCCCTCCCTCTCTCCCTCCCTCCCCCCACCACCACACATCTAATCAAAAAGCTGATCTGTTCCATTCTTCTCCTCCATGATGGAATGAATGAGGCTCACAGGTACTCGGTGTGTTCTTCCTAATGCCAAACAGCACCAGACCCTGGAGGACTGATGGTTTTCCAGGAGACATTTCCTGGCACAGAGGTGATGGGAAAGAAAACTAATGTTGACCATTTATCACATGCCAAGGACGATACTGAGTGCCTCCCAGGACCTCCCGGGTTTAGTTCTGACAGTGGCCCTAAGAAAAAAGTGCAACTGCCTTCCCTCTTCACAGAGAGAAGGCGGTCCTAGAGAGCAGGTGAGGTTTTCACAGCAGCAGAGCTAGTGACTGGCATCAGGATGTGATTGTGACGTCCATGTTCTTCATGGTAAACCAGCCTCTGTGAGGGCCTCTTCCCCCCTAGGCCCCACCTGTCCTGTATGACACAGACAAAACTGGTGGTCAATATGGCAACCAAATAAACGTCACCTTCACTGACTTCTTTCTCATCTTAAGTGAAGCCATTTGGAGAGGACAATGGTTTCGACTAACCCAGAAAAATCACTACTTCTAACGTCACAGTAGCAGTGGTCCCCATGGACCGAAAGCAACAACCAAATACAAGCTACAGAAATGCAGCCCAGGGCAGAGAAAGAGGGAATTGACAGGCGAGACTGAGAAAAAGTCAAGATACTACTGTTTTGTTAATAGATCTGGGGAAAGCCTAAGACAGGATGGGTGCCTTTCATTGATTCATTAAAATCATTCCAAGAATGCTATTTGTCCAGCAATATTTCAGGCTAAGGGACACAACTGTGAATTCCCTCCAGCAAAGACAGACAGCTGGACGGAAACCTGCTCCATGTGAAAAGGTGAACGTGACGACTCAAAACACACGTGTGATCACCGTGTCCCAGATATCACATGCCCAAATAGGAGATTTGTGCAGATGACATTTAAAGTAGTTCAATGGATTCCTTCACAGGCAAGAAGAGGCTGCAAACAGATAGATCCTGTTCCTGATTAAAATAGCCAAGGACACTTGACTCTCTTGACTACATTAGAGAGCCACACTGAGAAGAAGCCAGCCGGTGTGGGGGGGGGGTCCAGCAAAGGTGCTTTGACCACCAGAGTCCCTGTCTGGACAAGCAGAAGCCAAAGCTCAGGGCTATTTCACGTGGTCAGGAAAGCACAGTTCTCCCCATCCACTGCCACTCACGAAGGGAGTCGCTCACCGTCCCTGCTGTTCCCTCGGAGGAGTGCTTGAGAAATCACATCCCAGAGGGGCTTGGCCTAGAATCAGCACTGGCCAAGGCCTCGCCATCCACAGAGGAAGCCAGCTCGGGAACCAGATGACCCTGAGCAGGAGGTCTGCCTTCATTCCCCTGAGTGGAAAGCCCACCTTCCCTTTGTCACCATGCAGTTGTGACTTGACACCTGGGGTTTCTGATGACTAATTTGATTCAAGCACATGGCCCATACCCATTTCCCCCAGAATGGTACAAGGCCACAGTTTCAGATGGCCTCACACGTGGAATATATACTGAAGGGACACACATGGCTTCAAAGAGTAATTTGATTATTTAAATAAGAATGAAATACCATTTAATGCCGTGTGCAGCTTATCTGTTGTGTAATGGAACTAGATTGGACACAAGCATTCTGAATTTTAACACAGTCACTCCTTGACATTCAGAAAAGAAATGAAATTCATGGGAAAAAGTAATCCTGTACAGCCTAAATACCTGCAAGAAAAAAGGAAATTCTCTCAAAAGCCACCATAATAACGCCCAGCATACCCTGCCTACTAGATGCTGCTGTGACTATGAAGTTGTGCCAGTCACATCCCACTGTGGCCAGGTCCCCTTGATCCCATCGTGCAGATGAAGGAACGGAGGCCCAGCCAGGCAAGGTGGCTTTGCCCAGAGTCTCACCCCTAGTGGGTGGCAGGTCTGAAACCCAGCCTGGGAGAGCGGAGGCAGTCTTTTGACCTGGCTCGTTTTCCACATGGCCTGGACCCTGAAGTTTGGAGAAGTGGCTGGTTGCGGCACCCACAGCAGACAGGGCTTTTCCTGGAGCACAGTCCTCTGAGTCCTAGGCTTTCCTACCTGCCCAGAATATCCTGGGAACCAGGGTGTCCAGCGGCCCCTGTCCACCCCACGGAACTGTTGTTCTAAGTTCTGTCATCATCACTTGACTCAAGAATATCAAATATTGGCTCAGACCAGCTTTAAGTGTTGGCTTTGGTGTGTGGAGCAATGGGCCCCCCTGGCAGCCTGGGACTCTCATTGACCATGGCCTTATTCCTCATAGTGGTGTCCAGATATGCAAAAGTTCTAGGAGAAAATTATGCACATATGTTCAGAAGCTGGCAGGTCAGTGCAGCAAGCCGTCAGCAGTGGTTCTGGGGAAGGTCAGATTTTACAGGTGAATAAAGGCAGATAATTTCTTTTTGCTTCATGTCTGGAATTTACTATAATAAAACATTCACATATTTTTTGAATAAACTTTAAAAAATTGTTTCTAGAAAACTTACAGTTAAATTCACAAAAACTGTACATCTGCCCTGCCTGTACATTTGTCACTAGTTGCCGTGAGCCCTGAGGAAGTCCCTTGTGCCCCTGGTGCCTCAGCTTCCTAATATGCATGTTGGAGATCTATCTAGTATGTCCCTTCAGTTCTGTAAAGTGACTCTCCTTTGCTGAAAATATTGAGCAGAAAAATATATTCATACAAAGTGGGAGGGAAAATGCAAAAGATAATTTGCATTTTGAAAGCCTGTACCCAAAATGAAAAGAATATTTCCTTGTAATTAATTCAGTTTATGATGCATCTATACTTTTTAAATGGTGAAGATGTTTGCATTTGCATATGACAAGAATAAAGAGGACTCAAACAGCAAAGAAATCAACAAAATCAGAAGCAGGTCAGAGGTGGAGAATTTGCATTAGAATTATTCATCTAAACTTTGCAAAATGATAGTGGATACCTTAAAACCAAATTTAGAAAAAATAATTATCTTTTTTATATAATTGAAAAATAATATTTTAAAAGACTTTCAACATACTTGCACTGAACCAGCAATTTAGTATTTTTATCCATAATTATTGGTAGGAATTTTAAAAGTCTATTTAAAAAAAAAAATATCTCCATCAACAATAGTCTGTTTCCACTTACCAGGCATTTTATAAATGGAACTATAGTCAAAGGGACACTATGTGGGGGACTGACTATTTTTATTAGAAATTGTATAGATAAATTTGTCTTTTTAAAAAATTTTAGGTCCATATTTGAAGTTAAAATTTTTACATTGCAAACAATGAACTGCAATAAACCCAAATATTAATATAAAATATAATTATGATCTTTATAAAATGAAATTGCTCATCAGATTTCAAATGATTCTTCATTGACTCTGATACCTGCCTGACTCCATTATGAAATGTGATTGCTAGAGATAGCTCTGAGAGTGAACCATTCAAACATGTCACCTCCACCAGTAATTAAAAGAGCTCAGATTATAAATGAGTTGTTATGATGCTGCCACATTCAGCCCACTTCTTACATGCTCTGCAAATAAATGAAACTGAAAAGATGAATGTGTGCAATATACTAACTTCTCTCTCTCCCTGATCATAATCGCCTAGGATAACCCTTATCACTTACAGTTCTACATAAAAAAATGCATTAATGTCTCCATGAACACAAAAATCAAAGCAGAGAGATTATTATGTCAAACTAAATAAAATAAATAAAAATCACTGTACTTTTTAACCCTCTGAAAATAGGCAGTTGCCTAAAAAAGAGCAACTGGGCCTCATTGGGCCAGCCACTTCAAGAAAACTATGAACAAATCCAAAACCTGGGAACAGGATGCAGTGTTTTCAAATTCAGCTCCCTTTTGAAATGTTTGTAGCTTTGGACAGGAGAATTTAAGGCACTGCTTTGGTGAAAGAGCACTGGCCAGTCAGAAGCCCTCTGGGCTACTTTTATTTGAGGTCCTCTCCTGCCGCCTCCTTCAGTTAGCATCAGTCCCTGCTTCTCTCCCTTGCATTTCCCACAGTGCTGCGGAGGGCTGTCCTCACACTCTGAGGTCACATTTTAAGTAGCCAACTCTTTTCCACATTAATTTTCTAAGGTTCATTTTGCTCACAGTTTCTCTAAAAGCCTTTGGATTAGTCAGGTGCTCTCTGTGGCCTAGCGCCACCTATGGGCCAGTAAAGAACTCAGGCAGGGGATGCCACTGGCAGGCCTGTGCGCTGCTGTCCCTGTTGAGCTCTTGAAATGCACCCAGGGAGACTGAGGGGGAACTGAGCAATCTTAGGAAATTTAACCAAACGAAACAAAAAACCTGTACTTGTTACCATTATTACCAAATTTTACAATGCATCTGGAAAAGCTTGGCTAAATGTATCTATTTTATCAATCGTAAATTGTATGAGAACTGAATACCAAAAAAAGTACCCTAAAAGTTTATACTTAAAGAGATCTTTATTTTATATTTTTTTATTAATAGTTTCATTTTGATTATATGTTCAAATACTATTTTGTGGGTAGTGAGTAAATGCTATTGAAATTCACCTATTTCTTGTTAATTTTTTAAATATGGCTAACTAGGAAATAATTATATTGTAGCTCCTACTACATTGATACAGAAGAATGCTTGTCCTGTCAAGACAGACTTTGCCTTGTGGAGCTGCTCCACAGGAAGTCTGACAATTTATCTACAGTCATTATCAATACATGTCACCTAGCAACAAGACCCACTTTTCCAGCATAGCTGCAGTCTGAGGTCTTAATTGTATTTATATGCAAATGTAACCACTATAGAAAAAATGCTTGTGTATTTTAATTTTTTTTCTGCTAAAATATGTAGGGCATAATAAAGTATTGATGTATAATGAATACACCTGCTCAAACTGGTGTATTTCCACATTAAAGTTTGATTTCATTTTCAGATTCTTGGGTGCAGAGGGAAGCAACCTGTGTGTGCCTCTTCAGTCAGTCCTTACTGGAAACTGTCTTTGGTTGGAGAATGCAGGGATATCTCCACTACCTGAAAACACTGATTATTGTATATCAGATCATGCAAAAGCTGGGATCATATCAAAAACATGAAGTTAAGAATAAATCAAAAGGGAGGGACAAAGTAACCTTTGTCAGGTCTACACTTGTTTGAGAAACATCAACCTGTCCTCATCCCAAATTCTCTTTTTAAACATATGTCTAAATAATGCAGAGGAGAATTAAAGTTTTAAATCTTGGCAAAATAATGAGAAGGTCGAGAACTGCAGAATCCGTCCCCACCCCTGGGCTGATGCTGGTCTTCTGCTCTGAGGCCTGTGACCTGGGCTGGGGAGGCGGCAGCCCACAGGCCAGGTGCAGGGGTGAAGTGGTGGTGGCCTTTGATGTGCTGGCCCCCATGTGCCCTTCTGCTGATTTGTGTCTTCACTTAATAAAAAATGCGCAGGACTCAAGCTGTTGACGCTGCTGGCATCTGTTACAGATTCATTTCTACTGACAGCACGCTGCTGCCGGCAAACACGCTGTCTTTTTATCATCAAGATGCTCAGCCTGGCCTGCCTGGCCTCCTCCTCCTCCACCCCATACTCCAGTTCCCTCCATTCCTTCTTCCTCAGAAGCCCTGCCTTGAACTCTGCTGTCAACAGCAAATAGAATGAAGTGTGTATTAGAAGTTGCCTAATTACAGGTGAGGGTGGAAGGCCCTTGAGCAAGACAGCAGGCCCCGAGTTATGTTGTTAACCTCTCCTGTTTCAGGCATTTGTTGAGGGCCATCAGAGCCTGCGTGGAGAGCAAGAGCAGGAGTGGACACTAGGCCCAAGTTACCAGTGACTCATACTTTCCTGAGTGACAGTTCGGTGGGCCTGCTAGTGAAGCAGTGCCCGCCTGCCGTCTAGTCTGATGGCAGTTCTGCCAAGATTCCCCCTGAGCTGTGCTTAAAATCCTAGGACGAGCCTTTTTATGTTCCAATGTCTGTGGCCACTGGCACCTGTCTTGTTCTGTGTGTGGCTGTGTTTACGATACGTTTGAAGCCACTGTCCTTTCACACTTAGAGGGAGAGTTTAAAAGTGAGCTTGTGTCTGTGACATCATGGGCTTGATGGTGTGTGTGTGTGCGCGCTTGTGTGCGCGCGCGCACGCTCATGTTCCTGTTTGTGTGTATCCTGCGTAAACAGAGAGGACGTTTGGAGATGTCAAATCATTTCACTTTACAACTAAACTGAGAGTGCCCAAAGGTTGTCAGTGTGGTTGGAACTTTTTCAAAAAGGGTGTATGAACGTGTCTAAGGGTAAAGCCCGAGTCTGAGGGAATGTGCCTGCAGCTGGCTCCAAGTCATCAGCTAATGGAGACTCAAACAGCCCACCTCCTGCCAACAGGGACAAGCGTCTCAGAGGAGTGTCCCCCCTTCAGAGGAGGTGCGTTCCAGGCCTTCCTTTACCGCCACGAAGATGGGATTTGAAGTCTTCATCCCACAAATAACCCATGGACCAAGATGTGAACACAAAGGTGCTCTGACGTGATTGCCACAGGATGGCTCCGTCTGGTGTCTTACAACAAATCCACATGAGATCATTGTGACGCTAATGTGCCTTCCCAGTCATATGGCTTTGGAAACCTCTGGGCGACAGGCCATTCAGTAGGTTAAATAAAAACTGCCCTGTCCATGATGAATTCATAGCTCAGTTTTTGATTTCTCATTCATGAATTGATTTAATATTTTTCTAAATGTAGGCAAATATTATTTGACATGATCTTTTGTTCCATAATTACTACCAAAATACAGTTTTTGCTTTTCTAATGATTAAATTTTCCATATGTCTATAGTGGCACCACATTCAATTGCAGTTCGTGAGGAAATACATATTCAAATTTTATTTAATTTGTCATATTAAAATATAGTTTCAGTTTACTTATTAATTTTGAGTCACATATTGACCAGGATGGAAATCATTCATTATCACTTTTTAACATTCTGGAAACTCCATTCATTGAAAATGAGACTGATTTTTAATCACAGTGCGTCATTGAACACTTATCTGAGTGACATATAAATAATGAAATGCAGTCTGAAATTTGAGAGTAGATTATATCAGCTGGAGAAGCTGTGTAGACATGAAGAGAAGTAGAACCATCAAAGATCACAGAGATGTACTGATTGATATCTGTAGAGTTGGGAGCGGCCGTGGTGTCATTAGTTCTGTGTGCACTGAAGGCTTCCGGGGAACCCCGTCACATGCCACAAGTAAGCTCTCTCTGCAGCTTCTCCAGTGGTGTCCGCTGACCTGCTGTCGCAGGGTCATCGTGTGGCTCCACCTGTGATCTGCAAGTCCACGTGAGCTATCAGGACATAAGAGAAAAACAGGACCCCGGGAGGAAGGGAGAGTTTGCTAATTGAGAACAGCCCACTAGGGCTGGGGATGGGGAGAGCCATAGGAATCTGGTGGGAGGCACTTTTTGGTGAGCATCTCTTGTAAGTTCAGGTGGAGAAACTTGGCGGGATGGGGCAGAGGGCCACATGCACCGGAGCCTGGCGCTTGCCTCCAGGGGATCCTATGCTCATCTATTCAGGATGAGATTTCATTCCCTGAGAAATTCTTTAAGATTAGTGGCACTAAGTCTCTAGATACAGTGTTCAAATTAAACTGTGGCTCCATAGAACAAAGGTTTATAAAGGAAGCATTTTTCAAAAATTGGTGAGATCTTACCACACACACGTAAATTGGATAGTCTGGTGGAATCTTGGTAATTTATTCAACTTTGCTTAATTTTCAGCCTTTAGATGGTTTTCTGATCGATTGACTGATTATTTGATTGACTTTGTGGCACTAGGAATTGACCCCAGGGCCTTACCTTCACATATGCTGGGCAAGTGCACTACCATTAAGCTGCACCCACAGACATTTTCAAAAATTTATTGTGAGACAAAGTCTCTTTGTGCTACCTAGACTGTCCCTGAACTTGCCAAATTCCTACCACAGTCTCCTGAGTAGCTGGAATTATAGGTCTGTAACTAACTAGAATTTATCTGATTTTTTTAAAAAAAACTAGCTTATATTTTCATTTGCCATTATATGAAAATACCCACAAACTATTTTGAAATGAATTCTAATATTCTATTACTTCTGTTTAATTAATTATATTTCTAATTTTTACTTTTAATTGACATTTAATATTTGTACTTGTTTAAGGGGTACAGTGTGATCACTCAATACATGCACACGATGTGCAGTGATCAAATTAAGGTAATCAGCATTCTTTCTTCTGGAATATTATCGATTCTTTATATTAGAAGCCTCTGAACTCTTCTCTAGACATTTTGAAATAAAATTAACTCTTGTAGGCTACAGCTATCCTAATGAGATTCAAAATGTTGAAATGGCTCCCTTCTATCTAATTGTATTTTAGTATACACAATCCCTTCTTTCCCCACCCCTCTCTCCCAAATGTTCTTTTTAGATTTTTTATTGATGCATAATAGATATAATTGTGGAATTATGGTGGCATATTCAAATGATTTGATTCCGGTGTAAAAAAACAGTTAATTCTTTTCCTCTTTTCTCTATACATACTGATAAATAGACACATGCTTATTTTTTTATTTGGAATAACACTGTACAAAAACTTTTGTCTATTTTTATTTAAAATTGGATCAATACAATTTCCTTATTTTGTTGAAAATTTTAAAATCACTTGAACCATTTATAATTCCATTTTATTAGAAGTATAATTTAAATAATTATCTATTCGTGCATCAATTTATTTTTTTCATTTATAAATGTGCTTCATTGAACAAAATAAAAAATAGAACAAGATAAGTTTCTTTGGTATAGATTCTTAAAACTGTCGAGGGTTACAACATGTAAGTGTTCTGGATTTTGTGGCTAAAGTATTTTTCACTTTGGTATGATGCAAAATTAAACTCTTAACCATTGTGAATAAAATCATGCTGAAAAGTATCTTCAGGAAAAGTACTGTGAGGTGTTCATTATTTTTGCACAGATGTATATTTTAGAGTATTGTGCATGACTTTTTGCATCATGAGGTGTAGAAATTGTTATCCCTTTCACTGAGGCACATTTTCTGCACACTTGTATGTTCTGAAAGCCGTCAAACCTGTGATAGTGAGAACGCCAGTGTTAGTTCTTTTAAACACAACTACAATACAATCTGCCACGACCATCATGTTAAATTCTAAATAAAGGCCACTGTACTGCACACATAAGTCAACTTATTTATACTCCTTTGTTGTCTCCTTTAAAGCACTGCAGATGGTTCCTTTAACTGTGCCGTAGAACTTCCTCCAGAGAACACAACACCTACACTTCGATATTCTGGTCTTTCTACTTCTATTTTCAATGCAATATAAAGAAGAATTCTGTTGCTTTAATTTCCTCCCCTATACTTAACAACCTCAATAAAAGGTAAACCAGGCAAAGGTGCAACTTAGAAACTCAAGGGAAAAATCAGAGAAAATACAACTGTGCCATAAAACCTACTCTTTTATTGAATATCATCTGTTATCTTTATAAGGCCAAGAGCTTTTATTTGTTTATGTCTTCCATCACTAATCTTGTTGTTTTAGGTAGTTCTTGAAGTAAGTAGCTCTGTGGAGCCTGGTGGAAGAACCTGTTAGTTGACTATTTGTGATTGGCATTCTACCCCACACTTGGTTTGGTTGTGAGCAGGTTTGCTGATGCTATTGTTAAGAAAATATGTGTGCAGCCAACAAGTTGAGAACAAGTCTTTGCGAGCAATCCTTTTGGGTGCTTTAGTCTGGTGAAGATAAAGCTGTAAGATAGTTTTCAAAGCAAGACACATATAAATTTTGTTGAGGGGAGCAACATTTTTCCAAGTGGTAAAAAGTTCCAATAATCTCCAATGACCTGTCAACTAGGCAGTTGAGAAACAGTGGTGCGGGAGGCCACGTTCTTGGCACTTGGGGCACCTTGAGAAGCCGTGAATCAGATGCAGGTGAATGCAGACAAGGAGAACATGCAGACTCTGGTTCGGGTAAAATTGAAAGATGCTGAGAACAGGCCTTTCAGAGAAACACAGGCTTGTTATTAGAATTTGTGAGATAAGAAGACAAATATATTCAAAACAGTTATTTGCTTAGGTGTTTCAGTTAATACCAGTAAAACTATGATGGAATTGATCGGTGATGCATAGGCCACTCTTGGGCACCAGGAAAACTTGAAGTGAATTGAAAATGTTTTAAGTCAACTTTATGCTCATCATTCAGAAAACTGAAATGTGGAAGAAATGCGCCAGTTGTCCCTGCACATACCAGGTGGGTGCTGTCTCACCTTCCAAATCTGACATTAGCAAGGGCTAGTGCTGCCTAGGTCCGGGCTCTGGATGGTACCTGAACTGTTCCTTCTGTGGCTCTACTTTGACACCTAATATAACTTTGAAGAAAATGGGCACTGGTAAGAATGAGTGTGACTTCTAATCCGGTGGTGGAGAGAGACGTTTTAATATGCTCAGTAACGTAAATGAAGAGCATATCAGGGTAAAGCCACTGTTTTACACTTCTGTGTTTTTAGAGTGGTGCACAGATTACAGTGGTGAAATGTGTGCAGTTATCTCTAACAGCAAGACAAGTGCCTCTCGGAGCACCTGAGAACCATTGAAAACCCTCAGAGGCAGGGAAACGGGGATGCTGATGGTAAGAGTCAGCACTGAGATGCCGTCTGTCCCTTGGTCCTCACAGCAGCCACTGGAGGAAGCCACCAGTGTTAGTCCTGGTGATGCACAAGCAGGAAGCTAGAGGGACCAAAGGGCCTTCAGATGGCCCAGCCCCGGCTCTGCCCCTTCACCGAACACATGGCATCCCGCAGTGATAATGCACTTCCTCTGAATTGACACGTTTTATCAAGGTTGACAGATAAAATACCAACAGAAATTTTAATTTGAATTTCAGGTGAATAGTGAAAGGGAAATACACTCAAATTTTATTCTTTGCTTATTCTGACAATTGAATGTTTTGAATGTCCTCTCTTCTATTTGCTACCTAAATCTCAGCAGAAGTCCGCTAGGCAATTATCAGAGCTTCCTTATGAAAGATAAAGAAGTTGGAGGTTAAAATGTACAAATAACCATCTGAGGTTTGCACAGATCTTGCCATATGAAATCCCAAAATCCATCCATTTTCCAGTTATCCCTAAATATTAATGGAATATTACTATTTTGTGGCTTTTGCTATAAAATGGAATTATTATTATTACTATTATTATTATTATTTTTTTTTTTTTTTTTTTTACCAGGGATTGAGCCCAGGGGCACTTAAACACTGAACCACATCTCCAGCTCTTATTTTTTTTTTTTTGAGATAGGGTCTCACAAAGTTGCTAAGGCCTCACTAAGTTGTCGAGGCTGGCTTTGAACTTGCAATCATCCTGCCTTAGCCTCCCAAGTCACTAGAATTACAGGTGTGCACCACTGTACCCAATGGGAAAAATTGAAATTCACATAGACAGATACACATGCATTTGTGAATTAGCTCCGATATCCTCACTGAAGTTTTATAAATTTTCCTTTTATGTATAAAAGACTATTATTTTGTGTTTAGTGCTATGTCCTTCCCACCAGTGTATTTTTCAAATCTCTCTTTCAAGAAATGAGAATAAAAAGTAAATGAAAAATTTTCTCTGTCATTTTTCTACATTTTTGATTGTATGTCTTACACCATTATTACAAAATAAAAAGATGGCAATACTACAATCACTGATTTTTTTTTTTTAATTATCATACAAATCTTAGCAGCACTAAGCTTCTAATGTCCCTTGATCTGTAATGAAAAAAAAAAATCATGGGACCCAATTTCATGTCTTATAAAATACTTGCATTTTATTTGGTCTTTGTGAAGACACAAGGCTTCAGCTTCGAGATTTTTTTCAATCAGTCTGTTGATCATTGATCTATCATCTGCCTCCGTGATGAATATATCAAGATGAATCTGAACTGAGGTGCACAAAACTGATTTAGAGTTAGTTCCATACTAATCTATTTTCCTCTACTGATAATTGGTAATGGAATTACACATTGAAAACTTAATTTTACCCCTAAAGGTTTCTATGAATCTACAATAGTTCTGGTTAGTTTTTTTTTTCTTTTTTCAGTACTGGGGATTAAACTTGGGGCCGTGAGTGTGCTAGCCAAGTGCTCTACCACAAAGCCATGTCCCCAGCCCTGAATTTACAATAGTTGTGAATTATTAAGAAGAATATAATTATTTCTGGCATAATTTATTTAAAACACATGCAGAAAATCCTGCCATCAAAAAAATTAGGTTGTGAGTAATAAATGATACTACTAATTTGGAATAAATTATTTGCAATACCTATGGTTCCTATGTATTATTTAAAAAAAGACACTTCAATTCTGTGTTGCTTAGATCTGAGCTCATGTGCTCTTGGAAGCCGTCTGATGCAGTGCACTAGGAGCTGGGGAATGGACACAGGGGACGCAGGTGTGTACTTGCACACAGAGCCACAGAAGGGAAGGTATGCATGCTGTAGCTCTCAGTGTGCGGCAAATCGTACCATCAGTACAGAGGACGTGCCTGCTGGCAGCTGGAGGGGATATAAGACAGCAGTAATGACAAGTGACCAGCACCAATGTGGTGTTTGTTATAGGAATTACGCTTTTGAGTTTCAATGGGGCTCTACACAAAGAGTTAATCTACATTCTTTCAGCATTTTAAAAATTGTATTGAAATAGCTGAATTTTCTTATACTAGCCGTTAGCTGCCCCACACTTGTTCTTTTTTTAAAAAAAAATTTCGTCTGGGGGCTGGGGATGTGGCTCAAGCGGTAGCACGCACGCCTGGCATGCGTGCGGCCCAGGTTCGACCCTCAGCCCCACATACAAACAAAGATGTTGTGTCCGCCGAAAACTAAAAAAAAATAAATATTAAAATTCTCTCTCTCTCTCTCTCTCCCTCTCTCTCTCTCTCTCTCTCTCTCTCTCTGTCTCTCTCTCTCTCTTTAAACAAAATTCATCTGTATTTCTTTTTTTAAATATTATTTTTATTGGTGCTACTTAGTTTTACATGACAGCAGAAGGGATTTCAATTCATTGTGCACAAATGGAGCACAGCATTTCAATTCTCCAGTTGCACACAGTGTAGAGACGTGCCATTTGTACAGCTATACATGTACCTAGGTAATGATGTTCATTTCATTCCACCATCTTTCCTACCCCCACTCTCCCCTTTGCCCAATCCAAAGTTCCTCTGTTCTTCCCATGCCTCCGCACCATAGAATCAGCATCCACTATTCAGAGGAAGCATTCAACCTTTGGTGTTTGGGTTTGGCTTACTTCACTTAGCATAATAGTCTCCAACTCCATCCATTTCCTTTCAAGTGCCATACTTCTGTTCTCTTTTAATGTTGAGTGTATATTTACCACCATTTCTTTATCCATCCATCTGTTGATGGGCATCTAGGTCGATTCTACAGTTTTGCTATTGTGAATTCAACTGCTATATACACTGGTGTGGCTATGCCACTAGAGTATGCTGATTGTAAGTCCTTTGTGTATTGACTGAGGAGTGCGATAGCTAGGTCAAATGGTGGTTCCCTTCCGAGTTTTCTGAGGAATCACCACACGGCTTTCCAAAGTGGTTATACCAATTTGCAGTCCTATCAGCAATGCTTGAGTGTACTTTCCCCCAACATCTTCTCCAACACTTATTGTGGTTTATATTCTCGATAACTTCCATTCTGACTGGGGTGAGATGAAATCTTAGAGTAGTTTTGATTTGCATTCCTCTACTTACTTAAGATGTCGAACACTTTTTCATATATTTGTTGATCACTTGTATATCTTCTTTTGAGAAGTGTCTATTCAGTTCCTTGGCCCATTTATTGGTTGGGTTGTTTATATTGGGGGTATTAAGTTTTTAAGTTCTTTATATATCCTGAAGATAAGCATTGTACCTGAGGTGCATGTGGTGAAAATTTGCTCCCATACTGTAGGCTCTCTCTTCTCCTCAATATTTTTTTTTCTTTTGCTGAGAAGAAGCTTTTTAGTTTGAATCCATCCCATTTATTGATTCCTGATTTTAATTCTATATAGGAGTCTTGTTAAGGAAGTTAGGGCCTAATCCAACATGATGAAGATGTAGACCAACTTTTTCCTCTAACAGTTGCAGGGTCTCTGGTATAATTCTTAGGTACTTGATCCACGTAGAGTTGAGTTTTATGTAGAGTGAGAGAGAGGGGTTTAATTTCATTTTGCTGCATATGGATTTCCATTTTTCCCAGCATCATTTGTGGAAGAGGCTATCCTTTCTCTAATGTATGTGTTTGATGCCTTGCCTAGTATGGGATAACTGTATTTATGTGGGTTGGTCTCTGTGTCTTCTATTCTGTACCATTGGTCTACATGTCTATTTGGTGTCAATACCATGCTGTTTTGTTACTATTGCTCTGTAGTATAGTTTAAGATCTGGTATTGTGATGCCTCCCGCTTCACTTTTCTTACTAAGGATTGCTTTGGCTATCATGGGTCTCTTATTTATCCAAATGAATTTCATGATTGCTTTTCCTACTTCTATGAAGAATGTCATTGAAATTTTAATATGTATTTCATTAAATCTGTATAACAGTTTTGGTAGAATTGTCATTTTGAAAATATTAACTCTGACTATCCATGAACATGGGAGATTATTCCATCTTGTAAAGTCTTCTTCTATTTCCTTCTTTACTGTTCTGTAGTCTTCATTGTAGAGGTCTTTCACCTCTTTTGTTAGATTGATTCAAAAGTACTTTCACTTTTTTGAGGCTTTTTTGAATGGGGTAGTTTTCCTAATTTCTCTTTCAGGGAATTTAACCTTGTGTATAGAAATGCATTTGATTTATGGGTATTGATTTTATGTCCTGCTACTTTGCTGAATTCGTTTATTAGTTCTAGAAGTTTTCTGGTAGACTTTTTTGGATCTTCTAAATATAGAATCATGTTCTCATCAAATAGGGATATCTTGAGTTCTTTTTTCCTATGCTTATCCCCTTAATTTCTTTCATCTGTCTGATTGCTCTGGTTAGAATTTCAGGGACTTTATTGAATATAAGTGGTAAGAGAGAGCATCCCTGTCATGTTCCACTTTCTTATCGGGAATGCTTCAAATTGTTCTCCATTTAGAATGATGTTGGCCTGGGGTTTAGCATAGATAGCTTTTATAATGTTGAGGTATGATCCTACCATGTCTAGTTTTTCTAGTGTTTTGAAAATGAAGAGGTGCTGTATTTTATTGAATGTATAGTTCCACATCTATTGAGATAATCATATGATTCATGTCTTTAAGTCTATTGATGTGATGTGATATATTTTTTGATTTCAGTATGTTGAAACAACCTTGCATCCCTGCCCACAGTTGTTTTTACCCATAGGATCGAAGGCATAGTGTCCTTGTAGATACAGGAATATGACAGTTGTGACATTATTTATCTATAACACATTAAGACAGTGACCAAATGTCTTCATCAGAGAAAAACAAATTCAAGAAGCTTGGGTTACTCCCCCAGAGTTGGTTTAACTTGTGGCTCCCTTGATTCATCATGAGCCTTTCACTTTTGTAGGGGTGGTCCAGTCTCTGCTCTGACAAGACTCCCTGAGCCTCGCGAGCCCCGCTCTGGATATAAACAGACATCCTTGTCCTTGTTTGATGCCCTGTTAACCTTTCAAATAATAGTACAATAGATTAACATGGTCCCGCCTCAACCTAATGTTTGTTGGAGTTGTCAGCATTTCTCAGAATAATGATCTTAAATAACATGAGCTGCACATCTTAAAAGTCTGACTTTGAGAAAGTCAACTAGATACCTTTTTTTTGTTGTAGTTTCAGAATATTACAAAAGTGAAGAAGTTTTATAATACTATTTTGATTTCCAAATCTTTAAGTAAACTATTGAAATGTGGACCTGTGATTTAGAGGTGAATTAATAAATATATGTGCTAATATGTAAGTGAATTGATATATGTGCATGCAGTGATTTATACTTTAGGTTGAGGTTTTTATCATTTCTTTCTTGTTGGTTAAGTTACACAAAAGAGCTAGTTCTCAGGTGTGTCATGTGAGGTATTTTACTTTTAACCTCTTTTCCAATGTTATTATGATGACATTATTTTACTGCAGGACTCATTTTGCTTTTTTGATTTTGACTCAGGATCTTTCTATGGCAAATTTATTGAATCATAGCAAATTTTCACCCAGTGTTCAGCACAACTTCAAATAGTTCATCTGAAAAAAAAAACACACACACACAAAAACTAGGTTTATGTTTTTAAGTTTTACTTTTTCCTTGAGATTTTCCAACCACAGCAAGCATTTGTCAAAAATTAGAAAGCTGTTTTTTGATCTTCTGGAAGCTGATGCCCATTTCCTGCCAGTGCACCCACAGCTTTATGGTCCTCGAAGCACAAGGGGGGCCCAGGGTCGAGCATATGGTATTGCAAATCTACCTACAATTTTGAAGTCCTGGGACCGCAGTCTTCTATCCAGGAGGAGGACACGGGCAATGAGACCCAGGTCCATGGTGAGGATGACTCAGGGTCAGCTCCGGGCAGAAGTGGGGAATAACAACAGTGGCCACGAGTCCTTCAACCTGCGGGGCCCGGTGGCCCAGCTCACTTCCTAAGGCCCCTTCTTCCTTTCTCCTCCATCCCTCCCCACGAGGACCTGCTCACCACGGGGTTCAGCACCCCAGGGAGATGTGGGGCCTGTGCAGTTCCCTGCTCCTTTCCTGGGCGTCTTGTTCCAAAAGGGCTGGGCCTGTGATTTTGGGACGAGGGCCTCGGCTGGGCTGCAGGTGTCCGTGAGCAAGTGGGTGACGTCCCCAGTGCAGGCAGAGGAGGTGCTTCCAGAAGGAGTCACCACCGCCTGGTTGGTCTCAGCATGTGGAGGTAGAGGCTGGCTACCCACAATCTCTGTTCAAATTATGGGCAAAAAAAAAAAATGAAAATCTGGTGCTTTTAATGTTAGAAAGAGCAACAGTGCATAGCTAAATTGGCACGTCTACCATCTTCTGTAGGGAGCAGGTTTAATTCTGAGTCAAAGCAAGGTTGACTCTGGGCTAAGGATGTGCAGTTCTCAGAGATGGGACTCATGTGGCGCTAGTCATAGCTGGACACCAGGAGACAGAGGACAGGAGGCCTGGCGCGGCACCCCGTGGAGGAAAAGGCTCTGGGGGCATTCCTGGCGTGCCTGGCCAGCCGCACTGTGGCCTAGAAGAGCTGAGTTCCAGAATGTGGAAAGGCCAAGGCTAGCATGGCCAGAGGAGAGGCCAGAGGAGAGGAAGGGCAGGTGAAGCCCAAGCAGCCCCTTGCACACGGCAAAGAGTGAAAAGTGGTGCCCATCCTCTCTCCAAACCAAAATGGAGTGGTCTTGGAAGGAAGGGGGAAGGCATGTGGGGTGGCTCACAGCTGGAGTCTGCCCTTCTGTACCCTTCTGGCCTGGCCTGTTCTGCCCCATCCCAGCCACAGCTAAACCTCCAACGTAGATGTGTGAAGAGTCACCTGATCCTGCCACTCTCCTCGCAGAATTCTGTGCAGTTCCTGCTGGACAAAAGACAATATCCAGATACTTAGTGGGTTCCGGGCCATCCAGTGTGGCCCCAATTCATGCCAGGCTTTTCTGGGGTCAAGGACCTCCCACCCGTCTTTTTCCATCAAACCCTTGGCTGCTCGCCAGGGGGCCACCTGGGTTCCTTTTCTCAAAATGTCTTTCCTCTGTCCTCCATCTGCAAACAATTCCGGGACATAAACTCCAGGCACCCTGCAGTAGTTTCCAAGACTGCTCTGGCATTAGTGTTGAAATTCCAAACACTTTGAATGGACGTCTCTTCCTGTCACCAGGTGCTGCTGATGTGACGAGAGTGAACTGCTTCCCAGTGGGTTAGATAAAATGTGAACAGGCTGATTTGATCAGCTCCTGGGTGGTCAATAAACTCCACTGACCAGCTTAGAAAAGTGCTTTCTTAAAACCGTGTTTGGATGTGGACTGGGCAATCTCCATACTCATGCCAGGAGTGCTATGTGGTAAAGCCACATGCAAGCGTCTGAGGTGAGCTATTATATGTGAAGGGTATTTGAAAAAGAGAAAAGGCAGCAAAAGCGCTAGATGAATGAGATGAATGAGGGTCTTCGTAGAAAGAGATGAAAGTTTACTCCCCATATTCCATGAAGTCAGTGTGCATGGGCTCTGGTACAACCCATCAGCAAACTCCAGAGGGTGAACTCAGTTCCAACAGCAGCACACTCTGAGGAGCAGGGGTTAAAGGACCATGACTATGAGAGGGCACCTGGAGAAGATGGAACTAAATATGCTCTTCATGCAATCAGGAAATACGTGAAGGAAATGCTTCATTCCAATGCTGAATAAGTTAATAAAGTGAAACGATGGCATAGAAGCTCTTTCTATTCCCCAAGAGCATCCCCTGCCTGGATACCCAGTGCCCTGGGATCTGGCATCCCTGGAGCGGGAGTTGTTCTGTCCACGTCTCTGCCTTGTTAGAATCACCCCAGGCCATTATCAACCATTCGGCATTGCCTTTCTATCTAAGGATTATTTAATTCACAGACTTTTAAAAGTCTTTTAAAAAATGTCATTAAGCATGGGCATTTGATCATGTTATTTAACAAGTTGGGCTTCACGTGTGTATCTACTGTTCTGTGCACTGTGGTTCAGCCGTACGTTTAGGTGGATTTGGTGCCCATTCCCACGGCTACTCTTATAAAAATTAGGATCGTTTTCTTCAGTTTTTCAAGTAAATGATATGCAACTGTAAAGTGACTCTGCACATTTCTCTGGTTGTTTTAAAATATTTACAAGTCCGACAGCAGCCACGCGTTGGGTGCCCAGGTCCGCTTCATGCTGGGAACACCATCAGTTAGTTCCAGGATGATTGCTTGCTCTTGAGAGGGTTAACACAGTGTATTGACCCAGGAGGGAAGCGTCACTTAATAATTGAAATTAATCTGTGTCGTGATTGTTGGCTCGTAGCTGCCGCCATCCGCTCGCTCACGGGGAGCTCCTCAGGTAGGATTCAGGTGTTGCCTTCGCTCCCCTCCTTGTGTTCTTAAGGCAGCGAAGTCCCTTTAGAATAATGATACAGAATCCACATCATTTTCTCAAAAAGATACTGTAGTATATCTTTAAGAGGATTATCATTCTTGGAATTTGCAATTGGATCTTTTTTGTTACACAATTTTTTTGTGAGTGACATAGATTCCAAAGTTAGGAAAGTGATTTTCAAGAATAATTCCACATCTGTTCTCCTGTTTCCTTCATCATTTCGCCCTCTACCCCCTCTAGATGATGAACTAGACATGCAGTCTGAATGTGCATTAGGCGGGAGTAAGGAAATATGTTCATTTCTGAAATTAAAATGCTAAAAGTATTCTCATATTTTAATATTTGATCTGGGAGCATATCTAAGCATAACTGGTGTTGTCTTCTTGTAAAAAATGATGATCTACATATATTTGTGAAGATGATTAGTAATCGAAGCTAAGTTATACGTAACTAGCAAGTTTACATATGGGCATTTAATTTAGAATGTGCCTTCTGAGACTGATTGGCTCTAGCAATCCACAGTGTCTACAGAACCAAGGTGGAGCTGTAAAGGCAAGCGTGAGAATAAGAAAGGGACTCATGACTGACACTAAGCAGAGAGAAACTCAGATTTAACATTTAATTTAAAAGTACATCGTGCTAACAAGCAAGAATGCTCTCCTTACTCTGGCAATGACGATTGCTATTCCTATCACAATTGGCAGTGTCGTGTGACTGGGATCGACATGGTTTTTAAACTATGGAAACTTTTAATTTCATAACTATGCACTTGTCCGTGACCTAAGCCATTTCCGGCTCTTGGTAAGTTATCATTGTCTTTGCATAGGGCTTTCACAGCTCTGAAGTTTATTTCTAAGGCTTCTTTTGGATTCCTGCTGCTGCCTCCCGTCCTCACTGCCATCGCATGGCGTGACTTCCAGCATGTGCTACGTGGGTCTTGGTTTATGCTAGAATATGATTTATTTTCTAAGTGGAAATTTTATTTATTTTTAGCTGTTATTGGTAATTGATTCTTTTGTGTGTTCTGGAATTAGCAAATGTTTGTTTCAACAAACTTTACTTCATATTTCATTCTTTTACCTAATTGCACAGAAATAACTTTTGGAAAGCAAGCAGTGAAATGACATTAAAGAAACAGCACATTGTTCCTGGGTTGTTTCTGTTTCATCATGAGGATGTACGTGTTCGTTTGGTAAAATCACACACAATATCATTATCTTCTTTCTTTTTCAAATATTTGATTTAGTAAAGTATAAATATTACACTTTGCTTAATGCCTTGTTGATTTCTATACTTATTCTATTTTTTCATATTAACATGTTGGACTAACATATTTCCAAATATTCAATTACACTTTCATTTTTAGAGTAAATGTGAAATAGTCACAAATTATTATTTCAACTTTCACAGAATCTATGTGAAAGCATTTAAATAGTTCACAAATTTTAATCTATTTTTAAGAAAAATAGTTTCATATACATTTTTGACAATGTGTCCTTCAAGTTATAATATCAATGTTAGTTTATAAAATAATAAGAGTATTCAAAAGTAGGTCATGTCATTTTACACTCAAGGGGAACATATATGTAACTATGGTTCATACATGTAACCATGTTGCCTTTAGAAAATCAGTTTAGTAAAGAAGAAAAGGAGGATAAAATGGTCAACCTTTAAAACTAAGTGAATGCATTACCAGAGTTATACATTTCTACCTAAGGCGGTGTCTGCTTCTTTTTTCCCCCCATAGCTGGTTCTACATGATCTTCATATTGTTTATTTGTTCTTTTTAAGTATACACAACAGTAGAGTGTATTTTGACAGATTGTACACACCGGCAGTAGGACTTGTTCTAATTAGGATCCCATTCTTGGGGTTGTATGTGATGTGGCATTTCACTGGTCATGTATTCACATATGATCATGGGAAAGTTAGATCCCATCCATTTTACTCTTCCATCTTCCTATTCCACTTCCCTTCCCTCCATTCCCCTTTGTCTACTCCAATGAACTTCTATTCTTTGTCCTGAACCCTATTGTGTGTCAGCATCCACACATCAGTGAAAACATTCCACTTTTGGTTTCTTAGGATTGGCTTATTTCACTTAGCAAGATAGTCTCCAAATCCATCTCTTCAGCAGAAAAACTCATGGTCATTAATTTTTTAAGACTGAATAATATTCCATTGTGTATATGTACCATGCTTTCTTTATCCATTCATCTGTAGAAAGGCACCTAGATTGGTTCCATAGCTTTAACTATTGTGATGTGGCTATAAACATCAATGTGGCTATGTCACTCTAGTATGCTGATTTTAAGTCCTTTGTCTGTATACCAAGGAGTGGGATAACTAGGTCAAAAGGAGGTTCCTTTCCAAGTTTTCTGAGGAATCTCCATACTGCTTTCCAGAGTAGTTGCACCAATTTTCAGTCCTACCAGAGTGTACCTTTTCCCAACATCCTCACCAACATTTATTGACATTTGTATTCTTGATAATTGCCATTCTGACTGAAGTGAAATTGATTTTCAGTGAAGTTTTAATTTGCATTTCTTTAATTGCTGGAGATGTTGAAATTTTTTTTTTTAGATATTTGTGAACCACTCATATTTCTTCTTCTGTAAAGTCCCTGTTAAGTTTTTTGTTGTTGTTGTTTTGCCCATTTATTGAATGGGTTATTTGTTTTCTTTTTTCTTCTTTTTTTTTTTTTTTTTTGGTGTTAAGTTTTTTGAGTTGTTTATACATCCTGGAGATCAACACTTATCTGAGGTACAGGTGGTAAAGATTCTCTCCCATTCTGTAGATGAAGGCACTAATCACAGCTGGATGCTGGGAGACAGAGGACAGTTTAAGTTCTCTTGAAGTTCTTGATTGTTCCTTTGCTGTGAAGAAGCTTTTTAGCTTGATACCATCCCATTATTGATTCTTGATTTTACTTTAGGGGTCTTGTTGGGGAATTTGATTGCTAAGCCAACATAATGGATATTTGGGCCTATATTTTCTTCTAAGAGGTTCGAGGTCTCTGGTCTAATGCCTAGGTCTTTGATCCACTTTGAGCTGAGTTTTGTGCATGGCAAGACATAGAGATCAAATGTCAATCTGCTACATATAGATTTCTAGTTTTCTCAGCACCATTTGTGTAAGTTTGACTTTCTGTGTTCTATTCTGTTCCACTGGTCTTCACAATTTTTTGGTAGCAATACCATACTGTTTTTGTCACTACATCTCTGTAGTGTGATTTAAGGTCTGGTATTATGATACCTCCTGCTTCACTTTTCTTGCTAAGGATTGCTATGGCTATTCCGGGCCTCTTATTTTTCCTAATGAATTTCAGGAGTGCTTTTTCTATTGTAATGAAGACCATCATTGGAATTTTAATAGGAATTACATGAAATCTGTATAGCACTTTTGATAGTATTGCCTTTTTGCCCCTATGCCTGTCCAGGGACATGGGAGATCTTTCCATCTTCTAAGGTTGTCCTTGATTTCTTTCTTTAGTGTTCTGTAGTTTTCTTTATACAGAGCTTTCACTTCTTTTGCTGGATTGAGACCAAAGCATTTTTTGAGGTGATTGTGAATGGGGTAGTTTTCCTAATTTATTTTTCACCTAATTCATTGTTGGTATACAGGAACACAATTAATTTATGGGTGTTGATTTTATCTTATTACTTTGCTGAATTCATTTATGAATTCTAGAAGTTTTTTGGATCTTCTAAATATATGATCATGTCATCAACAAGCAGGAGTAGTCTGATCTCTTCATTTCTTATTTGTATCCCATTAATTTCTTTCTTTTGCCTACTTGCTCTGGCCTGAGTTTTAAGGACAATGTTGAATAGAAATGGTAAGAGAGGTCATCCCTGTCTTTTTCCAGTTTTTAGAGGGAATGCTTTCAATTTTTCTTTGTTTAGAATGATGTTGGTCTTGGGTTTAACAGATATAGCTTTTACAGTATTGAAGTACATTCCTACTATTCCTAGTTTTTCTAGTGTTTTGAATGTGAATGGAAGCTATATTTTGTCAAAAGGCTTTTCTACATCTATTGAGATAATCATGTGATTCTTATTTTTAAGTCTATTGATATGGTGAATTACGTTTATTAATTTTTGTATGTTGAACCAATCTTGCATGCCTGGAATGAAACCCACTTAATCATGGTGTACTATCTTTTTAATATGTTTTTTATACAATTTGCCGGTATTAAGAATTTCCAGTACACTTATATTTTCAACAGGGATATTGGTCTAAAGTTTTATTTCCTTGATGTGTCTTTGTCTGGTTTTGGTATCAGGGTGATACCAGCTTCATAGAATGAGTTTAGAAGGGATTACTCCCTTTCTATTTCAAGCAATAATTTGAAGAGGATTTGTGTTAGTTCTTCTTTGAAGGTCTGGTAGAATTTGGCTGAGAATCTATCTGGTCTTTGGCTTTTCTTTGTTGATAGGCTTTTGATGGTGTCTTCAATTTCCTTGGTGGAAATTGATCTGTTTAAATTTTCTATGTCCTCCTGATTCAATTTGGGTAGGCCATATGTCTCTAAAAATTTTTTTGATGTCTTCGATATTTTATATTGGAGTATAAATTTTCAAAATAGTTTTCTGATTGTCATCTGTATTTCAGTAGTGTCCATGGTGATATATTTGTTTATCATGGATTTTAATGATTTGAATTTTTTCTCTTTCTCTTGGTTGGCTGGGCTAAGGGTTTATCAATTTTATTAGTTCTTTTCAACAAATCAACTTTTTGTTTTCTTTGCATTTTGTTGATTTTTTTGAATTTTTTTGTTTCCATTTTATTGATTTCAGCTCTGATTTTAATTATTTCCTATATTCTGCTTTTGGTATTGATTTGTTCTTCTTTTTCTGGGGCCTTGAGATGTAACATTAGGTTATTTGGTTACTTCCTATTGTATCTAAACATCATTAATGTAACAGTGCATATATCATTATGGAATAAAATTATAGAGAACAAAATGAATTTATATCAATGTTTTCAAATTTGTCACTATATTTACAATTTTTGTTTATTTTCTCCCTAAATCAATTGTTTTTAAGAACTAGATACCTGGTTTCCACTAGATAGAACTAGAAATTCATCAAGCATTCCTCTGATGTGACATTTTTATGTTTAAATGTTCCCATTTTGTGGAAATTTGTTACTACTGGTTCATGAAATATCCTGCTGAAACCCTTCAGTTTGGTGAGCAATGCTGATATATTTTGCTGTTGTTGTGTTTTTGTGGTTTTTTGGATTGTTGTGTGCTTCTGGTAAAATGTGACCAAGTCAACTCTAAATAATGCACGCCTGTCAATTTGCTGAGTGGGTCAGAAGAGCGGCTGGTTTGTGGAGACTCAGGGCCTGCCCAAGGTGGGCTCCAGAGAGCACTGTGGTCTCAGCCATGAGCAGAAAAGGGGGTCTGTTATGTGGAATTCTGGTTTGAATTTGCATAGAATCTTTCTGGAGGGATCATGGATGTATCCAAATGGCTGGCGTACAGGGAACGGAAGTGGCTTATACAGTGTCTGAGTTCAGGAAAGTTAGTATGGCATTAGGGAGTCTTATGGGCACTGCATGGTTATATTTAGATTTTAAATAGCCACATTACATAATTTGTAAACCGCTTCTAATTCTGTCTTATGGAACCATACTTTCCGGAAGCTGAGTCATTCTTTCCAGTGATGTACAGGGAGGAGCACTATTCTGCCATCAAAAAGATGGTCTCCTGCCACTTGCAGCAATGTGGGAACTGCGGGGTGCTGCGTTGGGGCCAGCAAGCCGGGTGGAGGGATGGAGCCCCGTGCTCTAACTCTTGTGTAGAGTCTGGAAGAGCTGCTTTCACAGTGTGGAGGTGGGCTGGTGCATATGGCAGGGCATGAGCAATAGCAGCTCCCTTACAGTTGGATAGAAGCAAGAGGTTCATTTTATCTCTTTATTAGCAATTGTTTTATGTGTAAAATATATAAACCTAAATACATATGTATAATTCATAAAGCAATACATATAATGTCTTAATTTTACCCGTTTCTGGAATAGGCTTCAAGTGTTTTTAACTGGTAATAGTGGTGGTCCCTTGAAGTTTATGACCAGTTTTGGGCATTGAGGAAGCTCAGAGTGCTTTGGTCCTAGGAACCTCTGGGTTAACACAAGTCTCCAAGAACCTTCCCATCTTCTACTGAACCTGCGTGAGTTTCAGCCTGGTCACTATGTTGCGCCTGCCTGTTCATCAAGATTAGCTATTGAGCTGAGCCCAGGGGTGCCTGCCTGTAGTCCTAGCTACTCTAGAGGCTGGCGTGGGAGAATCACAAGATTGAGGCTAGCCTTAGTGATTTAGTGAGACCAATCTCAAAATTAAAAAAAAAAAAAAAAAAAAACTGAGGATGTAGCTTAGTGGTAAAGTGCCCTGGGCTCAATCCCAGTACCAAAAAAAATAAAAAAAAATAACTAATGTTTTTAAGCATTGTAAATTACAGTTATAACTTACTGCTGATTCAGCTACATATCCTGCCCTGTCCCAAATTTGTGATTCAACTAGACACTTGGAAGTGGCACCCAGGTTTATAACTTCTCGTAGTGTCTGTTCATCATCCTGCATTCGGAACTTCATGTGTTCTTATGTGAGTAATGCTGTGGTTAGTGGTAGGTGAATCCCAGGAAGTGAAACCTGACCAGCGTTCTAGTGCACTGAGCCATAGGTTCTCCTACACCTGGGGAATCATCTGCATCAGCCTGAAGGTGCTGGCACTGTATTTTGGGGTTGCCCATCTTGCCAACGTGGCTGTGGATGCCAGGGTGGGAAAGCAGGGGCCACAATACATCCACTGCTCTCTACCCAAGTCCTTGGAGGATGAGCCACTCTTCCAGAGTAAAGTGCTTGCTAATTCTTAAAAACCTAAATATGTAAACAATAGGTGTGTTGGCCTTCAGGGGACTGTTAGTTCACACTAGATCTAGGAGGCATAAGTGTCCTCTGCCCTCTCTACTGTATCAAACTGGCCTGGGAGATACTGGAACCTTCTGCTGTGCTCCAGGAGGGGAGACAGAGTTCACTGTTCACACCTGCTGGACGTGCATTCCCGGGGCAGCAGTGGACACTACTCCAGAAGGGTATTCCCAGAGGAGAGGGCACTCTGAGGGCCACCACTGGAGCTGGGCACACCTGAGTGCAGGGCTCTTGATTCTTCGTGTACCAACGTCACTTCCTTTATTTTTAAAGTCTGGTGTCCTCATCCTCATTTCTCAGATGAGGCTCAGAAGGATAATTAACTTTCCAAAGTCCATGGAGTCATTCAGTGGAAACCATCAGGATTCAATTACCAGACTTCTCGGCCCCTGAGGCTATTATTTTTCTGTTATCCCAAATTGCTTGAGAGTCCTAAACAAACACCGCCATTTGTGAAGCTAGAGAATTCTTGCATCTATACACGCTCTGAACATCCAAGTCAAAATACTACCATTGAGTGTTTTTGAGTGCTATAAGTTTTGCTTTTTAAAACATGGATGATTTAGGTGAGCCAGTTACTGTTTAAGTAGAGTTAGAATTTTTATTTGATGATTATAAATAGAAAACAAAAGAGAAAGAAAATCCAACATGATGTAATCGTGCCAGTAAGATGTCTCCTTAAAGCGAGGTTGACATCAACAACTCAAAATACACAGACCATGGAAGGAGACAGCCCCTGCCAATGGGCCATGGCCCAGCTGGGGAGTGGCCGGGGTGGGTGGGGCCCCTGACAGCTGGCTCATGCTTCCCCATGACACATGCCCAAGGAAGAAGTCAAAGTCCCCGACATCACGTGCCCGAGAAGGAAGCTAATCATCCCAGCAAACGCTTGCGATTTGAATCAACTCAGAGGGAGCAGCTGTATCTCAGATCTAAAAATGGCCCCACACTCTGTTTCATTGGCCTCCATTGGATACAAGTGAAGTCAAACAGCTTTTCTGTGTTCAGTCTGCTTCTCTTTGTCCCCCAGCTCTGGGGAGAGACGTCAGAAGACGCACTGGTGGGAGGGGAATCTGTGCATCCTTGATGGAGAAGCCCTACCTCCCAGGGTGCAGTTATTTAGGCCACTCACTTAGTAGCTTCTGAAGCCCACTTCTTTCTCCTCCCTCTCCCCTCCCCACTCCCCGCTACCCCTCCCTGATCTAGATCTAGCCCTTGATTCCTGTCCATTATTAATTTAAATCTCGACTTCTGTGATTGCAGTCTGGAGTTGCAGAGTTTTATTGGCTAAAAAGACAGGCTTGACTAAAGCCAAGAGTTACGGATACTCTCCACCTCTGGTCTCTGGGTACCTGGCAGGATCTGGTTTTCCACGGAGTAAGAGGATGCTGGGGGCCATGAGGAGAGGAGGTGGAAGCCCAGGTGGGCTGCTGGTGGTGGAGGACGACTGCAGGGGGGAGTGCTGTGTGCAGTTAGTGTCACAGGCAGACTGGCTTCTAGCTGTCATGTGGGGTTTAGGGCTTCAGGCTCCTGAAGATGGAGTGTTGGTGCTGAGTGCCTTCCCTGCAGAGAACTCCTAATGCCCCCCATCCCCAGTGAAAGGCCAAATTCAAGCTTAAACACCACTTTCCAGTAACAGGAATAGCTAGGACAAGATACCGTCTTTGCCTCCACTGAGTAGAAAATAGAAATGACCCCTTTCCGCCTTTTCTCTGGTTTGGGATTCCTCATGCTGCTTGTATGTTCTGGGAATCCTAAAATAGAGAATATAAAGAGGGCTTAGGCAAGTGGCCCTGGTCCACAAGCAACTAACAAGAGGAGAAGCCTCACCAAAGTGAAGGGTCTTCACAAACCCCTTGTCCTTCCACTCTAGATCCCAACCCAAGGGACCAAACTGCAGAAATTCACCTAGGACCTTTGGAAGCCAGTGACCTTGAACAAGATTCTGTACCAGCAGCAGGGTGTGAACAAGAACTCTGTCCGTGAAAGACAATTGAGGCTGACAATTGTTACCTCTAGAGCTTAAAGAAATACAGGGCAAAT
Source organism: Marmota flaviventris (assembly GCF_047511675.1). Taxonomy (NCBI): domain Eukaryota; kingdom Metazoa; phylum Chordata; class Mammalia; order Rodentia; family Sciuridae; genus Marmota; species Marmota flaviventris. The sequence goes on from NC_092500.1 coordinate 176,352,446, forward strand.
TTGAAGTGCGAGCTGATGACATATAATAAGAAGGGTTCTGTGGATTTAATAACCTAGAACTATACGCATTTGGGGAAATGATAGACTTCAGTTTTCCATTTTTTTTCTTACTTTGCTATATTATTTACAGTTTTAGCCTTATGAGCTGCATTTCTGCTTTTGAATATATATATTTTTGGTTTTATTTAGGTATAATTTAGTACATAAAGTTATACATATTAAGATGCACAATGTGGTTTGTATGTTGGTGTGTACAGAAATTGTGAAGTTATCACCACAAACAGATTAGCATATCTGTCACCTCACATTGGTACCATCTTTCACAAGTGTGGTGAGAATATTTAGGAGCTGCTCCGTATTTCAAGGATGAAGTACAGAGTTGGTGAGCGGAGCACCGTGCTGACCACTAGCTCTCCAGAGCCCATTCATCTTATGGCTGAAGGTCTGCACCCTGGGCCAGCAGCACCTTCCCATCCACTCCCAGGCTCTGGCACCCACTTCTCTTATTTTACTCTTTCTTCCTTGAGGTTGACATTTTAAGATTCCAGGTATAAGTGAGAGCATTTTTGTCTTTTTATGCCTGGTTTATTTCACTTAGAGAGGAGATGACATCCTCCTTCAGAACCTTCGGGAAGTGCAGAAGGGACAGCGCTCTCTTCTCCAGCAAGCACCCAGCGTGATGAGCACAGGGAGAGGAGGTGGCTCTGATTAGACTTTAACTTAATGCTGCATGTTTAGTTGTGTTGGAAATAGAATATGCATTCCTGAAGCAATAGAGGGAAAATAAATTTAAGGGAAATAATAATAAAGACTGAATAAACATATAAAAAGCACAAAGAAGACTTGTGATTAACAGCACAAAGTAAGGTGTCCAAAGTCTAAACTCATCATTCCAAAACAGCAAAGCTACAAAATTTACTGGAAAAATATAACAGGGGAATGCTAAATAAAATAAACAGGGGAATGCTAAATAAAATAAATATGGTATTTACAGATTAATATCAAATAAGACAAAGTTCCAAACATGACTTCTTAATCAAATAATATTATTTGGGTGGAAGAGAGTCATTATACAGAATCCCAAGGTCTGGTTCTTCAGGAGAGGGATAGCTCTCAATTCGTATTAAGAATTTAACCTTGGTTATGTAAGTCAAAAGTTGATAAAACTTTTAGAAGATATTGATAAATTAATAATTAATGTATGTCATTCTAATGCAACTCTTTTAAAAACTGAAAGATCAATACTAAAGAAATCAATATCAAGGAAATATCAATAGTATAAAAGATCTATAATTTAAAAATCACATATATGTTACTTTAAGAATGCTGTAATATTTTTTCTTTGTTTGAATAAGATTCAAATAATGTGGCCTGGTGTTTACTGTTTGGCTCACATGCTTTACTATTATGTTGACCTTGTGTCTACTTTATTGTGAACATAACCCCAACCCACACTCAATACAGTACATGTTCACTTATTGGTAGAATTTTCATTGTTAAAATAATTTGAGAGTGGCCTGCCTGCACCCAAGAACTTCACATAGGCTCCGAAGTCAACTGACAGCCACACACTGCCCGAGCTGCTCTCTGAACTCATCTTCCAATGCCATCACTTAGCTCCCACCACACGACCCGACAGCCCACCACTGAGAACAGTTAAATTGTGTTTGAATTAAAATATTTCCATCTTGGGCCACTTTTATCACCCTCTTCAGTGGGGGGCAACATCCAGTTTGGAATTCCAGCTGGCCAGGGTGTATACTGTTTATATTGGGATCTGATAACATTGTCCTTCACCTCAAAGGAGAGGTATTGGATCCCAACAGGGGCACTATGAACCTTTAAGATAAAAATGGTAACTCCTTGGATCCACAGTGCTGGAAGGGAAGACACGCAAGCAATATGAAAAGACAAGGGAAGAAAGTGCCCCAAACATATCAAGACACCACATTATTAGAATCCATGGCCAGCACAGCAGAAGAAATTACAGAGAAGGAGTTCAGGAGGTACAAGATTAAAATGTTCTGTGAATTGAAGGATGATATAAGAGAGAAAATACAGGCAGCAAAAGACCATTTTGACTAAGAGCTACATAAGCAAATATAGAAAGAAAAAGATTACATCAATAGGGAGATGGAAATTCTTAAAACAACAACAACAGCAACAAAAACAAAAACAGAAATCCTTGAAATGAAAGAAACAATAAACCAAATTAAAATCTCAATTGGAAGCATCACCAACAGATTAGACCACTTGGAAGACAGGACCTCAGACAATGAAGACAAAATATATAATCTCGAAAAGACTGTAGACAACACAGTGAAAAATGGTAAGAAACCATGAGCAGAACATTCAAGAAATATAGAATAGCATAAAAAGGCCAAATTTAAGAGTCTCTGGAATAGAGAAAGGCATTGTGTTCCAAACCAAAGAATGAGCAATCTATTCAATGAAATAATATCAGAAAATTTCCCAAACATGAAGAATGAATTGGAAAACCAAATTTCAAGAGGCTTACAGGATGCCAAATATACAAAATCACCACAAATCCACACCAAGGCACATTATAATGAAAATGACTAACATACAGAATAAGGAGAGAATATTAAAAGCCAGGAGAGAAAGGAATCCGATTACATATAGGAGGAAATCAATTAGATTATGTGCAAATTTTTCAACCCAGACCCTGAGAGCTAGAAGATCCCGGAACAACATATATCAAATTCTGAAAAAAAAAAAAAAATAAATGGATGCCAACCAAAAATCTTATATCCAGCAAAATTAAGCTTTATATTTGATGATGAAATAAAAACCTTCCATGATAAACAAAAGTTAAAAGAATTTACAACTCAAAAGCCTGCAATATAGAACATCCTTGGAAAATATTTCACGAAGAAGAATTGAAAAACAACCATGAAATTAGCAAAGGGATTTATTACACTAAAGGAAAAATTAGTCAAAGGAAAAACCAAGTCAAGTTAAATACCAAAATGGCTGGGAATACAAATCATGTCTCAATAATAACCCTGAATGTTAATGGCCTAAACATACCAATAAAAAAACATAGAGTGGCAGATTAGATTTAAAAAAGAGATCCAAAAATATGCTGTCTCCAAGAGACTCATCTCATATGAAAAGACACACAAAGACTGAAGATGAAAGGTTGGGAAAAATCATAACCTGCCCATGTACTGTGGAAGCAAGCAGGGGTTTCCATCCTCATATTAAATAAAGTAGACTTCAAGCCAAAGTTAATCAAAAGGGATAAATAAGGACATACTGCTTAAGGGAACCATTCAACAGCAAGACCTCTAAAGAAGAACTAATACCAGTACTCTTCAATTTATTTCAGGAAGTAGAAAAAGAGGGAGCACTTCCAAACTCATTCTATGAGGCCAATATCATCCTGATTCCAAAACCAGGCAAAGACACATCAAAAAAAGGAAACTTCAGACCAATATCTCTAATGAACATAGATGCAAAAATTTCTCAATAAAATTTTGGCAAATGGAAGAGAAAAGTATATCAAAAGTTAGTGCACCGCATTCAAGTGGGGTTCATCCCAGGGATGCAAGGTTGGTTCAATATATAGAAATCTATCACATCAATAGACTTAAAGTTAAGAACCATATGATCATCTCAATAGATGCAGAAAAAACATTCAACAAATGAAAGACCTCTATAACAAAAACTACAGAACACTAAATAAAGAAATTGAAGAATACCTTAGAAGATGGAAAGATCTCCCTTGTTCCTGGATAGAAATAATTAATATTGTCAAAATGACCATACTACCAAAAGTATTATATGGATTCAATGCGATTCTGATCAAAATCCCAATGACATTTCTCATACAAATAAAAAAAATCAGTCATGAAATTCATCTGGAAAAATAAGACCCAGAATAGCTAAAGCAATTCTTAACAAGAAGAGTGAAGCAGGTAGCATCACTATACCAGACCTTAAACTACACTACAGAGCAATGGTAACAAAAACAGCCAATGGCATTGGCACCAAAATGACTGGACGACCAATGGTACAGAATGGAGGACACAGAGACTAACCCCATAATTACAGTTATCTTAGATTAGACAAATCTTCCCCAAACATACATTGGAGGAAAGATAGCTTATTTGATAAATGATGCTGGGAAAACTGGAAATACATATGCAACAAAATGAAATTAAACCCCTATCTCTCACCATGCACAAATCTCAACTCAAAGTAGATCAAAGACCTAGGAATTAAACCAGAGACCCTGCGTCTAATAGAAGAAAATGTAGGCCCAAATCTCCATCATATCGGATTAGACCCTACTTCTTTAACAAATTTAATTCCTATAGCACAGGAATTAAAATCAAGAATTAATAAAAGGGATAGACTCAAACTAAAAAGCTTTTTCCCAGCAAAAGAAATAATCATTGAGGTGAACAGAGAGCCTACATCTTGGAAGCAAATTTTTACCACTTGCACATCAGATAGAGCACAAATCTCTAGGTTATATAAAGAACTCAAAAAGCTAAACACCAAAAAAAAATAATAATAATAACCCAATCAATAAATGGTCCAAGGAACTCAACAGACACTTCTTAGAAGGTGATATACAATCAATCAACAAATATATGAAAAAAAAGTTCATCATCTCTAGCAATTAGAGAAAAGCAAATTAAAAACTACTCTAAGAATTCATCTCACTCCAGTCAGAATGGCAGCTATTATGAAGACAAACAACAATAAGTGTTGATGAGGATGTGGGGGGGGGGGAAGGCACACTCATACATTGTTGGTGGGACTGCAAATTGGTGCAGCCAATATGGAAAGCAGTATGGAGATTCCTTGGAAAACTGGGAATGGAACCACCATTTGACCTAGCTTTCCCACTCCTTGGTCTATACCCAAAGGACTTAGAAACAGCATACTACAGGGACCCAGCCACATCACTGTTTATTGCAGCAGAGTTCACAATAGCTAAATTGTGGAACCAACTTAGATGCCCTTCAGTAGATGAATGGATAAAGAAAACATGGTGTATATATACACAATGGAATATGATTCAACAATTAAGGAGAATAAAATCATGGCATTTTCAGGTAAATGGATGAATTTGGAGAATATAATGCTAAGTGAAGTAAGCCAATCCCAAAAAAACAAATGCCATATATTTTTCTCTGATATAAGGAGGCTGATTCATAGTGGGGTTGGTAGGGGGAGCATTGGAAGATTAGTCAAACTGTAGATAGGGCAAAGGGGTGGGAGGGAAAGGGAGGGGGCATGGGATTAGGAAAGATGGTGGAATGAGATGGACATCACTACCCTAAGTACATGTATGAAAAAGACAGGAATGGTGTGACTCCACGTTGTGTACAACCAGAGAGAAGAAAAATTGTGTTCTATGTATGTAATATGAATTGTAATGCATTCTGCTATCATATATAACAAATTAGAATAAAAATTAAAAATAATTTGAAATATACAAATATCCCCTACATAATAATAACTTAATAATAACTAGGTAAAACAAAAATATGAGCAGACACATCATAGAAGAAGAAATCGATACACAACTGCCAAGCGAAAACCTTTCATTTCACAGCAATAAGCACGTGAGAGTAACCATGGCATGCTGCCCACACAGGCTACCTAGCGGGAAGGCTAAGGAGCCCGAGGGCAGTGAGCCCTGGCTAGGGGAATGCCCAGTGGGAGGCTCCGCCCTGTCGATGTGGAGAATGGCACAGGCAGGGAGTTGCTGATTCTGGACACATCTGGTAAAAGCATGATGGTGTTTCCACATGTCAGCACTACCATTTCAAATACACGTGGCACACTGTCTTTTCAAGGCACAGATAAAAGACATGTGTAGTGATATACGTGACATGCCGTGTGTAATAATGAGAAAACAGGAACAACCTCATTTATAGGGAGATGGATAAAACTTTGGCATCTTATAAAATAGAGTACTATGAAGTCGCAAACACTGTGTGACCGGAGGCCGTATGTGTCAACGTGGGTATCAAAACACGATATGGAGGGTAGCATGCCCAATAATAGAGCCATCTCATGCACTATATGAATTTTTAAAAATCTGAAACACTTTTGCATATAATGTGTGTGTTATAAAATTACTAAACCTTGCACTTTCATGATGAATATAAGATCCTGATGGGTCCGGCCTGCAGGGTAGGAATGGCTTTGTTCTGGGTGTGGACACCAGTTGTGTTTGCAGTATTTTGAAGCCTATTTTAAAAGTCATCCTACATAGTATTCAGAGTATTATTTTGAAAATTTAAAAATACAGTGAAAACATTGCTAATTTTAAATTTTAGTGAAGAATGCACTTGTGGTTCATACATCTTAAATAAGAAAACTTATTTTGCAAGCAAGTACAGATTCTGGAGGCATCAGGATGCCCGGGAAACGTATTTTGAGGTCCTTCACTTCTCCTTGCTTTGATATCCTGAGCTCACTCACACTGAGCCCATCTCTCCAGTGAGGGAGGAAGGGCAATCCTAAGAAATGGTTCATTCACGGTGCCACCCGGGGACAGGGCACATGTCCTGACTGATCTACGCTGCATCTCACTTCTTCTCAGTGCAGGGAAGTCTGCCGTGGTCTAGGATGGGGCAGGGCAGTGGGTGGCTGCTGGCAGAGGTGGCAGAGATGTTGGGGGTGTACGATTCCCTCTGAGATTTTAATCCTGACCTTTCTGAGGCTAACCTTGTGTGAGAACATGGTGCTGACCCCCAATAGGACCTCTGGATATTTGACATAAGTCAGTATGTCTAACAAACATACATTTCTTGGGAAATCCCTATGGATTATATTAAAGCTTCATAAACCTTACATATTTGGTATGTAAAAGAAGTTGGTCCATAATTTAGTCCTAGAGAAGAGTGTGAAAATACACGGCATGACCAGGTAGAAATGAGAACTTCCCAGGGCATGATTATACGGGATGGTGGTTTTTATCTCTGCGTTTTCTGTGCTATCAGAGTTGCCTCTAAATTTTCAAATGGGCAAACATTGAGAATGGCGTGGACTGGATGTATGTGTGCCCAGGTTCATGTGCTGAGCTCCAACACTAAGGGGGTGAGGCCCATGGAGGCTTCATGGTCCTGGAAGCTGTGAGTGATAGATTGTGCCCACGTAAGAACATGCGCCCAGAGCTGTCTTGCCCCTGCCTGCCGCTGAGCATGCCGTGAGGAGGAGAGGATCCTAAGACAGGAAGAGAACACGCACCCAGCCCTACCATGCAGGCCAGATCGCAGACTTCAAGCTTCCAGAGCTGTGGAAATGAATTTCCGTTGTTTAATCCACTGGTCTATGGCAGCCGGAGCAGATTCAGATTCTAATGATTTTAAAAAATGTTTTTGTCTTCAACATGAGGATGGTGATCGTTAACCTGGATTTAATAAGGGCAGCAGAGTGATCAAGCCCCAGAGATTAATGATAGCCACAGTTAATATTTACTTCATGCGTGCTCTGCGTGTGCACATGGAAGGCTCGTGGCAATGCTGTGAGCCAGAGAGCTCCTTCACTGAATCAATAGCAGGCCCGAGGCACTGTGCTGCGCAGTACCTAGCAACAGCGCAACTAGGATTCAGACCTCAGACGATGCTCCAACCAAAAGGCTGTTTCCTGAAACCATGGCACAAACTTTTACCTAATATTCTTATCCAGTATGAACAGACTTTGTAAGTCTCTATTTCCTAATTTAAAAAAAAAAATGCAATTGAAAGCACTTTGTGCATAACTGTCTTTAAAAAGGCTTAGAAATATTAAAATTGCCAGAAATATATGCAATCTTAAAACTATCAAAGAAGAAATTCTTAATCAATTTAAAGAGAGAAAAGTACAAATCTATGATTATACATGAGATGAAGAAAAATGGTAATATCTAATTTTTTAAAAGAGAAAATTATTCAACCCTTGAATGGATGGTTAAAAATAGTTATCATTTAAAATTGTATTGTAAAATAATAAGCCATAACAGAAAGGGTACAGTAAGACTAGTATAATAAAATTAAAATACATGGCAGAATGATATTAGTCTATTTCAATAAAACTTCTCATGCTTAAAAATGTAGTACCATAATTTATAACTCAAGGTCAAACTTTTAGTAATTTGCCCTAAGTTACAAATCTGGTGGGTATGACTCACATACATTGTGGAGAGCCTGGTATTAAAAAGTTCTAAGAAGCGATGATCAATTTTAAAATGATGACACAGGCAGATTTCCTAGATGGCTTGGGACCAATGGCTTGCATCATCTGAAAATTGCGTACCTCTTCCAGATCCAGTACCTACAGCCTGTGCTTAGAGGTCAGCAGAGCTCGGAGGGAGAGTGCAAGCAGAATTCAACTCTTTCTGAAACACTTCATCCAGAGCGACTGCCCCTCTTTGTAAGATTGAGGCCTCAGTTAGAGCTATGTTTCCCTCTTGGTCAACTTAGGTCAGGTCCTTACTGCCCCCTTACTGCCCCCTCTGCTTTAGACGGGAGAGCACAGCTCTGCCTCTGCATCTTTGCATGGACCTTGCCTGGTGCCTTGGCCCATACACCCAGCCCATCTGCTGGGGTTCCCTGCAGCTGAGCCACTCAGCCCCGCCTGGGCTCCCTATCTCTGCTCAGCTCTGCTCTGACTCTCCACCCTGAGCAGCCACCTCCCTCAGGGCTTTTGAGATGAAAGTAAGTGGTGTCCTATATCCAATTACCATGTTTCCTCCACTTCGTTTATTTTACAGTCTCTGAGCAGCCACCATTTTTCCTGTACTGTGCTGAGCTGTGTCTTCATGTCATTTATTTTAATTTTCACAATTCTGTTCTTTTCAAAGGAGGAAATGGATACCCAGAAGGATTAAACGATTTGAGCAAAATCACATAATTAAGGCCAGAGAATCAACATATATTAAGTGACAATTTTTATACTGCAGAACCCAAGACTATTCTAGCCATTGTGCTCCCATTAAGTGGTTCCCGTCCTCTCCTTGCCACCTTCTGTTTCCCTGTAGATATTTCTCATCGTGTCATTTTACTGCTTTAAATTTTCCAAAACCAATGTTCCCAGGCACTAATCACAGCACCCTTTCCCTGCTTGCTCTGTATCTATATCCCAGACCCACCCCTAGAGCTTGGAGCTTAGTAATCACTCCTATCCATTCAGCCATTACTGGGTGCTGAAGTGCTGGTGAGGTACACATGCTCTAAGAATAAAACTCCATACAAACGCTAGTCAAAGAACTAATAAGACATACACGTGAACGCCCAGCTGTAATGCAGACTGACATTCTATAGTAGAAAAGACAGGAGACATAGTAGGAATGTTGAGAAAATGACCAACTTTGTCTTGGGGTATTGGGCACATAAAGCTTTTTAGAGATGCCAGCTTTTTTAGGTCTTAAAATATAAGTGGGGAGGTGATAGCTTCTGAGAAGGGGAGGCTGTGTGGGTACAGAACTTCTCCCAATTAGCTTGTCCTTTAGGAATGTCTGTTCACTGTCTGTCGGGATAAGTTGAAGGCCATGTTTATCAGGGGTCTTCTCTGTGGATAACTTGCAGGAGTTTTGAGACTGGGGTGTTGGTGTGTAGCTAGCACTTTGTGACACATGGTCAAACTGCAAGGGAATGTGCCTTGCCCTGTGGAAGTCACTGGGAAAATTCTAGTTTCTTCTGCACCTTCTCATTCAGTCTGCTGGGGTTCACTCCAGAGGCTCATTTTGCTTTTGTTTTTGTTGTCATCGTTGTTGTTGTTGTTGTTAGTAATTAAGAATTGAAAACTATAACATCTGCATCTATTAAATTAGAAGGCTAGTTGTATTTATGCCTCATAATAGAAATGTCACCTCCCATCAATGTCTGGGAGTGTGTGCCCAAGCAGTGCTCTAAGAGGACACCCCAGAATGTCACAGGGTAGCTACCAACTTGTGATATTTAGAGAAACAGAGACTCTCAGAAGTCAGGTGAATGGAGGACCACGCCAGGCCAGGAAAGGCGAAGTCTGTGTCAGTGTACCTGCCCCTCAGAGCTGCCCTTTCCCTTCAGCCTTCTTGTGCAGAAGAGAACAAAAGCAGGCTACTCTATCTACTTGCTCTCTACCTTCTAGATTATTCCCAAATCCATCCAGTGCAACTTAATTGCTGGTGACAATGTTCTGTCCTTAAAGAGTTTTAAATAAACACACCTCGTATTAATATGTCCTCTCTGCCTGCAGCCTTCCCTCCCAGCCCTTACCTGCATTAAATACACCCCTCTCTCCCTCCCATCTCGCTCCCTCCCCCTCACCTCTGCTTCTTATTCCCTCCCCTTCTCTCTCCTCTACATGCTCACAGTCTCCCTGTCTCTCCAAGACAAGAAAGTGTCCATCCAGCCATCAAAGTGAGAAAATGTCACAGGGAAGCTACCAAGTTGTGATATTTAGAGAAACAGAGACTATCTCACTTGCTTTTGTGTTGGGATTACCAGTCAACTCTGGAATAGCCCCCGATTCAATTTGTTAGGTTCAAGGTAGAATACTTACCTTGTATTAATATTTTAACTTGGCCACAGTATAGTCTGTGTTGTTACATGGGCTCCTCGATCCCTGGGGTGGGGTCTAACGCTCATTATCCTTCCAAAGGTAAGAGCTGTGAAAGAGAACTTCAAAATAAATCAGTCTTCCAACCTGGTATGTTATACTGCATCAAATAAATGTAGTATTATATAAACAGTGGGGGATGCTTTAATACCATACCAGATTTTTTTTAACAAGTCTTTCACATTTCATATGATTGCAGGGGAGAATCTCTTCTTGGCTGCTTCAAGTTTCATTTATTGTAAACTTGTTCACTTTTTCCCTATTATTCCCTTCTCTGTTGGCTTTTTATAACACCACTCTATTCTTTCCACTTGATTTATAGGTAGCCTTCAGAAAATTGGCAGGGAAAGTGTGAGTCCAGCTTTCCACCAGCACCTGCATACTGCTGGCTTGAATCTGTGTCCAATAGCTAAAAATACGCTTGTCATTAGCAGCGATTTAAGAACTATCAGTGTCTAATCAATTCAGCCACTGACACCCAGGGGAAGGTACGTCTGCAGGGAGCTCAGCCATGGTCCAGCCTCCATTGTCTGGGTGGTGCTCTGCCTATAAGGGCAGCCAGCACATCCTGTAGAGACTGACAGAGTGCTGGCGTATTTCAAGTGTTTTTCCACCCAGTGCAGTTAAGCCTTTTAGCAGAGAAAAAAAGGAGTCTTTGAGTTACTGCCATATTTATATGTCTTTATGGTTACATCTTTTCAAACTTTCTTTGGATTTTCTCAAGGAACAGAATTGTGTTGGAAATGCAGTATTTACTGAGACCCAAGAGTAGAAATGCTCACTAGAGTAGCACCTGGCATGGTGTGGAAAGGCCTGCTTTCCCATTCTGGTGGACCTATGAACAGTAGTCCCCCATGTGTGTTTTAAAAGAAAACTGATTTTCCAGTCTAAACTCATGAAGGTTAACCGCATGTGGAGTGTTTCTAATTATACCGAAACAATACAATAGTCCTAATACCCTGCAAATTACAGGACCACATATGACCACATCTCACCCACATGCCCTAGAAAGAGGGCTGCCATCTTGAGTCTCAGTTGGCCTCCAGCCATGGACCATATGCAGTACATCATGTTGACATACTTCCTTTCTTCATCTGAGGCATCTGTTGAAAGTTTTACTTGAACTCCTAGGTCGGGCTGTGACATTCCTATTACAAGAAGTGTGTTTTGTCCTTATGGACTATCTTAGTTCATTTCTGCTGCTGTAAAACCAAACCACAGACTGGGTCACTTATACAGAGTAGCTTACCATTCTGGAGATGTAGACCTCCAAGGTTAACTCACCTGCATCTGGCAAGGACCTTTTTTCTGGAAGTCTGCATGACCCCAGGCATTTCTCATTAGGCCCCACCGGCCAACACTGTCTCAATCATGGATCAAGGTACAGATATTTAGCCTTGGGACCTCCTACAAACCTGAAAATGGCAGCAGTGCCTGAGGCCTGAACTGAAGAGCCTCTGCAACCTTCTTCATTTTCTTGGCCTCACCACTCACAGACTGCCTTCTCCGGCACTGAGCTGCCTCTGCTCCAGAGGGTTCTCTGGCTTTGTCTTGCCACAAGCACTGCAGAAGAAGAGCCGAGAACCTCAGGGCAAAGCTGCATGCTCCTAATATGTTCAGCTGGACGAGCGAGTTCTCAGTGCCAGTCCTGAAATAGTGCTCAAGGTAGAGGGTTAGGTTTGCTCTCCAAGATTGTTCTCATGGCGAGACACCCTAGACCTTCATGCAGAAGCCCTGCTAGGTAGGTAGCCCTGCATCAGACATACACTGGTTAGCTCTGTTCAAACCAAGCATTTCCCAGATGAGTGTGCTCGTGGGGCCCTTTCTCCGTAACACTTAACTTACTTTACGTGGTGGAAGCTGTGTTCTGAGTGTAAGCTGCATGAAACATCCAAAGCCCAGGGGTTGCCTTTGTCCTTCGCTTCAAACAGGCAGATTCACTGGGTCACCTCAAGCTGTCATCCCTGACTTCAAATGCAGGAGGCAAGATAATAAGACAAACATTGATCATCTCCATATCTCTTATTGAATACTCCTCCCAGCCCTGTGGTGGTGCTGTCAAGCCTAAAGAACACCAGTGTTCTCAGGATCCCTTAAGCCTCTCCCCCCATGACTTGTTGTAACTTGGAGAAGATGGAGAACTCTCCAGCATTAGCAATGACCACTAACATAAAGGAAGGCTATCGACAAGTTATGGAGTATTCGTTACATGTCAGGCATCGTTGTAAGTCCATTAAATACCCCGCATGTGATACGTGTATTCTGATTTCCTGTAGTAAAAGTAGTGTCCAGCTTTTAAGCACTTGTGGGTATTAATCAGACACCTTTGGTGGATGTGTCCTGAACGGAGGCTTCTCCACATCCTGGTGCCTGCTGGGGGCTGGCTGTGGGGCAACCGGGGATCATTCCAGTTCTGGGCTGGAGCCGCCCTGCCCTGAGCATAAACACGACCATGCTCTCGGCTGCACCATGACAGGACGGGTGAGGTGGCCTGGCCAGCAGTGGAGGAACGCAGAGGGCCAATGAGCATGGTGTCCTCAGTTGGTGGATACATAAAAGAAAGGGGAAGACCTGAGTGTGGGAGTTGAGCCAAGGGCAGGATGTGGGGGGGATTGGGGGTGGTCAGGGAAGCCATGGTGAGGAAGGGATAGTTGGCCAAGCCTTTGAAGGGGTGAGGGCGTTGTCCAGATGGGAAAGAGAATGTGTCTCTGGGGAAAATGCTGTCAAGGGGTGACAGCATGGTGACAACTTTCTAAAAAACTAAGCAAGAACTGACTTTTATAGTTTTCACTGGGATCATGGAGCCAGATGACTAGACCATGTCATGCCCTCGGCTCCACGGGAGGCTCAGCGGCAGCACAGCGTTGACTGAGAGGCCATCCCGCAAGTCCAGACCACGCACACGCATGCTGAACAAAATGCTTAAGCACAGAAGGAAGAGTATGCGAATCCCTATGGTCCTGAGCAAAGGCACGGGCCTGGGAACAAGGCAAGAGTGTCCCTGGACTGGTCCAGCCCCTGCCTGTGTGGAAATGGCATGCCATGCAATCTCAGAGTCTCATTTCCAAAGCAATGTACTTTTTTTCTAACTTCAAAATTGTTTTTTTCATTGCACAAAATTGGAAACATGTAAATACAGTAATTTCCAAGAATAAAAAGTTACTCAGCAATTAAGCTCTTCTTTGCATTCAACTGATCATTACTAACTTATAGAAGTCACAAAAGTCACAAGCCAACAGACACTAAAGATTGGTTGAGGCCCCATTCCATCTTTTGAGGAATCTCCAATGTGCTTTCCAAAGCGGTTGTACTAATCTGCAGGCCTACAAATGGAAAGACCTTATGACCCAGCTATTCCGTTCCTGTTATTTATCCACAAGAACTAACATCAGCACACTCTAGTGCTAGAAGGACACCAAAGTTTATAGCAGCACAATTCACAATCGCCAAGTTATGAAACCAGCCCGGGTGTCTGTCAGCAGAGGAATGGATACAGAAAATGTGGTACACATACACCATGGAGCTTTACTCCGCCATAAAGAAGAACCAAATTATGTTCTTTGCCAGTAAATGTATAGAACTGGAGAACATCATGCTAAATAAAATAATTCAGACTCAGAGAGTCAAGGATTAAATGTTTTCTTTAATAAGTGGGAGCTATATTGAAATGAAAAAGGAATAATAAGTGGGTATCATGAAAGTAGAAGAGAGACCAATAGAGTAAGGGCAGAGGGTGGAGGGGTAGGGAGGAGGGGAAGGCCTGGGAGAGCACAGGAATGAGATCCACCCAACATGCCATGTCCATTTGCAAATACCCCACACTGAGTACAGTTTGCATATCACTATCATACACCAATGGAAGAAGAAAAAGAAGGGAGTAGAGCTAATGAATTGGGAGGGAGAGGGAGAGCGAGGGAAGGGTCAGGTAATCAGATTGATCAAGTTGTACCATTATGGCACAGAGATCCCCACTATTTTGCAAAATTATAACACACCAGTAATAAAAGTAGATTACGGGGCTGGGACTGAATGTCAGTGGTAGAGCACTTGCCTCGAATTCATGAGGCACTGAGTTTGATCCTCAGCACCACATAAAAATAAATAAATAACGATATCATGTCCATCTACCACTAAAATATATATATATATATATATATATATATATATATATATATATATATATATATTTTTTTTTTTTTTTTTTTTTTTTTCTTTTTAAAGTAAATTACAAGGAAAAGTCTAGGAAGCATGAGAAGGGGTCGATTAAAACTGGTATCTTCAAAAACCAATAAAGAAAACCCAAGGGGGGAAAAACAACATGGATCAAGGTAATTTTCAGAAGGTTATGGAAAAATCTTTAGGAATGTTTGAGTAACATGCATATGGAATGTTAATATATGGGTAAAAATAGTCCTTGTACTTTTTTTAAAAATTCCACCATAGGAAGAAGGGAAAGTTCACGAATTCTGTATCGTAATGTCCTGACATTTACTTACCTCCACAGGTGAGGTCGGCGCCTCACCTGCCCACCAGCCAGGTGCACTTTTCTGTTCCTTCCTTCCCCAATCAATAGGTGCATAAGACCTGCTCAAGAGGTCACTGCACGTCTGTGCCAACACGGAAAGGCAAGAGGAGGTACCTTATGAAATTATGGCCTTTCACGCTGAGTGGAGAGCAACTTCCTGACATCTCCCCTACGTTATTTCTGTAATTATAGAACACAGTGACACTTGACAAGAATATTTGTCATTATTATGTGGAATTATTAAAAGCCTTTCTTCTTTGCCTACTAGCAAGAAAAACATGAGTGAACATTGATGATGCCGAAGAGCAAATTAACATGCATACAAAGCCCCAGGGCTGAGGGCCTTGGAGTGGGGCTGCCACCAAGTCTCTGGAGGGAGAAGGACCACGTAGGGCTGCACCTGCTCAGGCCTGGCCCTTCATACCCAGAGGAGCAGGCCTGGCTCTGTGCTGGGAGCGGCTGGCTCCTGGGGCCACCTTTGGCTCTCAGGGCCTGCTTTCCTCTCCACCGCCTCCCTCTCTGGAGACGTGGGGGGCAGACTGCCCTGCTGGTGTAGAGGAGCCATCCTGATGGGGTGGGCTGATTCTCTGATTCCTGCTAAGGCCGTTTCCTTCACGGACGTCACCTCCCACAGAGCTGCCTTCTGCCCTGGATTGCTGCTGGCAGTCATCCAGTAACACCCCCCACATGATTGGCACGCCATTACTACTTCTTGAATATCAAGTTAACTCTCCACTTAAACTAAAAGTTTTCCGTATTTTTCACTTCTATGTATATTATTTCCTTTATAGCTTCTTTAGAGAAAGATTGGTGCAGGGGGAGATGTTTGACAGGTCACTTTTCTAATTATTTCTGAGGGTGAGGTGGGATTCATCCCTAAATTCTATTTGTTTGTTTGTTTTGTTGCTGTTGTTGTTTTTCCTGGTACTGGGGATTGAACCCATCACTTTTTATCTACTGAGCTACATCCCCAGCCCTTTTTATTTTTATTTTGAGATATGGTCTCATTAAGTTGCTTAGGGCTTGGCTAATTTGCTGAGGCTTCCAATCCTCCTGCCTCAGCCTCCTGAGTTGCTGTGATTATAGTCTTGTGCCATAGAGCATGACTTCTAAATTCTTTTTAAATACCTTTAACATTCAAATGCTCATTATAATGTTCTTTGCATAGCAAAAATTCTTGACTATTCCTCTTGACCCCATTTTCTTTTTTTTTTTTTAATTCAGTTATTTCCCATTGATGATATCTTCTTTTTTCACTTTTAACTTACTGTTAGAAATAACCCTACTCTGATCTTGGTTTCTTGTGATTCACACTGAAAGTTCATTAATATTTGGTGTTAAAGCCCGGGTGAATGCGCTTTATTTTATTACTTATTCTTTCAAGTCTCTTAAAAACTGGATTGATTTACTTTTTTGCTTTCAATTTTCTCAGCTTTTGTAGGAATTCGTCCCTGTTACACAAACCTAGATCTCTCATATTTGAAAAATGATTCTACAGAATCATTTTAAAGAAAATCCTTGTGACACATTTCAAATAAAAATCGCAATTTTTGAAATAGTATTACAATTTTCTTTAAGAGATAGAACAATCTTAGTTTCATACCAAGACCATTTTCATGGTTTTCAAGGTGTAGCATAAAAGGAATGACCAAGAATCTCAAGATAGTGATGGCAGAGCACCAAACAAACAGGTACAGGGCCCTCTGAGACTGGATCAGGGGCACACCCACAAAACCCCTGTCCACAGCCTTGGTCAGTTGTATGGATTAGAAAGGAAATTTAATTTGAGGGGTTGGGAAACTCTTTAACTATTAAAGCATGTATGAAAAATGCGGTTTCTAAGATGCCTTGTAACCAAGTGTCATTATGTGACTCTGCACTCTGCCAGGATTCGTATGCTGGGTTTGGTTAAGAAAACAAAGAGCTCCTCCCAGGTTCCAAGGCACATACGGGATTTTCTGGGTGGGCACACCTGACCTTGTCCCCCTCAACCAAGTGAGGAGAGTTGCCTTAGTATGGCTCGATCACATGCTTTGAGCTATTTCTAGAATATGCGAATTCCTACATCTATAACCTTTGGGCCTTTGTCCTAGTTGGTAAGAATGTGTAGAACCACTTTTCTACTAACTTCATGCACACTTTTAAATTAAAAGATATCTTAACTGACATAATGTACATATTCACGGGGTACAGTATAATAATTGGTGAATTCACGCGTGCAGTGCTAGGCCCAGTGATTGGCATTTCCATCTCCTTAGCATCTCTCACTCTATGTGTGAGGGTGTGAATCTTTGTGATGGACACTCTGGATTTCAGCCTAACATCTTGCCAAGAGAGAAACACTCCTCTGCTCAAAGAGAACCTCTGCTCTCCCAGGTGCCTTTGACTTGCATTTAACACAGTGGCCCTGAATTGTATGGAAAAATCTTCGCATCTGACTTTTCACATCAAATTAAGTATTGATAATTTCCCAGGTTTAAAAACCTTTTAAAACATCAACTTTAATGACTATAATACTTCATCATAAGGCTTTACTATAATTTATCTAATGACTTCACAGGTATTCAAATAGGATGGTTCCTGAAGGCGTCCCCACTTCACATGTAAATGAATAGATTACCATCTATCCCTCCATGTGCTCCAAGTAGGCGCTGCAGGGTGCCCTTTCCACCCTCTGGAGACCAGCTCTGGGTGCCATCTGCCCTCCTGGAAGCACAAAGAAGCCCTGTGCATGAGCAGCCATCTGGTTGGTTTGAGTCTTTGCTCATGATGCTGACTCTTTAACATACCTTATTAGAAAGAGGGAAAATTATGGGTTAAATGCATTTTAAGGCACTTAACAAGTATTGAAAATTATTCTCCAGAAATCTGTGTAAATTTATGCTTACCACGATTATTCTATTGTAGCTTGAAGTATGATGATAGATTTTTATTATTTGCTCATTTGCTGGGGGGGAAGTGTTTCCTTGTTTAATTTACAGCTCTTTAATTACAAGGGAGGCTGCCCAATTTCATGTTTACTAATCATTTATAATTATAACATTATGAATTTTCTATTCTGCCCTTGACCCTAAAGCATTCAAATATTATGGCATTTATGAAAACTGACAGTTTTCTTATCTAAATTCCTTGAAAAGTCACCATTTTCATTTCAAGATGTATTTTACTCATCATTTTGAGAAGTACCTCTAATTTGGTAGAGTCATGATAATAAAGGCCTACATAATTCCTAGAGCATTATGAGGATTCACACTGCTGCAGAAGCCCTGCCCGTTTACGTATGTTAATTCGCGTTTTCACTTGGGACAAATAGGAGGTATACACAGAAGGGCAAATGAACTTGTCTCCTTCACCTTAAAACGCTATTTGGCATTTAAATCACTTTGACAACCTGAATTGGGTCTAGTCAATTGACGGGCGGCATGGACACCTCTGTGATGGATGACATCTCTATTTCTTGCATTCTATCTCATCTTTTCTCACTTTGTCTCTCATTAAAAATCACTCCAAATCCTATTTTTTTATCTGGATGGAAATAACGCCACAATTTTTCATAGAATGTGAGTGTTGGCTTATTTCTCCTCCACCCAGCGAAGCTCTGAACTTGAGCACCAGGTCTTTGCTGGGGTATGCTCTGGGCCATCTGCTGGGCTAGAGTCCCCACCCTGATGGGGCGGACCTTCCACAGTGAAGGCCTGGCCACATGAAGAGGGCCTCCCAGATGGAGATGCTCTGGAGATGTGGGCAGTGCTGTGACCAGGAATGACAAGGGGCACAGTTCATAGAAGAAGGAAACACTTCCTGAAGACCTGGGAGTCCACCAGGGAACTGAGGATGAAACAATTCAGCAGAAATTCAAAAGAAGCATCTCCAAGGGTGGACGCCAGCCCATGGGAGCAGACTGAGATGGGACTGGCGAGGGCCATTGGCATGATGTGAAGGGGGTGACCCGCACCCTGAGTGCAGAGGCAGGTCATCAGTAGGCTTGAAATAGGAAGTCCCCATGGGGATGTGTTTGAGAGGCAGGCTGTTGTGCAGCAGTGAATTCTAGGGTGGTGGGGGACAGTGAGAGTGGACCCAGTGAGTGTCCATGGAGATCCCGGCTGCAGACAATTGGACCGACCCGGTGTACACACATCCAGGAGCCTGGCTTGTCTGAACTTAGTGTAGACAAAATAATGTTACGTCCTTTTCCTGACAGCACCACAAATTTGCAAGAATGTATCATGTACATTATAAAACACTCTTCCTTACACATGTAGCACAAAACACAGAATAGGAGTCTAGTTTTTGGTTCCTGTTTCCATTATAAGTTAAAAAAAAATACAAAGAACACAAAGGATAGGTGAGGTAAAGCAGGAATCCACTGTATGTTTGTTTATAACTTTATTTATTTATTTTTATGTGGTGCCGAGGATCAAACCCAGCACCTCACCCATGCTAGGAAAGTGCTCTGCCACTGAGCCCCAACCCCAGCCCCTGCGCTGCAGTTTAAGCTGTTGGTAGATTAGAAACTTGTGGGTCCACTGAGGACCGAAGTGTCTGAACGGAGCTTGTTGGAAGTCAGGTGGGGCAGCCCTTCTCAGGGCTGAGAGCGCCTTTCTGAGCTGAAGAGGACAGCCTCCCCAGCCAGTTAGCTCCTGGATTCTTGCCAGGGCCAGGCCACTTCATCTCACTTGGGGCTGTTATTGAAGAGGAGCAAGTGAGTCCACACACGGACGAGAGTCTAAAGGGAAAGAGGCCACTGTGTGGACGGTCGGCGCATGACTCTCATGAGGGAGAGTCAGGATCCAGGAGCTTTCTTTTGATCAAAGAACTCTCAATTCCACAAGTTAAACTTGGGGAGCAACCTGAGACTGCCCAGGGGACAGCTGCCAGTCCACCACAGGACTCCTTTGCACCAGGAACACTTCTGAACAAAGTCTCAGATCTGCCCACTCCAGAAGGAGTGTAAGCCAGACTCTGCTGTTGCTGTGATTACTTCCTCCTGTGCCCGGGCCCCTAGGGCAGCACAGAGCACTGCCACCTCTGTCGCACACCTGGACCTGGAACTCTAGGTAAAGCACAGGTGCTCAGCATGGAGCAGGCAATCGGTGTCTTTGGCAGCCTGGGCTTTTTCATCATGCTGATGACATTCTGGTGACATCCCTGTCTCCAGGCACATGGTAGGGAAATCATGCCAGTACCTGACGAGGAGAGAGCAGCCCTGCACTCGGTTTCCATATTATGCATGTAAATGAGCACAGGGGCCTGGTGTGTAGAAAATATCCCACCACGTGTGGAGTATGAGCCTTCTGATGTCCACATGCCTGGCATTCCAAGAAACCCTCTGAGGTTTCAGGACTGGGTTTGCCACACAGTTTACATTCAAACTTTCTCATTCCTCAAACCTTTGAAAGCGTCCGGTCCTCTGAGCTGAGCAGTGTGCTGCAGGGAACATGTGGGCGATTCTGTGTGCCCCTTATGAGTGTGGGCAGGACCTTTCACTCCAACACAGCCTCAGGGACAGTTTTGGAAGCCTCCAAGTCTCTGCAAGTGAAGGTGAGGATCACCCTGCACTGTCACTTCGAGCTACACTCAGAGGTGATGGCACATCAAGAGTCTCGTACCCTAAAGGAGCTCAGGGCACATCCAGGAAAGAAGGGCTCACAGATATGCAGAGCTCCCTTTTCTAACAGTGTTGAGTGCACGTTTGAGAGTAGAATTCCAGAGCCATATTGCTGGTGTCTGGTTTCTGCTCTGTCACTGACTGGTTGGCTTTGGGCAGATTACTTAATCCCATTACTTTAAGGTTCTTTGTAAGACAGGTCTGTAACAGCCCCTCCCTGGGGCTGCTTTGAGGATTAAAGGCATTTAGAGCAGCACCATTTAGGCAGCTCTCCGTAGTTCTTGCTATTATTAATTTTCTAGCATTTCACTGAAATACAATGATATTAAGATGGGCACTGTTCCTGACAGCAAAGAGACACCATTTAGGAAGGGTGTACAAATTTAATCTTCTTAATAAACCTCTTGGGTATGCATCATTTTATTATTACTCCATTTCCTGTAAGAGGAGCCAGGAGTCTCAGAGATAGTGCTCTCTGTTGGAGCATTCTTTCACAATGACATAAGAAATCAGCCGTTCCTCTCCATATGTATCTCTTCATAGGAGCACCTCACTGTGAATCTCTTCAGCACTAAAGCACGGAATGCAAAGTTTTGGAGTTCAGTCACACTTTGCTCAACCATGGGGACACGTTCAGAGAACGTGTTCTTCAGTGATGTCCTCATTGTGGGAACATCAGTGAGCTTACCCACACCAGGAGGGCTTTGCCCTGGCCAGATGAGGTGATCTCGTGGGGCCACCACCACACATGCAGTCTGTCCTGGACTGAGTGTCATCGCCTGGTCACAGCTGTCATCACAGCACTGTGGCACCCAGGAGGTGGGGGTGGGTGGAGGGTGAAGCTGGGTCTGACTGTGGGGGCAGAGGTGCCTGTAGGGGAGGCTGGCACTCAGCGTGGCCTTCTCTAGGGCCTTGGTACCAAGTACTGTCATGCCAAAGGGGGACAGTCAAAATCAACTTAAGCAGCCGCAGTCCAGGGAAATGCTCCAATCCGTGGACTAGTGAGGAGTGATGCAAGACAGCTCACGTGTGACCGAGTAAGTGGTCTATCGCCCAACTGCTCCACGGGAAAGAGCCTGACCACTGTGAATAAAAGCCGAGCTGTGTCACCTAGAGTTGTAACCCACGTTCTTGCTGGGTACTGGGTACTAATGCTTCTCTTCCCTATATTCAATGAATTACAGATGTGGAAAGCAGCAGAGACTTCATAATTTGGAAGAAGCTTAGCAAACACCCCCCTGGTAAACGGGACACACAGCACTTTTAATCCAACAGTGTCAGAGGGACAAGGATCATGGTCATTTTACAGATAGAGAAAAAGCTTAGGAGTTTAAATAACCATGTCTGATGTCATTCATTTACCATTAATCTAGGATGAATTCTTTTGTAAATAATTTTAGACACTAAGAGTAAATTTGTGAACACACTCATTTTAAAAGTTTTCTATAAATTGCATTATTACCTTAACTTTTTTGACCAAATTATCTTAGATACCTACTCTATCCCATAAATAAAGTCCATCTCACTTCATTTCTAGACTTTGCCGCATGTCCTTGGGTGTGGGAGAGAAATCCTACAGCTGCACGGCAGGGATGTCTCCCAGGGAGCCTGTGTGCTGGTCACAGCCTACTGGTGTGACTTGTGCCCTGGACTCCTGTGCTCTGTCCCCTCCACTGTGGTCTCTGTTAGAGTTGGGAGCACTGTGCCAAGGACATAAAAGGCCCTCTGGGGACAGCCGCAGGGCGCGTGGAAAACCTGAATGCCAGCCCTAGCACTGCTGTTCTGACACGCTCAGCCCCGATGGAAGAGCTTGCTGGTGACATATGGTGTTTATCACTGAGTCCACCATCTGGGGCCACACTCTGGCCTACAGCACTTGCAAAACAGAGAAAAGAAAAGAAAATATAAAACAAAAACAATATCCATTAACCTCTTTCCTCGGAGCTGTTACTGCCCATCAGTCGCTAGGTTGCTCCCATTTTGCTTGGCATCTGGGCAGCCAGGTTGATTCCACTGGAAACACAAACGCTCCTTGGATGGAGCTCACAGCCCAGCACCCCCGTCTGCCAGGCTCGCCTGATGGCCATCAGTGAGAAAGAAAGGATGGCAGGGTTCTTTACTGACGAGCGTTCTCAAGTTACAGGAGCAAATCTTTCCAAAGAAACAAAAAAGAATTGAGATTTTCCCCCCCTCATCTTACTTGCTTTTGAGAACTTAAACATCACATGGATAATTAAAATGCCACTTGAGAGAAATTAGAGAACATGGGGTTACACTGATGCACGTGGAAAGGGTCCTGTGTCCTGCATGTCCATGGCTGCCCATCAGCCCAGTGCCCAGCATAACTGCTCAGTGGGAAAAATAATTCTGAACATTTCTTGTAAGTTAATTCAGGAATCTTTTTTTCCTAAAAATCAAAGCAAATGGTTTAGGTTTTTAAGTCACCCATGCCACACACTTAAAGTGCTAGGCACATTTGAAATTTGGGGCATTTTATGTGAGTTATTTTTGAAAAATATGAAGTACTGTAGTAATAAAAATACAAATAGGTTTCTTTTTACCAATACACTTTAATATATGGATTTAGAGTGTTTCCTGTAAAGTCCAACAACAAAAATGAAGCTGTGTATTTGCACTTTTCCGACCTAGGTCCATTCTAGAGTTGGCATAAAGAGAAATGGGCACCGGAAAGACCATTCACACCCAGGGACACAGGAGGGAAAAGCAAGGGAAACCCCTGTTCTCCAAGCCTGGGTGACAGCCGGTTATGGACTGCGTGTGCTCCCCAGGAAGCCACCCCTGAAGCCTCCTCAAGATGGCCCTGGGCGATGCCCTGGAGATGGAGGTTTGGGGAGGTAATCAGTGTTCCATGAGGTCACAAGGGCTCCCGCTCCTGGTGGAATTGGTGCACTTATAAGACAAGTCTACAGAAAGTTGGACTTCTGTGTACACAGGAAGAGATGCCATGTGAGGACACAGGGAGAAGGCACTATCTGTGAGCCAGGAAGTGACCTCACCAGCCCCCTACACACCGGCATCAATTTGAGCATCCAGAACAGTGAGAAATTGGTTGATTGTTTGAGACGCTCCCTCATGTGTCATTGATCATATCAGCTTGGGAAGGCTGAAAGAGACACTATTCCCATCTGGGCCTGTGGCTGGGGTGTTAGACTAACCTAATGATGGGAACCCGTGGACCTAGCATTCTGGGTGCCTCTTAAAGGGCAGGTCCTTCTGATGTATCTAAAGATCTGACGTCAAATATGCAACCAGGGCCCCAAAGGTGGGAGATGGTACAACAGTGAAGAGAATCCACTCCTTTCCTCTGTAGCCCTGCAGGGCCTGAGGACAGTTCTGAGATGGCCCCTATACAAACACGTTGCCCACAGAAACTGCCCACGGTGCTCCAAGCCTGGGCTCCCCACGGTGCTCTCTGCCTGCTGAACCTCTTCTGTGGCTCGAACTCCAGGTCCTGGCAGCAGCCACTGTGGCCATGCACCCAGCCACCGACTCACGAGCAGGTGCAATCAGTACGGAAGCCGACAGCACATGTACAAATATGCGGGCTCCTAGAAGCAGCACCAGCGGCAGCTGTTGTCCAGTTCAGGCTGCAAGGGAAGGCAGGTCTTTGCCACCCAGAAAGTTGGGGATGGTTTGATGGAAAGACAGCTTCAGGAGACAGGATTGGGTTGGCGCATGGAGCTGCCATGTAGATTCAGGTTGAGCGCAGAGGCCCTCCCTCACTGCAGGAGGCTGATGCGCTAGAAACTCCTCTGCAGATGAGCCCTATTGGCCACTCCTAGAGCCTCCCCTGTCCTTCCCAGTCTTCCTGCCTGTCCAGGTCCAGGGCTTTCTCCCTGGAGTCCGCTTTTGGTCCTTAGAAGAGCAATCCTTCCTGGCACCAGAATTCTACAGCCCCGGCTACACTTGTCCACCTTAGTCCTTGTGCCAGGTCAATTGCTGACACATGTGGTTCTTTGGCAGACCTTGGGATCCGACTTGCAGGAATCCCTCTGACAAAATGCCATGGCCTCTCCCCGCTGAGTGCCCAGGGGCCCTTATAGAATGGGAACTCAGGGACTTGAATTGCTTCTGCTGGAGACTGAGTTCCAGTGGACAGTTTGTGACCCTCTTGAAGACCCTCTTTTGTGGGCATTGTCCAAGCTGGCCCATCAGTACATCACTCTCTGCAGAGCAGGGCCCTCTAGATGGGTGTAGCCACACACCCAGCATCCTCCTGAAATTCTCCAGGACTAGGTTCTTTATAGTTATCAAAATAATAATTAGCCAACATGGACTGATGGAAGGCTGTGGGGCCCTGCCTGGTACCACTTTCCCACAGATGTGATTTGGGCATTTCAACAGAGCCCTTACGCAGTGTCTCCATTTTTGTGAAGTATTACTCTGCACAGGTTGCAATGACAGAATTCTAAAAATGAGGTAGCTACCATAGAGCAGGCATGAGGTAAAAGATCAAGGAGCCGGCCAGCCTAGTGTCTGATGGGGGCCGTGCCCTGGTACACAGGGTGTCCTCTGTCTGTGCCCTGGTAGGGTAGGAGGGGCCGGGAGATCTCTGTGTCATCAGGTGGAATCCCATCTGTGAAGGTGCAGCCCTTGGGATCTAGCCATCTCCCCACCTCTGTGCACCATCATCTTGGGGTGTGGTTTCTACATGTCAATTTTGGGGGTGTGCAAACATCAGTATCACAGCACTGATTGCTGAGGGACTCCAGTGGCAGAAACTTTGAACTGTGCAGATAAAATATGAAAGTGAGGCTTTTAAAATCTCTATGTAAGATGTGGCTCCTGGATATCAGGACTTCTGTCTACACATAAGCTGATGTTTCTTTCTTTCTTTCTTTCTTTTTTTTTTTTTTGTCACAACAATCTTCAAAAAGAAAAAGATAAAATGGGGGGAACGCTATGTTTTCCATATGAATGTTGCTCCTTCTATTAAAATGCATGCCGTTGTTCTCGGGCTGGGACACTGCAGATTAGCAATGACATTTTCCAACTGTGTGGTTCAGTGCCAGTCCACAGAACAATGAGTTTAATAAACCTAGGGAGACACATCCATATGATTTTGATCTGCAGGTGCATTTCGACGGCATAGCACTTTTCTCCTCTTCCTGTTTCCTCCTCCTTTTCTTATGAATAACAAAATTGTGCTTGACTACAAAAAACTTCTTGGAACAAAGAATCTTCTTAAACTTCAATATCCTGTTCCTCTTGTCACCCCACCCCGGAGTTTGCCCTCTAAAGGAAAAAATCGGAGTGACACAGTGCCTGCTGAGATCCAAGGCCCCTGGCAGTCAGTGTCACCCAGCCTGTGGCTGGGCTCAGTACCTGGCAGTACCAGGTGAAGGTAATCCTGTTACTGTATATCATGGTTGACAAAGAATGCTCCTTCCAGTCCTTCCCCCACACCCCACCGGATTCTGAACTTAAAACAGATTTTAAACAAACTCTGCAGTGTTGAGTGAGAATTTTAGGCAAGACAAGAAGATCCAGTGATTATATGCCCTTCGGTCATTTCCTTGGAGACATGCCACAATGGCTACAGACTCAGAAGTCCTCCAGATTTTTTCAGTTAGGAATGGAGAAAAGCCTGATCAACTATTCTTCGTAAACAGTATATTATTTCAAGACAAATATTTCCAATATTTTAAAATAATTTAGAATATTCAGAAAAAATAAAAATCAGGGTTAAAACAACAATCAAATACCAAAGTGAGAACCTTGGAAGTATCAGGAGCACGAATGTGAGGCTGGATTAATAGCTTCCTCCTCCTTGGACACCCCACAGCATCGGCCACTGTCCACTGTGGCTGGGCCAGCTTTTCTCAGGTTCTTTTGCTGCTCTGAAGCCTGGACCTGGTGATGATCCCCACAAACACTGACTCCATCCTGAGGCCAATGGCCAAGAGGGTCTGCAGGAAGGGAGGCTTCTCCTGAGCCTCTGGAAGGGTTTCTATGAAAATTGGTGGCCTTAGTAACGACAACCCAGAAGTTTATCATGGTTTCTATGGAAGAATGGGAGTGTGAGTGGTCCTAGGAGAAAGTGTAGACTATGCCTTGGATCTCCACCCCTACAGCTTCTGTCATGAATTGTGTAACAGCAGCTATGTACAATAACTTGACCCCTCTCTGGATGAAGATGACTGGCCCAAGAAGCCAGGTGATCCAGGGCTGCTGGGGTTGGACCTCAATTCTGAGCTCCAGGCTCTTTCCACAGGAGCTCTGCTCTGGTGACAGGGGCTTCCTCCTGTCATGGAGCTGATGCCTCAAGAGGACTACAGCACACCATGAGGAGCGCCCCGGAACCTCTCCCTTACAGCTGTGCCTCTGTCCTGGTATCACACTTTCCCACAGTTAAAATAAATCTTCAGCCAGGTGTGGTGGTGCACACCTGTAATCCCAGAGCTCTGGAGGCTGAGGCGGGAAGGTTGCAAGTTCAAAGCCAGCTTCAGCTACAGCAAGGCACTAGGCAACTCAGTGAGACCCTGTCTCTAAATGAAATACAAAATAGGGCGGGGGATATGGCTCAGTGGTCCAGTGCCCTGAGTTCAATCCCTAGTACAAAAAAAAAAAAAAAAAAAAAAAAAAAAAAACGATCAATCAATCAATCTTCAGTGGAGAAGTGTCTCACCAGGGTGGACCTCAACAAAGGGCTTTTTTCCCCCAGATAATAGGTTAGATGGCTGCTGTTCCATGGATTGTGAAACAGAAGTCAAAAGCCAGCTGTGCTGTTAAAAATTAGACCATCTAAGCACGTGTTTTCTGACTGGTGGAAAGAAATAGAAGATTCAAAATGAAATGCAATATTAATCGAGATGGTGGGTTAAGATGATGCTTACTCCACCACTGAATCCATGATCTGTCATTACCAACAAGAGAAAGCACACGGTGCTGATGGAAGAACTAAGTGAGAGTGAAAAGCAGGATAGAATTTATTTCAATAGCTTTGTAAAATGGCTTTATTTCTATATTATAGTTAAAATTCTAGAGAAGTCACCTAAGTTTTCATTAATAATTCATAATATTTATGGAGAAAATTATGAGTAAGAATTTGAAGATGAAAAACAACTTGGGATATAACTGCAGTGAATACTAAGGACCTGTTTTATGCTTTAAACTTTATTGTCCAATATAATTGAGCAAATACTCTTATCATAAAAAGCACACTAACCATTCTATTCAGTTTGTGCATAGTTTAATTTTAACAATTGTTGACTATAATATAATGATAAGTATTTTAAATCATAGGCACCAAAATTAGAAGTACCTTGGGTTATATATGTGATCTTTTATTACTTGCTTGATCTCGGGCAGGTTACCTGAATTTACTAGCTTTAATTTTCCTTATCCATGCAATGGACAGAGTGATATCTAGCTATCTAACTCAAAAACACCTTTAAATACTACATATGTTAATAATTACACATTAATTACATAGTAACCAACATGTTTGTTAAATTGGGATCTTAAAATAATTTGCCTAGGAGTATCAATTCTAAACTATCAGGTATAACACTTTATGGTCACTATCCTCAATTATGTAACTAACTTTAGCAAAACGAGGCTTTGCTGTCACTTGAAATCTATGGTTCGAATCAGAAAATAAACACACAGTATTGCAGGTACACACCAACTCCCATTACTCTCACATGAAATGTTGACCAGCATTAAGACAACTTGGGAACATGCTATAGTTCAGTGATATCATCATGGAGACTTTAGAGTCTGGAATATTCAGTTGGATATTTATTGTCAGTATATGTCATGCACCGTTGTCACTGCTGGGGATAGAACAGAGACCCCATGCCCTCTTGAATGTGCATTCTTGGCAGGGAAGAAAAGAAAGGGTTTGGGAGCTTGCGGTGGGTCGCGTGGAGAGAAGTGCCTCGCTGATGCCACCGCAGTGTGCTGTGTGGGTGGAGGAGCAGAGGAGGGCTCGCTTGGTTTTGGGGATGGACTCCATTAGGAAGGGAGCCTTGAAGCAGACCGGGGAGGCAAAGACGGGGATTTGGGGAAGCTGGGGCCAGCCCTCTAGGCCACAGGAGCAGTGACTGAAAGATGCTGGGCTTGGGAGGGTACTTGGCAGCACTGTGGGCCTGTGGCTGGAGGAGGGTTGGTCGTGATCCTTTCTGGTTTGCTTTTGAGATGGAGGACATGCAGCAGGCTTTCACAGTGATGGCATGAGGCTGTGGAGAAGGAGTGCAGGGGACAGCTTCCGTGCCCTGTGTGGCCTGGTCCCCGGGCGGGAGCACCCTGGCAGTGGGAGAGGAGGTGCTGCGGAGGCCAAGTGTGCAGACGGGCAGGGGGTGAGCCCGCAGCCTCTCTCCCACTCCACATGTCCTGTGGGTGCAGGAGGCGGCCAGGGTGTCACAGCAGTGTTGCAGGAAAGAAGACGAGTTGGCAACTTGGGGAGACTGGTACTGTGATGGGATCCAGGACGTACGACTGTCAGAACTAAAAGCCCACTTGCTTTGCCATGAAGAAAGTGCGTGAGATTGTCCTGTCTACAGAACTCTCAACAGTTAGCTCTCCGACTCCTCTGAGCTCTGTCTACCATCATCCTCCCTCTTCCCAGAGCTGTGACCTCTGCCCTCTTTGCTCTCTCTGCTCTTCCTTCTGCTGCTGGACCCTGGCATCTTTGAGGCCACCATGCAGGTTCAAGGGGAATCATGTAGTGTCACCTCCTGGCAGGGCCAGAGCTTTCAGCTGCAGCCAGAACTCTGCCTGCCCGGTGCTGGTGCTGGTGCGGTGCTGGTGCACTTGCAAAGCACCTCGGGCCACACTTATCCAGGCTGTCAAGAGCACTTGGCTGCTCCCTATCAGCACCAGGCTGTGCCTTTTATTGCAGCAGCAGGAAACCCTCACCCAATCCTTTGTGTCACCCCAACTTCTGTGGGAACAGTGTTTCTTGTGCTCCTGAGGTACTTGGAGACACTTGAGTGGCCTTGAGTTCTTCAGAGCTGTGACAGACCAGCCATTCTGCATCAAAGCATGCATGTCACCCCCCAAGCAAAATCACAGTAGGTACCCACTGGTTGTGCTTCTGAAGTGACAACCTGTTGCATGTCCTTTCTTTCCTACCTCCCTTCCCATGCCCTGTGTCCCTCAGGCTTCCCATTTCACATCCGTCTTCACTGTCCTAACTCCCAGGGCGCCCTGCAGTAGCCTCTGCCCTCTGGGTGCCAGTTTGTATTGGGCGTCTAATATGTGCACTTGGCTGAACTCTTTGTACCTCAGGCCCGGAGCGCTGTGCGTCCACCTGGCAGAGACCGGGTGGAGGCAGAGTGAGATGGCATTTCAGAGGCCAGGAGAGCTGGCTGTGAGGGAGCCTCAAAGGCTGACTGAGAGGCTACTCGTCACTAGCACCACCTGGTGTGCCGTCACTGTGCTGGGCCACTCTGGTGTGCTCCTCGGCTCCTCACTTCAAGCATCCTCACAACACAGAGACAGGCAAAGAGAGGAGGCGTGTGCTCAGGTCAGCCCCGCATGTGACATGCTCTTCCTTGAGATGCTGTCCTTCCCAGCAAAGGGCCAGGCTTGTGTTCTTGGTGACTTCACCTTCAGGGCCATTCATTTTTAGAGTGTACCCAGATTCACCGCACCTGCAGGAACTGGCAAGTTATCTGTACCCAATAATTTTCAGAACTGTGCTTCTTCCAACTAAAGTAAAATTATTAAGCTTCATCACAAAAAAAAAAAAAAA
This sequence comes from Marmota flaviventris, assembly GCF_047511675.1. Classification (NCBI taxonomy): domain Eukaryota; kingdom Metazoa; phylum Chordata; class Mammalia; order Rodentia; family Sciuridae; genus Marmota; species Marmota flaviventris. The sequence continues at coordinate 176,382,869 of NC_092500.1, forward strand.
AACCTTTAAATATAAGCAATTCTCTTTCTTATCCCCAAGTCAGAGACCAATGAAGCCCACATGGATCCTGCATTTCCAAATGCAACTTCACTGTTAGTACTAAATGAAGGGATTTTTTTATAAAATGGAATACCAAGCCCCATGCCATGTTTATCAGTTATCATACACTCCAAATTTTAAAAGAATTCACTTTCAGATCTCAATGATTATAATGATATTCTTTGTATTATGAAGCAATTGATGTTATAGCATTTGAATGCAGAAAAGTATAATTCTTATTATAAGCCACTAGTGTTTTTCATTTTATAGACTCAACAATTAAGCAAATTGTTTTGACTCATTACAGATTCTGTTATTGCAATGTCCTTTATGTAAAATTTTTAGATTGCAAATATTTATATTCTCTGCTGTGTTTGTGGGCTGAATTGATTCTGTATATATTTATTTTTTATCATTTTAGAGAGGGTTGGAGTTGTATATATAAGGTGCTATCTTATGCAAAAAGATACATTTTTAATAGATGGTGGACTCTTATTCTCTTCCGAATGTTGAAGAATGTCTTATCCAGATACACAAGTAAATTTAGAAGTTCTAATTTGCTATTATACTTTTTTTACCTTAGTTTTACTGAGTTTTGTATGAGGGGGAGGGTCCAGCAGAAATAATCTCCATTAAGCTGCTAAAACAGAGATGCTGGTGATGAAAAAACAAAACCTCATGTTAGCAAGTGTGTGTGCACATGTATGTGCACTTACACATGAGTGTGCATGGTTATGTGCGTATGTGCAATTGTATGTGTGTGTGCCTGTATACATGTATATGTGTGCTGTATGCATTCAGTGTACTTCAGCATGTGTGTGCACTTATTTATATGTGTGCTCACATGTAGGTGTGCAAGCACTCTTCTGTATCTTCGTGTGTGTGTGTGCAGGCACGCATGTGCCTTATATATGTGTTTATGTATGTACTTGTACATGTGAGTGTGCACAGGTATGCAAGCATCTGTACATGTTTGTTCATGCACTTGTGCATATATGTGTACATGCATGCATATATATATATACTATGTATATGTGTATGCATGTAAACGTGCATGCATGTGTGTGTGTGTGTGTGTCCTTCAGCTCTTACCCTCTAGATCACCTGAGAGGGAAGAAAATAAATGTCCATGAAGAATTTATCTTAACACGTCTCAGGAGCTTCAATCCATCAAATAATAATTCCATATGAAATTAAATTTTGAATAAATTCTATCAAAGAATAAATTCTAAGACAGGTATAACTATTATCAGAGAATACAAGATTATGTACAGGTATAACCTGTACTCAGGCTGGTCCTCTCATGCTATCTTAAATATTAGAAAGCTATCAATTAATTTGAGTTTAAGTACATGCTGAGGGGTTTGTGTAGACTCACATGATGGATTTGAGCCTTTTGAGCAACCGCCATCTTGTGGCAGTTTGTAATGATAACATTTTTGCCCAAAACAGGGTAGCAACATTTCCTAGGTCATTGCCCCTTCCTCCTTTTTTTTTTTTAATCAACAGATTATAGTGCAAAATAGACATGAAAATATACTATTTTTGTTATTCCCCCCCCAAAGGAAATATGGCTCTCATGGTGCCTTATACATTAACGTAGAGGCAAAAAGGAATAAGTAAGAATGGAATGAGTTGATTCATATCAATGCTTAGCATTTTGTGTTTTATTGTTATTTTGACCAAATGCTTATACTAAAGTGGCCTTTCAGAGATGCTTAAAAGCTAGAAAATTATGAAAACATAATGTGTGTTAATTTACATCTTTTAGGTAGACTTTTAAAATATAATCATCCTTGTATGTTGATGATTTAGAAGAAATGTTTAACACATGATTAAATAATGAGTTGTTCCTATTTCAAAGGAAATTATGCTTTTCCTTTATTTCCTCTCTAATAGTGCCTCACTTGTTTTATAGTGCAGTACCCTGAAATAGCATGCATCATTAATGGGTACAATGGAATCTCCCTGACATAAACAAAACAAATCTAAAGGTCGATTTTAAAATCAGCGAACATATACTCCTATAATTATGGATATTATTTACGCCCATTTTAACACTGCAAGGAGTTTTGACTGCTGTGGGCAATTTGGTGGGTAGAAGGTGCTGACAGGGAGAGGAAATGGATTGTTAGGAATCTGCCCCACACGCTGGGAGTTGAACCCTGGGGAATTAGGTCAGTTATGACAGTGGGTGAGAACCAGTGCAAGGTCAGGGTGGGCAAGAGCAACTGCACTCCAGAGCACAGGGTATTTCTCTTCCTGGGATCATCCACGTGGTGAGATGGGCTTGGCGGCCTTTGGTGACATGACACAGAGGGCCTACAGTGGCCTCACCAGTGGACTTACTTATACTTATGGGGAGATTTACTCATTTTTCTAAACACAACTTTCTAAAGTTGAATGGGCACCAAAATGTGTGCCAGCCCCCAACATTGGCAATAGACTTAAGTCCCTCAGAAATGCACACACAACGAGGAGTCAGTCAGGAGTGTTAACGTCTCACATGGGCACTGTGTACACCCACACCAGTCTGCTTGAGGAGGTTGTGTGCATTCCTTCTATAATCCACTTGGGACTGTAATTTGGGTGAAAAGAATTGTAGTAAGAGAGTCTTGAAAGTCATCAGGGACGGGGACACATGAGGCCACTGGCCGCTAGTGTGTTAAGGGAAGAAGGATGTGTCCTGCAGTGGTTCATGCTTTGAAACTAGCGATGACCATTTGAATCTTCCATGCAGGACTCTTAGGGGCCTTTAAAATGCACACATTAACCTCGACAAGGGGAGAAAAAAGAGTTCTGCTGGCTTACTTAGCCCCATAGGCCTTTAATCTGCATCAGATTTAGTAACCTTTGACAGAGTGTTCTGTGAATCAAATCCAGCTTTCTCACTTTCCATATAAGAAAAACAAAGAAGGCCTAGAAGCTGAGTGACTTATCAAAGAGTACACGCAGAATCAGTTCTCTCTGCAAGTTTGGCTGCCAGGAAGTATCCTCTGCAGTGCCCGTTGACACACCAGAGCATTAGTGAACTCTCATGTGCCCTGTGTCCTGCTGGTCAGCCAGCTTTCCTTGATGGGCAATAGCGATTAGTTGTGAGGTGGAATGTGACTGTGCGGCAGCTTTGCCTACCGGCCCCCACAGTGAGACCGTGACCTGGTTGACTCCTAACGCAGCAGTGCTGTATCCTCAGCTGCCACCCCTCTCCCACTTGCCTCCGAGGCAGCCGCGTTCACTATGCTGATGGAGTGCAAGTGGGAATCGAAAGAGTTCCAGGGCAGCACTACTTCACAAAGTCCCACCAACTGGTAGGTGAATTTCAAAGTGAAAGGCAAAGATACCCAGAATGCTAGTCAATATGGAAAGGTAAACGTCTATGAAACAGAAACATCTTTCACGGCTCTTCCTGGGGGAGGGATGATGTTTACTGATTCACTCCTCTGGGAGTGTGGCAGCCCCTGATCTTCCATCCTGCGGGCAGCACGTACTACTTCCTGCCAGTGCTGATGGCCACACCAGCAGGCAAAGGTCCAGCTGTGTCATGCTGCATGAGGTTGATGTCCAGTGGAGGTTGTGCCTACAGCTGTTTCTTGTCTGTTTGCCTTAATTTCACTTCAACTTCCTAAAGCCCAAATTATTTTTTTTAAAAAAAGTCCAAGGCCCTTTTAAGGCTTAAATCATAAAATATTGCATATTTTTTTTCCTTGTCCATAGTTTTCTGTCTGTATTGAACAGAAGGAATGAAAACATGTTTGTGGAAATTTTAGTGACTATCAGTGGTGAATTAAGAGGACAGTTCCTCCAGCTTTATCTGTGAGTTGGAGGTTGAATATAACCTCCCTCAGGGCCAAAAGGAGGTCCCATCAACTCTCATCCCTTCACTAGGAAAATAGATGCACTGCAACTGGCTGGCTGCTGGCGAATTTGGCATCTGCTGTCACAAAGACTGAGAATTAAAAGTAGTAGATCTTCCTGATATATAAGAGTGATCAGTCCCTGAGAAAGCCGATTTTAAGTAATAACTCTTAGTTTCTGTCTGCCTTTCTGTGAGTTTTGTGTTTTCTTGGTTGTTAGTAAGAATAGTACCATTGTCTTATTTCTTAGAAAGAAGGGGGTGCCATCAAACCAAGCACAGCACCTTCATTTCAGGGAACAGGGCTGGAGCTTCTGTCTACAGTGAAACACAGGCACTGGCTCTCCCTCAGGCTCAGAGATTAAAGCTCGAGATGTGAAAACTGCAAAGGAGATAGATCCATTCATTTGACCATCATCATGCTGTGGGGTTTCAGGCCTTGGTCTCATGGCTAAGGGGATTTGCCGTGTAGACACGGAGCCTGAGCAGGTTTTCCTCTATGTGCTTCTTTACGTTTGTGGATTGGTTTGATCCTTGTTTAACTGATGTCTTCCCTGATTGACTGGCGATCACTCCATACTGCAGAGAAGGAGGACTGACTGTTTCGGGTGATCTGTGGATGTGGTATGGGACAGACGGTTGCAGGGCAGCTCATCTGTCTTAGGTGGAGAGCGGAGTGAAGAATCCTCAGTGTTCTTCCTGCATGCCTGAGATTTCTGCAGTCAGAACCCTGGGATGCTGACTTTCTCTTAATCCCTCTTTTTAACGTTAATTTTGACTGTCACACAATAATCATGTCTAATTACAGGGTACAAAGTGACATTTGGATGCATGTATGTGTTGTGGAGGGATTCAGTCAAGCTAATTTTGTGGCAGGAATGTTAAAGAACTCTTCTTTAGGCAACTTTGAAATATATTGTACGTCATTATTGACTGAGGTGGCCATGCTATGTGACAGGCACAAAAGACAAGTGCTGAATGCTCTCTCCCATATGTGGAATCGAAAAGGCTGACCTGCCAGAGAGTCAGTAGAAAGGTGGTCCACCAGGGCGGGGTGTGGGAGGAAGAGGGTGGGAGAGGAAGTCAGCGGTCCAGGCCAAGGAGGCTCCTCGGGCTTCTCCCTAGTCTCCGTCTAGTTTGCTAGGGGCCTGGTCTGGACAGCTTCATGGGGAGAAGGCCTTTGTGTCCTGCAGCACGGGCCAACAGTGTCTCCCTGGCAGGGAGGGAGGGCTGGGGTGGACAGGCCTGACCTGGGGTTCTCAGAGGACCTCCTCTCTGGTCGCTGTTTTCACAATTTCTAGGCACTCCAAGGCCTGGGCTCAGAGGCCTCTCTGGAGCCCTGGACTATTCATTGGCTTATTTCTGGAACTCCCCAATGGCCATCTCAGATTTCAGCCCTGCAGATTCCTCACTTATCTGTTGGCCAAGTGGCTTCTAGAAGTCCCTTCTGTCATCACCCCTCATTTCCCCTCTGTCCTTGAGGAGACTGGTGTTTTCAGGACTTTGAAGAGTTTTGTGGATGAGAAGTGTTAAGTGCAGCCTGTATATAACATGCCATATTTAACGGCAGGTTCTCTGGAGTGGGTTTTAATAAATCTCATCATGTATGATTTGTTGGAAGTGTGTGGGGACTCGGGTTAGATCCAGGATGGAGTTCGGGACAGCAGCTGGAGAGGCAGTGATGTTATCCAGTCCTTCAGGTTTTGCTCTTCCTATCGCAAGTCTCATTCCTCCCTGTTAATGAGCTAGTGACCTGAGGTTGCCCTGTCCTCTCCCACCTGTTCCCCTGTCTTTCAACACAGAAACCCTAGGGCTGTTCCTGAGGTCTTCTCCTTCCTCCCAACAGCCTAAGAGCTGTTCATGCCACCTGCAAAGCCCTCCTCCATCCCCGGCTCCCCACAGTCCCTTTCTCCACCCTGGGAAAACCCCCCTGCGTTTCGCACACCACGGCTGCTCATGGGTGTGGCTCCTTGCATCACTCTGCTCCAGCCTACCTTTCCTTACAGCAACATGTCTGAAACACGCCATAGCTGTCACCTCCCTACTCTGACTTAATGCCATTCTGTGGGCTTGTGATACTCCTTAGCAGGGGGTATGTTCAGAGGCCTGCACAGAGGCTCCTGAGACCCCCAGGAGAGTCTTGAATCATGAATTCTGACCAGAGAACTATTGTTGCAGAGACTCTTTGATTCATTAATTTTGTAAATATTTTCTTGAGCCAGGGACAATGCCAAATGCTTGCTGAGCTTATCATAGAATTGCATTCATTATTATTGCATTATTCATTGCATTGAATGCAATCCCTCAGAGACATGGATGCATGAGACAGGAAAGAAGGAGGCCTTAAGCTGGGACTCAAAAAAATACCCTCGTTGGTAAAGAGGAAATGAAGGAAGGGCAACTTACACAGTTGTCACAGCACAAATCCTTCAGAGTTTACAGCGCCTGGTGGGGACACATCCAAAGAGGCGCCGGGTCTAAAGGAATGCATAAAGTCATTAAGAGAAGAGTGCACTTGTGTACTGTGACCATTTGATGGGAAATGGCACACTCACATACTTTTCATGACCAGCTTGAGTAATTACTATGCAATGTTTAATTGAAATTAGACATTCAAGAAGTATAGATTTGATTATTATATGGAGAACATTGATAGCCTCCTTGAGTCAAAAATGGACAAATCTGAGAGTCAGTTTAGGGAACCAAATTCAAAATTTACACAGCAAGTTTTAAAAAGTAGAGTTTTTAACTTTCGTGAAGAATAAAAAAGTAGAGCTTAAAAATAGGTGTATAATAGAAATGTTATATTTGAATTGAGATACACTGAATCCACAGGAAATCACTAAAAATGACTAGACAAAATCAAAATCACTAGAAATGACCAAATAACCTAAGAATTCACAGTGCAAGAAAACTTAACTTAGATGTATTCCCATTTTCATATTTAAATTCAGAGAGATTGCATCAGCATGAAAGTGGCCACCGTAACACCCAGTTAAAGGACCAGGGGCCCAGGAGGTGAGCCAGGGCTGGCTCCACACACGGAGCAGAGCTTGCCCTGGGCTGACTCCCTTGCGTCACAGGCAGCACCTGAGTTCTCCCCTTCCCCTGAATCTGTCCTCCTTCACCTCCAGGAAGTCTCACCTGAGACCTGGGCCCTCTGAGTTTTGGGGTCTGGAGGGGAGCCCAGGAGGCATGAGACAGGAAAGAAGGAGGCCGCAGGGGAGGTGACGGCAGTGCAGGAGAGGAACAGGAAGGAGGCTGGAAGGTCAAAGGAGCCACAGTGTGACAGCCTGTTTTGTGCCACACAAAAATGGGATCACCCCAAAAAATCAGGTGGCAGCCAGAGTGAGAAGAGCCATGCGTGAGAAGGAGAGACACAGGGACCTCCCCCTTCCTGCACGGCACACTGTGGGCATTCAGCTGCTGGACATGGATTTTGTGTGAGGGAATGGGCCTCTCTGAGTCCCAGCCTGAAAAACACAACAAAGACCTGGTGTGAGTGGCTCCTGTACAGTTGATCTCTGTCTTTTCTCTCCTGTCTTATTCTAACTTCTCAGGGTCAATCACATTCACTCTGACCATTCCCCGGACTGCACTTCTGCTAAGAGAGAGCAGGGGTGCCCACAAGGGGACAGAAGGTGCCTCAAACAGAGCGCTGAAGCTGTTAACTGGAAGGGTCTCCATTCTCAGAAGCATGTTGTGACCTTTGGAAATCTGCATTTAAAAAATGGTTTTTTAAAATAAACTAATTTCTTTCTAACACATTTTTTCTCCCCACTTGGCCCAAACTTATGAGAGCAACCCTGGTATTGCATATCTTATGTAAATTTTGGGGGGAAACCCTGCTCTGTGGTTTTCAGAGCAGCACAGAGGGCACAGAGGGCGTAGAGCTCTTTGAGGGAATATCTGTTTGTGGAAACTCGCCTGCCATGCCTTCTTCAATTGGTGTGAAAATGCAAGAATCATCGATCCCTTTTTGGTGCCCTTGCCTGAACCTGTCATTCACAGTTGCACTAAATTTTGCAGGAAAAAAAATCATCCTCTATAACTAGACGGTGGCACCGCAGGGGGATGAGGCACCCCGAGAGCCAAGGGCTGGGGTGGGGAGTGGACTCGTGAGAAGGGCCACCTACAGGCACAGCTGGCACAGCCATTGTGCCCCGCACACAGGGGCCCTGTTGGAGCCTGTTTGGGATGCCCTGCACCTCCGAGGTTGGCACCCTGAGAACTGAGAGCCATTCAGAGTGAGGAATAGAGGCATTGTGTGAGCTTGCTGGCTGCGCGGCTTTCTCTGAGGCAGCTTGCAAGAAAGCATGAAAACTGAAACAGAATCGCGCTCGACTTTCTCACTCTCCCGACAGAGTAGGCCCTGTGCCCTGTCTCCCGTGAAGCACGCGTGTTTGTGTTCAAGTGATTCAAAAAGAAGATCTTATTTAGGCATGGTGGTCACGGTGTTTGCTTCAAAATCAGTTTCTATTTGTGTGCTTCTGTGAAGGTTATGCTGTGTGTCCCACCAACTTGTCAAACTGTGGCCAGTGTGTGAATGTCCAGTTCCTGTGGTGAACTCTAGGTGTGTATAAACCTGCACGTTCGCGCAGATCATGCCTACGCGTGGACACACACGCATGCCCACTCGATGTCTGTGGTAGAATTCTGATCCTCACTCGTGGCCTTCTGAAAGGGCAAGGCTTTTGCATTTCAGTCCCTTGATTTAGTCTCCATTTCTGGAACCCCATCGTCTCGAGGTGTTCTATGTACACGATAAGGCGTGGCCCTCTACAAGGGAGGATGACAGCCAGAAGGAGACTGGAGACTGGAGGCTGCTGGTCTCGTGGTCACGTGTCCTTGGACAGTTTTGCTGTGTGTGTCTAGAGACAATCAGAGCTTCGCCTTTTTCCCGCACGTGCCCTGGTGGATGCTGCTGGCCAAACGCCCCATGGCAACCAAATGCTGAAAAAAGGCACAATCCTGCCTGAAAACTGTCAACGTCCCCCAGTGTTTGCAGGTGAAACAAACTAAAAACAACCAAGGAAAGGCCCCTCTCGGCCCGCTTGCTGTAGGCACACCGGGCTGCAGAGATCGCCAGCTCTGCAGAGGCCTGTCCAGACTCTGCAGGGATCACTCCTGTCTCTGGTCCTCTTCCCTGGGAAGGGTGTCCTGCATTCAGATCCCGCTCAGGGAAGCTTCCCGTCTGTGATGGACACTGCCACAGCGATGGGAAGAAACGGCCTCTCCCCAGCTCCTTGCTTCCCACTGTGAACACTGCCCAGCTGCTGAGGCTGCAATTCAGTAGCGACAAGGAAACTGGAAGTCAGTCTTGCTGTCCCACTGCCAGTGAGGAGGCATACACGTCTCCTTTCTAGCCATGTGCCTGTAGCACGCCCACAGAATGCTCCTCCACACATTGTGCCCTGTGCTTCCCCTTCTGGTAATCCAGCAGCTTCCCGGTGCCTGTCCTCACAGGGCAGCGGCTCAGGTGGACTTGAACATGGAGTTTCCAGGGGAGGAGCCTCTTGGCACATGTCCCTGGAGAAACTTTCCAAACTGCACATGTGGATCAGTGAGATGTGGCACACGCAGTGCTGGGTGCAAACCTGAGGGACAGAAAGCTGTGACAATGGCTGCTGCAATTGGAGACCCATCTGGCTCGCAGACAGCATGCACCCACTAGTGACGTATGGCTCACTTTCCCAGCTCTGCCTCTCCCCATTTGGTTTATATCCTGGTGAGAGATTCTCCAGATGTTGTTTTTGAGAATTCCATGCCCGACTGAGTGAAGGATCTTACTCTTCCATGGTAGTCAGTGCAGAGCTCAAAGTGACCTTAGATTGGGTCTTAAACGAGGAACTCACTTTTTAAGCACAAGAAACCAAAGGCATTGAGAGGCCCTGTGACTTGGAGGGCAGCACACGGTCCTGGGGAGTGGGGGGGTGAGAAGGCTGTCTGGGAACCCGAAGGCAGTGTCCTGTTTCTGTCTCCGCCACTGAAGCATTGTCCCCTGCTTCCTGTGGGGTGACAGGTTGGCATCGAAAAGCTGCCCAAATGCCAGTCTAGGAACAGGACTGTGGCTATGGCGAGGGCTGTGACCAGCCAGTGAGAAGCAGAAGGTGACCATGGTGGGGGCTTCTTGACTGTGAATGTCTGCTCTCAGGTTCTTTTGGTTCTTTGACAAAATGATGGAAATAGCAGATGTATCCCTGTTTAGATAACCACTGACCATCGACCATGTCGGGCCCTGATTCATTTTTGTGTGAGTTTTAGAAAAAAAAAAATACGTTTTTCACAATCCAGGACCTCTATTCTCTAACTATGCTCTAATTCCTGTCCAAGTCCCAGTCAGAAAGAACCAAATGCCAAGCACATTCTGCATTTTCTTGAACAGTAGGATCATTAAAATCCCAACAGGGAAGGCATACCGTGCTCACCTGAGGGAGAGTTTTGGCCTGAAGTCTTTAACTCACTTGGAATTTTCAAGTAAATTGTAGACGAGCGTTTGCATGGTCCTCTAGGTCCACATACAGTCCTGGAGCAGTCTACCTCTCTGTCAGCCGGTCACAAAAGATTCAGGAGCAATTAAGATATGAACAGCTGGGGAGGGTGGAGGAAGAGAATCCATAAGCAGGGGCATCGCTGAGGATCCATGGGCCCCTCCTGTCCAGCAGTCCTCTGGCAGCGTGGCTTGCGTTCATTAATGCTGCGCTTCCTTTTATTTGAGCAGGCGTCTCAGCACCCTGCTGCAGCCCACAGCTGCACAACACAGGTGTCCGCCATCGTGTTAAGATGGAAGACTTACCCCATAACCTTTCTGAAATGGGAGTAGAGTTGACCTGGTTCCTCTCGTTTCTAATAACGCACTGATGAGGTCGGAGAGTGTTTTCTGTAGATAAGAGATTTATTTTACAAGTGAGCCAGGGCTTTCTTACCCTCAGAGACTCCCACAGTAAAATCATCACCTGAAGTCCAGAAGAAGAGTTTGAAGGGAACAGTGTGAGGGAGGGGTGACTTCTAAGGCTCTTGGCCAACCCCCACTCGCAGGGCCACTTTGCTGGACATCAGTTCCCTACGGCCTGCTTTCAGACTAAGGGACCCTGCCGTACCACCTGTGTACTATGGTGGACGGTGGCTGCACTTGTGAGAGATTTAAGGAATACTTGTTGCCAGTTTAGCTAAGCTTCTTTCTACCCAATTTCCTAAACATTCCTTTGAATGCCCCAAATTATGCAAAAGATGAAACTAAAAAAATTACATTTAAACATACAGTTAATTTTTTAAATATGCTAAAACCTCTTTGTCCAAGAATTGTTGTGTTTGGTCATTTGATGACACAATACTTTAGTGATATTGATTTAGGTGAATTGACTTTATATGAACTACATTATTTCAAAGACAAAAGAAAGTTAAATAAATTCAATTTGATATAGTGATGATGATTTAAAGAAAGGATCAAAAGAAAACCCAATCTTTTGGATTTCACCCATTTTTTTAAATCTGATGTGCTTAATTTACATGATAATCAGCTTTAAAAAATGTACAAATGGTCCATATAGCTTAATGATTAGAGCACACGTCAGAGCATATAACAGCAAACAAAATTTTCAGATGGGATTATTGATTGCATGTGGACATGAACCCTTTAAGGAAGGAAAAATGTTCGTATTTTAAATATTTTTCAGACTTGTTTTTGGCGTGGGTCTTTTTGTTTGTTAATAATAGCCATTTCCTGGAGAGATCTTTCCTTCCAGGTGGGAGGAGAGTTCAAGCAGTGCTCAAATGTTTAGTTTATTCCAAGTGACCCCTTTCCTGCAGAAAGCCTTATCTGGAGGCTGAAGAGGCAGTTACGTTTGGAACTTCCTTCCTTAGCTAGGTGGCCTTTGCAAAAGTGACAGAGGTAAGAGACGGATTCCATGCAGACAAGCCCCTGAGTGCTTGCTAATTGAATTTGAAGGATCTTTAATAGTTCAATATGTTAGAGATTTACTGATTTTTACTACTTTAAGCTACCCAAATAAATTAAGGATACAACCGAACAAGCAAATGAAGTGGAAAATTGGTCCCATTTCAGATAAACATTTTTTTTTCTGGGCTACTTAAGTATTTAAGGGGTTATTATTTAATTAGTCATTGATTTTTTTCTCTAAATATTTTTTAAAATTGGCCATATATTTAGTTTTCTACTTGTGCATTCATAAAATTTGAAGATGAAATTGTATTTACACTAGGAAAAACCAAAACAAAAAAATTCACTATTTCCTGCTGGCAGTTCAAAGTTAAAACCTTCATCTCTTCTTTAAAATGGTTGAGCTCATTAGAGTCTGCAGTGATCAACTGGGTAAAAATAAATAGATAAATAAATAGAAGGAAGGCCAGGAAGTAGGGGAAGGTGAATAGGGAGAGAAAGGACGGAGGGAGGAGCCACTGGGGACTGAAGTGGAGCGAAGGCAATCCCAGGCCCATATGATGGTGCCCACATGGATGCCTGCCACTCTCCTGTGTAACTGTAATGTGCCAACCACAGACTCCAGAGGGGGAAACTAGGCTGCAGTGCCTCAATTGATATCATGCATCTTATTTTTCGTGGCTCCCGCAGTCTGGCTGGGCAAAAATAACCGGGAGGTCACGAGCCACTTGTAGATTCAAACAGGAACGAACTTTATTCCAGAACCCACGCGAACTCCCCGGGAACTCCACAGGAACTCCGCGAGAACTCAAAAGTAGCGGGCACCCAAGGTAGCAGGAGCCGCCTGATTGCCGGACAGCAGAGGTTTATATACACAACTGAATACACAGCTTGTTTCAATTTAGCATCATCCAGTTACAGCAATCAGTCATTATCTTAATAATTATACACATCTTAATTATCATCATCTTAATGGCTCGCTGGCGTTACTTCTCGACCACTCCTTCTGGCAAAATGCCAGGCGCCATCTTGACTTGGTTGTGGCTCTCAACATGGCAGCATACTAAACTTAATATGTAATAAGGCAGCTGAAGATGGGAGGAAGACCAAAAACACCCAGACTAACAGCAAAGGTCTGTCCATCCTATAATAAATCAGCACCCCCCCACACACCGTGGGTTGACTTGGGTGGGGCCAGGGGACTCAGAGAGTCAAGTGGGGCCTGCCTGAGGTGTCAGGACTTGACAGAAAGAGATATGGAATTGAGCCCCAGTCAAACTGAGACGCAGTTCTGGGCGTGGGGAGAAAGGACAGGAGAGCCAGTGGGCACACAGGCACAGGGCAGGAGCCCACGGCCCGCTGCCTGGAGGAGCAGGCACACCAGAGAGCAGGGAGGAGAGTTGGGGGCAGCGGGTCCTGATGAGGAAAGTCCTCCAGCAGAGGTCCTCAGTCTAGCAATCTTTGCAAATATCTTTTTAAAAGCATTGGGAAGCCTTAGGAAGGTTAGAGGTGTGTGTGTGTGTGTGTGTGTGTGTGTGTATCTTTTAATAGACACACAAATATATGGAAAGAACAACTTTGGGCTCTAGGATGAATTCTTTTCTCTTTCTTTCTTTTTTTTAAATAGACACCTTGAGCATGTGTGGCTGGGATGTGATCAGTGATGGAGCACTTCCAGGCAGGCATGAGCTCCTTCCTGAGTTTGATCCCAGCACCGAACAAAGGAAAAAATAAAGAAAAACACAGAAAACTCGAACATATGTTCGTGTTTTCATTGCAGGGTGAGGCTGAAAAGGGGAGTAAAGGGAATGATTTGAGAAACAAGAAGTCCAAGAGGAGAGAGCAGGAGGCTTGACTGTGGTTCATGACAAGCCACAGGAGCTTGTCCTGGGGGGGGGTTTCTGCTCTCAGCGATACCTCCAATAAGGTTGATTTTTCATCTGTCTCATTTACAAGGTAGATGGCAAGGAAATTTAAGAAATCACCCACTCCTACTACTTAAATGGATACTTAAAGCTCGCATTATTTCCCAACCGGGTAGCAGCATAAACAGCTATAAATCAGAGTCCTTTTCTCCACCTTCTCTGTGACCTCCACAGTGTGGGCTTTCCACAGCACACTTCCTCCTTGCCCTTGAGAACTGAGTTCAAGCATCTTTTTTCCTGGTTTCTTGGCTCGGCGTGATCCTTGGCATAATTGGGTCTGCATCATTTCACTGTGTTTTTTAATACTCCCTATTAATTTTCTAACATTATTTTTTGTAAGAAAAGGAAAATAGAATGAGTCAAATCAATGTGATACTGAAGTTTAAAATCTAATCGGCTCTTGCGGTTCCTCTTAGATTAATAAACTGCTGAAGGCAAATGAATAGAAACATCATTTATCAGCTTTCTATAGTCACAGGAAATTTGAAAAAAAATGTATAATAGAGTTTTAATAACAAGTTAATTATAACAGACCAGCAACTCAATTCCTTGGAAAAATGCAATTACTTCTGGGAAAGATCCATAGCAGACCTACTTCACTCTTTCTCCCTCTTTCCTTCCTGTTTCCTCTTTGTTTTTGTCCCCTGTGTCTTTGACTGAAAAGCAATTATAACAAGAAGCCAGGGCCTGAAAAAGAAGAAAATGGATCCTTGCCCTTCCCCTGTATTTATTTTAATTTCTGTCACCTCACCGTCTCCACCCACAAGTTGGCTACATAGAATCATGCACAGGGCGGGTGCCTGAGCTCCTACATGCTGACATGGCACTTGGTGGCGGGGTGGGGTGGGGTGTGGGGTGGGGAATGCGCATGACTACCATTATAATTGGACCAAACCCAACTGCCTGACATACTGCAATGTTCTCTATTCTTAGATTCTTAGGTTTTTATGTTCTTCTCAACTTAAATAGTTCATGCTATATTAAGTATCATCTAAAGATAAATTCCTGGAAGTGGGAAAAATCAGACTAATTCATGTAAACAGGACTAAGGTTCTTACTCAGGCTGAGGGACTCTTCCCCACATAGGAATTAAATTACCAGAATTGATAATACTAAAGGCTAAAAAACTTATGTTGAAATAGATGCCATCTTAATTACCAGATCTGAGATCACATCTATTTCAACGTAAGTTTTTTAGCCTTTAGTATTATCAATTCTAATGACTTGCTAGTTTAACATAATTTGAAGTGTTACGTGATTTATCAGTTTTTTTTATTATTAATGTACTCATCATTAAAAGTTGTACACCAACATGTGAATGTTTAATAATGTGTGTGGAGTAGTTCATAAACACTTTTCACATCACTTTTCACTATGCCAAACTGTTGATAATTTTAAGAAATATGAAGGATTAGATATTGGGTTTAAAACAATAAGAAAAAAATTCAATCAGTTACTTTAACTTTTAGATGTAGTTCAAATTCCAGAGTAACTACACAAATTTGGTTGAAGAGAAACTTGATGTCAACATGCTTCAGATCAGCCATCATTTTGCAGCTGAATCCGTCACGGGCAGCCATGGTCATGACAGTTGTGCCTGTTCATCGCGTCACTTCTCACGTTCACTTTGTGTCTGTCTCATTTTGCCATCTTCTATTGGTCACGGCAATGTAAATTATTTTATTTTTACCAGTTGGCATATTTTAAAGCTTTTTAGGAAATTTAAAACATACTTTATTGTTCTGGGATGAATAGCAGCCTTTTTGCAAATCTAAAGAAGCAAAAAAATAGTTTACACACATTTGAAAGTGGTTTATATTATTTTATAGGCTGAACCATTTGAAAGGATTTTTTTTTATAAACTAATGGTTTATTTTATTTTTATATAAAGTATTGTGTCTTTTATATTTTCATTTGGGAGGGTAATTTTTCTGACTCTTACAAAATATTAGCTTTTGAAATCTGGGAAAATACTGACATTCTATAATTACATAAAAAATACTAAAAATTTATAACAACTGTAAAATCCCACAAATATCCAACTATCTGTTTTTGTTTGTTTGTTTTGTTTATTTTGTTTTTAATTGTTTTGTGTTTGGGGGTACTAGGGATTGAACTAGGATGCTGTACCTCTGAGCTCCATCCCCTGTCTTTTTTCTTTCATTTCGTTTTTTTGTTTGTTTGTTTGTTTGTTTTGTTTTTTAAGAAAGAGAGAGAGAGAGAGAGAGAGAGAGAGAGAGAATTTTTTAATATTTATTTTTCAATTTTCAGTAGACACAACATCTTTATTTTATTTTTATGTGGTGCCAAGGATTGAACTCAGCGCCCCGCGCATGCCAGGCGAGCATGTTACCTCTTGAGCCACATCCTCAGCCCTTTCATTTCATTTTATTTATTTATTTGTTTTAAGACTGGGTCCTTCTAAGTTACTGAGGCTGGCCTTGAACTTGTGATCCTCCTGCCTCAGCCTCTAAGTTTCTGGGACTACAGGCGTGCACCACCATGCCTAGCTTCATCTACCAACTTTAAAAAATTTAGTTTTTCCTTCCAAATATTTTGAAGCAATGGTTTTTAGAATTTATTTGTATGTATTATGAGTCATATCAAGAAACAATGCTGGCTCCCACCCTGCCTTTGCCCTGTGGTATTTCTCCTGGGCACTCATCACTCTGGGGAGAGGCATGACTCCAGAGGGGACTTATGGCTGGGTGGGCAAGTAGGAGAGTGCATCCATGAAGAGCAGAACAGGAAAAGGCCCCAAGTAGCCTGGCCATGACCACGGGCATGGAGGAAGGGAAGGCGGGAACTGACTTAGTCCTTAGAAAAAGAAATTCGGGTCCGACTTCCTGGAGAGATGGGGACTTTGAGGTTCCCGTCTCCGCATGCTCATCTGTACTAGCATGCAGCCGGTAGAGAACGCCAGTCTGTGCCTTAGGGACACCTGACAGCAGTCGTTTCCCCCAGGTCTGGAAGAGCTGTCATATTGCAGAGGCCAAGGGAGCCAGAGGAACAGGCTGCACCGTCTGAGGGGAAGCGACTCCTGGGGACCTTGTGGGTGCCCCAGGCTGCTGTGGTGGGAGGGCCTTGCTGGGCAGTTCTCAGAGCAAGCCCCCGGGTTTGTGGGTGCCCTCTCGGTTCATTAGCTGCTGCCTCCCTCTGTCCCTGAGACTCCTTAGCTCTGTCAGTTTCCTCATCCACCAAAAGATAAAAATAGTCACCTCAATATGGTTTTCTGGAGAGCTAAATTTCATTTATAAGAATAATCAGACAAGTAACAATACTTAATGAATATTAGTTTGATGATACCACAAAGAAATGAAGCATAAGCCAAGGCTAAAATAAGGGTATTTTTATAGCATTTGCCTAATGAAATTTGTCTTGATCACTTATTCCTTATTTTAGAATGTCTGACTGAATAACAATAAAGACTGCTTTTAAAGGGGCTGTTTTCAAAGCTAGATGAGAAATATTATGACTAATATTTGACACAGGACTTTCATCAGGTAGAAATGTGAGACAAGAATAAGGCTGCTATTCTCTCATCCAGCATTCTCTTCAAGAAAAATTTCAGGCCAGAGAGTTGGGATCAAAGTGTACAGGGCTAGTCACATTTCCTTTGCAAAATGTACCTCAGGACATTTCCTGGTCAACTCTGCAGTGCTAACAGGAAGGAATTTAGAGGAGAGTCCTCCTAGAATGAACGAGAAGGCCTTTCTGTCGAGTGCTCGCTGCCCGCTGTGCCCAAATGGCAGTCTGGACCCTCCCTCCCAGGAAGCACATCACAGCCCCCCACGGTCCAGAAGGGGGACCTAAGGACAAGTGAACTCAGCTCATCTCACACCTGCGAGGTGTCCACAGACTCTTAGAGAGGCTTCTTGAAGGAAAGGTCGTATTGGAATAAGAGTGGAGCTAGAGTTCTCTTTCCTAATTTTTAAAAAGATGGAGTGATGTTCCATCAATTGGCTTTTTTAGAACTAGAAACAAAAGATAATTTGGGGAAAGCAAAAGTAAGCACCTATGCATTAAGGTCTTTCTTATCGCACAGGAATGGATGGATGTCAGGGAAGAGAGGATGGGATGTTGTTGAAGACTGTTCTGAAATTCCCGTGTCTCGGGCATGTAGCCCCACATAGGCTCAGCCGGTGAGATCCGATCAAGTATCCAACACAGATTGTGGACACTGAATACCAGTGTGCAGATGGGCCCACGCCGCACGGATTTCAAGCTCTTTGTTGCTGGGTCTCACTGCCGTGTGGGCACCCAGCCTCTTGCACAGCCCTGAGCCGGAGAGGACTCTGAGAGTCACTGCATTCTCCCCTTTGCCTTGAGAGCGCGTCCTCCATTGCAGAAGGAAAGCACAGGGGTCCCTCAGGCTGGGTTACCCCAGCTTAGTGGCTTGAAAACACATTTCTCACTTTACTTCTCTGGAGACTAGAAGTCCAACACAGTTGTGCCTGGGCCACAGTGGGCAGTCCTCACACCTGTGTCCCCTGCTGAGGGCCTGAGTCTGTTCCTGGCTCTGGCAGCTTCTGCGGGCGGCCCTACCCTTGCCACGCAGCTTCTCGGCTGCAGACCCAGCAGCTGCGGCCCTGCAGCCTGCGGTCCGCCAGGCCCCCTTCTCCACGCGCAGCCTGGGGAGTCTCTGGTTCCAGGAACCCATTGGTGATGCTGCGCCCCTCCACAGAGTCCAGGACCACCTCCCTGTCCCTGGGCCCTTAACTCTCAGGCCTGCCCCGTCCTTTGGGCCAGGTGCTTCCCCACATGGGGGTCACAGTGTGGGCATCTCGGGAGAGGTCTCCCGCCATCTCCCCCGTCTGTACTGCCCAGCCCTGCGCCCCCTTTGGTTCACATGGCTGTCCCCTTTGCCTGGAGTCCTCTCCACCGCCTGCCCTCTGTTTAGGGCTCCTCCATTGCGGCTGACAAGTTTGCCACCTTCATAGGCGTTCCTTGGTGCTGAGTCCTCACTTACCTATTCCTCACTGTCATTGCCACTCATCACCAGTCACCAAGACTTTGCGGCTTTGCGGGTGCAGCAGGACCCTCTGCTTTGCCGGGAAGTGCTCCACCCCTAGATTGCATCGGCTTCACTCCAGAGCAGCTTTCCTCCCTCCCCCTGGTGCAGAATAGGCAGCTGTCCTAGTCTGCTTTCCACAGCTAAGACAAAGTGCCTGAGTCATGTGGACATGAGAGACATGATTTCTGAGTTCTGTAGGCTGGGAAGTCCACAGCCTGGAGCCAGCCGCTGCTCTGCCTCTGCAGGACACCTTGTGCTGTGACCTGGGGTGGCAGAGGACCTCACCTGTAGACACAGAGCAAGCATGCCATCTCAGGTCACTATGTCACCGGGCACAGAGACACTAATGCCATCATACCCACACCTCACCGCATCCCCACCTCTCTGGGGCCTCCACCTCCGGAGACCATTTACACAGGACTTTAGGGACTAAGTCTCCAGGGCACGAATTCCATGAGGCATATCCAACCAAGAGCATGAGGAATGAGAAACAGACCACTTTAAAATAATTACATGAGTGATTTGTTGAAAAAGCAAAAATATATTTTTCTGTATGGACAAAAGTATTTTTTAATTTCTTTAAGTAAAAAAATATTAAATACTTAGTTAGATCTCTATCACTAAAATATTTTATAAATTTCCACAATTTTTACATTCCTCTAGTGAGAAAGCTAAGAATGAACTAAAAAAAAAAAAACTTAGAGTAAGACATTAAAATGCCATATTGTAACTGAGCTCTTGAGCAGCAAATAGGCAGATGCTTCATTTTCCAAAGCATATTCAGTAAAATGAATAAAAACCTAACTATATTGTGGCAGAAAAACCACACTTCCTTGGACAGCCACATCTCATTTTTCTGTGTCATTGTAAGAGTAATAATACTCAGACAGCTGGTCAGCCCACCAGCCCTGCAAATGGCTGATTCAAATGTTTTCTCTAGGGAAAAAAAAATAACAAACACCAGAAACAAACTTTACACTTCAACCGAGAAGCAAGCGTGGCAAGCCAATCAGCCACAGCCATTGGACCTGCACGTCCTCATTGCTTCTTGTGTAGAGTGCAATCAGCAAGATGCACATAAAGGTTTTCTCTGCCTCAGGGTTTTTATACGTGGCTTAAATAAATGCTATTGAGTGAGGCAAAGGGACGTCGTGGTGTCCCCATAATTTCCATGCAGCACAGTCATCTCTGACAATTGGGCACAATTGAGAGCCTTTCTGTAGAAAGCATCAGGAATGGGAACTGTGGCCTTCCGTGCACATAGGCCGCCTTGCAGAGGTTTTGGGTAGTCCAAGTGCGCCATCCTGCTTCTCGGCCCCGCAATTGTGGGGGCTGTGTACGTGTGTGTGTAAAATCAGAGAAAAACTAAGGAATGAAAATGGCTGGCTAAGGGGTAATAGAAGCTCATTGACATTCGCATTTCAGTTTCATCCCGCAGTTGGGCATATTGTGGTACCTTTTGGAACTTACAAGGATAAGGAGAATAGTAACCAGTGTTTGCTTTACCCCCTATATCCAGCCCATCTCTGTGCCACACCTTTGCTTGCTCCCAACTGTGTTGATTTCAGGTATGGCAGAAGGTCTGTAATTTACACGTAAAGTCACTTGAGCTCAGAAAGGCTAAACAAGGGCCCAAGATCTGAGAAGGTAGTGGACCGAATTTCAATTCCTCTTCTCTTACTGAGGAATGTGATGAATTATGCACAGAACATCTGGGTCTAAAAAGCACTATGGAGAAAGAGGAAATAAATGCAATAACCTCCCAAAATTTAATTATGGAGATTAGAAAAACATGAATGCAAATACCTTTAAACTAGCTTAACTTTTCTTAAAATATTATAAATATACACAGATGGTATGTGAGAGATTTTTATTAATATGAATTCTAAAGACACACATTTTTTTAACCAGAATAATCTTTAAGACTCAGCTTCCTTCCATAAACTGTAAGAATGTTCAGCACAGGGTAATATGGTTCTTTTTAGCTCCAATTTGATTGGGTTTTGTGTGCTTTAGTTACATTGTGTGCTTTTAAAACTTAGTGCTTTTTTGCATGTTATTTTAAGCACAACAAACCAAAAACACAGATGTGGTGTGATCAGAAGAGAATTATCATCAGTGAATTGAATAGGAGGATTGTTTGGAATGCTAGCCCGAGTTTTGTCAGGAGCATAACATCACATTTCATCCTGTTCAGGTGGTTAAAGAGGAGCGTTGGAGATTTTAGACCACCATGATGAAGAAAGCCAAGCTCACTGAGATGCTATGGCCTCAGATACAGCATCGGCAGAGCAATTATAAAGATGAGGATTCAGGTCTGAGATGGGCTGGAATTCCAGGGCACCTCAAGACAGTCTCAGGAAGTCCCAGCCCTTAGCTTTCACCGGTCACCCCTCTCCTGCAGCTGGCTCTCCCCTCTTCAGGAGTAGATCACAGGAACCACATTTGGCTCCAAAGTGAATGCTTCCCTCGCCTGAACGCCTAGAGTTTGCCACATTAATCCATTATAAAGGAGGATCTTTTCTTTCTTTCTTTTTTTCTTTTTATTTTTTTTTAGTGGTGGTGGTGGGGTGGTTCTCTAGTTGAAACCTACAAAAATCATTCAATTTTCCATCCAAATAGCTTGTCATACTTGAGTCTTGAATTTGTGAAAATATTTTAAGAGGATCAAAGTACCTGATCCCTAAGAAATAGCATTGGATTAGCAAGCTTCATCCATTGAACATGAATTGAACTCTTGATTGCTTCTTGGAAGCAAAGCACCAGGCTTTGTGGGAGAATCCAAGATGAGGGGCTTCTCCACCCTCCACTACCTGTTAGGCAGCAGGCATATTCAGTGGTGATGGAGCTTGCGTTTGAATGACAATGGACACTTCAGGACATACCCCCATCTGCCTTTGTTTATTAGATTTTTTTTTTCAGGAAGCTGAGATACAATAGGATTCTAGGACTTGACAACTGAAGCCTGCCGCAGAACCTTTATTCTTAAATCCGAGCACATTTCAGAAAAGACTTCAGAGACAGATCTCAAGTTATGAAATGCCATCCCATAATGTTTCCTGTATCATGGAGGGCAGAGGACCTCTGTGGACCTAATCTTTTCTCTTGTGAGGTTAAATATGATCTCAGTGCATTTTGATGCTGCTGTGTTTTGTCCTTACGGTTCTGAGTGTAGGAGCTTGCCAGGCCGGGCTTGCTACTTTCTGTTTGTAGTCTCAGGCCAACATGTGATCACTGGACAGGGAGAACTTGGGAAGTCCAGTCCTGTGTCACATTCTCCTTACTAGAGCTGGTGCTTACCCTGCTCTGCCTGCCCCTGACTTGTGGTCTTTCCATCTCCACTACCCCACATGGCTTACTGTAACTTGGTGGGAGAGAATATACTATAAATTGAGGCACAAAAGTCAATTCCGGTCACAGGAAACATAATTCTGGGAGGAAATGAAAAAAAAATTGTGTAAAAGAGATTATAGATGAAAGAACAAACAAGGCTCGTCATCGGAGAAAATGCCTGTTTATTGAGGAACAGCTCTGCATATTTATAGAGTCAGGGGTGGTTTGACAGTCATGACAGTTTAATGGTTGAACGGTTTGACAGTTGGCATGGGGTGCTTTTTGATTGGTGGGTAAGGATCATATGAGCCAGTAGGGCTAGTCTGATTGGTGGGTAAGGATCATGTGAGCCAGCAGGGCTAGTCTGATTGGTGAGTAAGGATCATGTGAGCCAGCAGGGCTCACCATTGGATGACTCTTCTTGGGGGATCGGGAAGTTAGTCTTTGGAGCCGGGGCAACTCCCAACAATAGACACATGGAAACCCACAAACTGTGAGCAGAAATGGCTTTACTTAGAATATCAGGAGGGAATACAAGGGACAGTGTTGAGGGTATCGCTTCCAAGGCACCATTTTAACTTCTTCATGATGTTTTAAATGAATGCAAAAAGCATAGATTACCAAAAAAGCAAATTATATTGTGATTCACTAGTACCTAATTCCTGCTTGGGGGCCCACAAACCCCATGTGGAAGGGCCAGCTGTGTTGGTAAAAGGACAGTACCCATTCACCTATATGCTTAAGGACTCATTGTGTTAAAAATCAATCAAAGCAGGGATGTCTTTCACAGTTTCCTGGAAGTTACTTCCCTCAAAACAGAATGGTATGCTTTTCTTATGTCTAAAATCCACATTGCATTGAGCCATGGGTGTGGTTTACCTGACATCCTGCCCCTCACACTCTGTGACCCTCCTGCCCACTCAGGATGCAGGTGAGCTCCTGGTGGAGCAGGGGTCTGCCCCAGAAGTGGCGCTGACTTCTGGACATGGGACAGGCCCCCTGCACTTGGTATTTGCTGACATGGGCCCTGGGCTTGCGGTGCCTCTGCTCAGGCTTCTTCACGGCCATTCATCATTTAAGACAATGCAGAGAATTTTTTCCCGGCTTGTGAGCTATCGCCTCTAGGAGTTCCCTTCCTCTGCATGCCAATAAAACCTGAATGCAAAGTAAGTGGATGGGTGGATGGATGATGGATGGATGGATGCTTACATTACAGTAATCTAGCAAAATAGAACCAATGGAAATGACACACACACACACACACACACACACACACATGCACATACACTTCGTGTGTAATCTGGTGACCTGGTGTGAAGGCTGCTTCTCACTGGAGTCAGCCTTGGGCTCTACTGGGGCCTTCAAGTAATTGTGTGTGGCCCACTCAGGCTGGGGAGGAAAATCTGCTTGACTCAGTTTACCAATTTAAACATTAATCTCATCCCAGACACTTTCACAGGAACACTAAGGATAATTTTGACCAAATGTCTGGGCACCCCATGGGCCTGATAAGTTGTTGAATGATATTAACTAACACAGATAATACCCTATGGATAATTCCTCTCAATTAAAAATACCATTGGCTTGTGTGAAATTGTTTGGAAATGACTCGGGAATCCTAATGGCCTCATTGGAAGACCAGGGTTTTATGTACATCCCTGACTGTCAGAGAGCAGATGGCGACTCTGTCCTACTCTGTTTGGGACCTGCGTGAGAACACACTGCTTTCTTCATCCTCATGTTATATTTATCACAGCAAAAGTGCTCAGTGAACAATTGTTATTTGAGCTGAAAAACAAATATCATCACAATTGAAAAACAGGAATCTGAGATAATTCTGGCATGGAATTCTGGTATGGCAGGGGAGTTGATTCCAACTAACTAAAACTGAAGCGGAGAACAACTGCGTTTTAGTATGGACAAAACTCAGAACTTCAGAGAGTGCAGTGAAGATCACAGAACCCACCCGACATGCTCTGGAGATGCATGTGGCACTAGGGACAATGTCTCCAAGTGTCCCCAAGGGTGCCCCCATCTCTGGAGCCTGTGAAGAGGCTACTTATGTGGCAGAAGAGGACTTATGGATGTGATCGTAAGCATGGAGACTGTCCTGGCTTCCTGGTGGCACCACTCCAACCACATGAGCTTGTGAAGCCAAAGGAAGATGCATTAGAATAGGTCACAGTGAGGCAACCTGAGGGCTCCACCCTCCACTGCTGGCCTTGAAGGAAAAGGGAATGGGTCTTGGTCTTCTGGGTGCACCAAGCTGACCTGCATCATTATGCCATGAGCTCACCCCAGAGCTTCCAGGAAGGACCGGGGCCTTTTCAGGCAGAGACAGGGCTGGCAAGGCCTCTATTGGACTTCAACCTAGGGCAGTGAGACTCAGTGAATGTGTGCTCCTTGAAGTCACTATGTTTGTGGTCATTTGTTTAATGGAAGCAATAGAAAAATCATTAATTTGTATGATAAATTGTTGTCAACACAGTGGCTTAAAAGAGCATGTCCCTGGCAGGAGCTCAGGGGCAGCCTTGAGGGGTGTTCTGCACCCCACCTTGCATGGTTGCAGTGAAGGTCTTTGTGGGGACCTGCCCTCACCAGGGGAAGAGTCTCCCTGAAACTTGTTCAGGCCACTCCCACAGTCACTTCCAACCTGGACCCTGCTGCATGAGGCCCAAAGGAGAATCTGTGGTTCCAGTGGAACCAGTTGGAGTCTTACCTAATGTAGCGCATATTTGAACTGGTGTCAAATATGGAAGATATACGGGAGGGACACTTCATCACCTTTACCACGTTCTGTTGGTTACAGGAAGTCACAATGCTTCCGCACCCTCAGAAGCAGAAGAACATTGGAATATGTGAACACCAACCAGGGGGGCGAGCCACAGGGGTCCTGGGAAGGCCATCCTGGTCCTGGCACTGGTCTTTTCTGGGTAATGACATAATTGTATTCCAATGCCTAAAATATTTCACAGTATTTTAAAATGTCCCTAAAGGATAAATTTGTTATGATAATTTCTGAACTCATTCTGTAGAGTTTACATTTTCGCTTATTAAGAACATTTAAAATATTATCAAATAGTCTCAACCGAAGTCCAAGTTATGAATGCAAATTATTCAATTTATTTTCCTTTTACAGGTTAGATTTATACATATTTAGGGGAAAAAACAAACAACAAAAACTTTTGCTTCAAAATGCCTTAGATGCTTTTTATTTCTAGTTTCATGGGAGGAATTCCAGGCCTAATATCTGAGAATTGCTTTCCAGTTTTAAAATTGTAAATAATAAAAAAAAAATTACAATATGAAGAGATTCCCAGATGAAAGGAAGTTAGATGTGCAATTCCTGTGCTCATTTTTAACCAGGGACCAGTTCCCTGATCCACTGTGGTCTCCTTTTAATTTAGAGCTAGCAGTTTGAATTCTTTCTATGATCAGCGCAAGTGGCTATGATGCATGGATGACCTTGAAGATCTTGAAACAACTCTGTTTTCCTTTTTCTGTTTGCTTGTTTCTTTGTTTCTGGGTGACCCACAGTGACCAGCCCCTTCAAGATGCTTGAGAATGTATTAAAGAAAATATTTCTATTGAGATAATGAAATCTGTTATTTGAAGTACTTTGACAAATGACATTGTGCTGTAGATCACTTTTTTATGCTTTATTAAATCTTTCCATTTTTCATGAGAGAAAACCTAGGAGATTTATAACAACTTTTTTTTTTAGCAAATTAATGCCAAAGGGAAACAAAAGCAGATGGCATTCTTCCTATTCCTGCCACTGAAATGATAATAAAAATTGCCCTAGCTGCCTCCTGGCCCTATCAATGTTATAACCCCTATCCATTAGTGAACTGATAAGGCCCTATTGAAATCTAGGCCTGTAACCTCTTCTATTGTCAGATACTTTAGGACCTATCTGATGTGTCTGTCATCATGGCTGAAGCCAACACATAGGGTGAGGTCTGAGGTTTCATTCCCAAGCTTCTACGCTCATGTTATTGGGACAGCTTTGAGGACATTTTGCATGCTTAATAAGAAGTTCTATATTCACTCTATTTTAAGTTTTGTATTGGTGCATTATAACTACATATTCATTCTTCATGCAGTATTGGGAGCAGCAATCCTGGTGGATGAAATTTAGAACTGGTGTCAAATATGGAAGATATACTCTTGAGTATATGGCATTTTAGCTATTTTACTCAATTATGATCAGGATATTTTTTTTGGGGGGGGCTGCCATGACATTTAGTGTAAAAGCAAGTTAGTAATAAATATTTTTCTACACTAAAGTTATTAGAATTTTCATGTCATACATTAAAAATCTCAATCATGCTGTAACAAATATATAGTAATTGTGGAACATTTGATTTGGAAAGATGGGAATAAAATTTAGCTGCAGTCCCATCTCCCAGAATTGAACACTGTGTTTTTTTTCTTGTTTCCTGTGTGCCTGGATGTGACCCATTCGGTGGGACAACATCTGTGCTGAAGCATGAGCACTGACACACTGGACTGTGTCCACTCACTCCTGTCTTCTGACTTAGAGTCCTGCAATGTTACACCAGTCCAACTCCATAACTAGTTGCTCACATTCAGTTATTGAAACCCCTCTTCTGGAGAGATTCTGTCCAGTCTCCTGGAAATGTTGACACCCCACTTCTCCCACTGGGCCCACCATTGGCTGCCCCCCGTTTTCCACCCCCTTTCTGGCTGGCAGTCTATCCCCAGATTCCCGTCACTTCTCGAGGGTGGGGAAGAGGCAGAGATGAGACTGAGGGAGGGACAATGGCCAACAAGCCCATCTCCCTTGAGTGTGCCCCAGCTGGGTCCCTCAGCTGATCACCCAGGTCCCTGGTTGAGAGGTGGCACCCCCGCTCTGTGGACTGTTGGGACTTCCCTTCCTAACAGAGATGGCTGTGGTCTTGTGTGTGGCAAACACCCAAATGGGCCCTGTTTTGGCAGCACATTAATTCCTCAGAGGTCCTGATGCCCCTTCCTTAATATCTGTTCCACCCATGGGAACAAGCTAAGAGAGATGAGCATGTGGAATTGCAAGGATCCCTGTGAGCCTCTGCACACTTAAATCAGCAGTGTGCATGGAGCACACTGTCAGGGAAAGTCCTTTCAATGAGCTCTGTGCACTGTGGCTTGGTATTTTAATACACAGATGTGACATGATGCTTTACATAGAAACCAGTTAGTGTGTGTGCCAGTCACTGCAGGTGACATGGCTGTTCTCAGCCCAGCTTTAACCTCCAACCAGTGAGGCAACATGCAAGCTAATGGGCAACTTTTCAAAAGGTCCATGTCACTATTCACAACATGTATTTCAAATTAGGTAAATACACACACAGAGTCAACTCACAATATTCTGAGATCAGCTTGAGTTCTAATGGAGTGATGGTGTTTGGTTTGCTGGGCACAGTAGCAAGACGGGAGGAGCATTATTCAGCGAATAAAGTCTTACATGAAGTGAGGGTGGCTCAAAGGTAGAATTTAGAAAAGAAAGTTCCTAGAAGGACAGCATAGGAACATGAGTGCTGGGCCTTCTGCTTTAGTAATGACTGAGTGGACTGTGGGTGAGCCTGGAATCAAGTCTGAGAAAACTGACCTGGTACAAATCACAGCAGTGCATACAGAGGCCTGAGCCCTGTGCCCCACAAGTGGTGGCCAGCAGGCTGGACGGTTGGTCACATCCCAGCCTACTGACTCAAAGTCCTTCCTCCTCGGATCCCAGCCGACACCTCTCCGTAGTGGCTCACAGCTGCTCAGTGCAGTGACAAGCTGGTGCAGATGGAGTGCCCACTGGCTGGGCAGACCCATGCTGCTGAGGCAGGACATTCTCCTGAAACCACCCAGTTTACGGGGTGCTCAGTCCCAGAGCTGCTGGCATTCCCCAGCAGTCACATGGGGGACCAACAGATGTCCCAAGGACAACCCAGTAGGGTGGGCAAGGGGTACTCCCTGGAGCAGAGACCTGGGCCCTTGATGGGGCCAAGATGCAGTATTTCATGAAGCTGTGTATGAAAAGCACACCCCAGCAGTCTTACCAAGGTAAGAGCCTGCGACATTTTGATTCCATTCAGCCTCCTTGCTACTCCAGTGTAATTTCGGAAGTCTCTCTATGTAGGTGATCTTGGTCCCACAGGCTTTTCTCATTTCCTCCCATGTGCAGTGGATTTTGAGATGGAAAGGCAAGCACTTTCACAATGAGGGAACAGGAGACGGTGAAGTGTGGGTCCCCTGGAGTCCTCAGGGTGCCCCCTGATGGGCCACGGCTGTGGGTGCCCTTTCTCTGCTTGTGGTAGAATCTGTGTCAATCTTGTTGCTGAGGTCTGGAGGCTGACTCTTGATTTTGCTGATTCACATCCAAATCATTTGCTAGAACCTGCCGTTCAATCCCACCTCAACCACGGAGTGAACGGAACTGCCACTGACCAAAGGAAAAAAAACAGTGGCCTTTCCAATTTTATGTAGAAGGAGAGTGTATGTTTTACAGAAGCACACAGAACTGAAATCAACCTGATGAATATTTCATATGGCTTTTCATTTTATTTCAATTTACCTTATAGTTTTATTTCAACATAGAAAGCTCCAGTGGCTGAAGTGCATCTGCTCAGGGATGAAGTGCGAGCTTCTCCCAGTGCTGGTGCAGGCGAGACCCCTGTGCCAGAGGTGGCCCTCCCCAGCCCCACGGTACCAGGGGTGACCGGTGCTCTCCACCTATCTGCTCAATTGGCTCTCTCCCTCCACCTGGTGTCTGATGCTTCTCCACGTTTGTTAAGATGTAATGAAACAGCTCTCTGGCTGTGTGGCTAAGCTTTCCATCTCTCTGGGCCTCTCAGTCACCCACTGTGTAACCCCGGGAGCTTCTGTTCTGTGTTATTAGTGGCATGGGAGTTCCTTCCAGTTAAGAGAGCTGGTGTCTGCACAGGAGTTCCTGGTTTTTATTTTTAATTGTGTCCTTGCTTTCTTGTCTCACACTGTGCTGTGTTCCTTCTAGACTGTGACATCCCAAGCAGCCAACACAGACGGGAGTTAAGTCACTCCATGTCATGACCCCTAGTTCAAGGAGCTGTGGTTTTATAGGCAGTGAATGAGGCTCGGGGAACTTACCCTGCATTGACACTGTGTGACAGAGACAGGCTTAAATAGAGCTGGTCGGACCCTACATTATCCAGCTAACTGCCATTGCGCTATGCTGTCTTTTTAGAGAAAATTAGCAACTATCTCTTGAAACTGTGAGTTTTCCATGGCTTAGGCCTATATTATGTGTCAATAAGCTTTAATGTTTCGAAAGCTATGCTCTTTATTTGCTTCTACCTTAATATATGACAATGTGATTCTTTTTTAGGTCCCAATTTAATTCCTCTTATTTAATAAGGTATTAGGGTAGGAGTGAAAAGTTACATTTAGACATTAGTCCATTATAAAGCCTTCCATTATAAGTAAGGCTTAAGGTCATCAGTATAAGGGAGGAGAGCAGTTAGACCACTAACCTTGGATGGTCAAGCCTACCTATCCAGGTGCAGGTAGACCTGGCCCTTTCCAAATTGCTTCAAACTTCACAGGTCACCATTGTAATGAGAGTATTAATGGCAATCATCACATTAATATACTTCACATGGTGTTGTACAGTCGTGTACAGTGCTATCCCCTTATGTTTCAGTCAGCTATGTTGTTGCTATGACTAAAGGATCTGATCAGAGCAACTGTAGAGGAGGAAATGTTTATTTGAGGGCTCACAGTTTCAGAGGTCTTAGTCCACAGAAGGCCAGCTCCATTCCTTGGGGCTCAAGGAAAAGCAGTCTGAACATTATGGTGGAGTGTGTGGCAGAGGGAGGTAGCTCACATGAGATCAGAAAGCAGAGAGAGAGAGAGAGAGAGAGAGAGAGAGAGAGAGAGACTGAGACTCCACTCATCAGATACAAATATATACCCACAGCCACACCTAATTCCCACCTCCTCTGGCCACCCCCTACCAATTTAGTTACCATTCAGTTAATCCCTATCAGGGGATTAAATCACTGATTGGTTAAGACTCTTAAAATAATTTCTCCTCTGAATCTTCTTGCATTGTGTCATGTATGAGCTTTTAGGGGACGCCTTGCATCCAGTCCATAACAGCTTAGTAAAAACAGTATGATTTCCTTTTATGTCTTCACTGAAGCACACTCTTCAGGACTGACACATTTCCCTTGTTTTTTGAAGACTTAGGTGGTGTTGAGTTACAGTACTACCATTCATATTGCACTGGGATTCACCTTGAGCTACTCAAAGTTGATTCTGGAGAGAAGACGCAGTAAGACACTTTCTGTAGGTGGACATAGGCCGACTCATACCAGCACGGGCACCAGACATAAGCACAACTTGTCTGCAAAGGTCCATGGGCCCTTTCTGTGACCTAAAAGGAGCTGCCTTACAGTTTGGGGTCCAAAGAGATAGCTCTATGAAACAGAAATAGGAGCTTCTTGTGAATATTCCTTACTAGATGCACAACACTGTCATGGTAAAGCCTGGAGTGCTGGTGATTTTCTCAGTAAAAAAAATGTGTTCCTATGGGCAGCTCCTTCATCATGTGGCTACAATGTCTGGCTAAGCCAGGTAGGTGGACACCCACCACTGGTGCCACTCCATGTGGGTCATCAGACTTCAGTGGGCATGAACCCTGGTGTCCATCTCATCTAGTAACCAACCCACAGTCCTCCTGTCCTCCTTGTTGCCCCTACCCTCTCCAATTCTCCTCCTACAGTGTCTGCATCTTCCCTTTTCATGAAAATATGCAGGATTTTTCTTTGTAAACATTATTTAAATGTTGATGGTTAGTAATATTTTTACTTTATAAAGGCTGAAATCTTTGCAAAGAGCTTGTTGTAATTTTTTTTTCCCTTTTAGATGAAAATTCTATTTATAGAATTTTTTTTTTGGGGGGGGGGGGTACTAGGGATCGAACCCAGGGAGCATTACCGCATTTCAGCCCTTATTATTTTTTAAATTTTGAAACAGATTCTCACTAATTTTCTTGGAGCCTCACTAAGTTGCTGAGGCTGGCTTTGAACTCCTAATTCTCTTGCTTCAGCCCCCTAAGCTGCTAGAGTTAAGGTGTGCACACCACACCCAGGCTGTTCCTAGAATCTTAAACTGGCCATGAACTCTAGGGGAAATCAAGTTAAAGTTTGATCTAATTGTACCTAAATTACAAAAAATGGTCTCAAATTATTTACAAATAAACATTCATGACCATGATAGTTAATATTAACACCCTTTTCCAAAGTGAAGTCTGTCATGCTGTATCCCCAAACTTGTATTTCCAAACTGATCTAAGGCAATATGCCAAAGGGCGCCATGCCTTGGCTGTTGCCGAGTTTAGGCAACTCAATTTGTGTACCTCTGCATTTGGACACAGAAAAGAGTGTGAGTGATGGAGAGTTATGGGGCATTGGCAGAAGCCAAGGGCAAGAACAGCTTCTAAATGTTTGGCTGCATTTTTTCTGGGTCTTCAGAGTCAATTTTCATATCATTTAGAAATTATCCTTCACTGCCAAAATCACCTTTAAAAGAATTAGGTGCAAGTCAGATAT
Organism: Marmota flaviventris; assembly: GCF_047511675.1. Taxonomy (NCBI): domain Eukaryota; kingdom Metazoa; phylum Chordata; class Mammalia; order Rodentia; family Sciuridae; genus Marmota; species Marmota flaviventris. Next base: position 176,414,514 of record NC_092500.1, read on the forward strand.
TTTAATATTCTTGCAAGTAATGCCCTAAAATGTACATTTTCATTAAATGTTGGGCTTGCTGCTAGCAACTGCCTCTGGTTTGCTTTATATCATTTATGTGACCAGAATGAAGTTTGCACCACCTTATATTTTGTTTTGTGTTAATATTTTGGCTTCATAGGTGATAAAAGGCACAGGAATGAAATCATCTGCAGAGCTGCGTACCTCCTGTAATATGAACTATCTAATCGACAGGGGCATTGTCACTCTGTGGTCCTGCACTAAGCCACTAAAAACACAGAACAGAGTGAAGCTGTTGAAAATGCACACGCACGAACACACAGGTCGCATCTGCTTATTTTACCTCTGTGACGGTATATTTCATCTATTTGTGCTAAATTGGGGTTCATAAGCTTATACCAATGGGAACAAACTTCTAAAATCTACTTCATGCTTGTATTTTCTAGCTGAAAAAGCTTGCCCCCTGGTATTTCCTCCTGTTGCTGTGAATGGAGGAGCACAAATGTTACCTAAAAGTCAGTTTTGAATTTCTAACATAAGCACACATTGGGTTAAAGTATTAGCTTTTCTCTGAATTAACTTTAAAAATGTCCCAGATATTGGAAAACAACTTATTTTTAATACCATAACTGAATAAAAGTGCGAAGAAACATCACAGAATTCTTCAGAATTTTAATATTTAGTATTTAAAGTTCTATTTTACAGTTGTGTGCTAACATGTATGGAGCTCAGCATGGTTGCATGGAGTGCTATGGAAGAAAACACATTCCTCTTAATACAAATTTACCAATTTTTGTCAAATAGAATCATGGCCATCAGTAATCATAGGAGCTCCTAGGCCCCTGGGAGGCAGAGGTAGGGCTTATTTGATGTTGGCAAACCTTCCTATTTATTCTTCCTCCTTTTACATTTTTCTACTGCTGAAAAGTCACCATTTTTCAAAGGGTATGATTTAATTTTATGATCTTCTTCTTCTTTTTTTAAACCAGCATCCCCATTTTACAAGTTGGAAACCTGGCTCTGAGAACCTCCCCCCAGAATGACAGGGGACAGAGGTCTGGGTCAGCAGTAACTACCTTCAGCATAGGGTTTGGAGGCAGCCGTGGGTGAGGCTCCAACACACCCCAGTCTTGAACATTAGCCTCTGGTAATTTTATAGTTTTCTCTCTGCCCCAGTGACTGCAGCAAGTCAGTTCTGCCACCCTGAGCTTCCACTGTGCCAGAATGTCCTGTGCTCAGACACCTGAGCTGCTTGTCAAGTATGAAAGCTTGGTGCGTCCTTCACAAAGGACATCTGCTCTGCCAACATTCGTGTTGGAGGTTCCTGGTCAGCGTGGGCCTCTGAACTTTTATTTATAAAATAATATTAAAATGTATACACAATTGTCGTGATGATTTGTGAATTCCACTCTAGGGCTGACTCCAGAGGTGCTGAGGGCTGCCAGTCCAGCTCCACTCTCAGTGTCTGTAAATAACGTAAAGCCATCATCTTAAAATGGGAGGGTTGTGGGGACTGCTCACTGAGAACGTAGGAACCCTCTGGGCTTCCAGCACTGTGCCGCCACTCGCAGCATCTATCCAGAGAGATGACTGTCCTCAATCAGGATCCGTTTTACCAGTTGACCTGTGCATGTTTTCAAGTTAGCCAGTCACTGGGCACTTCTATGGCTGTTTATGTTAAAAATTGTGTGACTTTCATACTCGCCATTCTTTTAAGTCCTAACTGCTCTCGTTTCATAAATCAAATACCTGGGAGACTAAATACTTTTGATCAACTTGTAAGTTGTGTGTGATTCTCTGTATTCTAGTTTTTACTAGTGGAAGGGGTGTGTTCCTTTTCCTTAATGGACACTCTGTTCTTGAAACTATATAGTGAATGCTATTTTTAAAATCATTTTTTCTTTCATGCAATTTTTTAATGGTCACTGTGTGTACCATTCCAACTTCTTTAAAGCACTGTGCCACTGAGTCTTCAGAGTAAGCCTAGGACAGAGCTATGGTTGTACCAATTTAAGATGTGGAGGTTGAGACAGAGAGGCTCAATAATTAGTGCAGGACTGTGAGCCACAGACTGCTAGTGGCCGCCAGCATTCAATGGAAGGAACCTGCACACTTATTGATGGGCCCATGTGGGGGGCCATCGTTACAAAAATTATAATCAACCTCATCCAATCAGCTGCTCCTCCTGTGGCCTTTACCTTCTTTCCCTAATGCTCTGCCATTATTAATGTTGGAAAGAGCTGGTCTTCACTGAGCTCCAGTGCTCCTGACTCAGTGTGGGACGAATCTAACATTGAGAAGTCAGACATGAATTCCTAGCATGTGGAATAAATTTCAATATGCATGTGTCAAGTACCAAAACAGCTAATTGTCTTAATTTATGAATATATTCCAAGGCATATTCATAAGATTAATATGACAGAGCAATTCTACAGGTGACTGTGCTGATCTTTCATTGTTACGCATTTACAGAGTTCCTCCGCTGTACAAGGTGTAGTTAATATTTCTAAAATGGCATTTTGAGGGGCAGAGTGAATAAGATTACAGTGTAGGTCACTGCAGAAGTTGCCATCCTTATTCACATTACTCACACTCTGCGCCAGGCTGTCCCGAGCTCGGGGCCCCTCCCCTCTCTGCTCTCCAGTGGAGTTTAGGTCTCCTAGTCTGTTGTGTGGTGGCTGCTCCAGTTGTGAGCATGTGGTCCATGTCCCCATGTAAGAAAACAGGAAGGGAAAGAGAAGTGACTTTTATTGCCCTCAGAATTTGTAAAAAGGCTACTTTTAAAAGGCTGTTTCCTATCACTGAAGTGTTCTAATTTTTTCTATTCACAACAAAATTATAAGGAAATTTAAAGTGCATTTATGAAGTTTACAGATTGGGAAAGAATAAATAAGGCCAATGGAATTTGACTTCACAAGTCAGTTTGAATTGAAGGCGTGTTGGGCTCTAGCATATGCCACGGGGTACACGACCAGGAAGGTCCCGGTGCGAGAGAAAAGGGAGAGCCCGGTGTTTTGCCCTCAGTGGATTTCATCCCAGGGAGTATTCTACTCACGTATTAGGAAAGAATTTTAAAATAAAATAAAATCATCTCTGCGTTCCTGAAAGTGCTCTCCTAAACAAAGTGTGAGGACGTGGTCTGGGTGACAGCGGCGGTGGCTTTTATATGAGCATCCTCAGCCCAGTACACTTTCTCATTCCATGCAGTCGCTCTTTATTTGAAAGCCTTTGATTTGTGCTTTCTTGCACCTTTCTTTGATAGCCAGTGTCTTTATTTGCTAATTGATATTCTGTTAGATGTCTTCAGTTACACTTCCCCACTCAAACATGCACTTTTAGACGGAGTTTGATGATATTTATTTCTATCTCAATAATTAGAATGACATTCATATTTGCATGTTTGAACTTGATTGTTTCCCTCATCTAATCTACCTATGAGATTGTATCAGTAATGAAAAGAGCTCCATGTTTTGTTATTTATATAGCTGTCTGGTATCTTATATTGAGTTTATAATGTCAAAATAATAGGGCATTCATCTTGTATGTTTCAGGCATCTTTATCCTAGACACTGAGAGAGAGAGAGAGAGAGAGAGAGAGAGAGAGAGAGAGAGAGAGAGAGAAAGGTGGTAGGGAATATGAATGAATGAATCCCTTTTATCCATAAAATTCCCTTGGGTAGAAGGCTTCTTTCTTTTGCATGAGCATGTATCATTGAGTTTAAAAAGAGCAAGGGTTTATTTAACTCATATTGCCAGTCACACATTGTGCTAATGCTATATATTATCTTATTTAGTTATTAAAGTAATCTTCCTGGGGTACATATTTTATTGGCCCATTATATAGGCTGCCTGAGAAAACACAGCATTTATTGATTCTCTCAATAAATATGTGCAGATTCTATGCTTTGGGCTAGGCATGCATCAGGAACTTCGGGGAAGTGCAAGAATAAATGTATTTCAATCAAGTGAAAGCACACGACTTCTTGCCTCCTCCTATCAGACAATGAAGACAGCAATTTGATAAGTTTCCTTTGTTGTTTTCTTAGCTACTATCAATTTGAAAGTCAACTGATAGCAAAATTCAGGGCCTAATTAATATCAGGAAATTAATATGTCAATTTTGTTTCCCCTAAGCTGCTGCCTTCATTCTGCTCTATTTTCCTGATGTATTTGAGATTTAGAATTGAAAAACTATTCAAGGAGGTCAAATACGTATATAAATAAATACGTACTTATAAATAGAGACATCGTGTGCTCAGGACACACACAGACGCGCACACAATGACCTAATGGAATTCCTGTCCTATCTTTCTTGTTGTATCTGTGAAATCAGGTCATCATTAGTCCAGGTAAAGAAAAAGTGACCATTTTACTTGTACCAATGCATATTCAGAACTGAATAATCCAAACTAACTAATTCAATGCTAAATTATGAAGTACTCAACTAAATAGTTAATGCTTACTACATCAACAAGTGAAGCACTTTTTGTTTATTTTGTGTTTATAATTACATGGGGGAAGATGGTGTTGAAAAGGAGTATAAATGAAGCCGTTATTACTATAATATGTAACTTTCTTGTGTAAGCTGTCAAATTAAGGGACTCCTCTGTCTTTGCATTTGTCTTCAGATGCATCATGTGTGATTATGACCGGTTCATGATAAATATCAGAGTCAGGTCCACAGTGGTTCATGGAAGTCTCCTTAATGTTTAATGCTTCCTCCTTCATTTTTCAAGCACATGTGCCAAAGCTATGGCTGATTCCCAAACCTGGACTGGCCAGTCAATTGGGTCATGAAATGTTTTATATGGCTTTCTGTTTCAGTTTTAGAATCTCCCTACTTCTTTGTGCTAGTTTTTCAAGTGGACCATTTAGATTTTTCTTTGTCAAGTGGCTCTAGAAAGGTTTTCACTGGGACCTTTCCTGATTAACGATTAGGGAAGAGGAGAGGTCAGCCTGAAACCTTGAGAATTTAGAATAAATGTGCAAAATGTCCAGTGGCTGCATGTCAGGGAGTGGCGTTAAACGCCTTTGAAATCCTAATGGTTGTATGTGTGTGTTCCTTGGGCGTTGAGTCCCCCTTTGAAGACCCAAGACTATTACATTGATGTGTTTTTAACATGAGGACATTCAGAACCCACCCTGGACATTTCCTGTTTCTAAGGCGAGCTCGCTGAGAGCCAGTGAGGGGTCTCGCCCTCCTCCGGGTCACTTCCAGCAGGCACGAGAAGAGCTCTGCTTGCCCCCGAGCTCTGCTGCCACAGGATGCTCTATGGCCTGAATGGAAAAGAGCAGGAGGAGTCAGAGTGACTGAGCTGCCACAGAGGAGGGCAGAGAGACAACAGAGAGTGAGTGCCAAGAAGGAGCAGAGGAGAATAGAAGGAAGGAAAGGGAAGCTCCTCAAGTCGAATAATGCAGAAAAGTAAAAATGAGGAAAAGGGTCTCAGAGTGCAGATTGCTGCATGTTTCCGATCTTAAAAAAGTGAAGTTAGCACCCAATACTGACAGTGAGGTGGACATCAGCAAGATGCTCATGCGTGTGAACCAGGTGCATCTGTGCAGCAGACCACAACCGCGACAGCAGGCTCCCAGGGTGGATGCAGGCGCGCCTCAATGCAGCAGCGTTGGCTCCTGAAAACTAAACCCCTGGGAGGTTAAAATACGGGACACGCAAATGCATTTAATACGCAAGAAGCAGGAGGTGCCTATGGGCATCGTGTGGATGTAATGAGAAGACACAAGACACCCAGAAGGCCTGGCAACACCGTGCCAGTGGCCTGCCTCCCAGTGATGGTGTGGCTGGTGGGAGCTGTGGACTGCTGCTCTCCAGTGTCACCCGAGAAGTTAGCCCCTCAAGTCCATAGCCTAGGAGAAGATCCTAACACAGTTTCCACTGAGTGCATATCGCTTTTGCACCATGGCAACAAAAATAGCATCCCAAGTGCAGCTGCTGTAAGTCAAGCAGCCTCTGCCCATGCCTGTGGGAGGTGGCTCTCCCCATCTCTCTGCCAGGAAGCAGAGAGAGATTGAGTGCAGGAACCAGGGATAATATCATTCCCAAGGTCATGCCCCCAGGAAACTACTTCCCCCAGCTATATGCTACCTGCCTATACTTACCATCCATCCATTAATCCACTCATATTGTTAACCCTTCAAATGGATCAATCCACTAGTTGAGCAGGTCACATCTCACATGATCTAATCATTTCACCTCTGAACATTCCTGCACTTTCTCACACATGAATTTTTTAAGGACACTTCATTTCCAACCCAAAACAGTCCATCCCTGGCCCCTAAATCTCACACACTTCTGACTATGCAAAATACATTTTGTGGATTCCCAAGATTCCCCCGAGTCCTAACAGTTAGTTCCAGCATTGCCCAAAAGTCCAAGTCTAAGATCAAAGGGAGACTCAAAGGGAACTCCTAGCTGTTAACCCAGGCGTCTGAGGACAGAGCGTCTTGGGGAAGCTGCCTGGCACAGCATCCCCACACTTATGGGGCTCCTGAGAGTGGGGTTCTCCACGTGGGCATGTCTCTGTCCCCCAGAGGCCTGCTCAGACACAGAGGGCCGCTGGTTTGATGCTGAGTCTAAAAGGTTGCATCTCTAAAATGCCCCCAGGTGGTGGTGATGCTGCCGGTCCAGGGATGTTCTGCCACCACCTCCTATGCCAGATGGCTGGCTGCAGCTGGGGAGGGACCACAGAAGAGGAAGCCATGAGACCCCTTTACCCTGTGGTGACACGGGGCCTGGCTCTCTCCTTTTCCCTCTCCCCATGCACATATTTTTTACCCTGTTACATTATCCAGATAATCATGACATAAATGACTTTCCATCCTCTGCTGTTCATATCGCTTTCACAATTACCTTTCCATGTGACATTATCTTTGACAGTGAAACTTTCTTGGGTGAAGGTGCTATACTTATGAGGACTTGTATGATTTGACTTGTCTTTCAGCTTTTTGCTATCAGAAATGATGCTGACATCACCACCTGAATATTTTATGATGTTTACCCTCCTGACACACTTTCCAGACAGGTCTATGTGCTGTGTTCACAGCATTCACATTTATTCCTCTGGAGTCTATCATTTGGCTCCTTTTTGTGTGTTAGAATCCACATGTATTTATGGTACTGGATGCCTGTGTTATCTTATGATAGGGGTCTGTTAATTAAACACACTTCACTGAATAATGAAAAAATATACTTTAAATAGAAAATAAAAAGGTCAAGCCCAGAACTGTTAAAAAGTAATCAGGAGAATGTGGCAAAGATAACTTTAGTCTAAACAATAGAAGATTCACTGTCCTAAGGATGTAACCCCGCAGTGGAGGTAATTAAATATAAATGGTTTTATTTAATTGGATGACATTGTGAGATCACCTTAGTGACTTGAGCTCAATTTCTCTCCAGTAAGAAGTAATTAAAAATCACTTTTCAACAGTGATCTTTCTTGATGGTCAAGGTCTTATACTATTCCTCAGATAATATTATTCTTGGCAGAATTTATCTATGAAAGAACAAAGGAAAAGTCAGTGAGAGGTGCCCAGGGTTCACTTAAAAGGAATGTAATGTACTTACAGCAGAGTGGGTGAGGAACAAAGTCCAGCTCCATAAGCATCTCAAAGAGGCATGACTGAGGACTTAGAGGACTTTCGTGTTAAAGGGGTGCCACCAGGTATGACACATGTCCCAGTGCAGCTGAGATGCACATGTTCACTGACATCAGCGTTGCATCTCAAAGGCTGGGGTGTGTGGTCTGTCTGGCACGCACTGCTCTCCTTCCTTCCTCTTCTCCATGCCCCCACACCCCACGGCGGGCTCGCTGGTCACCGATTCTTTGATCATATTAGCATGGCCTCTTTTCTGCCATCCTATGTTCTCAGCTGGTAGGGTGAGTCTCCACGATTATAAACGTGCCTGAAGGAGTCCTGTAATGCAGCAGGGAGACCTGGTGCTCTGTGGTCATTCCTTGGTTCTCACAGCATGTTGGGGCGAGGACCCCTGTGAACACCAACACTGGTGGGGGCTCAAGCCCTGTATACAAAACAGGGCAGCACTTGCGTATCATCTGCGCACCCCTCCTGAGTCCTTTAAACCTCCCCTAGATTAACGGTAACACCTAGAACAGTGGAAATGCTCTAAGTAGTTGTCAGCCTGTGTTCTTAGGAAGTCATCTCAGTGGGAACCTCCCCGTGCGGTCAGTACGGGTGCAGCCCTTGCAGGCCCAGTTGCACAGGAGGAGCCAGAGATGAGCTAGGGCTGGGGAGACCGCGGCCCTGCGTGGCGAGGCTTCCACAGGTCAGCACATGGCCACCCTCAGGGTTCAGCTCACAGAAATTCAAGTCTGGCTCTTGGGAATTGTCTAGCATTTTCAATCTGTTATTTGTTGAATTTATGAATGCAGAACCCACAGATTTGGGGTGATAACTGTATTTTTAGAAAATCTTTTGCAGGATAGATGTGGTGGTAGTTTATTATATATACCAACAATTTCTTGAAGACTTAATCACTGCCCAGGCCTGCCGCAAATATGACAGGAAGCCATGGTCAAGGCACAGACATTGTGGAATACAGTTTCTTTTCCTCCAAGTGAAAGATGTGAGGCCCTGACAAGTGATCTATGCCCCTGAAACTTCATCTTAATATGTAGAACAGGACCAACAATGCTTGTAACGGGGCAGATGAAATGTAAAAATGACAGAAGTCTAGCCTAGATCCTGCTAAAGGCTTGCTTCCTGAAACACTGGTTGTCCTGACACAGGGTCCCAGCACAGCCATCAAGGGCGCATCTGGGTGTGTTCTCTCTAGGTGACACCCGAGTGTATTCTGGCATTAAACTGTCTGTCAACCATGCTCCTTCAGCAAGACACAGCTCCAGTCCCAGTCCCAGGTTTGCCTCTGTCCTCCCTTGGCCTCAATTTTGATTGGTTTAGGTGTAGGGGCATGGCCTAGGTCTGAACCAATCAACTCAGGGCGTTCCCTCCTCCCTGGAGACTGGTCTGTGGGTGGGTACTGCAGGTCCCCAGTTTCTCAACAGTAGAACACCAGTGACTTTTGTCTTCTTGAGGTAGAAGAAGCTTTCACAGACTAGGAAGCATGTTCTTTGAGTCCTAAAACTGTGCTGCCATTTTGACCCTGTGATGAGAGCATTTCCAAGAAGGGAAGAATCTAGGAATCTGGCTGGTACTGGAAGCCCATTTTACCACTCACCTTGTATTCTGTGAGTGGATGCGGGTTCCCTGGGTTTAGGTGCATTGAATTATTTGTCTAATAGGATCCTGAATTGCGTAGTGCGAAGAGTCCCTTACTATGATAGTCATAGTTGAGGCTCTAAGAAATGTCGTTAATGCTTCTCAACCTCTAGAAAACACCAGATTCAGTAAAATTCAGCCTACACATTCATATTATTGTGTACGTGATGATTTATCCTCTCTCTCCTTTTTTTTTTTTTTTTTTTTTTAACAAATAACAAGTGAACAACATTTTTTTTTCACTCACCAAAACACTTCCTGGTTAAACACTTCCTGGTTAACAAGTCTCCTACCTTCTGCACTTGAGGGGCACTTCCTGCTCAGCAGTCTCCCATACTCAATGGGTTAAATAAAATACCCCTAAGCGTCTGTCTCTTGCTCTGCTGAGCTAATAATCTGGCTTGTTTTCCCAGATACTATACATAATTTCCAGTTAATTTTGAAATTCAGATTGAGAGCAGGGTTTGTTAGTATTTGTTGATGGTTTTAAGATAAATATGTTCCAAATACTATGGGAGACGACTTACATTAGAAAGTTGTTGTGGCTTATCTGAAATTCACATTTAATTGGCTATCCTGTATTTCTGTTTCCTAAACCTGCCAACTTGATACCTGTTCGTGGAATAGTTGCTTTTTCCATTATGGTTCTGATGACAGAAACCAGGAATTAAAATGGGAGTCATTTATTGGTCTATAACAAATTACCCTTAATCTTACAGGCTGAAATGAACAAACATTTTTTATTCCATAATTTCTGTTGGTCAGGAATCTGAGATGCCTGTGCTGGATGCCTGCAGCCTCAGGGCCCTTTGGATTTTGCAGTTCACCTGTTGTGGAGCTGCATCTCACAGTGTGGACTGTGGGACTTGCTTCTGCACTCATGCACCTGACTGTTAGCCTCCTGTATTCCCTCCCCACATGGACATCTTCAAAGGGCTGAGATGTAGGAGTTGGCTTCTCCCAGAGAAAATGATGCAAGAGAGAGGCAGAAGCCAAAGTCTTTAGAAATCTCAAAAGTGATATCACCTTTCTTTGGCCACATTCTGATTAGTAGATTCGAGGCACTAGATCAAGCCCATGATGAAGGGCAGAGGATTATGGAGGGCCATAAACACCATGATGTGGGGATCAATGGGGTCAACTAAGATGCTCTCTGCTTTAGGTGGGGTTCTAGCTGTACATATCTTTCTTTCCACTATAACCAAAGTAGAAATGGCCATGGAATATTTTTGATCTTGGAGCTTTTCTCTCTTTTGATTGGGGCCTACATTACCTAGACTATGCCTTCCAATACGGAAGCCATGAGCCACTTTGGCTCTTTTGATTTTCCCAGTCACACCAGCCATATTTCAGTAGCCACCACATGTGTCCAGTAGTTTCTGTATGGCCTAAAGTACAGAAAGAACATTATAGATGTTTCTTGTCCACAGTGTGGATCTCAATCCTGTCGGCCTGGTAGAGCATTTTATTTCAGATGGAACATCATGTTTCCAATTTAAAAGGCACATGCACATCTCTTATGACCGTCTTTTAAATATTAGGTGGTTGCTTGCTCAGCTTCTGAAATTATTTGCAAGATAGACTGGTTAGCTTCTCCTGAAAAGAGGCACTTTAAGCAATGCATATGGCTTTTATTTGAAATTATTCTCTACATCTTTGGTGGTATTAAATTTTGATATTCTAATGAAGGATGATGATTATTACATTATACAGAGAAGAGTACAAAATCCAGTGTATCACAAGAAACATAATTTATGTAAAAACATGCAGACAATTGCATTCAAGTATTTGATGTAAGTAATGAAAGAATCACACATAATAGGCATTTTTTATTAAACTGAGATTTAGTTGATTTGTCTTGTGAATGAAGTTACTCAAGCAAATTGGATTGTGAGCCAAGAAAAAAATAAAGAGAAGGAAATTCAGAAGCTTGGCACATAAACACCAGGACAAACAAACTTAGCTGTCAATATTCTGCTGATCTATCCACATGGGAAAGATAGGCCCTTCAAAAGCAAAGGCAGGTCTGGGGCTGTTTAGTGAAAGTCTTGGGAATCTTTCTGTAAGGAATTTTGTAATTATTGGCATGTATTATTCTGTGTCTGTTATGCTTTGTATGTGACATGTCCCTAAAAGCTCCTGTGTTAATGCAGGAAGTGATTAGATTATGAGAGCTGTAATCTAATCCATCCATCCTAGTTTGAATGGGCTGACTGTGGGGGGGGGGGCATAGGTACAAGAGGTGTGTCGCTGGAAGTGTTACCTAGAGGGGGGCATCTTTCCTGTGACCTTTCTCTCTTGGCTTATCATCCAGCAAGCACAAAGCGGCTTCTACTCACCACACCCTTCCACCATGACCTGCTGTCTCCATTCCAGAGCAATAGAACCAGCCAACCATGAAACGAGCCTCTGAAACCACAAGCCAAAATAAACTTCTCTTCTTAGTTGTTCTTGTTGGGTATTTTGGTCACAGCAACCAAAAGCTCACTAACACAAATGTACTATATATTGAACATTTGTTATATGCCAGCTGAAGCAAGTATGAGGATAAAAAAAAAAACTCAACAAATGTGGATCTGATCTTATTGATCCCAGTTTAGAAGTGAAGAAAATTCATGTCTGAAATAATTTCATTACAAAGTAGAAAGTGATCAATATGGAACAACTTTTGTATTATATGCTGTAGGATTTCAGATTAAAAACAATTTCAAAGGCTAGGCACAATGGCATATGCCTATAATCCCAGGGACTGTGGAGACTGTGGCAGGAGAATTGCAAGTTCAATGCCAGCAACTTAGTGAGACCCTAAACAACTTAATGAGACCCTGTGTCAAAATAAAGAATAAAAAGGGATAGGGATGTAGCTCAGGGCTTAAACACCCCCAGGTTAAATCTCTAGTACTAAAAATCATAATAGTCATAATTTCAAGGACAGCAAGAAGTTCTTTTCACGGCTATAATCCCTACACTGAGAAAGAGACTGGCGGGTGTTTTGTGTTCAATAAAGGTTGTATGAATGAATGAGTTAATGAAATTGCATGCACAGCACACAGCTGAGCTGGTAGGTTTCATGCAGAGCTATGGAAGTGATGGATGTGTGATCTGGGTGACCCTGAACACATGGGCACCATGAAGGGCCCTGGAGACCTCGGTTCTGTGTGCAGAACAGGTGGCAGAGTTGGACTCCGGGAGACAAAGAGTGGGGGCATGGTATACAGTTGGGGATGGAGGAAAGCACTGTCCCAAAGAGCAAGGGCCCCAAGGCCATGCAGCCACTGGGAACTGAAATCTCAGTTCCTGGTCTACAGCTTCAGGAGAATGTGGTTTGTCTAATACAGATCATGTTGCCCTTGAAATATGTGATGAAGGAAGTGATGTGAATGCAGTTTGGGGAAAATGTAAGTATGCTGCAGGAATCCAAGCTGGTGTTCAGAAGGAGAGGAGATTGTGATGAGTGTCCATGTCATTCCACAACAGGAGGTCGCAGTGTCACTCTCCTGGCTGTGTGCTACTCAGCGTGAACTTGGAAAAAATGTAAACTGGACTTACTCATTCACTTTTGCCTGGAATGGGACTCCTCCTTATTCTACTTTTTCTAAGTGAATGTGTGAAAATCAGTATTTTCCAGCAAGAACTTGTGTTCGTAGAACTCAGGATGGAGAAGAGACTGTTAGGGCTGCAGCTCGTTGCTTTGTTCCCATTCCTCTACTCAGGCTGCGGACCTCGCAGTCCTTGGTGGAGTACATCTGGAGGGAGTAGACTTGGAGGAGCCACCAGGGTTTGCTTTTTGCATGCTGTGAGTCTGTGCAGCCATGGCTGTCCGGGTACAGGTGCTGCAGATGCAGGTGCTGCAGGCAGACTTTGATCAGAGCACAGGTGTGCTGGTGAGGATTCCATAGCTGTGTGCATGGTGTTTACACCACAAGACTGGTCCCAGTCACCAGGAGAGTGCATGTAGCAAAGAAAGCAGGTTCCAGATGAAGCCAAGGGCCCTACAATGTTAAGAGCTCAGAAGAAAGAAGTCACCAGCAAAGAAGGGTGAGACCAAGAGGCCAATGAGACAGGAGGCAGGGGGAAGGGCATAAGGGCAATAGCAGAAGTGATGGGTTGTGCCAAAGGTGAAGGACACATGGCAGGGCTGAAATGGACTGCTGGATAAGCCAATGCCCAGGTGTCTCCTACCTTGACCAAAACCACTGTGATGCAGCCGTGAGACCAAGAAAGCCCCAAGGAAGTGAAGGGAAACCACAAGGAGGTGGGGTTCTGTTCGAAAGGAGGAGTGAAGCTTAGTTGAGGAGGAGGTGAGGCCAGAGGGTGTTTTACCTTTCATTTGTTTGAGGTGAAGTGAATAATGCCATTTTAAAGTCAGATGATGAAATGAGGCACTGGAAGGGGAAGGGGTCTGACTGGCAGGCGTCCGCTGTGTTTATCTGGAGCTCCTCCATTCCTGCGCCGCTGATCTCTCCTTCTCTCCTGTGCCTGGAACTTACTTTAAGATCTGACACAGTGAAGCTCCTTTTTCTTAAACCACTTGAATCATTTACTTTACTTAAAATGCATTGTCGCACAGTAATGCTGAAGTATAAAAAACATGCAAACTACTCTACATTAGAGTCAGGCTGACTTCTCTTTCTCACATATCCCCTTCCTATCATTCACATATCTTTCTTGAATATTTTCTATTAACTTCTGTAGCAAACAGGATTTTATATAAATCGGAGGCATCTGTGTAAGTCTTAGAAAATGTTATATGTTTAATTTCCTACCACAGCCTCTCAACATTCTAATTAAAATTAAATAAAAATTAGTTTTTTTTTAATCACAGTAGCCTCATTTCAACTGCTCAAGAGCAACAATAAGCACAACTTTGTCATTTTGGTAGAATCATGTCATACTTTAATTATTTTAAAAAATTATCATCAGATAAGATATGCTGTGGTTGTCCATTAGGTGTGGTTTTTGAAGTCCTGTTCTGAAAAAGAGAATGTAAGATATCTCATAGTAAATTTCTTCATTGCACACATGTTGAAATGATGATCTGGACATGGTGGATTAAATAAAATAGATCATAAAATGAACTTTACCTTTCTGCATTTGCTTTTCAAGGAGACCACTACAACTTAAAAATAATGCCATAGTCTCGTGCTGCGTTTCCACTAGACCACACTGTTGTGACCTAATCACTAAGAGTGCAGTTAAGGGAGGATTTGAAACCCACTTAGGGAGGAATAAACACATCGTGAGGAAGATCAGACAGGAGGAGAAACTCCTTGTAATGGGATTGCAGATGTTTCCAACGTCATGACTGACATCCTGAGGGGTGGGACCCGCATTCAGTAAGACCTGGGTGGGAAGAGAGGCTGCTGTCACACTGCTCCCGTGTGGCCTGGCAGGAGGGACAGAGTGGCCATGATTCTCATCACTGTGGCTTTCATATTTTGTACAAATATTGTATCTTTCAGGGAGACTTGCTTTCCCCCAAAGTTTCTAGAGAAGCCAGACTTTCTACAGCCCTCAGGTGTGCCCCTTTATGGGGGAAGTAAGGGCACAACAGAATTTTATCCAGGAGTTCAGCAGCTGTGGTTTTGTGTCCGTGGCCTTTGCTTTTGAAGGGCAGGCTGAGCCTGTGGGGAGCTCTGCTCTGCCTGCCCAACGTTGGTCTCGAAGAGAAGGTGCCCTGCTAGGAGTGCAGAGGAAGAGCCTGCTCCCAACTGCAGGGCTCACCTTTCCAGGCACCAACTCAGCCTCTCTGGGCCCCTGGGCACGCCCCTGTCTGAGCAGCCATCTCTGAGGACACACAGGCCTCAGGGACAAAAGCATCCAGGAATAGAAACACCTCACAGGACTGACAACATTCAATTCAGTACGTAAGGAGCCTCTTCTTCAGGACTGTTATCACTGCATTTTTAAATTATCCTGGCTCCTTAACACTTCTGATATTGGAAGTTTCTTTCTTCTACCTCTCGGCATTTTAAAATTTGATATCCTAATTAGAATACTATATATTTCATGATTGTGTAAATATATCAAAATAGATTCTATGTCAGGTATAACCAAAAAGAACAGATAAAAAGGGGGAGCATGGAGAAGGGCTGGGGATGAAATCTACCACATTATGTTTTGTCCATGAAGGAATCCCAGACACACACACACACACACACACACACACACACACACACGTGTGCAATGCAGTAATTAAGAACAATAATAATATTAATAATAATCATAATGATGATAATAAAATTAAAGGAGGTGAGTGGAGTAGAACAAGCCTATGGGGGAAGGGAAGGAACTGGGGAGTGAGATGGGTTGAATCATGTGCATGTACTAATATGGCAAAGTCAATCCAGCATTATGTTCATTATAATCATAAAACACCAATAAAAAGACTGGATATACTATAATTAAAAACATCAAGCTGGATGTGGCAGTGTACACCTGTGATCCCAGCAGCTCAGGAGGCTGAGGCAGGAGGATCACAAGTTCAAAGCCAGCCTTAGCAATAGCGAGGCACTAAGCAACTCAGCAAGACCCTGTCTCTAAATAAAATACAAAAAATATAGGGCTGCAGATGTGGCTCAGTGGTTGAGTGCCCATGAGTTCAATCTCTGGTACCCCTTCCCAAAAAAAACATCAATTGGATTTTTTATTAAAAAATGAAAATAATTAAAAGTAATATAAATAAAAAAAAAAACACTTAAAGGTGTTACTATTTCCAAAACCTTTGAAGAATTTTTTTTTCCTTCCTCCCTCCCTCCCTCCCTTCCTCCTTTTCCTTCCTTCCTTCCTCTCTCCCTCCCTCCCTTCCTCTCTCCCTCCCTCCCTTCCTTCCTTCCTCTCTCCCTCCCTTCCTCTCTCCCTCCCTTCCCTCCTTCTCTCCCTTCCTTCTCTCTCTCCCTCCCTTCATTCCCTTCCTCCCTTTCATTCCTTCATTCCTCTCTCCCTCTCTCCCTCTCTCCCTTCCTCCCTTCCTCCCTCCATTCCCTCCTTCTCTTCCTTCCCTCCTTCTCTCCCTTCCTTCTCTCCCTCTCTCCCTTCCTCCCTCCCTCCCTCCATTCCCTCCTTCTCTTCCTTCCCTCCTTCTCTCCCTTCCTTCTCTCCCTCTCTCCCTTCCTCCCTCCCTCCCTCCATTCCCTCCTTCTCTCCCTTCCTTCTCTCCCTCCCTCCCTTCCTTCCCTTCCCTTCCTCCCTTCCTCTCTCCCTCCCTCCCTCCCTTCCTCTCTCCCTCCCTCCTTCTCTCCCTCCCTTCCCTCCTTCTTTCCCCCACACGGTGCTGGCATTGAGCACAGGACTGGAGTGTGATGGACAAGTGCCCCACCACTGAGCTACTGGCCAGATCAGCAGACTTGCAGGCTTGCTGGCCCCACAGCTCTGGGGTCGAGTTCTAGTTCAGGCCCCTGGAGATTCCCAGTCGCCTCTGATGAGAGCAGAGCTTCTCCTTTCTGGGCAGAGCGCTGGGAAGGCTGTTTCAGTGCCACCTGCAGGTTCCTGGGCACCGCTGGAGGGGTGCACCATGTGAGGTGTGTGGTTGTAAGGTGGGCGATACACATTTAGATGTTTTTCTATCCCTATCATTTTTATCCATTAGGGAATATCTATTTTATTTGAAATTGTTTTATTTTTTTGTATCTTCTGCCAAACATATCAAATATTTTGGTCATTTCTTAACATTTATTTTGTCTTCCTAAAACTGCCGTTATTTCATTTACATCATATTGATAGCTTAAATGCTTACATTTCTGAAATATCACTATGGCTATAATAAAGTTTAAAAATGTTTTGACAGTGCTTCACACCTCACACCTGCTGCAGCACTGCCCATGTGTTCTCCATGGAGGAGAAAAGGAAAGGGCATAGTTACTGCTTCCTATGCTGATTTAAGTTTTCATTCTTGTAAATACTTCTCAACCCCACACCTCTCCCTTCAAAAAATAAAAACAGATGTGAAAAGTCTAGGAAACCTGCATAACAGATAACAGTCACCAACCAGCCAGTAACGGACACTTGGTTCCAAGCTGTGGTTCACTGCACCACATTTGGAACACCAATTTTGAATGGGTGGTGAGCAGGTCCAGGTGTAGAAAATGGACCTGAGTCTCGGCGTCCAGCCTGGCCTCACGCTCCTGGGATTCTGCACTCGCAGTGTTGGTGCTGCCGCCAGACAGTGGTGGTGAAGCTCACGTTTGCTTCCGCCTTGAGAATATTTTACCACTTTTGAACTCTATTTTGCGGTTCAATCGTGTCCTTTGATTTTGCTCCACAGACAGTGGGTACTGATTAACACAGGCCTGCACAGCACCTCAAAGCAGGCAAGCTTCCTTCTGGACTTACTTGGCATAAGTTATGTTGCAGCTTTAAAAAATATTTCACAAAAGCATGCTTTTCTTTGGCACTGGGGATTGAACCCAGAGTTGCTTTACTATTGAGCTACTCCACAGCCCTTTTTATTTTTTATTCAGAACAGAGTGTCACTAAGTTGCCGAGGCTGGCCTCAAACTTGCCATCCTTAGTATCCCAAGCAGCTGCAATACAAGCATGCACCGCCACCTGGCACACGGGAACATTTGCACTGTGCTTTAGAAGGATAAAGGAGCAGAACAAAGCCAGCAGGCAACTCCCACCCTGGAATGGCCCCAATCTGGAGCACTGGTGACGTCAAGCACCGGTGAGAATGGGAACAACAGGAGCTCTTGGCCACTGCTGGGCACTGCAAAATGCTGCAGCCACTGCGCCAGACAGACTGGCAGTTCCCTAAAAAGCTAAACACATTCTCAGCATCAGTATCTACCCAAAAGGTTGGAAATTATACCCACACAAAACTCTGCACAGAGATTTACATAGGAGTTTCATTCATGTCTGCCCAAATCTGGACGCAACCAAAGCGTTCTTCAATAGGTGCATGGGCACCCCAGGTGACACTGCACAGTGGGGCGTTATCCAGGGGTACAGTGGAATGCGCTATCAAGCTGTGGGAAGTCGTGGAAGGAGCCTCAGTGCAGATTCCTAAGTGAAGGAAGTCGATTGGGAAGCAGCATGCTGGGTAATCCCACTAGGTGACATTCTGGAAAAGCCACACTGTGGAGATAGTAGGGAATCAGAGGTCACCAGCAGTTGGGGAGGGGGGGATGAACTTTTAGGGAAGAAAAGATATTCTAAATGAGACTCTGATGATGGATACATGTCATTATATTCTTCCAAACCAAAGATACAACACCCAAAGTGAACCCTACTGTAAAGGAGTCTTTGGGTGATGCTGTGGCAGTAGTTTCTGCCACTGTAACCAATGTGCACTCTGGTGCTAGGTGCTGGGGGCCTGAGCCTGTGTGTGGCAGGCAGGGGCAGAAGGTATATGGGAAACCTCTGCACCTTTCCTCAAATTTGCGGCAAACCTAAACTACTCTTAAAATCTGGTAAAGAAATCAAAGTGACATAAATAGAATAAATATAAAATATCCAAATTAAGTGTTGGAAAAAATTTGTTAGATTTTTAAAAAGCAAATTCATTCATCAAACCAAATTAAAATTTTTGTTAATTCTTGAATTTTCTTTTATTCTCTCATTAATGCCTGATCAATTACACTGTATTTTTAGTGATTTAATCTCTAGATAATACTGAAAACATTTGAAGATCCAAATTTATTTATAAAAAATAAGACTTTTGGGCATAGTAATGTGAATCATTTAAACTTTGCTGAGTTTTATTTAGCAAACTTTATTATTGGAAAATCTGCTGCACTTAATTGCCGAATGTTTCTTAAATGAATACTAGTAAAGTAACAATTAAAAAACACATATGGAATTTTGGAAAGAAAATTTACTCAAAGCAGGCACTGAAACTAATTATGATGTCTTCACTGTTAGTTTATTTAGATTCATTTACCATGTATTACTTCGGTGGTTAAGTGTTGCCTTAATGCTTACTTGTTCATCAAGGTTGACATTAAAGAAAATTGCTTACTTGAGCAAAGTCGCATGCAAATATATAATGGTTAGTCAAAATGCACAATGCCACCATCAAGAAGTTACTTTGAGAGGCACGTGGTCTGCGAGACTCTCTGAATATTTAAACAAAAGGGATGAAAACTGATGAAGTTTTGGCTTAGTGGACCATGTTGAAATCTTTTCAGACAAAGGTCAGAGGATTAAATTCTATGAAAAGGGGAAAAGCAGGGAGACCCCTTGTGAGAGACTTGTAGAAATAAAAGCAGGCTCCTATGAGCACTGTCTGATCTCCTTGCTTGAGGTGGAGTTCAGACCAGTGAGTACAGAAGCAGGTCCTTGCAGTAGCCTGCAGATTCCTGCTCAGTGGTAATAATGTTTACTGTGGTGGCTTACACTGGGAGAAGCAGATTAACATGTCTCACATTTCAATCCAGGGTTTCAAGAGGGCGGGATCAGCAGGTACACTTTGGGGGGTCTCCACCAGAGATGCTGCAGCAGGAAGGAGAGGAGGGGACACAGCAGACTGTGACTGGCCAGCCTGAGTTCAGGCCTTGGGCTGTGAGCTCAAGAACTGCATGGCCTTGAGTAAGACCTTCAACTTTTTTTTTTTTTCCATTTGTTTTGTCTTCTGAAAAATTAAGGAGGAATGACAAGGTTACCTCTAAGATTCCTCCTAATTTTATGGCTGAAAGTCTACATTTTGACAGTCAAAGAGACCTGGATTTAAGTCCTAATTCTGTCACTTGCTGTTACATATCAGTGATGTGTGTGTGGCAAGTTATGTAATTTTCTCAGGCTCCTTTCTAAACGTGGATAATAATAGCGCCAACTTTATAGGCTGTTGATGGAATTAAATGAGATATAATAAGTAGCACATCTCAGGTAGTTCAACCCTCTGGACTTAAAGGTCTCAAAAGGCTGTTTGGCATTGCATTGCCCTAGGATCTGGGATTACTCCATTTTCAAGAAGTGCTGTAATTTGATGAAAATGGGAAGAAGAAAGACAGAAAGAGCGATGTATTCTAAGAACTCTCCAGCACTTTAATTTTCTTTCTATTTGCAAATTGTTTACAAGATCTTGCAGGACACTTGCTGTGTGCAATGGCATCGTGACAGTGAGTCATCTCTCCTGCAAAAGACATCTGCTGGGTGATCTTCTCAGGGCTCTGTTTGAAACAGGATGGAAACTACCAGCTCCTGTTGATCTTCTTGCCTAACATTTAGACTAGACCACCACAGAGGTAAAATGAAACTTCTGATAGAACAAGATGAAATTCAGCCTCACCCTGCACAAAATAATTGCAACTCACGAAAAGGAGAGGGTTAAGCGGTCATGTGTGGAGGTGTGTGCCCGTGGCGAACACTGGGCTGAAATACCTGGAGCTTGCTCATGGAAGCTCTGCCTCCTGCAAAATGAGAAGTGTGGGTCTAAATCAGTCTTGAATCATGTTTCCCTAGCACAGGAGAGATGCTTTCCCATTTTCAATTAGCATTTTGGGCCTCATGGAGACACAGGGCCATCACTTAATTTCTCATGTAAATATATTCCGTATTCTGGTCTCCATTCTTGAATTTTAAGTTTTGAATACTTAGGTCAACTTGAAATAACCTCACATTTCCAAAGACGGCTCCAGGTTCCCACCAGTCTCGGCGCCCTCTACAGTTCAACGTGAGAATTGGCACACTCGTTGCTGTGGTTTTCTAATTCACCTTCTGAAAATCAGATTTCTTTGGAATGAAATTGAGTTCAGCAAAACAATTATCAAAATTTGTGCTAGAGTAAAAGTTGAGCTTGCTTTTCCTGAAATCTTAATTTCAACTACATCATGACCTTGAAAATTTTAAACTTGGAATTATTAATTAAAATTTAGAAAGAGTTTCCTCCATTAGAAAAGCGATAGGGACGCTGCTTCAGGGTTTTCGTTGCTAGGTACACATGAGGCGACTACTAAATGCCACCCCCATGCTTACAACACTTCGGAGCAGTGCTGATCAAGAGAAGTGTGGAGACCATAAATTTTCAGAGCCCTTTGGAACGGTCACTGGAAAGGAAAAGGCATTTTCAACACCGTCCCCTCCCT
Source organism: Marmota flaviventris (assembly GCF_047511675.1). Lineage (NCBI taxonomy): Eukaryota > Metazoa > Chordata > Mammalia > Rodentia > Sciuridae > Marmota > Marmota flaviventris. The sequence goes on from NC_092500.1 coordinate 176,435,792, forward strand.
GGTCACAGTTAAATGCTGGTGAAAACAAAGCTTTGGCTGCCACTTAAAGGATGCCCCAGGGATGTGGGGACCTCTGTGAATCCCCTGGCACCCCACTCACAATGAACAGCTCTGGGTGGTGCGCGCTGCGGGGAGTCCCATGCTAGACCAGGTGATCACCGCGCTCTGATAACCCGAGCCAGCCTGATTCCTGCTGTGTCTGTTCCCGAGTCTCCAGAGCACAGGAGAGTAACTGGGCCACTGGGTTCCTGGCTCCATTAGGCTTCTTGATGATCATCAGCTGAGTGTGTGGCTCAGTGAATAGACTGCGCAATCCCAGAGTGCCCGGGCGGCTCATTCCTCAAAAGCTCATCCCTGCAGCAATCGGGACAGAGAGGAGTAAAGTGTGTCTTTTTTTTTTTTCTCTCTTGATTTTGTCCCATTAAGAGGATTCCATTTACTTTGTGGCCTTGTGTGTTATCGTTTATGGCTCTTTGTATACGATTTAGGGGAGAAAGACTGGGTGATCATCACAGAAGTTGATAGAAAGGGATTTTGTTGTTGTGAATTGATGAAGTAGAACATTCTTGATTAGAAATTTGCTTAAAAATGCTTCATGTTATTTTGAAGGTGTCAAATTAAATTATCTAGCCAAGAGTGATAAAAAGTCAAATATTGTATTATCTGGAAAATGCCAGATATTACAGAGATAAGAATGTTCATTATAAGCTGTGGCTTTATTAATTCTTTAACCATTTATTTTGCATTTGGGACTGATGTCCTCCCTTCTTACCTAGAAGAAGATGCATATTAGTCATGTTTTCATTTACAAACAAATTTCCTGGCAGAAAGAGGCAAGTTTTGATTAAAACTGAAAATGATGGGGTTCCCAGCAGAGGGCAGAGGTGGGAGGCAGCTAACCCCTGGGGCTGAGAGGCAGTTCCACAGTGAAGCCTTAGAGCTGCCCTGGCAGCTCAGATGCTAGTCCAGTCTTGGCTGCGTGACTTCCTTCACCTGCCCCAGTTACCTCACTCCATGGAACCCTGCATAAAAGATTCTGCCTCACAGATCGGGCAGTACTCAGGCCTGTCTTGTCTCACCTATAGCATGAGGCGATGTGAGTCTATTTCATGGTGCAGGAGATGGAAGGGGGCGCCTGCAAAGTGCGGTGAGAGGGCCAGGCACCAGAAACCCCATAGGAACCTGGGTCTCAGGACCAGAATCAGCACAAAGAAGTTTTCACCTGTGCTTCTAGAGCAGGACTAGTACAGTTCCCTTCATTTCCAATATAGATTTTATTTTATCTTAAGCAGACTTTAGATTCAGAAAAAAAAAATGCATCCAATTCAACAAATATTACGTTAATACCTATAAGTCTGTAAGTCTGTCTCATTGCCCTCCTTTCACACTCCTTACTTTCTCTTTAAGCGACAGCCACATCTTATGTGCATAATATTCTTATAGATGCTAGACCCACAGACGTGGTCGGATTTACCTGTAAGAATGGGTGGCCCAGGCTATTGAATACTTAGGGACAGATAGAACAGAACCATGCATCGTCATGCCTCAAGTCCTTTGCAGCTCATGCCTTCCTGTTGCCAAAGTCCCTCCTGCACAGCCAGCTAGCAGCCTTAGGAGCTGTGTGCTGGCCCTTCCTTTCGCCCCAGGTGCCTCACATGGCTGTGCCTTGAGCTGGTAAACCATTCTCCTTCCACAGATCTGTCACACTTTAAGTTTTTGAGGCAAAAACATATTATTTTCTTTATGCTTTTGCCTAACTTTACATAATAGATTAAAAATGCCAGTCAAAAATACATGGACCACTCCTTCCTCTCATCTCCAGGAAGAAGGTACAGATGGACACAGCTTCCTGTTGTCATTATTGTGGAGCACCATTGTTTTCAGAGACTATAAAAGTTCACTGCCTGTTCTTAATACCCTTGACATTGTTCTCCCTGGGCAGATGTGGAATCCTAGGTGATAGCTCTCATATCACTGGTGAAAATGACGTAGCCCATCCTCAGGGGGAAAACCTCAAGATAACAGATTTCTGACCCTTGGCAGTATTTTCAGTGTTTCTTCCATTGTATTTATTACCTTCTTATTAAAAAAAAAGTTGAAAAATGTTGCAGATTTCAGTTGGAAAGTTATCATTGAATTCTACCTTCTCAGTAATTTGCTGTCAAAAGATGCACAAAACACTCTAAAAAGATATCAACAATATCTCCTTTTCTAGGTTAGATGGTGGCATTTTAGATGACAGTGTGCTGCTAGGAGGCAGGAAATCTATACAGTGCAGCCATCGCTTGCACCTGACATTCAGCTTCTGTGAGTTTCAGAGGCAAACGTATAAAAGCTGAGATTCCTTCACAAAGGTTTCCGGAGCACAGGGTCATCACTACAAAACCAGGCCCAGTGCAGTTTTCTTTGCTTGTGAGGTTCCTAGATTGATGGAAGTCGGATTCTAGGTAGCGGCTTTATGACAAAATAAAGGATGTCAACTGCCTGGTGAGGGGAAGGGAGGAGCAGAGTGAAGCTATCGTGTGGCCTGACTGCTGCTGAGCAGAGGGCAGTTGATGCCCTGTAGTTCCATGGTTTTGAGTGAAAACATAAGGAGATTGGGAAACACACTGGCAGAGCCACCACCAGTGGCCAGCCTGGTGAGCAGTGCTCCCAGGGGACAGGTTGGATGAGTGCAAGGAAACAGAAGCCATGCAGCCCCAACAGGGTGCTGTCTTCCAGAACAGAGAGGAACCACACTGTGAGCAGTGCCAGAAGTGAGCGGGCCAGATACAGGCCAGGTGAAGTGCCCTCACTTCACATGCACACATGCAAACACACCCACAAGCACAGATGCACTCATGCACAAACATGTGTGTACACACACACAGAGTCATCCCTTAATGTCCTTGGGGGATCATCTCCAAGACCCTCCTGTGGATGCTAAACTCCCAGTGTGCTGAAGTCTCTTACAAAGTATTGCAGGGCATTTGCATCAGTCTAATCCTTCCACATAAGGGAAGTCACGCATTATTATTTCCCAAGAATTTCTGATCTGATTGGTTGGATCCACAGATGAGGAACCCTAGAATACAGAGCGCCAACTCTGTGTGTGGGTATGTATGTGGGCGGGTGTGGGGATGCATGTATGTTGTGTGTGTGCCTATGACTAAATGGAAACACTGGCAAACTATATAGCTTTCTCGGGTGACTTTGTGAGTTTTACAGAGGACAGGAAATGGATCCTGCCTATTCTGATTCCCGGGATGATTATCAATGTCAGAATCAATGTCATACTGTCACCTCTATCCCTCTTTATGGCTACGTCTTATTAATTACATATTTGAAGTAGAGTTGCATCCCTTAAAAACTAGCAATGGGAAGTTGTGAGGTGCTGAGATGTTGTAATAGGTGTTATGCCTTTGCCACAAACATTTATTCATTTTATCACCTCGGGAAAATAAATATTATGTCTTAGATTTTGAGTAGAAAATAATATATGAACTTTTCATTTAGAATTGTAGGATAATGATAATAATAATTTGATGCTAATCAATGTATTTGTATACAAAATTTACATGTATATACATATATCCCATAAATGTGTGCATATATATATTTGAACATGTACATATATATTTGAAGGAAGAATTTTTTTTTTTTGTACTAAGGATTGAACTCAGGGGCACTTAACCACTGAGCCCCATTCCCAGTAATTTTTTATATTTCATTTAGAGACAGGATCTCACTGAGTTGCTTAGGGCCTTGCTAAGTTGCTGAGGCTGGCTTTGAATTTGCAATCCTCCTGCCTCAGCCTTCCAAATTGCTGGGATTATAGGCGTGCACCACGATGCCTGTCATATTTGAAGAATTTTAAAAAGATTAGTAGACATTCATTCTTTTTCATATATCTATATGATTCTTGTGTGCATTCAATTAAAGAAGCTGGTTTTCAACTGGAAAGAGACAGTTTTCTTGCCTACACTGCTCATTTATTTATATTATAGGGAATTTTCCCTTTAAGATGAGAATGATCTTGAAGGTCTATGGTCTGTTTTAGTCTCCAAAGTCATAAAAGCTAGCTTAGCCTCATTTTGCCAAACAACAATGCACACTTATTGCAAGCATTTTTCCATGAAGATTTCAATATATTTACATGTCAATCTGGATGTTGGAAAAGTTTCTGTCAAAGAGAGAAATTTAAAGAGTCTAATGAAGTCACCAAGCTAAACATGCTGATGTGTTAAAATGACTTCCTGGCAAGCCGCAGGCTGAACGATGTGGCTGCTTGCCTCCCCAGTCAGCTTCCTGTGGGTAGAACCTACCAGTAGAGGGGCAGGCCTCCTGCTCTTATCCTTACTGTGTCTGTACAACAGGGAATACCCTTGGAAATCAGCTGGTGAGTATTATATATAAACAGGCAGTAGTATTTCAAATGATCTTTCTGCCCAGGAAGTAAACATTTGTGGAAGAAATGATGTATACCAAAGAATCCTGAACCAAGAAGCTCATTCAGGGATTCTTAACACAATTTGGGCATTAATTTAGACATGTGAACTTGTGCAAATCCCTGCGGTCTTCTTCACCTATACAATGCAGATAGTGGTGATGGTGCTAAAAATTCTGACAACAAATAAGAGAAACTCCCTGTCGCCCAGCTTGGGGCCTGGAGAAATACTCCTTACAAGTATCCCATCTGAATTCTCCTGTAATGCTGTGGGGGAACTGCCCACTGAAGATTGCCTACCAGGATTTCTGCACGGCTATATCATTACCCAGGACAAGCTCGCTAAACTAGATATGAATCATTCAGTATCTAATTGCTACTTAAATGTCTCAAAAAATTCCACTTATATCTTTTATCTTTAAGAATATTTTTTCTTGGTCACAGGGATCTAGCAATTTAATTGCAATTAATTTATCATAATAAACTGCAGCATCAATTACAGGATCTGTAACAAGAAAAGGGTTTGAACAGGTGTGCAGTCCAAAGTAGCCTGGGTACTTACCCTGCACAGAAACAGTGTCACAGCACTTATACAGGTGTTGCTAGGTGAGGTTGAGGTAGTATGGCCCATTGCTCCTCAGATCTTGGCTTTCCAAGGAGCACTCCTCTGTTGCATTTGGCAAATAGGGTGCAGGCGTCTGTGTGAGCAGGGCTGCATTTCCTGCTTCTACACTGCCTCACCTGATCTTGGTAGAGGGCTCCACTGCCCTTACATTGCTCCCCATGGGACGTAATTTCCCTTCTATCATTCTCCAAAATGATTTCTAACTAATGTCTGGGTTTCAAAAATGAGAACTTTTCCTGGAAGTTTGCAAACAGTAGAGCATAATTAAAGCACAAGAGAGGGAAACTTGTTAAATGATCTTGTTTTCACTTACTAGGTATTTCTCATAGTAGAAAAATTTTTATTATTTACAAGCTATTTTGCTCAAATCATTCCATATCTTCCTTTCTTCTCCCAACCCCTCCCTCTGCACATATGTAGCCAGGAAGCTTATCTTTTTAGGTGAAGCAGGTTATTTTTCAAACTTCTCCTTAGTCCATGTTCTGGATTTACTTTGGCATACCCCAATGTTCCTAAAGAAAAGATCAGCCACTCCATAGATTCATACTAATGACTGAGAAAACCAGAGAAAGATTGGGGCTGAAACTAATACTTGTTTTTCTTGTTTTCTTGTTTTAACTATACCCTGGGTACAAATTCTTCAGCAGGATGATGTTTTTCCATTATACTAAAAGGAACAGAAAGAGAAATTCTGCCTTCTATACAATCCCTCTGTGGTGAAGAATTCGGCTAGCTGGGTCTCTAAGCCCCAGTAAAAGGCATTAAAGTTGCCCAAAGTCTGCGGTGCAGAGATAAGAGCATCAGCATTACTTCCCAAGGCAGCCGGCAGGGAGGAGAGCTGCAGAGACAGAGTAGTCGGGTCCCCAGTTGGGGGTGTTAGAGCTGCCCTTCTGAACAGGGCAGTGTAGAGGCTCAGAGGCTTCCAAAGCCTGAGCAAGGAGGTCCAGATGGTGTCACACACCCTGGACAGTGGCAGCAGCAACGACCCTGTGTCACGGCCAACCCTGCTTCTGAAGTGGCCTTTTCTCCACACCAGGGGCCACCACTTCTTCCTTGGACTACCCCACTTTCAGAACATGCTGCCTTAAGAAAATGACCTTAACTTCCTTAAGTCCTTCACCCACAGCAACATGGGCTTTTAAATACAGAGTTGAGGGCACTTAAAATTGATCCATTAGCCTTTCTGACTTCTCTCTGAAGGGGTTGAACTTGGCTTACCATATTGCAGAATTTCCTGTTGTTTGCAACTTAACGAAACACCAAGAGGTAGATTACTGATCATTAGAGTGGACCTTGGTCAGCTTAAAAAACAATCATTACGCTTTTAATTTCTAAAGAGAGTGAATCAATTAAATGGGCATTTCAATAGCAAAGTCTCAGCTGACCTTCCCTTCAGCAGCTACCCGGTATTCAGCAAAGCCTGGCTAGAGGCAGTGGGCTTTTGCTTTCAGCAGCATAGAAAACATTTTGTCTGGAAGTCAGCATCACTAAACGTTGTCCATAACCCTCTGAGCATAGGGCCCAGATGACTTCATAACAAGGACCAAGTGCTCACTTTCCTTTTGGCATAGCTCTAATTTGGAATTTGATTTGGACCCAGGGAGGGCTAGGGAAGAATTTTTGTTGCTATTAAAATAATAGCTCCCTGACTTCACAGTCCAGATTCCAGAGTAACCTTTTCAAGTACATTTGAAGATTTGTTTTTCTTTGCACTTTTAAGAACTACCATTCAGCCTTTGCTCAGAGCTACTGAAATTGTCTTCTGTTATATATTATTTTTTATTAGACATAACTAAACCTGCATAGGAACGTAAATTGCACTGGAATTTTTAAAATTCTCAATATATTTGTGAAAGCTTATCTTTACATTTTCTTTGAAGAAGATGAAAGGTTAATATCAAGTAGAAGCCTTCCTATTGGTTTCTTTACTTTTAGTGCTGAGAACTGAGCCCAGGACCTCACACATGCTAGGCCAGTGCTCTAGCATTGAGCTACAACAGCCCTAGTGTAACTCTTCCTAGGGCAACATCTCAGCAGGCACTGAATTATGTCTAGAAGTGGAATGTTACCCTGTGTCTGTGTCCTGTGACATGTTTTCTGGTGATGTGAGCTAGTGATACTGCAGTGGACTAAATTTTTGAATTCTAGGTCCTTGGTGATGGCGTTGAGAGGAGGGGCCTTGGGATGTGATGAGGTCGTGAGGGTGGAGTCCTCATGGTGGGGCTAGTGCCCTCGAACCTCTTCTTTGCACCCTGTGTGGGCACAAGGCAAAGCACTGTGAGTGAGCAAGGGACACGACGCATGCCCAGCACAGGCTCGGAGACCTTGACCTTGCTCTCCTCGGTTCGGCAGCAGCTGGGGCCGAGCAGGGGTCTTTCAACTGCCCGTCTGTCTGCGGCGGTGTGTTAGAGCCGCTCCTGCTGACTATGCAGGCACTGCATTTCTTTTCACCGTGGATCACCCAGCTCACGTGACAGCATGCCAAACACACTATCGTGCCATTTTCAAGAGAGTAAAAGCCCATCGGGCTCCAGTACTTACAGTTTGTTGCCATGAGGGGTACAGGACAGAGCGCTGGGAGACAGCCCAGGGGGTAAGGCCCACTTACTCACAGGACTTGGCCCATTGCCCTTGTGTTCTTACCTGTGTGCTCCAGAGTCTGAGCCGCAGGAGCCACTGAGGCCATAGGACAACTCATGTGCAGCCCCTAATCTCAGGACCAGAGAGGTCTTTCTCATAAATGCTGACATGCCTGGCTGTGTAACTAGCAAAACCCAACTCCACTCGCCAATGCACAGCTTGCCCAGGTCTTGACCTGTGGGAACATCAATGCCTTCATCTGAACAATGGCCACGAGGCTACTCAGAATCTCAGGAGAACAACAGCATTTGCAGATAGCCCGCACCTAGGACACCTGCCACATTGCCTATCCCGGGGTGGGCCCAAAGGAACCAATATTAGGGGCGAGAGCAGAAACAGACCCTTGCTTGGGGCAACGTAGGAAGAGCTGTGTTTAGGAGGGATAGTACTAAGCACTGGATGTGATAGGAACTAGGCAGATGGAGTTAGGTGTGAGGAGAAGGGAAAGCCAAGAAACTCCTAATCCCGTGGCAATAGAGTCTGGAAGGAGGCGGTGGGTCCCCAGGGTGGCCTCTGAGAGTGGGCAGTGCTGTTGCCAGGCTTTGACTTTCCAAACTTCACGTCACCGACGAGTGACCTGGCCTCCTGAGAGTTCAGGGCCTTGGTATAGAAAGTCAGGGAGGTGACGGTGATCCTCCACTCCTAGAGTTGTAGAGCACACACTGGGCAGCACACAGAGGGCACAGCGCCACCTCTGAAGGCCAGGCGGCAGCATGTGGGCTGTCGGACGTACCTTTGCCATTGTACAATGTCCAGGGAAGTTCCCCAGCTTTTGCTACTCAGGCTCACACACGGTGGACAGGGCAGGGCCTCCACGCAGTCTGCTTGGCTCCCTGCATCTCACCTGCCAACCTTTAGCCGTGGTAGGCGAAGGGTCCCGTCTTTCCAGAGGAGACTTGAGTATAGGATCCATGGGGAAGGCTTCCCAATGCCCTTTTACAACTTGTACATTTTCTTCCTCCAAATTAAGAACCAAAATTCCTCAGCAAGAGAACACTGGCAGTCTAGCTCTGAGGTTTGGTGAGACCCTAATTCCTGGGCCTGACAATGCCCGAGGCCCACCATGCTTAGCACAGACCGTTCCTCGTGGCTTCATCACTGGGAGGGACGTGTGTGTCTTCATTACCCGTCTGAACTGTCCTGTCTGCACCATGTAATCACGTTCTGTTACAAGTTGCTCACATAAGACAAGGATTTGTATTTCTAAAACAATTTTTAAAATATTTCAAAGAAAAAGAATCTAGAAATAGTAGAGAATCCTTATTAAGATTTATTAGAGATCATATTTTCAAAATTCAAATGCTCTTATCTCTCCTGTGTTATTTTAGAAAGGATTTCAAAGGCCTCCTGATTCACACTGATGTGGACTGAAAGCCTGGGGGTTTTGTTCCTATTTAACCTTCACCCTGTGTCACAGTGACCCCCCAAGCAGGCTGAGTGGGCACCTCTGCCCGGGCTGTGGCTTGGAGGTGTCTCTCTTCTGAACCACCTGCCAGATCCATCTTCCTTTCCCGATTCCCATGAGTCGGAAGGACAGTTAAAGAAGGTCAGAGAGGAGGTCCTCAGCTCTCCTCCACCATGTAGAAGCCTGCAGCCTCCAGGCACAGAGGTATTTATGTCACCTCAACAGAAAGCAGCTCAGAATAGCAAGTGACAGACCCCCAGGGGAGGAGTCATGTGGCCATGTCCTAACAGGGGAGCCACCAAGGGATGTGAATTAGAGGGACCCTGAGTCTCACCGCTTAGTCCATCTTGGCTGCTCCACCAGAATCCTCTCCCTCCCTTGAGATCGGGGTGCCTTTCAGGATCCCAGTGCGTGCCTGGAACCCTGAGTGTCCTGCGTCCTGTACTGTGATTTTCCCATACATACATCCCCGTGATGAAGTCTGACTTATAAATAGTCAGAGTAAGAGATCTACAACTGTGACTAATAATAAAACAGAACAATTACAACAATATGCTGTCAGAAACCTTGTGTGAATGTGGTCTCTATCGATAAAGAACATATTTTCATACCTCGCTTGACCCCCAATAACTGAAACCATGGAAAGCAACACTGTGGATGCGGAAGGACTCTGTAGCTGAGACCGGGCAGGGCACAAGGACAGACGTGCCCTTCTCAGTCCTGCAGCCTGAGGTCCAAGAGCAAGGTGCAGACAGCTAGCCAGAGTGCCTTGCTGCATCCTTCCGTGGGGGAGGCAGGGGGAGGCCAGGAGACCCGTCCTGGCACTGTCCCACTCAGGAGAGTGGACTGGGATCCAATGGTGATCCAAAGCTCTCCTAACAGTTCTGCTGGTTGATACCGCGATGACATCAATTAAACTTGGGACACATTGTTGAAATAGGGCACTCACATACCATTTGGCACTAGAGAAACCTCACTCTTAGCGGGAGACTTGTATGGACAAAAGAGAAAAGAAGTTATGAAGGCACATAAGTACAGGAAAGAAAATGAGAAAGTGGAGTAGAAAACACCCAGCTATTTTTTTTGTGGGACTGGCTGTACCCTCAGCCTCCCATCAGGATTTACAAGTTACGGCTGTTGAGAACCACAGATTATGCACAAACTTTATGGAATTTAAATTTAACAGACTGTGACATTTTGATGAGTCGAAGCAGCTTTAACGATCAGCACACGTAAACATACCTCTCAGGATGAAGCACATTTACTGAAGACCTGTGAGGCCCCTGTCTGGCCTGGCCTGGTTGAACCAGGCTGAAGCAGAACAACAGGGCATCAGCCACTGTGGCCTCCTGGAGGGAAAATTTGAAGAACTGGAAATGAGAACTGGTACCACAACATGCAGCTACTGCGAGGACCCGGCAGAAAACCTTCCTGGATCCCAAGAGGGAAAAGAGGAGGGCCACGCAGAGTGGTACAGTCCCACTCCTCGGAGACAGAGCAGCCTCCCGATGCAGCAACTACCACAGAAAGGTGCCTTCTGTCCCACACCTTCCCAACTGCCAGGAGAGGGTATTGTGGGACTCAGCCAGCTTCCTGGGTCCACTTGCTTTGTGGTTGATTTAGGAGTTGACATTAGTTCCTGATTTCAGAGCTCTTTTTCAACCACTTTAAAACAGTTTAAGCATCCTGTGTTTTTCATCCATGATGAAATTACTTCTACACATGACCTCAAAACCATGTTTTCTTCCTTTTGATGCTTCTTCAGCTGCTAATCATATTAGAAAATGATATTAGAAGCAGCATAGCAATCTAAAAAAATAGCTCATTCTTCCATTTTAGAGATTTTATAATAAATAGAAGGCTTTGCTTAAGACCCTTTCACATTAATCAAGTGATTGACATGTTCCACGTAATCTCACACCACAGAGGGTCTGACCACTGGGGATGCCTTAGCCCACGCCATCCAATTAAGTACAAAAGAGCCATAGCCACCATCAGCCACTGTTTTCTCCCCTTCACTTAGAATTAACTGAATAGCCGGTGCCACTAAGATAGATATTTGAAGAAACATGCTTCTCTACCTTATAATAAAAATGGTAATTTTGCTGTCTGAAAATGTTTCTAAACTTGGAATCCATCTAGAACAACTCCTTTTTCACTGGCTTGTGAATGTAGCAAATAACAAAGTAGATTAATCTCAGAGGGATAAAAGGAAACTGGTTCTGTCGTGGTTGTAGACAGAAATATTGACCCAAAGCAGAGTGTTCTCTCAGAAGCCTCTGGTGTTTCCCTGTAGTTGAACATTGTCACTTCCTGGAGGGGGATTTAGAGGTGCCAAAGATATATTCTTTACTAGAAAAAGCATGGCCTCACACCAAAAATGTCATGCCAACACTGCCCCATTAGCAAATGAAGCATTGTTGTGACACGACTGATTATGAGAAAAATAACCATTAGTGTGGCGATTATCTTAAGCCATTATGACGGCATCCATCTCCAGCCTTTCTTACATACATTCTGGTAACAAACTTTCCTTCAATCCTTGGAGAATATTCCAGATTGGAGTTACTTTTGTTTTCTGTACTGTAAAATTTTGCATAGAATCTGAGAAGAGTGCCCTAGTTTATATATGGATTAACACCATGCTTTTTTTTTTGGGGGGGGGTGCATAACAAATGTCACACATCAAAAAGTTCTCCTTGTTGTCTTTCCTCTTTGTAGGGTTGGTACTGTGTATACCTAAATGGTGCTCCTAATCCTGGTAAATGCTGCATTGAATTTTAAGTCTGGAATTACAAAATAGAGATCCTAGTATCTTTCATTCTTGTGCTGTCAACACTATGAACTAAATTGTTGTTTCTGTTTTTAATTGGCAAATCATAAAATTAGAATTGCCTGCTATATAACATTCATTTATGCAATTTCTGAAGGAAGTTAGAGATTTGGGGGATTTTTAAAAACTTGTGAAATAAGACATAAACATAGCGAAGGAATAATTCCCACTCTACTTCTTGCTGGAATTGTCATGCTGTAAGTTTGGGTGAGTCTCTTAACTGCCTCATTTCTACATCTATGCAAGGGCATACAATAGCTCATAGGGTCACTGAAAAGGAGAAATGACACACCATGTACAAAAACACTTTTGCAACTGTAAATGATGGCTCTTTTTCTTCACCTGGCCAAATCTTTCTTTAGTTTCCTAATATTCTTAGAGAATTAGAGAATGACTTACGCTGTAAGTCAATAATTTTATTTCCCCTTAGTTTTCATCTTTGAATTCATGTTTTGTTCCCTCCCTGGAGACCTCTGGAATTTGGAGATCCAGCATTGTCTTTGGTGACTTATACATGAGAAGCTTCCCAGTGCTGAGATTAGGAGCGAGGAAGCCCTTTGGAAACTGGGAGGCGCATCACGTCACCCAGGAGAACTGTGATGGAGGACAGGTGGGCCCAGGGGAGGCAGGGAGAGGGAGGAGGCCAGCACCCTCCAGCCCCATGTCCCTCTTCTCAAATTCCCATCCCCTGTCCTTGCTTTCCCCCTCAGCAAACAGGGATCAAGCTCTGACACTGCAGATACTGAAGGATGGGGAGGAAGGGGGTGGGCCTCCCTCTCCAGCCTCCCAGGTCACGCAGGAACGCCTCAGACCTATCCAGATAAGCCTGCAGTGGACCAGGACTGCAGTAGGCCAAGCATGAACTACAGAGGGACCCACTCTTGCCTGTGGGGTAGGTGGGGGACAGACAGCTTGCTGGCTTCATCCAGGCAGGGCTACCCATGGGTGTCTGGAAGAGCCCGGAGCTTTGGAGACTGATGAGGAGACTGCAGTGGCCAAAACGCAGGACCCATGGGGAGACAGTGACATTTCCATGTTCATGCTACTTGATTGACTGGCAGCACTTATCAGGCTTGACCCATGATTTCTTTTTCTCCCCTTTATTTTGTACACATCTATTTACATAGAGGCAGATGGATAGATAGATAGTTTATAGGGTCTCCAGTCCCTAGGTAGTTCTGGTTCATTCCCTCTGACTATTCGGATATCACTTCTAGGTGGCTGTCTGTTTACCTGTTACCTGCTGGAATTCCTCAGAGGTAGATTCTTGGCTTTTTGTGTGTTTGGTTGTTTTGGTGTTGTTTTATTGTTTTTTGTGTTTGATTTTTTTGGGGGGTTGTTTTATTCAGCTTCTTCAGGGTTCTTCTCCCAAGCCCAGGCATCCTGTTCCATTCCTCCCTCAGTGCGGTCCAGGAAATGCAAGCCCAGTGGTTGGTGTGTCACCTCCCTGGTCCTGGACTCCACCAGTCAAGGGCATCATGGCTGTCACCTTCCCTAGGTCCACCCTTAGTATTGCTTCTTCCCTTGAAGGCACATCCGTCCTTCCAGGTGCAAACTCTGAAATCCCAGAGTTGTGGCCACGCTTTCTCCACACCCTCCCTTTCCTCTTTCATTTGCTGTTGTCTCTCTGTTGTCTAGTCTGCAGTGTCTCCTGTGGGTCCCTCTCTCTCATGTTAACTCCTGTGACAGTCCCACCCTGTCCTCTAGTGTAGCCTTACTTTCTGTGCCCTTTGTTCCCCCTGCTAATGGTTGATTTCAAAATGCAAAAATGATCATCTCATCTCTTTATGGAATTCACTCGTTGGCTGTTCATGATTCCCAGACTCAAGGTCCAAAGCCTGCACGTGCCTTGGAGGTCCTGCCTGTCTTCACCCCTGCTGTGTTTCTGTGCCCATGGAAGGCCACTCATTACAACCCTGCTCCTGTGGTTCCTGCTGCAGAGCCTTCTAGGGGTCCACCCACCTGGGCCTGTTTACTCTTTGTTACCTTGTGCATCTCTGCTCAGATGTCTTGCTCAAACAGCTTAGGTCCACGGGGCCCACTGCTGTCAATTTCCATGGCACAATGAGTCTTCACGTCCTTGTCCTTAAAGTCTGTGTTCTTTTTCACCAGTTTACAGATGCTCTTGCCTCTAACTACAAGCTTGTCAAGGAAGCAATTGTTTACCCCTGTGTCTGTCTAGATACGAGGCTCCGTCTACCCCTGGGACATTCCATAAAAATTCCTCAAATGGATACACAAATGATACTCACAATATTATTCTGGCAGGATGTTTCCAAATTTTTTTTTTCAAATTTTATGAAAGAAAAAATAACTTTAAAATGTCTAAGAAATGAGACACGGAGGTGGAGTCAGGAGACAGACAGCCTTTCCCACATATCTTGTAGATGTTCTGGCCACACAGCTGCTTGATGGGAGGGCCGTCTCCTGCTTTCTCCAAAGCTTCCCAAGTCCCGTGTTCTTAATAGTGCCACTTGTAATGAAGGCCAGAGTAACAGTGGGGGAAAGGAAAAGATAGAGTTGCAGCAGAGAGGGAAGGAGAGATGGGGAAAGGAAACACTTTATGGATTTTTTCAAAGAAAATGTTTTCCTTGTTTGAACTCATCTTGAAGATTTCCCAGGTGCATGTTGTAGAAAAAAATCTTTGATGTTTCTCTTTTTTTATATATTTATTTTTTAGTTGTAGTTTGACACAAAATCTTTTTTCTTTCTTTCTTTCTTTCTTTATTTATTTTTATGTGGTGCTGAGGATCAAACCCAGGGCCTTGCAAAGGCCAGGTGAGCGCACCACTGAGCCACAACCTCAGCCCATGATCTCTAATGTTTCTTAGCCTCAGTGTCTCTAAACATAAAATGTGAGGGGTGCTACCACTTGGGCCTGTCATCATTTTATGAACCATTATGTATGTTATGATGTTCTGAAACTGTTTCATGAAGTGACATGTTGAAAATCATTAACAAAATATCATGCGAAGAAATGCTTTTTAATGTGGTTCAGTGTCCTCTCACTCTTCTCTGCAGATAACGAGGTGTGAATGAGAATTACCCGTTACTCGACTTACGAGGATGTTTTTAAAGATGAATCATTTTTTACTGGTTACATCACTTATCCAACTCTTCTTTTGACAAAGAGGATTTTTAAGGCTCAAATTTTTAAAAGCCAAATAAAATAAAACAGAAAGTCAGCTAAGATACCCCAGCAGGTCACAGAGTCCGGAGGCCTGCTGGCCCTTCCCTCCTGGCCCTGCCTTCTGTCCTGAGGAACCTTCCTGACTGGCGTCACTGTCCCCCTTCCCCTGCCTGTGTCAGGGAGAGCTAGGCCCAGGCCAGTGCTGCACTCCATTTCCTGCTCTCAGTGCCAAACTATTACCAGGAACAGAGGGGAAGAAACCCCTGGAGTGACGCAGTTCACTATCAATCCACCGTCCCAGTGCTAACTTTGTCCTCCAAGAGACCAAGTACTGATTTGCTCTTCCCTGGCCACAAGCTGTGTCCATTCAGTCCAAACAGCAAATGGAAACGTCCCGAGGCTCCCCTCTGTCCTCAGCCTTCCCAGGAACCCCATCCTCCTCCTCTCCCAGTCTAACTTGAGTTCCACACCACAGCAACCTGAGGTGGAGAAGGACCCCCGAGCCCCCTCCTGCCCCCACCCCAGGTGCATCTCCACTTGCTCCACTGTGATCACATCTCCTGTCCTCCCCGCTGCAGGGACAAGGTGTCCATCCAGAGAAAACCAACCCCTTCCATCCAAGCCTTCCATGAGTGTGGCCAGTGCCTTCTGCCCTTCAGATCTGACCACTTGGTTGCTCACCTCAGAGCCCCTCTCTGGGAAGTCCCCTGGGCCTGCACACTGCAGCTGTCCTGCTGAGCTCTCCCTTTGCATCTCCCTAAGTGCAACCTGGAGCCTCCTGCGGGGCTCCTCCTGCAGCAGTGCAAGCCCTGCTGGCTTGCATTTCTCTGCCTTTGCACTGCCCACCCCCCACCCCACCCCCTGCTGTGCAGTGCCCCTCCCCTGCTCCTCATGTCCATGGCACCCACCCATGCTCAATATGCAGCTCTGTGAACCACTATGAGTCCTAACACGGGAGGATGTCACTTTTTGGATCCCACAGCCCAGAATGCAGACTGCTCATTGATGCCAGTGTGCGCACGGAGGCCGTCTTCTCCTCCAGTGCAGGCACCATGTCCCGCTCATTTCCATACTCCCACTGCACAACCCGGTGACATTTACTTAAAAGGTGCACACGCAGCACAGTGATACACTGCTATCTTGTTTGATACATTTATAATAAACTCACAAATAATATGTACAAAATCAGCTAACACAAAGGTGCTGCTCACGCACCAGACAATTCACACATATTGACCGAATTCATCTTCCAAGCCTTGCCCGGCCACTTTTAACTCTCCATGAGGCTGTTGGAACAGGGAGGGGTTAGGTAGCGTGTTTAGGCCTTGCAGCTGGCCAGCAGTGACCGCAGAGTCAAACGGCAGCAGTCCTTCCACTCAGACACGTCTGTGGCTTGTGAGCATCGTGGCTGCCTTGGGGGTGGGGCTAGTGTGTCTCCCACTCTGGAAGTGCCACCCGGGTGTCTTGCACACCTCAGTGCAGTGAAGCCTGCCATCACTGTGGGTTGGAAATATGTATCGCCATCGTCAACACAGGAAGCTGATTGAACAGGAGTCAGTTCTTTCTATTAAATGACTATTAACTCACAGCCTACTGACTTCTCTGTAGAATTTGTCTCGGGAACAAAGGTCCAGTTCTAAGGTGAAAGACAATATTTATAGTGTATTCTGATCATTCAAGAGTAGCAGGTAGTTTATTTATTTCCCTCAAATTTAGTGGACACTCACAATGAATGAATAGGGAGTCCATTATAATTTAGGTTTGGAAAAACATGAAGAATCCTTTAAAAAGTCAACCTTAGAGGTTTCACTAATTTAATTTCTGAGAATCTGGGATCTGATCCAGGGTAGTTCATTCTTAAATCTAATAGCCATTGATTTCCTCAGATTCTCTCTCCTTGGATTTTGTATGTCTTTGCACATTGAACGGAGTGGGTGAGGGTACCTGTCCCTGCATTTTTGTTTTTAATAGAATGCGTTAGGGAGACGTGGTTCCCAGTGCTGTGAGGCACTCTGCAGGCCAGAGATGAGTGTTCCAGTGGCCAGGGATCTTTACCGCAGTCCACTCTAGCCAGCTGTGAAGCCTGCATCAGAACCCTGCTTGCTGTCATCTGGTTCCAGCAGAGCCAGAGAGAACACCCATCCATCACAAATAACAAATGACACCCAAAAGGAAAAATAAAATTAAATGAGTTTTGACATAATGGAAAAAGAAAGAAATTGAGTATAAGACTCTGATTATCCTGGAGATTTTTAGAAAAGTATAATTTTATACAAAGTACAAAATCATGCAAGATAGTTTCTTTGTCACTGTGAACAGTGATCTTACAGGTCTATGAGTTACTTTTTCCTCAAGATGAACTTAAAATGAGGCATCTTTCTAACAATGTGAGTAGTTAGCATTTATCCCCTTACTCAATTTTATTTCTTGTATCCTAATTGATTCCAGTGCATCAATCTTGGACTCTTTGAAGAGAAACTAATACAAACAGCAGATGAAAAGATCTGCTACACAGTATACAGGAGAGATGTGCTCTTTCCTGATGGCCACCTTTCTGCAATCCCTATGTTCACAATGTATTTAATTTCATCATTATATGCAGTGAATGATTTTTATCTCTTTCCTGTTCTTCATGGATCTATTTAGCATAAGAAACCTGACATTCTCTTTCCAACGTGTCACAGTTTGCTTGAGGAGTTAGTCCAGTGTTATTAGCATGTCTTGCTTTCATTGGAGTTAAACTGCATCTTTCTCTCATGGCTAGCCAGAATAGCAGCATCCCCAAGAATTCCCAAAGATGGCTCTATTCAGACAAAACTGGGCTAATGCTTCTGATGGGAGGATCATGTGACCTATCACAAAATCTGTCAGGAGTCAACTATTTTTTGTTCCAAATTTTCAAAATTCTCTCAAAATAAGTGGGCACCTAAGGATACTAGCATTGAAAGTCAGAGTTCCAAAGGTCAAATAATCACAACTCCATCATGGTATCAAAATAGCATGGAAGATTGGTGCAGGTGGACAGTTTGAATCATTCTTGGCTTATTGACACAGTCAGAATGATGGTATCAATCCATGCTTTAATCCACTGCTTGAGAGAAAGTACGGCCGTGACTGTTCCTTTGTAAAACCTCTCTACTACAAAACTAATAACCACTAGTGCAGGCCATGGTTCCTCCAACTCTTTGGTTTCAAGACCCCTTTACACTCTTAAAAACTGAGCACTACAAACTAATGATGATAAACCTCAAAGAATTCACATGCACATATTTCAGTGGGCATTGGACTGATGTCTGCATAACTTATTGTGTAGGGTCTGAAAACTCAATGCACACCTGTTTGAGGGAGAGTTCAAGAAGTGAAAGTACCACCTCAGGATTCCTATGGACATATACTTGACCTTACATGCCCCTGGAATTGGGATCTGCTGAAGTTAAGGGTACTTTAATATTTTTTGCTCAGAGTCATTCAAGATGGTATTTACTGGAGCCTTAGCAGACATCCGCGAGAGTCTCTGCCGACATGGTCTGCTAATGCGCAGAGGCACATGGTGAAGGTTTGCTTGCTGGGAACCAGTTCCATGTTGTTTATTTCAAGTGACTCTCCAGTTAGTTAGTTTAGAAATAGGCGGTTTCTCTCCTCTGATGAACAAATTATTATCACTAAAGATCAGAGGACTCATACAATCTGGAAGCAAAAAAAAAAAAAAAAGGTCTATTACGTCTAAATATTCTCAAGTTACAATTTGACAGGTCCTGATCCGTAGCTCATCTCTAAATTTTGACCAGTTTTTGCATTCACCCACCTTCGTTTGTTTGTTTGGTTTGTTGGTTGGTTTTTGCATTTATATCTTGTCTAAGAATATAAATAGATTATTAGTCTTTCTTTCTGAGGTTTCTTTGAATAGTTCTTTTTTTTAATTAGTTGCTCCAGACAATACAATGATCTTGACATATCATATATTTGATTCAAATGGGGTATGAATAGTTCTTATAGTGCATTTGCTGAGTCAGTTCAATGTTTCTTCTGTCCCCAAACTGTAATTTAAAATTCTGCCTTATTATTATTGACAAGGATTTTAAAAGTCTGCATTGAATCCTTGATGAAATGACTCTTACACTGTATTTGATTCAGAAATATTAAAAAAGCAAATTATAAGGAAGACAAATATATTTTAAAGTCTTAGTTCCAGAATACCAAAATAATTTCAGTTTCTTTGAATGCTTTTTATTTTTATATTGAAAAAGGATGTGCTAATCTCTAGTGATGAGTATGTCATATAAAGTTAGTTATTGAGTATATTTTCATTACTATTACTAACCAGCTCCTCCTTAGTCCGTGAACAGATTCTGTTAAACAACAATAATGCTGGGTAAAGAATATTATTATTGACTGGTCTACTGAGCAAAAAATCAAAAAATTTGGATTCCTTCTTAGATCACCAAAAATATCTCCCAACTCTTACCAGGACAAACCATATAACAGGTGAATGTATAACAATGTAATGATCTGCGACTGTGTAACAATGTAATGATCTGCAAATGTGCAACAATGTAATGGTCTGCTGCATATTTATTCCTAGGGGCTTCTGTTGCCTAGAGGTTGTGCAGTTGAGTTTGCGTGCCTGGCACAACTGTTGGCACAAGGAATGCCTCCATTACTCCTCTTGCCTCTCCTGTGGCAAGACAGATCTTCACATCAGGGGAGGGGAGGAGGGGGCCAGACAGCAGTAACAGTGCAGGCTGTCCCTCCGCTCTAGCTGATCAATCTCAGTTGGTTAAATCACAGTGCAGGACTCGGCAGGAGCGTACTGGGCAGTGGGGAAGTGTCACCACCCCCTGCCCGAGTATTAGAGTCCTCACCCCCCTTTTGGGTCTGTCATTGCACCCCATCAGTACTTATTCTCATGTTTTAAGCAAATGGCTGCTGTCATAATCTTTTCTTCCTCATATTTAGATATTCTCCATGTTCTGCATTTTTGTGAACAGGCTGTAAACTTTCTAAAATTTAATTAGAGCATATTTTCTCTTTATTGTACTTATTTGTCTCTCATTAGTATTTACTCAAATTACTTCTTTACACTTAGACACACATTGTGTCTTTCTCAATTAATCATACAGAACATCAACATTATCTCTGTTAACATTTTTATTTTAAAATGACAGCAGATGAATGTGGACAGTCCGAGTCTGGTAGGAATTCTCATCAGGATTGTCATGGCTTGTGAAAGTGGAATATTTATTTAGCTCAGGATGGATGCCAACACTTTGCTGGGATGAATGACGAGCCATGGATGATGTATGCTACTGCACAAAGGGCCTTATTTATTGTCAATTTTGCATTTTAAAATTATGTCCAGGAATGGAGGAATACATAATATAATGTATCATATTACCCATGTTCCTGCTAAAGTGAAAATGAATCAATAGCCTTTTGCTCCTTTAAATAATAATAGTTTCTATGGATAAGCATCATTTTCACACACTGTACTGGAAATAAACACAAAGGTCAGATTTATTTTACAAGAAATACATAAAAAGGTCATTTATATTCTCCCTAGTGTCTTGGCCAATCTGATTTTACCTTCAAAGAATAAACATTGCCTTTGGATGAAATCTCCATAACCCAGCAGCCCTATGTCATCGAAGGGCATTACTGTTCTCAGCCATCCAGGACAAGCTGGATAAGCACCCAGCAGCAGGTGTGGGTGAGCGGGCTGGTGCTCAGAGTGCTTTCACGAAGCTCCTGTCTCTACCTGTTTTTTAAAAACCTGTAAAGACTTTCTTCCCCAATTATTCCATAGAGAAGGGATTCTGGCTGAAAGTGTCACGATAGCTTAACAGTGTGTCCTTTGTAACAGCGGCAGTGTTAGCTCTGATTCCTCTATAAAGAGATACTGTGAATGAAAATCTATTATATCTCCTTTATCCCCTTAAATTTTATTTATGCAGAAACTGACTATAAAGTTGTCCCTCTTCTCATGTGCACAGCTGATCATAGGTCAAAACCATCAATTTATGACAAAAAAAATTATTTCTTACAGTTTTAAGAAATAAATTCACATTAAAATGAACTTTAATGAATAACCAAAGTGAAAAGTTTTCAAAGTTTTCAAAGCTCCATGGCTGAAGTGTCAGCGCAAACTCAGGACAGCTGGAGTGAGGGAGGAGCCACAGTGGACGTGCTCAAAACGCTGTCAGGAGGGCAAGTGGGGTCGCCAGGTGGGGCACAGGCAGGACGGCACACCCTGGCACACACTGCTCAGTGCAGGTCCGGCTTTGGCTCTCCAGCCATCTCCCTGCCCTGCTCAGCCTGTCCACACTGCAGCAGACACGTAGCGGCCCTTTCTGTCTCAGTGAGTCTTCTGATCTAACCCCGCCTGGTCCTTTGCCTGGAAGTTCCCCCCATCACATCTCACCAAGGGCTCAGCACTGGCTCTCCTCTGCATACACTAGAAACCCCAAAGTGCAAGACAAGTCCCTTCTCTCTGCACAGCCCACGGAATTGACACTGCTAGAGCCATTCCAGCTGTTAGAGGCTCTGCGCTTCCAAGCATAAGCTTTATTATTATAATGAGGTCCTGAGCTGAAAGTCTGAACAAGTAATTCACCTGTTCATGGTCCATTATTCTACCTCTGTAGAATATGAACACTCTTTCTACAATTATTAATACGTAGAATATGAACGCTCTACAATTATTAATATATAGTCTGTAATGTACACTGTGCAGTTCATAGACCATACATCATAGATAACACAGGTACATATTGACAGATGTGATCCTAGGGAAATAAAAGGATCACGGAAAACTTCCTGGTTTAAATCAACAGATAAAATACTCCAATCAGTTCCTAACCTCCCAAATTTCACTAACATGACAAGAATGACCGCAGAGGGATTATTTAAAGTGAGGATAAAGGTGAGACTCTTAGAAGAATCAGCCTAATTAGGAATCAGAATTGATTCCCACCCCAGCTGCACCCAGTCAGCCTGGCTCTCCTCAGGGGAAGGCCAGGTTTATTCTTTAGAGAAACTAAAAGCACAGGTCTTTGGAGTATGTCATGGTTTGGATGTGAGTTGTCCCCTGAACATAGGAGACAAGGTAAGAAGGTTTGGAGGAGAAGGACTGGGTGACATCCTTAGTCTACTCAGCAAGTCATCTCTGGCAGGAGGAGGTGGGAATTGGGGTGTGTGGCTTTGTGTATATATTTGGGTTGGAGAGCGGAATCTCCCTCTGCTTCTTGATCACCATGATGTGAGCCGCTTCCCTCCGCCACCCTCTCCTGCCACAATATTCAGCTTCACCTCACATCACAAGGAATGCAGCTGCCTTCTCTGGACTAAGACCTCTGAAACCGTGAGCCCTCAAATAAACTCTTTCCCTTCTGTGATTGTGCTGGTGGGACTTTAGTCGCAGCGTTTAAAAAAGCTGACTAAAATAGAGTAGAAGACCCAGGCATATTTGTGGATCATAGCAGAATAATAATAGGGAAATCAATCATGGTTTACATGAATATAGAATTCCCTGGTTTCCTAGCATAAAGATTAAATCATGGAGCGGAGGAGAGAGTTATCCAGGCATGAGGACAACTAAGGACACAATTGGGACCTTTGGACTGAACCAGCTAGAAGCCCTGGGGTGAAGCATGGTGATTAGGCTCCCTCAACCCTCACCCAGGCTCAGAGCTCTGAGCAGTGTTTTCTCCAAATATGAAAAATTTACCACAGGAACTCTCTAACAAGAAGATTCAATCTACAATAAGCAAAGAAAGCAAAACTAGGAAGAAGCCAAAGATCTGCAAAGATTGTAGCTTGAATGTATGATTGTTGATTTTCTCTGAAAAACAATGTATGCATTCTATCCATAAACCAAGAATGGAATGTTATTAAAAAAAAAAAAAAAAAAAAAAAACGAAAGTGAAAAAGAAAAAGGTATCCGAGACATTAATACAGGGTCACAATAAAAAAAAAAAAAAGTAGGACCCCACAAGGGAAGCATTTAAAAAGAAAGTTAAGGAAACAAAATTAGGAAATTAAATCATTGCATAAAGTTTCCAGAATGTTAGTCATGTGTTCCCAGATTGGAAGAGTCCCTGAGAACTCTGAATAATGACAGGAAATGGACTCACACAAAGATATTATTTGAAAATTTCAGAACATTGGGACAAAAGAAAAAAAGAGTTCCAACCAATTTTCCAGAGAGAAAAGAAGTCAAAAGCGATCGGAAATAAGAAAGAAAGTAAAATAAGAGGAAGAAATGTCCTAAAATATCCTGATGTAATATTCCACTCACACTCCTACTTCCAAGCATGGTGTTATTGATTCCAGACTTCTTTAAATTGAAGTTTCAAAAGACACATCTCTAGGTGCCTCTCTTAGAAGGTCCACTTGCAAGAGGGAGTAGACCAAGAAAGGTGAACGTGGGGCCCAGGAGAGGGGGGGACAGGCTCAGACCAGGAGCTGGTGACCACACTTCACAGCAGCTGCGGCTGAGCAGAGCTGTCTCAGAAGATGGCCTGGGTGGGAACCTGGGAGCTTGAGCATACTTAGAGGACTCCAAAGAAAAAGTTGACAGGTCATTGCAGCTGGGCACTGGCTCACTGTGGTAGAGCAGGGTCCACGTGGCACCAGCTGAGCTTGCATGTGAACTCTGACCCACCTGGGCTGCCATTTCTCAGCATGGACCAGTGGGCTGGCTGTGTGTCTGGGCAGCCAGGGAACCCTGTCAAAATCAGTGACCTCTCCCTGTGTGAATCAAAGGATGAGGTCTATTGACAAAATCGCAAGAGCCACTGACCCCTGCCTAAAGCCCCAGCTCAGATCCAGAGGCCAGGCAGTATGCAGACGTGCAGGCCAATGGCTCTCGCACTTGAGTTAACCATGACCATGGGAAGGGGGGTCGCTGCACTCAGCCCCAGAGACTCTATGGGAGGTCAGGACGAGTACTTGGAGTTCTAGCAGTCCTGGAGAGGCCACTGCTGCCAGTCCTTGGATTGCTCTTGGCTAACACCAAGCTTTGGGCTCCCTGTACTGGAAGCCCTCTGTCCAGGTCAGCCACCTCAAGGTGCAAGTGTGGAAGGTGGTGAGTGTGATTATTTCTAGGAGAAAGGGACTGTGCTGGTGTGTGTGTGTGTGTGTGTGTGTGTGTGTGTGTGTGTGAGAGAGAGAGAGAGAGAGAGAGAGAGAGAGAGAGAGAGAGAGAGAGTTTGTGAATGGAGGAGCAGCCTCAGGAGAAACAGGCACTTGTGGAGGATAAACACTCCCAATCTAATAAGGAGGAAGAAGAAAACAAAAACATTCAATCTTGGAGGATCAGTGCAAGGTCACGTGATGAACCAGAGCAGAAGAGCCTGTTTATTGATGCGGGTCCTGGACCCCAGAGGCCCAGGGCAGCCCCTTCCTGCACAGACCTTGGGCGACCCTCACCCTTGCAGGGGCACAGGTTGCTCAGGGGGAGCAGTCACACACTCTCCTGCCAGGCAGGTGCTGTTTTCTGCTCTGCTCTCAGCACCATTCTGGGTGTATCCAGATGAGGTCTCCCACTGTGTGCTCATGCCAGGGTCAGGAAGGCCTCCAGTGAGACCCCCAAGGCCCCTGAGAGGCCCAGCAGCTCTGAGCTGAAGACTCATGGCTCTTCCTGCCTTCGTCCATGCAGATGCATCCACACTGGACAACAGAGAGAGGTCTGAGTCTCCCCTCTTCTACACCATGAGAAAAAAATAAAGCCTAATCCCCACTTTTTTTTTTTTAACGGGGGAACATTATGTATCCATATTAGAATAGAGAGATTCCTCACTTTGAGTCTAACTGAATGGATGACTCTGTGGCCTTAGAACTTTTACCATGGAAGAGG
This sequence comes from Marmota flaviventris, assembly GCF_047511675.1. Lineage (NCBI taxonomy): Eukaryota > Metazoa > Chordata > Mammalia > Rodentia > Sciuridae > Marmota > Marmota flaviventris. Next base: position 176,460,704 of record NC_092500.1, read on the forward strand.
GGCCCTCACCTGGCCTGGGGGCTCCTCCCCCCATGAGGACTGCTCTCTCCTCCACAGGCTATTTTAGAACAACATTCCCCTCCTGTCCTGAAAATGCCCCTTCCTCCCTCCCTTCTGTGTGTCAGGGGAGTGTGTGTTGTGCATCTCCTTCTGCCACATGATGTACACAAAAATGTCATGAGATCCAATGATACTTTATTTTTTTCTGTGAATCATAAATATCTATCTTTTTGCAGCTTTATGGCATATAATAGACAAGAAACTTTAAGAGATTAATAAAGCCATATTTTCAGGATTCACACATAATCTTCTTAAGTGGATTTCTCTGAAAGTTAAATATATTGATGATACTTTGCAGCTTCTCACTTGAACCATAATTTCCATGTTATTTTTTTCTGTTCCTTCTATGTTCACAGTAAATACAGAATAGTGCAGCATACACATTCAATGCTAAAGATCAACAATGTGAATTATTTCAAGTATAACTAAACTATAGAATGGCAGCTATTATGAATACAAGCAACAATAAGTGTTGGTGAGGATATGGGGAAAAAGGTACACTCATACATTGCTGGTGGGACTGCAAATTGGTGCAGCCAATATGGAAAGCACTATGGAGATTTTTTGGAAAATTAGGAATGGAACCACCATTTGACCCAGCTATCCCTCTCCACGGTCTATACCCAAAGGACTTAAAAACAGAATACTACAGGGACACAGCCTTGTTTATAGCAGCAATGTTTATAGCAGCACAATTCACAATAGCTAAACTGTGGCACCAACCTAGATGCCCTTCAATAGATGAATGGATTAAAAATGTGGCATATATACACAATGGAATATTACTCAACAATAAAAGAAAATAAAATCATGGCATTTGCAGTAAATGGATGGAGTTACAAAAGATAATGCTAAGTGAAGTTAGCCAATCCCCCCAAAACATATGTTTAATGTTTTCTATGATATAAGGAGGCTGATTCATAGTGGGGTAGAGAGAGGGAGCATGGGAGGAATAGACAAACTCTAGATAAGGCAGAGGGGTGGGAAGGGAAGGGAGGGAGCATGGGGTTAGAAATGATGGTGGAATGTGATGGACATTATTATCCAAAGCACAGGTATGAAGACATGAATTGGTGTGAATATACTTTGTATACAACCAGAAATATGAAAAATTGTGCTCTATGTGTGTAATAAGAATCATAATGCATTCCACTGTAATTTACAAAGAAAGAAAGAAAAGATTCTCTCCATTTACAAGCTTATGTATCCAATGTTAAGCATCAAAGAAAACAATGTGTAGGCTCTTATAAAACGATTTAATCACACCTATTTATACAACGTATTGTTTTTAAGTATTAAAGAAAAATACATTCAAAGTACCTTGAAATAGGTGGCGCAGCTAATAAGGATGAACTATGGAGGAGGTGTGGCCTGGGGAAGCTCCCATGTCCTTTTTTTTTTTTTCATTCTTTTCCTTTTTTGCACCAAAACTTCGCTGAGTCTATTAAATAGGAAGCATCCATGCTGGGTATTAATCTGTATTGGTATTTGCAAAACACCTGTTAACTAAGGCCCTCTGAAAGCAGACGCACCCCTGTGACTGACTTTAAGCCCACCAGAAGCTCTCCAGCCTTCCTGCCTGTAGCAAGGGAGGGAAGTAACCAACCTCTGCTTGTTGACTATCCTTTTGTCATCTCTCACTGTGTACTGATAGATCACTTTCCTGTGTTCCCATCTCATTGCCATTATCCATGCATCTAGGATTTTGACAATTAAATACAGAAAAATTTCTGTCTCTGGCTGAAATCTCAGCACCCACAGCTTAGTGGCAGGCCTCTGGATCGTTATCTCTGGCGCCAGCCACAGTGTGGGTCTCTGGAAAGCTAGGGCTTGGCAGAGGGGTTTCTTTATAGGGTGCCCTACTCTGAGTTGTTCAGAGATTGACATTCTTTCTTTGGGCCAAGTTTCCACTCTCTGTGAACTGTGTCCCAGGGACCATGTTTTAGGAAGGAGGAGCTTAACCCACATGGCTTCCTGAGGGGCGAGACTAACTTTCACTTGCACCCTCAGGAACTCCCCACCTGGAAGAGCGTGTGCTTCCTTGACAATTCCTGGAACACATCAAAGTGCAGAGGCAGCCCCTGCCGCCTGCTCAATCTCCCAGTTTGCTCTGGTTCCTGGAGGCTCCTTAACCACAACTGTGCTGATGAGCCCTGGTTCTGTGAGGCAGCTCTGCCTTCAGAACAGGTCGGAGCAGGACTGCTGAAATAGGCTGGAGATCTGACCCTGACTTAGGTAAACAGGCTGGCCAATTGTGGGTACTCAGTGTCCGGTGGCTCCTCTCTCTCCCTCTTGGGTTAAAAATGCCATATGCTTTTATCATTGGAGCTGTCTTATGACCAGCAGATCTATAAATAACCAAATCTCAAGCAGCATGATACGTCAAACCAACACAGCCTTCACTGCACTGAAGAGACAGAGTCCTAGCAGACAAGGTATGAGAGTCAGCATGAATCTGATCACGTCTGAGCTCCAGGAAAAGGGCTGAACTTGCACAATTGCCTATAGCAGATCTCCCTGATATCCTGTATTCTGAAATATTAAGTTCATATCATTACCTATGTAGATCTACTTTTATAAAAATATTTTGAAAGGAACACTTAGACCCACAATAAAATAAATGCTCTTGCATTTTAAATTGTTTTCAATTATTAAAAATATTTTACTAGATCCAGACAGTATATAGACATTATCAAATTAAAATTTAGCTTACTAGTCATTCAATAGAGCACTCAGTAATGTGCTTGATGAGCCTGCATGTCCGGGCAGTCTTAATAGCTTAAACAAGAGCATTCCACAGAAATCAAGATTTTATATATATATATATATATATATATATATATTTTTTTTTTTTTCCCCAAAGCATGGGAACTAAATTAGAATAAGGAAATAACTGATGTACTATAGTACTGTCATATTTCATTCAAATGCTTTTATACTTGCTTCCATTTACTTTTGACTGAAGTGTGTATGATAAAAATACTCCTCTATTTTGAAAGAAGAAAACCTTGCTTAGTTTCTTTTTGAATTTCCACTTTTTTTTTTAAACTGGGTATTTATGCACATTATTTTTTTCTGTTTTGAAAAAAAGGAAAGTTTGATTATATTTTAGATGAGTGCTTCATTTCTATTAACAAATCTGTCAAGGTTATAATTACTTACTATTTACTGAGGAGAAGGAGCAGAGCTAGAACCAAATACAGCACAGAACCTTCCCTCCACACCAGGCTGGTGGGTGTGGGGGTCTTGTAATTAAAGATACATCAACACCCAGCCCCCAGGCAGAAATAAAACCCTGTGGATCACAGGACTATTAAGGTAGCACATCAATGAAACTCGTAAAAAGTTTCAAATTCCTGTACAGTTTACCTCTGACCACTTAAGAAAAATACTTAATTATATGTATTTTTGGCAAAGGGATCAAATTCCTAAATAGAACCATGGGTTTGTTCAAAAGCTGCGTTTTTCTCCTTTTGGTCCTAAATAAATTAATCTGGAAAACATTGATGTCCACATTCTTCGTCTACCATTTGTATGAAGGGTTATTGGGCCAGGATGAAACCCAGAGAAAGAGAAATAAACTGTATTGATAAACAGCTCGGCAGGTGTGATATCAGCATGAGGTTTGGTCCAGTGGAAGATCTGCATTTATTGAGTCGAATGTATAAACGTATAATTGAAGAAACACAAAATATAGAGTATGAAAGGTGAAAATCTTTCTTTTCCCCATCCAAATGCACTCTATTTCCCAGAGGTCATCTTTATCAATAACTTTATCTTATGAACCCTTCCAGACTTTTCTGTATACACACACACACACGAAAAAATATATGTAGCATTTTTTAAATAAAAAACTGCACCGTTCAGTATTTTGTTCATCAGGTCAGACTGCTATCCCCAAATACCCCAGGCTGGGTGGATTAAATAGAGCCGGGCATTGCTTACGGGACTGCAGGCTGAGGTCTGAGAGCCCTTGTCAACAGCAAGGGACCTTCTCATCCCGCCTTGCACAAGGCGACGTCTTTTGTCCTCACGTGGCAGAGAGGGAGCAGTTTCTTCCTCTTCTTATAAAAACATCTATTCCACCACAGGGTCCTACCACTGTAACTTCGCCTGATCACCTAAGGTAGACTTAGGCTGCTTCCAGTTTCTTTTCCATTATTAAAAATGAGTTCCGTGCACACAGGCCCAGAGGCCCTTCTTCATGTGGAGCTTGTCTCAAGGCTGTGTGTTAGTGAACTCATTGCTGAGATCAAAACCCTGACTCAAACGCAGTCCAAGGAGCAGAGGTTAATTTTGCCTCATGGTTTCAGAGGCTCAATCCATGGTTGGCCTGAGGTGAGGCAGAACATGATGGCAGAAGGGTACGGTGGAGGAAAGCTCTTCAGCCGGTGGCAGCCAGAAAGCAGAGAGAGTGACAAGTAGCCAGGGACAAAGCACACACCCCCATCCAGGTCCAGGGCTTTCCCTAATGACCTACCTGTACCTCCTTTCTTGCCCCATCTGCCTGTGGTTTCCATCTTCTCCCAGTACTTCATCCCCTCAAATGCATTAATCCACTCATGAGGTCACGGTCCAGTCACTGTCCCTCCTGTGGACGTGTCACATTGGGGACCAAGTCTTGAATACATGAGCTTCTAGGGGGGACTTTAGAACCAAGCCATACAGGATGTGTTCCAGAAACTGAACAGCTGGATCGAGTATGTGCTATGACCCTAAATCTGCAATGATTGATGATAATAAAATTATGATAATATGATAATATTATCTATGATAATATAATAATAAAATTTATGATAATAAAATAATGATAATAAAAGTTATCATTAATTTTTGGCCTAAAAGCAACAATGCACACTGCCCGTCACAGTAGGATCCTGGGAAGGGCTGTTTTCCTCAGTTCTGTGAGCTCACAAACACACAATATTTATAGTGTGGCCAATCTTATGGCCAATGTATACTCTCATTTCAATTTGTTTTCCATGACTGTCAACAAGACTGAACAAAACTGTTTGCCTGCTGTGGTTCCCCGTGTCGGAGCCTGTCTTTTATGCCCACTTCCTCCCCCTCTTCTGTTTCCCTGGCTCTTCAAGACACTTTTTTCTCTACTTCTAAATGATCTGCCTCCATTTCCTCTTGTGATATTTGGCATGTCTCTGAGCCTCCATCTGTTATCTGAAAAGTGCAATGTCCTAATTGAGGATTCTTGGAACTACATGTGGAGCTTGAAGTGCTCCACGCAGTCCTGTGGACCATGTAAGTGTTTGGCAACTCTGCTTTCTCCTTCTAAGACTTCTGACAAAGTCACCTGCTAGAGAAGACCAGCATCAGGGACCTATGCTGTCTGTTTGGCACCTGCAAGGGTGATGCTTGCAGCATTGTAACATGTCTCCTCTTAGCTGGAAGTCTTTGTAAAAAATAGCTCTTACCATCATTTATTATGACTGCTATTAGCTGTCGCAATCACTGGGTATTATAATAGGCTGCCAAGAGAGCTGGGGGGGGGATGATTTATGACATACCTGATGTGTCATTTATTAGGACTATCATAACCCTGGAATTATAGCAGGCTGCCCTCGCTTTTGTTTACCTTGTGGTGAACAGAGCTGTGGCTTGGGAGCTCTGCGTTTAGTTTTCTGGTGCTTTGAAACAGGAGAAGGTGGTAGCATGGTCCATGCAGGCAGTGATATAGGAGGGACCCATCAGCCAGCCTGGGTGGCACATCCAGTAGTTCCTGTGGACTGTAGAAGTGAAAGGAGCCAGACAGAAACAGCCAGAAAAGAGGGAGGTTCTGAATGCACCAACAATTTAGATGAAGAATTTTTTCCACAATACAGGGGAGTTTCTGTCTCCCTCCTCTGCCTGTGTTGGGTGGTAGGAGAACTAAAGCACAGCCAGGTAAGTAAGGAGCAGAAGAGAGCCGGACTTTGTGGTAGAGTGTGGCTGGAGATTCCTAAGTCATAAAAGGAGATGTTTTCAGCTTCAGTGCTTACTAAACACAGGCACTAGACCAGTACTGTTGGCTTGGTTCTTAGTCAATGGGAGAAACTAAGGACGTTACATGTCTATAGAAATTCACTTTCTGATTTTGAAGGCTTATATCTTTCAGGAAAAAGTAAGAATACTATCAATTTAGGTTTTTCTTTTTTCTTTTTTTAGTTGGAGCAATTTTAGGAAAGGAGAAGAATTGAGTAGAAGATATAGAGATTGCATCTCCTTCTGCCCCCCACGCACAGCCTTCCCACTACCCATGTCCCACCATGGTGGACTACTTGTCACAGTGATGAACCACCAGATGTGTCATATTTGGCCAGAGCTGACAGCCTGTATTTGGTGCTCTGCATGCTGGGGGGGTGGGGGGGCAAAGATGTGTGGAATGGCATGTGCTAGCCATGCTCACTGCCCAGACACTCTGTCCTCCGCCATTCACCCTGCCCCCTGCCCCTGTCAATCATCCCCTACGTACCTCACAGGGTGGCAGCCTGTTCACCTGGGCTGCTCTCACAGTCCCCGCTTGTAGCTGGTCTCCATACCTTTCCACGAGGTGGTAGCCCATTTCTTCTCAGCACTGAACAATGTCCCATTTGTGGATGAGCCTTGTCCACCTTGGCAGGTACCACCTGTAAAGCCTCTGGGCCATTACTTTGGTGCACCTTATAAAAATGAGCAGGGATGGACCCAAGGGCACGTCCCCAGCATGTGAATATGACACTGCAGGACCCCTTACTGCTTCTCCATGAGTAGGGACCAGCTGACCAGCCCTGCCCCCTGCCGCTTTCAAGGTACCACCCATTGTGTCGGCCCCCGTGGTCCTTTCATTTCCTTTTTTTCTGAAAGTAGCTCTAAGACTGAATCATGAACCTTGACATAGATCAAAGTAGATTTATATTTTTTTTTTAATTTAGAATTTTTGGTAAACATAAAATAACACAAAACTCTGCGTGCAACATTAAAGAGCTGGGGTCTTGCTCTTGGTGTTTCTAAGGCTGTTTATTTTCATGTGTTGAAAGAAAACACTGTTCTCAAAGTCTTTTTATTCAGAAATCTTTCCCATCAGAATTGTTTCTCCATCAAATTTTGCCAATCTATACTAAAACCAAGCCAAGCGATGATAATAGAAAAACAAACACAACCAACTCATGAAGACAAACATGGGGCCAAAAAAATAATAAAATTGACCACAGGGAATCCTGTCTGCTTCGAATTAGCAGCGCACAAGCCAAACCAGAGTGAAGCAAAATGTTCAGCAAGACTCTCTGAAAGATCTCGTCTGTGCCAATTGCTGTTGTAGGTCATGAGACAGACGGGAAGTATGCGGGATCCCCAGCTGGTTGATCCAGGGTGTGTTACCCTTCTGCACTAGACCCTCCTGGCCTGAGCAAATCCATTATAGAAGCAGACTCCAATACCCAGGAATGTGTAAAATCAGAGGTTTAAAACTGTGTCCTCTCACATTGCATCTTTAACATAAGACAGTGGGTAAATAAAATATCAGTACTAAGAAAATAAATGTCTCTGCTATCTTTAACAAAGAAAAATTAACTTAGAAGCAAAACAGGAAGTATTTGGGCTGAGGTGGCCACTAGCTTATGGTAGATCACTAGCCTGTTGGGTGTAAGGCCCTGGACTCAATCCCCAGCATTTCAAAAAAGAAAAAAATAAGATTAATAATAATAATCACTAAAAATATTTCATTGAAAACATCTCATAGATCAGTTTTTCAAACCCTAATTTCATGAACCCATAGGATGGTTGGGGCAGGGAGAAATTATAAGCAATATTTCTGTGTATACTGTTTTTTCAGGGAGACAGTACAATGCTTTCATGTAATTTTTTTGGCATTTTCTCACCAAAATGTTGAATAGTTCAACATAGATATAAAATAGAAATGACAGATCTCTGGTGATAGCACCCTGGAGTATGCATGCAAGGGGTCAGTTGGCAAAGTGCTCTGAAGGGAAACCTCTCCAGTGCCGCTGCCCCTTTGCCTGGTGACTGGACTCCTATGTAGATGGAAAGATTGATTTCCACAGCTAAAGTCGGAGGTAGAGAGATCCACAAGTTCATCGTCAGCCATTCCATCCTGAACGCTCCCTATCTCATCTGAAAGATCCACGTGTTCCTCGGGAATGGTGCAAAAATAAAAGTAATTTTCCTGGAACAATCGCCTTGCTTCTTTTCGGGTACCCAGCTGTCTCTCCCACTTTGCTTGTGCATAAGGTCCCCTCCCTGGGTGCAGAGCTCCACCTTTTAGCTAAGTGAGCCTGAAGGACCACACATGTGCCTACTGTACCATGCTATTCAAAGGCCCACTCCACCCACCATACTTCCCACACCAGCGGCCTCCACGCCAGAACGGGGTGCCTCACATACCAACGCAGCCCAGTCACAGAGTGTCTGAGCCATTTCACTGAACATAGCAATGGTTTCATCTAGTCCTCCTTGGAATTTTCTATACAGTATTATCCCCCAAATTATTTTATTTTCATTTTCTTTGACCAGATTTCTAGAAAGATGATTTACTATTATAAAAATGAGGTTTAAAACAAAGAAGTGTAACTCCTTTTTCCTCCTTTTTTCTGCCCCAACTCTCTTAAATAGTTGTATTAAAACCCATTTGGTTTATCCCATTACTCCAGGAACACAGAACTCAACCTGTCTTGTACTGTGTGACACTTTACAAAAAAGAAAGAAAATGAAAGATAGCTTAAAGGGTTTTCTTAGATCCTTGTGCATGGGAGTATTTTGAAAAATAATTGATGATAACAGAAAACAAGCATTTGTGAGTTTCACAGCAACATTGTCCAGGGTTTTTGATTCCAATAACCTACAGGATAGTCCCTGACATTGACTGGGAAGCCAGCTGAACTTTGGCTCCTGATTAAATGAATGACCTCTGCCAGTGTTCCCACTGAGTCACCGACAACCGATACAGGATCTGAAAGTAGAGTTGCAAGTTGAAGGGTGCAATACTAAAAGAAGGTAGAAGAAGCTCTGATTGTAATGGCCTTTTCTTCCTGATAGTTCTCTATGTGATGTGCTCAGTGAGACAATGAATCACCATTTCATTCATGAAAATGATAGCTGAGGATAAGGAATTTATATGAAATTGTTTCTAAATTATATACAAATGTGCAATCTCTAGAGGTGATGGAATGCCTCATGCACAATTCCTTAAAGTTCCAGGCCCTTATTTTAACATGACAAGCTCTTGCCCTCTGTGAGCTGAGTCCTGTAGCCTGGGCCTTGCAGCCTGAGGCTCAATGCTTTGGAATCAAGTCTCCCACAACTTAATGAGTTGCCAAGAAGGAATGTAGCAAAAGTTGAACACAAGCATTCTCCCTTTCCTTTGTGAATTCTTTTTTTTTAAATTATATTTTAGTTTTATTTAGGTGGACACAATATCTTTATTTTTTATTTTTATGTGGTGTTGATGATCAAACCCAGCACCCCGCACATTGCCAGGCAAGCGCGCTTCCGCTTGAGCCACATCCCCAGCCCCTTTGTGAATTCTTTCCCTAACTGCTCTAAAGGGGAAACAGTAGTTTGCAGAAACATGCCTGACAACATTTTAAGGAGTCTGATGAGACACTGGGCTGGATGCTCAGAAGCAGCCCAGGTGGAAATCCACAGGGCAGCTGTGAGCAGCTGAGGAGCCATGGGAAACAGGGTGGCAAAGGGGTGATGTAAGCTGACAATTAATGCTGCACTTATAGAGCCCTTACTTGCCACCAACTTGAGTGTTTTAAAGAGGAGCCCTTCACATCTAAATGAGCATCACAGCAGGTGACACGCTGTGCCAGGTCAAGAGCAATCCTGGACAAGAATATCCCAAGGAGATCTTGCATACCAGCAGGCCATCAGCCAGCACCCAATTTCCACAAACAGAAGTCCACAGATTTCCCAGAGGTGATTCGACAGCATTTGAAGCAATTGGACACACAGCAATTGGATCTTCAATCTATATTGGCAATTTTAAACAAGTTTGGTTCATTTTCTCTGGAGTCTGGTACAACTTAATAGAAACACACTTTTCCTTTCCTCTGTCCTGCTGTATCTCCCGCCTCTCCCCAACTCTCTAGCTTCCTAGTCCTTGGTAGGTGTACTGCAATCCTCAGTCTGCAGGATGCAGAACTTCGATGAAGATGTTATGCTTAAATTCATATTTAGAAAGACAAAAGAGTGAACGATTGTGTTTATTTCCATTTGGGAACCCGTGTGCCTTGTCTCCGTATTCCTCTAAGCCAGTATCAGATTGCAGGTCAGTTACCAAGAGCAGGTGTTGGAGAGCCACATACAGTCACGGGACAAGCTGCAGTGAATCTCGCTGTAATCACAGCATCTTAGAGAGCGTGCTCCTGGTCTCCCGTCATGCTGGACATGGATGATGGATTGCTTCTTCAAATGAGCTTTCAGTGGGTGCCCACTGAACATGCAATTTGAGTCTGTGATACCCTCAGCTGTTCATAAAATGGCTGCTCATAATTAGAAGTCAGCAGGTGCTACTTTGTAGCTTTAAAATTAGCCCAAATATCGATCAGCTCTGTACACACAGAACTTTCAGGTGTTTGAAATACCCATTTCACTCGTAATCATTATCCTGGACTTCAAGCAAGTCCCCAACAATAAGACGTGTATCAAGGCACTTGCCTCTCTGTAGCAGGTGATATTTGTGCAGAGGAGATTTAATCCTATACAGGTGGTTTTTGTAAGGAGCTTTATTTCTGAACAAAAATCCTCCTGGCATTTGGAAGTTCCAAGTAAAGCAGTGCCACATATTGGAAAACCCAGAACTTTAAGCCAGCCAGGACAGGTTCATATTTTGGTGCCAGCTATTTCCAGATCCTTAATAGTACACAATTTACCCTTCTCTTTGCTGCCTTTATTTTTTTGTAAATTGAGGATAATGATAGAGCGCTTAGGAGGATTGGTGGAGATTGTGTGTGATATACTTCATACTGTGCTTGCTTATTATTCATCATTTATATTATTGCTGCCAGTGTGTTCACCTTGTAATCCATATGGATGCCCCACCTGAAGATGAGCACCGAAACCTGTGACTTCTGTTGCAAAATCGCTGCTCTTGCTATTATGTAAGGAAAGCCCATCTGATGAGCCCCAGGCCTAGAATTGTCCAAATAAAATGGAGAAACACAACCCATTTGCTGTTACCCCTTGGTTTTAAATACTCAACTATCTCAACTGAAGAACTAGAGTTCTGCTTCCTCAGATGTGGCTGGTGCCTGTAGGATGGGAACCCAGCTCTCCACGTAAGTCGTCCCTGGGCAAGGGAGCTGAGCACCCAGAGACAGGGGAGTCAGCCTGCAGGGTGCTGTGTGTTTCAAACACACACCGGATTTGAAGGCTTAATACAAAGGAAAATGAAAAAAAATATCTCATTATTTCTCATAATGAATATCTTTTGAAAATTCTGGATATATTTGAGTTAGTATAATATGTTAGTTAAATCAAGTTCACCTTTTTACTTTTTTAATGTGCCTTCTCTAAAATTTTGAATTTCAGAGATGTTTTGCTTTCTGTTCTTACTGGACAGGATTAGTAGAAAGACTGCATAATTTTCAGGTGTTGAATTCCATAGAATTTAAAACTCCATTGAAATCATTTGCAAAATACCTTCCAGAGCAGATATGCAGCAGTCAAAACTAATATTAACTATATGTACACACACACAGGGACACACACACACACACACACACACATAAATTTTTGCCCACACTGCTCCTTTCGGAATCTCAAGGCAGCTGCAACCTTCCTTCTCCCTGGCAGAAGTACACACACTAAAACTTTTGTTTCATCCTGTTGAGAAGTTTGTGGATCAGTCTCACCCTGGAGCCCATTTATGGATACCCAGGTGTCTGGGGAGGTGAAGTTCTGCTTCAACTTTCTTCAGTACAACTGGCATGCTCCTGCCCACAAGGCTTTTCTTCAACCCTTCCTCTGGCCTGGCACCCCTAAAACCTGGAATACCTACTTGGATGTGGTGGAGGTATTGGCATACCCCCAAATATGCTCTGCTCCCCAGCATTTCCTTACAGTTAGAAGGGCTTGTGGCCATTTCAGTGAAGTATGTCCCTTCTAGGAAGAGGCCAGAGAAGCCTGCATGCGCTGACACTGCCCCTTGCTTTTGGGGTGCAGGAAGTCCAGAGTGCTGTGTAAAGCTGACAGGATGCCAAGCAACTGTGTGGAGAGGTGGCTTGAGGAGAGGGAGCCCCATTGTCCTGGGACCCAGGGATTGTGGCTGATTTTGCCAGGGCACCGACTGACTTGGGTTAGTGAGAGATGTCAGCTAGCTGGAGGAGGAGAGCTGCTTTCCACCTGCTGTCCTGATCTCCCTCATCCGCTGTGGGATTCTGTCACCCTCATCACCTTCTGAGACAATATTAAGACACTCCTAAGACCCTGCTAGAACTCTTACATGTCATGTTCGATCTCTCTATGCCCACTAGAACCGAAGCTTCCTGAGGGCTAGAACTCCCCCAATACACGGCAACAAGTGTTTTTTGAATGAATTAATACATAAACAATGAGTTCAACCAATATCCATGCCCTTTCCCCAAAGTGTTTTCCTATTTCAAAAGTATTACAGAATTAAAGTTGCAAAAGCCCTGAATGAAGCTAAAATTAAAATCCCCACCTTATAATTGAATGCAGCCCTTGATCGATATTCAGGGCTCCCCCTGATGCTGTATGAACAATTTTTGCCTGAGGCAACTCCCTTAGGTTGTGCATCCCCCACTCGGTGGTGATCAGAGGTGCAGCCACACATTATTAGTGATCCTGTGCTACAGGCAGGGAGCCTGAACGTCTGTTGTCTGTGCTTTGAATTTCATTGCCATCCTTATCTGAAATTAGGCCCTTAGCATTTCTGTAATGTAGTTTTTAATTGAATTGCTTTTTTTTATGTGAAAGTGTTCTATTATGATCAAATTGGCAGGATCAACACCACTATGAGCAAACATGTTTAAACCATGGCTCTGTAATTCTCAGTCACTGTGGGGCTGATCTTAATGGAGGTAAAGGGAAAAGTACCTGAAAACATGAGGCTCAGCATCCAGAAGCCTTGATCTCAAGGAAACATTCCAAGTCATTCTTTACAAAGGTCAGCAGACAGCCAATAGTGGCCAGAACCTGGCAGCTGGATGTCACTGTGCCCAAGCTGGGCTTGGCTGCTCCTGGGGCTGCAAGGGCTACTCTGTGCACCAGCCAGGATGTGGCTGGTTCACTGTCTCTGGCTCTTTCCTGTGTGTGACATTAGTTCAGGTATTAACCCCTAAAAGAGAAAGTGGCTTGTTAGGGAAGTTTGGGATTGGGGTGTGGGAGTGGATTATCTTAGGAATGGGTGATCTGGTGTGGGTCCTCTGGTCTCTCTTTTGAAGTAAGTTGGTTTTATAACCTGGGAAGCATTGGCTTCTCCTGCCATGGTACCTAAGAGGTCAGAGCCCTCATCATGATTGTTAATGGAATGTCCCCTCCAGTTTCTGATCAAGTTGTCGGACTATGAAGTACCAGATTCCTGATGAAGTTAAAAAGTCATCAAGGCTATACAATATTTAAATTAAAATACCGAAATATGGGGGCTGGGGATGTGGCTCAAGCGGTAGTGCGCTCGCCTGGCATGCGCGAGGCGCTGGGTTCTATCCTCAGCACCACATACAAACAAAGATGTTGTGTCCACTGAAAAACTAAAAAATAAATATAAAAAATTCTCTTTCTCTCTCTCTCTCTTAAAAAAATACAGAAATATGGGCCAGAAAATCATATTAATCCTAATATCAAACTCCTATGGATGCAGAAAGTTTTACATATGTCATATTAATCTTTTCTTAATAACCAGTCGGAAACAATCATGAGACCCTTTGTGCAAAGGAAGAACTCAAATTGAGAAATTCTGCCATTGGCTCCTGGAGAGTCATCAGAGAACTCGAAGTCGAAATCAAGTTTGCACTGCTAGAGAATACACACGTCAACATATATGTGAATTTGTACATTCTGCTTGTTTTGAGGACTGAACACAGGGCTTTGTACACCCTAAATACTTATAGTTTATTTATTCATTTATTTAATGGTGTTTGGGATTGAGCCCCTGGCCTCACACATGCTAGGCAAGCACTCAACCACTGAGGTACATCTCCAACCCCATTTTTTTTTTTATTTTGAAGCAGTTTCATACTAAGTTGACCAAACTGAACTTGAACTTGGGATCTTCCTGCCTCAGCCTTGGGAGTAGCTGAGATTTCAGGTGTGCACCAGGGGACCCTCCTGTGTATTTTTATTTTTTGTCTGAAAATGTTGCTGCTATTGATTCTGTGCTCATTGACTCCAGTAGTGTTGCCCAGTTAACAGAATGGCTGTTACTGTTTCTGAACACAAGTCCAGTGTACAGACCTGTCAGGAGCTCAAGCCCGAGGTTGTGACCACCTGTCATCACTTCTGACCAGCAGAACCTATTTACAATGTCAGAGAGGGAAAAGTTTAGAATGCAAGTATTTTTACTTGCAGACTCTGCACCTGCTAACGTTGTCAGCGGATTTGTCAATCATTTCTAGAATCAATCAGGAACTCACGCAGTCCTCACTGTGCAGCAGTAAGGACCCTGAGCCGTGAGCAGGCTCCGCCCTGATCCCAGCAGGCCTTGAAGGTCGGTTGAAGGAGAAAAACCATGTGCTGTCACCCTGGATCAGTTAGAATCAAAAAGATGTTTCACTCTACCTGTTGAATAGGTGTAGACACATTTTAGCAGGGTATCATCACTAAAAGCCCTGAAAATTGGAGTACTTTAAATTTTATACCAAGGAAAGAAAGAGAGACAAAAAGAAAGGAAAGAAGAAAAGAAAGAAAGAGAAATCAGGCCAAGGATGGGAGGCACTTGAGTGGACGTGAGTTATTTTAGAGTGGATGCTTCCAGGCCCCGGAGCCAGCCTCCTGTGAGAAGCTGACATTTCAGTGGTCAGAAGGCCCCTGCTGTCACTGAATGTTCAAAGAACTCTGTCCCTCAACTGACAGATTTGATATCAGCCTGAAATTGACCAAAGACTTTCTTAAATGCATCATGACAGCATCAGGGAGATCATTCTCCAGAGGGGGTCAACCTCATGAAATTACCAATGTCAAGTTTCTACTGTAGAAAAAAATAAGAAAAGGTATTTCTGTATCTTGGTTTAAAATTGATAGAAAAAGTTAAGGCTATAACGTTGCTGATTTTTTCTTAAAGTGTATAAATTATAACATATCTAAAAGTATAATAGAAAGGCAAGAAGCACTAGTCCTAAATTCAAAAAGGAAGATGTATCATTAATACAGAACAAGCAAAACAAGAAGCCATTTCCAAGATCTGAGGTTGTTTTTGTTTATTTGGTTGTTTGTTTTAAAGGACATTGTTCTAAGAAAAAAACACAGCAGGGGTGAGATTCTCTAATTTTAGGCTAACTTGGAATGTCTCCATATTGGAAACCAGCATTGGCCCAGTTACCACTGTTACCAGGTGACTGCTAGGGATGGCTCAGAACTGGTAGAGACCTCATGGGATCCAAGCGTCCTCCCTGCTCAGTTGGAAGGGCTACTATGGAGTTCCCTAGGAGCATCTGCAGGTCATGAGGGAGGAGAGTGGCCACTGACAACCTGAGGACATTAACAGTTGTAATTTTCAGATCCAATTCGAAGGTGTGCAGAGCGAGTGATTCTGCGTCCACTGTGAACTCACCGCTGTGCCCAGTAACTGCTGTCCTCAGCAGGCGCTTCCCTCCTCATCAGCCCAGGTTGCTTTTCCCTTCTGGGAAGTGGTTTGATGGTCAGTCATTAGGTTCCCACCACTTTCAAATATTCAAAATGCTATTTGAAAGGTCTTTGAGGGATACCTAATGGGCTATAGGATGTCTTCCTACATACTGGGCCAGAATATTTTTTAAAGTAATTTTGTAAAATTAAGGACTTCTCAACTCACCCATTTACTTCTAGACGTGTTTCCTAGTCTGTGGATTTGGTGACTGCCTAATAAGGAGGCTCAACCTCATAGCATTAGAGTGCAGAAGGTCAGACCCACACCCACCAGACTGACGCAAGCCTACTCCTGTTGCCAGGGCGGTGATCTATGGCGATATTGCTTGCGTGGATCAGGCTCTGTTGTCAAACGGTCTTTAGTGTGGCACTCTGGAGGACCACTGTGGGTAAGCCTGAGAGTAGAGGAGAGAAAGCCCTGAGAGTGCATACCTGGAAACCGGCACCTGGACGTGTAAAGACAGATTTGTGGACACGTCTGAGGATGTTCTTGTGTTGCCTGTCAAGTCTGTTAAATAGAGCATGCACTGGGGCAGTGATCAGACTGCGATCCAGAGGAGCTTTCTCCCTTGCTCTGGGGTCCTCCCTGGCCTCCTCTGTCTGCATCCCCTCTCTAACAGGGGTCTTCCTCGGGAGGACAGACCATGCAGACATTGCCCTTTAGATTTCAGTGCAGTGCTGTGGGATAACTGAGGATTTGTATTTAAATTTACTTATTTGCGTTTTCATCTGAAGACTTTTGGGGATAAAGGGAGGCTTTCTGAAATACTGTTTTAATCTCAGAGCCCATCTCTTACAACATACACTTGCCATAAGTTTTACTTTCTTTTTGGCAATGTCCTTTAAATGCAAGATTTGATGGCTTTATTTATGCACAAACCACAGCTCCCTAGGATCTCAGTATGGGAGGTTGTCACGAAAAAGACACAATCTCTCAGTGTGACTGACAGTTTCAAGCATCTTTGGGATGATGGACATCCTCATCCCCATCATTACTGTGGAAACTATGGATTTTGAGTTTTCACGACCTGCCACAGCGTGCTATTCTCTTTCCACTTCCTCTCATTTGATCTTTCAGCAACTCTAGGAGATAAAAATGCTTAGTCCATTTTACAGCAGATGAGATGAAGCTGCACGGAAGTTAGACAGCATTTGGAAAGCCAAGCACTGGAGAATCTGCTGCCTCTGTACTGGGCCACAGAAGAGCTGCCTGAGCAGGAGTGCAGGCCAGTGCAGGGAGGGGAGTGGGCGAGCAATACTAGGATTCAGTCATGAGGTTTCCCTTTATGAAATATTTCTCTTGGTTAAACACACAAAAAACAAAAATCAAAAACACTAAGACAAGAAGCAGCAGCCATTAAAGCAATGACCCTGTGCTGTGTGCCCACCAGGTTCTCCTGGGTGCCAGGCACTGCATATGACTTCACTCAGTCCTCAACCTGCCCCAAGGTCACGGTCAGCATGTCTATTTTTGCACACAGGAGAACCAAAGATGGGAGAGTGACTGATTTTCCCAGAGTGAGAAAGGCCGTGAGCGGAGGTGTGGACAAGCCAGCTAGGCCTGCTCACACTTATAAAGTCATGAAACGAGTGTGGAGAAATGAACGGCTTGATTTAGATGAAGGCTTTGGGAATTAAAAGTAGAAAATGTCCTTACACACTGGTTTCTCAGGACAGTCTTCGTGGGCAGGATCCTGCCTCAGTTAATTCTTGAGGAATAAGTAGAACTTGAATCGATGGACAGCAGCTGTTCCCTCAGGGGGCGATATGCAGATAGAGGTAGGGGTCAGAGAACCTGGCCTGGGTCACTGAGAGGTCAGCACTGGAACGGTGCCACAGTCTGGCTGGGCACACAATCACGAGCCACCACACAGCTTGTAGATTCAAACAGCAACTCTTTATTCCCGAACTCACACCAGCCGTCTACAATCACGTTCTGGGGAAATCCACGTTCTCTGCCCAAATTCACGTTCTCTCCCAAATCCACCTCCACTGGGCTTCTGTCTCCCAAAATATACTGTCTGAATCACGTGAGAACTCAAGGGGAACTCAGGCAGCAGGATACGCCCTATTCCCAGGAGGAATAATCTTAAACCTTAAACCTGGAACCTAAACTGGGAACGCCCTAAACAGGATTATCTTAAAACCGGGAACACCCTAATCTGCCTTGGTCCTTGAGCAAGGTCACCTACATTCAATGTCGCTGCAACATGTCAGCAACATGGGGTACGCTGGCAAGGAAATTGTCATACCTACTTGGCTAATGGCTCCCAGCATCTCCCCCCTTCTGATTAATTAAATAACAAGCAATGTGGCTTAAGGACCGTGCCTGGTAGGTTGTCCAATTCAACATATGGTTCTTACCCGTCATCGGAAAACTGACCTTTAGGCGCCAGCCTCCTGTCTTAGGTTGGTACCACTGCAATTGAATCATACCCGTCACTGACTACCGGTCCAGCATACAGCCATACTTGTGGATAGGTCTATGCACCAGTGGGGGGGTGAGGTTCTTTGCCTCACCTCTGTTGGCCCCCAAGTTTGGCCTTGGTGCCAGTGGGGGAGTGAGGTTAATGTGGCTTATGGACCGTGCCCCAGCCTACATAATAAATTTCCTAGTCATAGTGTAGAAAGAGGTTCCAGGGGATTAGGCTCCACAGGTGTAGATTGGGCTATGTTGTCTTTAAATTTAGATTCTCGCCCAATGCTAAAACTAAATATTCAAGGTCATGAGTTTAATGGGCTACTGGACACAGGAGCTGACCTTAGCATTATCTCTCGTCAAGAATGGCCAAAACATTGGCCATTACAACAAGCCACTCAAACGCTTCGAGGCCTAGGAGTGGCGACTAATCCCCATAGAAGTTCTATGATATTAGATTGGAAGGATCCTGAAGGATGTGAAGGAACTATACAGCCATATGTATTGGATCATCTTCCTATAAATTTATGGGGACGAGATGTCCTAGATCAATTAGGTTTGACGTTAACAAATAACATCAATCCTAATGTGCCCACTACTAGGGCTAGACAAGGCTTTAGGAAAGAAAAAAGATTAGGAAAACAAGGGCAAGGTATAGCAGCACCAGTACAAATAGATCAAGGAACAGACAGACATGGGTTGGATTTTCAGAAAGGGCCACTGAGACAATCAAAATTACTTGGAAATCAGAAAGACCAGTGTGGGTTCCTCAGTGGCCCCTGACTAAAGAAAAGACACAAGTAGCCCATGATCTGGTCAAACAACAATTAGCGGAAGGACATATACAACCTTCCATATCTCCCCGTACGGGCCACCAAATGCCACAGTCTGGCTGGGCACACAATCACGAGCCACCACACAGCTTGTAGATTCAAACAGCAACTCTTTATTCCCGAACTCACACCAGCCGTCTACAATCACGTTCTGGGGAAATCCACGTTCTCTGCCCAAATTCACGTTCTCTCCCAAATCCACCTCCACTGGGCTTCTGTCTCCCAAAATATACTGTCTGAATCACGTGAGAACTCAAGGGGAACTCAGGCAGCAGGATACGCCCTATTCCCAGGAGGAATAATCTTAAACCTTAAACCTGGAACCTAAACTGGGAACGCCCTAAACAGGATTATCTTAAAACCGGGAACACCCTAATCTGCCTTGGTCCTTGAGCAAGGTCACCTACATTCAATGTCGCTGCAACATGTCAGCAACATGGGGTACGCTGGCAAGGAAATTGTCATACCTACTTGGCTAATGGCTCCCAGCAGAACGGGGCTGATTTTAGGAAGGAAAAGGATCAAGTGAGGACCCAGAAGGACATGAGGGAGACTTGGTGGGTGGGACCAGTTAGCAGGCCCACTGCAGGGGTTGATTCCCAGCCCAGGGAAGGGGGAATGACAGAGAAGTTGGGGGGAATGGTTTTAAGGAGCAGACGTATTTACTGATTGACCAATGGATTGATTAATCTGTGCTGTTTCTTATTCCAAATGTGTTTGCTAAATGCTCACAAGGCCACACCATGTAGAGAGTGGCCCTGAAGCCTGCAGGTGGGAGAGCAGTGGGTCAGCAGAGGCCTGGGGGTCAGGGCAGTGCTGCGGTAGAGAGCAGGCATGCAGGAGGTCCAGGGGTGGGGTGAGCCAGCCTGCTGGCCATCAGGAGGGATCAGGGAGGGAGAAGAGGGGGACTGGGTAGAGCTCTGCGAAGCACTTAGGCAGAGACAAAGAAGAGGGCTGTGGAGGAGACAGGGGCCAGGGAGGGAAGCTGAGGCAGGGAGGGAGTCTGAGATGGGAAAAATGATGTGTGCATATGTTGGGACCAAAAGGAAGAAGCCAGTGCCTCAGAGGTGGGGGTGGGGAAAGGAAGACGGGGTGAAATAACATCGAGTACAAACAGGAAGCGTCTGTCTGCTAGGTACACCCATATTTTGCTGATGAAGATTGTCCTTCTCTACTTTGACAAGTTGGAAAGTTGCTCAGCATCACCCTAGCTATTAGGTGACTCCTAGGAGACGCTCCATGGTGCCAGCCCACACATTCACGGCCCCAGTAGAGCACCAGGGCACTGTGTCTAGGTTTGCACTTATGTACCTTGTGATCATGTTCTCAGAGACGCTCTCCTACTCTTTGATGCCCAGGTGTGTGCACAGATCCTTGCATCTGTGACACCTCTCCATCCCTGAAACAGATCAGGGACTCGGTGCCTTTTTAATAAGCTGGAGAGAGGTCTTCTATCTGCTCATGGCTTGGAACTGTGAAGCAGTTTCACCTTCTTTCTCTCTGAGGTCCAGACTCCAGCTCGGGTTCTGACCATTGTTGGATCTCAGTGAACTCTTGGGGGGAAGGAAGGGATGGATGGAGGGAGCTGACATCCTTGGAGATGGGGAGGAGAGTGTTTCTTGCAGCATCTCTTATTTGTAAGGACTGTGACTTTCTTCATCTCTGAAATCGCAGAGGGAGAAGGGTGATGCTGCTGAAGGAAGAGAGCTTAGGGGAATGAGAGCTTGGGATGGCCCAGAAAGAGGAAAACGTGTGACCACCAGAACGAGAAACTGAGCACACCCACCCCCACTTCTGTCATTCTTCCTTACAGAGGCGTGGAGCTGCCAAATTTAAGCCAGTGCCTTTTGCTCCCTGCCCACTTGCTCAGGTTGCCCTGGCTGAGCTGCAGCTGGGCACCACCCTCAGCACCAAGCACAGAACACAGGTCCCAGCGCACAAGAGTGTGTCTGTGATGCCTGTGGCACGTTCTATGTGATGTGACCCTGAAAAGAATGACACCCCAGTTTAGGGAAAGTTAAATCTTCCAGAAGAACAAGTTCAGATTCACACTATTGTGAGACGCGGCACTGCTCGGTGCGGCGTCCTGAAGAGCTTGTTAGTTTAGGGCTCTTGCATCTTATTCTGAGATTCCCTTGCATCTGAAACACATTGTATTTATTGTAATATAATTAGATTCCATTCAAAGTATGAGTATGGAATTACGTTGAAATTAGCTTGAATTCTAAAGCTGGAAAACACATTATTCTAATTTATAACGGTTTTATACAAAATCTGATTAGTGAAAGAAAATCTTAATTCAGTCTTTGTTGTTGAGATTTTTTTATTCAACAAGAACTTTGAGTGGGCATTATGAGCGCCTGGGCAAAAATTATTCGTCCACATGAGAGTCACTCTTCAAAGGGCTCAGCTCCATGGGACTTATAAGCCGTCACAGAAAGAACACCCGTGTTAAATTAGATATTACCTTAAAATCATGCTTCTTTTCTTTCAAGTTTGAAGTGACGAACTCTCATGGGTAGGGACAAAGTCACGTACCAGTGTAATAGCACATTGTGTGAAACACGACATGTAAGGCAGATTTTCAATCCTGCTGAAGATCTTGATTGTGTATATGCAGAACGGACAAGTGCTGAGTTCACTTTTTATCAAATATTAATCTTATATTGAATGTCTTGCTTCCTTCCAAGGATTCCAATCCCCAGAATTCGACAGAGCATGTGTGTGGAAGTTTTGGTGATTGGATCCTTGAATGACAGAGTTTGAGTGTATTTTGGATCATGTGAGGCTGGACAGTCTCATGGCATCCTCTCTGTTGAGGCCACCAGGAGCAGAACATCTCCTAACAATGGGAATCCAAACCTGTCTTAAGCAGTACTGGTGATCACAAGTACTTCAGATAAGGGCCGCTCACCTACCGTTTACTACACACCTCTGCAGGTGTAGTGAGCGTGATCTTTGCAGCAACCCTGTGTGATAAGCAGCACCCTGCACCATATTCCATGAGGTGGTCAACTGAGGCAAATAGCAAGAGCTGCTCCAGCATCCCCTCTTTTTAAAAGGTAGAGCTTAGACCATAATGCAGTTCTTTATTTCACATTCTGTGCAGTACAAAAAGGAAATCATCATCTTCCAAATCATTAACCCATTAAATAGCAATTACTTATAGATCATTTACTGCATCCTGAAATACAATGGGAAGCCCTACTAGGAAGGCGTGGATGGACAGACAATGACAGCTTGGGTGGATGGACAGACAATGACAGCTTGGGTTCAGAGGGGACGGGCAGCACTGTTTCTTATGCAATTATCAGGCAGCAGGATTCACAGGTGATATCTCACTCAGTTATGAAAAAGATGAAGGGTGGAGAGGTAATTGCCTGATATTCAATCTCAGCTTCTCCTTTTGGATTGACTCTTTGGTTTACACAACTCAGATCCTCTTAGTGTCAGGACATTTCCTCTGCAAGTGCGTAGAGTTGAGACATGAGAATGGATGCCTGTTATTGGTTGACATATGCATTTATCTAAACATCCTAGTAAATTTTTTTAAAGTATCCTAATTTAAATGATCAGATTATACAGTCAAACATAAGAATTTATCTTTGTTGCATGATAAAGGATATTGAGCACTTTGTAAAGGATATTAAAAGTCTAGGTTTGCATTTTGAATCATTGACTTTTTGACTTCTTAAGATTAGAGCCCATCTTTGTTGCCCCAGAGTTTTTCACATATTAGAGTGGCCACATTTGATCTGCTTTTTCCCTCGTCTGCTCACTGTGCGTCTGGGCTAGTGCCACAGGCGTCCTCTGGGATGTGTCTGGAAGCTCCATGAGGAAATTCAGGCTAGGACATCCTATTCTTGGGATGTCCCAGTCTGAAGGCCAATGTGGTCATGGATTAGGAGACATCCCCAAGGGCCTGCTCTCTGTCACTCCAGCTGCCAAAGGAAGCATCATCCAAGAAAGATAGGAGCTTACTTTATTGAGGGTTTCATCTCAGTGTTTCCATTTTGAAAAGAAACAATTGTCCTCTGGGTCAGCAGCCTCGCCGGCTGCAAGAGAGGCAGGCCTGGGCATGCTGAAGGAGCCACCCAGTCAATTTAACATCCCTCGCTAGGCCACGACAGCCCTCGGGTTTAGTTGAGAAATGTTTTGTTTTCTTTTTTCTAATGCATGGTGATTTTAGGAATCATAAACTCAAATCCTTAAAACAAAGAATATCCATTTAAAGTTCCTACTCTTAATCATCATGGCTTACCTGTAAACATTATTCGCTTCTGAACAGGTTCAAGTACAAAAAAACATTTGCAAAACAACATAAACCCAGGAGCAAAGATTGAATTCACATCTGAGGATTTCCTCTTCCCAGGGTCATAAGTCCATTTTGAAAAAGTGTAGTATGCATGGCTGCCCACTTTCTGTTACCATCTAATTCTGAAAGGGCCCTCAGTTGTGGAGTGCATGCACATGATTTTCAGGATATGCACCTTTTCATATGCCCAGTTTATTTGTTCCTAAAGTTTCTTAGGTGCTTGCAAATTTATTTATTTTCAATCCTTTAATGAGTTTTCTTTGATACCAGTGGTAACATTTTTTAAAGGGGTTAAGATTTTTAAATTTATTTATTTTTTTATTCTAATTTGTTATACATGACAGCAGAATGCATTATAATTCTTATTACACAAATAGAGCACAATGTTTCATATCTCTGGTTGTTTATAAAGTATATTCACACCATTGTGTCTTCATACAGGTACTTAGGGTAATTATGTCCATCCAGTGGTAACACTTTTATCATCAAATTTCAGAAAGTAGAAAACAATCCAGGTACATACCAAAGATTTACATTGAAAACAAAGACAATGATCGCTAGCTTTTGTTTGTTATTTGACTTTTCCATTTCAGCAACAAACATCCAAATGAGGCAGAAAGTAGTTAATGTTGGTGAATATTGTGTCAGTCACAATGGAATTGACACAGGATTATAAATTTTAGTACCATGGAGAGTGAAAGATTGGCCTGAGTTAAGAGACAGAAAGGTCATGCCCCCTGTTGGCGCCACCCTGGCACAGCCCTGCACATCAGCCTGCCGCCCAGAGGTTTCTCATGGGCCACTGCAGTTACTTTCCCTGGGCAATGAGAGTAATGCGTGACCTCCTTAACTCACAGCTGACCCATCATGGTGACATTCTGTAGTCTGTCCACGGTGCCTCTGCTTCCAGTACACCTGTACCTTACTGTCCTACTAAGGACTTTATTCTTTGTCTCCCCAAACACAGTGCAAAGCCTTGAATGCCTCCCCCATGTCCATACAGTACCCTTCTCTCTTTAACCTCATTGTAACATGATCTCTGAACACGTCTGCAAGCATTCTCCACGTTTGTTTGCCCACTATACTTCTAATGGAGACTGGCCCTGTGTAGCCAGTGCTCCGAGGGCCTTTTAGTGCAGCATGGACGTACAGTCTTGCTTTTGCTGGAAGGAAGCTGTGCCTAGCTCTCTCAGAGTGAGCCTCTGGTCCTGTGCTTTGAGATGCACACGTTTTGGTGGCTGCCACCCAATACCTCCCAGGACACTTACCTCCCTCTGAGCTGTGCTTGCACAACTGGCCTATAATTGGTATTTCTGGCAGGTGTCTCAGGAGGCTCTCCAAGAGAGTGGGCCCTCAGAGCTTGTCCCCTCCGCCCCCTTGCAGTCATGATCAGACAGCCTTGACTCCTCCTTTGCCTCAGTCCTCACAGCAAGCCCACCCACCTGTCCTCAGTCCTCACAGCAAGCCCACCCACCCTCACAGGGGCTTCAAATCCACCATGCCCTTGCCTTTCCATGTGGCCCACCACCGAGTCCGAGTCAGAGCCTGCTTTCACCCAAGTTATGCTGTAGGCTGAAGATTTGTCTCCTCCTTTGGTTATGCCACCCTGCCTGCCGTGTGGCTTCTGTCTGGTCCAGGGGAACATGGCTGCAGAGCATCCTGAGCTCCAAGGAGGCTGCCTG
The DNA here is from genome assembly GCF_047511675.1 of Marmota flaviventris. NCBI lineage: Eukaryota > Metazoa > Chordata > Mammalia > Rodentia > Sciuridae > Marmota > Marmota flaviventris. The sequence continues at coordinate 176,485,808 of NC_092500.1, forward strand.
CAGGGTGGGCCCCGGGTGTGTGCTGCACCCCACTCCCGTCTGTGGATTCTGAGCATCAAGGTGCACACCTCGGCCCACAGGGTGACCTCCACCCTGTCCTTTGGCTAGGGCTCCCATTCTCTCACTCTTCTAAAACATCTCACTTTCTCCTCTGAATCATAGTGACTTGAACTCAATTTTTAAATAGAAATGAAGCCCGTTCATATTCTGCCATCCTTTTTTGCCTTCTTATATAAAACAGAAAACTCTAACATGAACAATTCCAAAGTGTAACTCTTAGAATCATGAGTAACATGAGTAACATAGAATCTATATAACTAAATATATATAATCTATATATATATATTTCATATTTTATATCAGATTCAAGTGGATTTGCACAAAAGTTGGATGCATTTGTTGACTTTTAATGCTAATTTGTCTTTCTAAATAGCAAACAATAAATATAAACTGAGCTTGTATTCTCCTTCTACATTTGTATTTACCTCACGGAAGTTAAAAGTGGTTAATTTAAATTGTGTAGGATAAATAATTATTTTTTCATGTAAATATGATTTTAGTTTAATTAGCAAATATTATGTAAATATATGTAAATTATTCCTTAAATATTTACATAATGTAAAATTTAAAATTTTCTGTTTACTTGTTAATATAAACCTGAAAACAGTCAGTATGCTTGCATAATTTATGATTGGGGATTTTAGGCACAAGGGCATTTGAGTTAATTATGTGGTAAAAATATTCAAAATAGTACTCTTTCAAACTATACAACATCCAGTGAGTCATACAAATGGGAACGTGTTTACCACATTTCAAGGTGGTCCTGTCTGTGAATAAATCCCACTCTCCCAGCATGCTGCTGCCCATATGGAAAAAGCAATGATGGGAAGAGAGAAGAATTAAGAAAAGTGTGCACAGAGAAAATCTGTGGTTCGTAAAGTCCAGTCCGCATGTCAAGTCCACTTGGGGTAATTATCCAAACTCCAGACTGCTTTGATCAAAACAAATTAAAAATAGTGGCCTATTTTTAAAAATTTAATGAAATACAATGAGAGAAGAAAAAAATCCCTTTTAAAAACATAGAGAAATTTAAAAGTTTCAAAAATCATTTTCAAAAGTCAGATTAAAGAAAATTTGTTGTTGGAGTAAGTACATAGTGAACCAAGTTTGGCCTTTACGGATGATTCAGCATGGTCCCTCTCCAAGTCACGTTTTCACACTGCTGGCCATGTTAGGTTGGTTATTGTCAGCGTTAAGAAAAATGATCATATTTCCTTTTTTCCGCTTTCTTTTCTGTGGTACTGGAAATTAAACCCAGGGCCTCATGCTCAGCAAGTGCTCTACCACCAAGATAAATCCCCAGCCCTGACAATCATATATCTTTCAAATAATTTTTCAGACTTGTACTTGTTATATACTACTAAAACAGAAAGAACAGAAGGAGCCGAGTTCAATTACCTTTTTATCAAGGATAAGAGATCAGAAAGACACTGATTCTCTCCTATGCAGTGACTGGGAGATGCAAGAAGGGCCTCCTGTAGGGAGAAGGAGCCCAGGGTTTGGGTGTGCCAGACACCTGCAGGGAGAACCACAGAAGGGGTGTCCTGGGATGTGCCACACCCTGTTAAATGGAACATATTAATGGACTTTTGCCTATTTCCCCTTTCACTAGAATTACCTTGAAGAGCTTTCAGGAAGTGTCTACTTGTGCATAATGGATTTTGAAATTGTCCTCTGGTAGAGTTTACACAGTGGTATCCCAAGGAAAAGGTCTTTCTCTAAGGGTAATTAGAATTCTATCAATCATAAACTTCTAAGAAGGATAAGCAATGAAGAAAAACCTCACCTCCTGCCTTGATAAATATGTTGAATATTTATGTTAGAGAATTTGGCTTTATTATTTATATATATATATATATATATATATATATATATATATATATATATATATATATATATTTACATTTTCAAGTCTTCATGAATCCCTTTCTGCATGGCATATTCAAATGGAGAACTGGGGGCATTACCCATCTTAAAACCCACATAGCTCTTACAATAGAGAGTATAAGTAGTTAAAATTCTGCTATTCATGTCTGCATTGCCAAATGGTCCATTTTGAGATGTTGGTCTCTTACCGTGTCTTTGCCCACCCTGTGACCACAAGGGAAAGTATTCATCAAATACAGAACACACAGGCACACGCCAGCCTCCAGCAGAGGCCTGCACCTTCGTCAGCTTTGGTTCAGTGTGCCCAGATGTCAGTGAGTATCACATCTCCGCTCACCAGGAGGCTCATTCTGGAGCTGGGTCTCTCTGCTGTCCCTACGATGCCTGTGTTGAGGAGTCCTGCTCCCCACTGATAGGGACCACCCTTGTCCACCTTGGAGTGTCCAGGGATCAGTGTCCATTGCTCTTAACACAGTCATCTCCCCGCACTGCAGAATGCAGCCAAATGCTTCAAAAATGCTCTTTGTTTGCTTTTATAATATGGAGCAAAATTGCAAGTGATAACTTGAGTGAAAATAAAGATTCAGAAATGCATTAAAATGTTCATGAGTGCCAGACGTTGTGGTGCACACCTGTAATCTCAGTGACTCTGGAGGCTGAGGCAGGAGTACCACAGGTTTGAATCCAGTCTCAGCAACTTATTGAGACTCTGTCTCAGAATTAAAAAAAAATAAAAAGGACTGGGGATGTGGCTGAGTGGTAAAGTGCCCCTGGGTTCAATCCTCAGAACCAAAATAATGATGATGATAATAATAATAATAATAATAATAATGTTACTTTTCAATTCAATAATAAAATCATTCTAACAACAAAACATTTATTGATTCAAAATTGATTATGAACTTTATTAAATTCCAGTTCCTTATTTTTGCTTAATTTTTCACTTTGCAAAAATAATTTGCATCCTCATGGTCTGTTCTCGAGGTCCCTCTTCAGTCTGAGTGACATGGGAGGTGGTGTCTGCTCGTGCAGGGCGGTGGCTGTGGCACCTCTTCTCCAGATAGCTAATTGCATCATCCTTTACGAGACCCACAGCTGTCTCCATACTGAACAGGCTGATCACATCAAGGGACAGGTGTTGAGGCCAGGCAGGTGGCTTTATTCTAAATTCTGGTACAATAAGAAGACATGGCTCTTGTCCCAAATCACACACTCCTGCAGGACAGTAAGGAGGTTTTTAAGGAGAGGTTTAAAGAAGAGGAAACAAAGGGTGCAGAGAATATCAAGTAACTTTTTAAACTATGGACCTCGGGCTTCAGGAGGATCTGCCATCTCCTGCCATCCCAAGTCCTGAGGCTTCTGAGACTCAAACATTTTCTGTGGCATTGGCAGGCATCCTGGTTTCTACCGCCTACGCCCATGACCTCAAGACGCTTTGAGACTCAGTCTAGGTCAGCTGTCTGCGAGGCCGGGCTAACTTTTTCAATGTGTAATTAACACTGCTACAATCCTGCTTAGGACATATGTCCTTCAGCCAACCAGCAGATAGCAGTGAATTATAATCCTCTGCTTTATGCTTTTTAAAATATGATATAATAGTTTGATTTTAAAGAAATCAATTTAAAAGTGTATTAGAAACTATCAGAGATAAAATGAGGAATTCTTGTGTCAGACTTTAAATCCGGTCTACATCTGTGAAGTTCTCAGAATTATAAAAGAAAGGTAATCCAGGAACTGGGGAGGGGATCAGAGCTTTCTATGAGGCAATGTGGTTATTTCTAGCCTTTTGTTTATTTGTTTTACGTCTCAAAGTCTTCCTATTTTTTGTCCTTGGCAAAATTAAACACATCCAATCAGGCCCTAAGTGTTAATTAAAGAGAAGAAAAAATGGAAAATGTGACACTTAGTAATTTATTTTTAATGCATAATAGATAATGACTCATGTTTTAATGTTTTTCCTTAAAAACAACATTACCTAGGGTTTAGGTTTCCCTAATTAGAACATGAACTGCTTGACAACAGGTCTGAGATGATAACGTTTCAGAACAAGTCTCAAGTATTTTTCGAGGCAGTCAGTACTTTGTAACTCAGTCAACAGTGGAGGTTACACTCAAATGGCAGACTTTCCTGCCCATGTCCTATTAATAAAGAGTTTCCAGGGAAAACCAGAGCATCCGATGTACACAAATATACATTGCTGTCTTAGCCATCTCCACGTTCTACTGGGAATCAGCAAAACACCGTTCCTCTCAATGAGGCCAACAGAGTAGGTTCAATTCTTGGCCTCTCTGAAGTTCAGCAAAGTGCTGGAGAAGGGGACAGAAGGGTCCAGGTAGACTAGATGGCATGGCCATGCTTTAAAAATCACTTCTGGGCTGAGGAACAATGCTTTGTCAGTAATAGTCACAGAAATCTTGGAGCAGCTTTCCTCACTGAGTACATTCTCTGTGTTAATGAATTTAACATTAAAACCGTTGTAAAGCTTCCTATTTATTCCTCAAATTATGCAATGTAAATCTTATATCCACGGGGCCTTTGAAAGAGCAAGTATAATAGCTAGTTAATACAAGTCCGAATTCCCAAGTTGTATCAAATCAAAATACCACAAAGCTCGACTGTCTGGCATGTATCACTGTTTTCCATGGATTAACATTTTAAAATGCTGATGAGATGAGAAACGAATGTAAGACAAGGATGGGACCTCTAACCCAGCAACACTTCCCTCTTTCTTCCCACCAGCTGAGAAAGGCTTCCTGCTGACCCCCACCAAGAGGCCTCACACTCCCTCTGTCCCTTCCCACTGACTCCAAAACACCAGCCCCTGACCCTGGTCCTGGAGCTCCAAGCCTGTTTCCGTCTCTGTGTATCATGAACAGAGAAGTATCTACCGTTGGACAGGCCCCCCAGTGATTCCTGGAGAAAATGTGCTGAGCAAGACACGCATACCCTTGTCTTCACGGAGCTTGTAGAGTAAGGAAGGTCAGTCAGGCAGAGTATCAGACAAAAGCTGGCCCCTGGGAAGCACACCGTCCTCTTCAGTCAGGTCTCTGCCGTCCCTGGGGAGTTCACCAGAAGATGGCCTTTCCTGGGTCCTACCTGGTACTACGGCTGAGAGGGGTCCTTACTTTGAAATTTTGTTTTGCTTTCAAATGTGGTGTAAGCCTTAGGGAATGATGGCTTAGTAAAGGGTTCCCTGCAACCCTGCTTTATGACTTTGTGTGTGACCTCTAGCCAGGCCCACCCTCCAGGGGTTTACGCTGTAACATCTGTGCACAAACATGCCCTGGGGCCCAGGTGCAAAACTTGCAGCTGTAAGATTCCATTGTTTGGGTAAGAGTCACTTAACTTGTTAGTCATTTTCTTCTGAAAATTAAATACAGGAAACCTCTTCCTTCCTGTGACACTTCTGGGACCGTCAGGTGAGGTGGAAGCCAGTGGAGCTCCTCCAAGGCTGCAGAGCACATTTGCTCCTGTCTTCTGTGAACTCTGGAAAAGAGCTCCATCATCCCTGGTTATTTTTTACTTCAAGGTTTTACATTAGATAACTGTAGATTCACGCACAGTTGTAAGGAAGGCTCCCCTTCCCTGTGGTCACCTGTGGCAGAGCTGCAGTACACTGGTACCCGGGAGTGCTGACGCCAGACCAGGGAGGGGACACTCCTTCCTGCAGGACTCCTCGGGGCCCTTGCCAGGTGTGCTCACACTCCCTCTGACCCTTCCCACTGCCTCCAAAACACCAGCCCCTGACCCTGGTCCTGGAGCTCCGGGGCCGACCTGCAGTGTGGCCTGAGCTCCCACAGTACCTCCTCTTTGTGGTGGCATTTCTCCTGGGGGACTTTTCCCTTGAGCAGCACCCAAGTTGTGTGCAGAGGGTTTGTTCAGCTTATTAAGGCTACAAAGAATGAACTGGATGAAAGTTTTAATAGAAAAGAGTTGAACTATCCAGGAGGTTTTGAAATACCAGCCAACACAATTTCAGTAATCATTTTCTAAATTGTCAAAATACAGAAGAACAATTCCTTGGGGCCTTTCAGATATGAGTCCCCTGGGCTTGCTGGATTCCTTGAAGCTTCCTTAGAATTCCTACCCAGACCGGGAGCTCCTGTTCCATGGGCCGGTTAGGGCCAATGCGGGGCAGGCTGCTGGCCCCCACAGCATCCTGCTAGGAAGTGGGGGTGCACAGGTGTTCCTGTGGGGCCTCTCAGGTAGCAGCGCTGGGTTGTTCAGATGCTCTGTCCACTGTCCTGGGTGTCTACTTGAAACCTGTCACTTAGGGAACTCAGCATCCCCCGGGCAGCTTCCACGGGCAGATGGAGCCCCTTCTGGGGGCTGCTGCCCGGGGGTCCTCCTCCTCTCTGCAGCTCCCTTCCTGGACTCTCAGGGCTTTCTCTTGCTTTCTTTTCTGAGTTTGAGTTGGGCCATGATCACAGCCCTCTTTGAGGTTGTGGAGAGCTAGCTGTCTCGGAGCCTGGGCCCCGTGCCCACCAGGCCTGGAAAGCAAAGCTACTACAGAGGTGCACAGTTGGAGAGAGATGGCAGATGGGCTTCTCGGCTGCTATTGCTGATTAATGCTGCTTCCGTAAGTGCCGCCACTACTGTCTGCTAATATGGTGCCTGTGTCCGTGTTACAGGATATGCATCCTGGAGGGCCTCTCCCTCTCCCACGAAAGTGCACAGAGGACTTGGGCTCCTCTATACTCCATGAACTGTCCCTGAGCTCAAGACAGGAATGAAAATGCAAGCCTCGTGGAAACTGTTTTAAGATGATATAGTGAGGAAGTAGGAATCATCTAAAGGGTTGATGAAAATTTTGGTTAATGCTTGGGACTTTAAAAAATGACCTTATATTGGTTAAACTTGTAGACCATATAGTCTTAGTTGTTTTGACCAACAAGATATTTTATTTATTTTTTTCCCATGAAAGTTTAAGATTATTCGATTTTTCATTTTTCTGCTTTCATTCACTTTTATAATCAGGGACTGTTGATCTGCAGTGTAAAACACCTGAAGAGTTAGGGAAAACATCCCCCCAAGACAGGCAGATCCTTTCACTTTCAATTACATTCTCCTCCATCTTTATGAGGACAAACCTTACTTGTAGTTCCCCCTTCCCGCCACACAGGCCGCTGACCTTGCCTCGTGAGCCCAGGCCTTCGCTGGACGCTCTTGGAGGATTTGCGCTGTGGTTTCTGTGTCCACAGTGGGTGGTGCTCTGGAAATTTGTTGGTTGTTTGATTCTTCACTTTAATTTGTGTGATGTCTTTGATAGGTTGTTGTCAAAATTCTATCAGTTCATAGAAGTAGTTGAGAATCGTTTCCCTTTCTCTATTTTCTAGAAGATTTGGGAGAAAATGCTTTGTTTTGTTTTTTTGTTTGTTTTCAATCTTAAATATTTGACAGAGTTTTCCAGTGAAACCATCTGGGCCTATTGTTTCAATTTTAGGAAGGTTTTTAATAGTAATATTCCATTTTTTCTCAGAGATGTGAATGAACACAAGACACTGTGTTTTGTCTTGTGTCAGTACTTTGTAGGTTGTAATTTTCTAGGATTTTGTCCTGTTGATTGAAGCTGTCATAGTTTCAGGGAAAACAATATTAAACTATTTCTTATGCTGTCTTAGATGCCTGAGGATTTGCAGAGATTCCCCTGGTATTCCTAGTATTGCTATCTGTCTGCCTTTTTCTTGATCAGTCTGGATAATGTTTCATCAATTGATCTTCCCAAGAAATGTCTTTTGGCTGTGTAATTTTCCCTACAAATTGTCTTTTAAGAATTATTTTTTCTAAACGTGTTGATTAATTTACTCCCTCTCTTATTTGGGGTTGAATTTTTAATTTTTTTTCCCATTTTCTTCCTGAAGCAGAATCTTAGCTAATTGACTTCTTTTTTTATAATATAAGCATATATTCAAATTTTATGATCATCCAGTTTGATTTCCTCATTCTCCTCGTAATTGTTTCTTTTATTCATTATGTTTTTAGCAATGTCACATTTTCCCCAATATCTGAGCCTTTCTAAAAATGCTATTGTCATCCATCCCTGATTGTGGTTAGAGGAAAAAAATTTGTGGTTTGACGAAAAATTTGGTTAATGGTTGGGGCTTTAAAAAAATAACCTTGTATTGGTTATTGTCTAGGGACTTGTTCCGTGACCTTGCCTAACGCCTGCTTAGTGTGTGTTAGTGTGAGTTCTCCTTTCCTCCTGAGCTGGGTTTGGCTGCTGCCGGTGCTGTGTGGTGCCGTGTCAGTGGGTGAGCGTGCCCCAGCCTGCGGGGCCTTCGGGCGGGAGGTAGGTGTCCGCCGTTGCTCTGGAGCTCGGGAGCTGGGAGACACACTGGCTCCCATCCTCTCTCACCTTCAGAGTTCTGTACCCAGCCACGGCCTAACCAGCTTCTCCTGCCTCACAATCGGTGCCCAGTGAGGTCGCTGGCGGGATGCAGGGTGCAGGCACCGCTTCCCAGTGGCTTCTTCTCTGGCTGTGGACCAGAGACTCCGGCTCCCTTAGGCTGTGCTCAAGAGGCCGGCTCCTCGCTCTCAAACAGGCCTCAGGGCTGCTGAGGGTCCCTCTGCTGTGAGACTGGATGCTGCGGAGGGAGTGACCGGGGCAAGGAGGCAGGAGCAGGGTCTCCATGACCTCTGTGCAGGAGTCACACTCTGTCACCGTCACCCACAGGACACCCTGCCCTTCAGCCCATCAGACCCAGGGAGCGCGGGGGGCACCTGCACTGAGGAGAGAGACCCGTTGGAGCTGTCTTTAAGACTGCCTGTGCCTTCATCTGTCTTTGTCCATTCCTGTTGCTGTAACAGAATTTCATTTGTGATTATAGAAATTTGAGGCTGGGAGGACCCAGGCTGAGGTGCCCACAGATTTGGTGTCTGGTGAGGGCCTAGCTCCCCTGTGACCAGACTGGCATCTGGCTGCTGGGCCCTCCTCAGAGAATGAATGTTGGGAGCTCACCTGGCAGAAGGGGTGGGAGGGCAAAGCAGAGGTGGTGCTGCAAGGGCAGTATTCATCGACTCCAGAGGGGGAGGCCCCGCAGCCTATCATGTCCCGAAGGCCCGGCCACTTACTACCCATCAGGCTAAGTTTGTTCCTGCTTGAGTGGCTCGTGATTTGTGCCCAGCCAGACTGCGGCATTTGGTGGCCCGCGCTGGGAATTCCTGAGGGTAAGTGACGAGGTAAACTGCTCGCTCCTGAGGGCAGTGCGAGAGGATGGGTGGCCATTTAAAGATTCTTCTTTGGTTTGGTTTCGCTTTTGTTTTAAGTTGCCAGTCCCTGGAGATGGGTGGGACGGAAGAAAAACCACTCACATCTGAGGAAAAACGATTTGCATCTGAGGAACAGATAGGGAGACAGGACGGATGGACATTTCAGGAGGACAGAAAGGCTGATATAACAGGAATCATGGGGGGACACAGGAAAGCCAACCCAGTGGTGTCTTTGCTGGGTTGTCACCTGGTTATCTTGTCTGGGCTTGGAAGGTGTGTGCATGGGTCACGGCCAGTGCTTCTCTCTCCTATGGTACACACACAATGACACTGTCAGAAAGAAAATATCCATTCCCACCTATTCTGTAGCCTCTTGCTCCCACCACTTCTAATGGATGTGGGTTCTAGACTCCATAGAGGGCCATAAATTATGATGTCATACATAGGCAGAGTTTCACGACTTCCTGTAACACTGTCTTCTTGAAGCACTAACTGAGAATAGGTCACAAGGACCTTTACCTCCCTTTGCTGATGAGATATTACGAGCCAGAGAGCTTGGGGAACTTGGTGTCCTTCAAGTAGAGGGTAGTTGTGCTGGACTCTGGCTCAGACCCTTATTAAACTTCAGCAACACAGCCAAGCAAGCAGACAAAGGCTCAGAATCTGTTGAGCAATATTAGTCAGTACAGTGAAAAGACTTGCCTCACTCTGGAAAGGTGAGCCAGTTGGCAGGGGGTGTATTGCTTTCACAAAATAGCTATGATTATCTATCTTTGATTCCTTTGTTGGTGTCTTTGTGTATTTGAATTCATATAATTGGGCACCTGGGAAATAATAAACAAAGCATCTATCTTTAAAAGTTTCAAATTGTGTTTAATTGTCAGATGGAATATCTCTGGTTATTTACTACATGTTTCTGAATTCAGAAGTTTGAAGGTGATTTTGCAGAGACACAAATTATGAAAGATTGTATTCTGGATTGTGTCAGTGGATAGAATTTCAAAAAATCTTTGTGGGGAAAAAATAAACATAAAGGTGAGCAAAGTTATTAATTCAGGATGGAAAGAACAAATTATTTAATAGGCTGTCATGGGCTTCACATGGGAACTGCAGATTTACTGTACTGAAACCTGACTTTGCACCTGTCACAAGTCCATCTTGAAATGGATGCACACACCCTTCTGGAGAAGCTGGAGAGGCACACATTAAAGGGGGAGGCCAGACTGCACTCCTCTCTAAGAGCAACCCTCAGTATCCTGCAGCGTCTCTCCCTGCTCTTACCTGACCTCGCATCCGCTTTGAATAGCCCGGTGAATAATGCATTCACCATGCCCGCCTCTCTCCAGAGGTGCTCCCCTTCGCCTGGATGAGCTCTTTTATAAATGAAAAGCCTGTATTGCAATAAACAGCTGCTGTGATTACCAGGGAACATAAAACCCTCTCTTGTTCTCTGTCGTATAACTGTGAGTAGATTGAGGATCACCCCTGCCTGATTTATGTTATTTTACTTTTACCGTTTTTTTTTTAGTAGGCTAGCTTTTCAGGCCGGTGAGCCATAAAGCTCTCTAGAAAGAAAGAGTTTGCAGGAAAGCAGGCCATGTGGGCCTGGCAAGGGAGCAAGTGCTCCTAGAATGTTAGAGGCCATGCTTCTTCTATGAAAAATTGACCTCCAAGTTCAGAAGAAGCAGAAAAAAAATCATTTTTGCAAGGTTCATTGTGCTTTGAAATTATGAAGTAAATGCATGTTACATTTTACTTTATCTGGCTGTTTGTGTATTATACTGCAAACTCAATTCACCTGTTAGAAACATAAGCTAAATTTGGACACCCGTCAAAAAAAATCCTTCAAGATTTATCAAATATGGGCTGGGGATGTGGCTCAAGCGGTAGCGTGCTCGCCTCAGCACCACATACAAACAAAGATGTTGTGTCCGCCAAAAACTAAAAAATAAATATTAAAAATTCTCTCTGTCTCTCTCTCTTTCACCTCTCTCTTTAAAAAAAAAAAAAAAAAAGATTTATCAAACATCTATGTACTGTAAATGTTTCCCCTAGAGATGCTGGTGGAAAGCTGTCCAGGGTGGTACGTACGAGGAAGCCACACTTTTCAACCAAGCAGCAGGTCATGCAGGCACACATGGACAGCTCCTGGTTTCACCCTGACCAGCTGGGCAGGTGTGTGCAGGAGACTTACCTGTGCAACACTTCAAATGGGTCACCATTATTTTGAAGGTTTGTTTGAATAAAAGCGCAACACTGCACAGAATACTTAGGTGATTTGTGAAGCCTTCCTAACTGACTAGGGACAGAACAGGACATGCACCCTAGCACTCAGCTCCAACGCTTTGCTCACTGCCACCGATTTATGTATCACTGATGTTGTTAGCCCTCGGGGAGTTCATGACTGCCCCTTGCATCCTGCTCATGCTCATTCTCTTCTTTGTATTTTTGCTCTATTAGCAAATTAGCATACCTCATATTTATCTTTGTAAATTATGCATGGAAAGACCATTGCCAAATGCAAAGACAAAGAAAGGGATTGCATGTATATGATTCTGAGGACCAGTTCTCTGAGGAGTTCTGAATTTTTCCAGGACTGTTAATTCTAAGAAAAATAGAAGCTGCTAGCAAAAACATACTTTGCAATGCTTCATAAATCAAATCTCTATGGCTTATGTAACATGCTATGGTCAACTTCCTTGACTGTGGTACCCCAAATCCTACTTATAAAGTGACAACCCTGGCCCCCAGTCAGTTTCTTGCACCAGGAGCTGGAATTGATAGGGGCCATATAATTTAGCAGATACAATAAGCAAGAATCGGTTGAGAGCTGGGCTTGTACTGTGCCCTAAGCTAGTGCATGTGACCAATGACGAAGGACCAACAGGAAAGGCTGAAAGGGAAGACAGTGACCTCACTGGGCCTTCGCTTCACTTCCTGTAGACAAACTACTGGGCAAAACAATTTTCCTATTCTTCTAATGAGGAATATATCTGAAAAGGAAATCATTTCTTCTCTGAAAATGTCACTGCTTTATAGCATTATTTAAAACTGGTAACAACTTGCCATTTGAACAATGGGCATGGTGTCTTATCTTGCAGCAGCCATCAAGACACAGAAATCCATTTGACCCAGGCCACAGAAGAAAACTCACATTTTCATTTATGATAAAGTACTGTTTCCTTCTGTTATCTGTGGGTGTTCTGATTTTCTTTGTACCAGAGGTGAACCCGAAACTCCCTGGGAGATGACTTCATCTCAGGTGAACGATAAGCCAACATCATAGCGGGAGCTTGGTGTCTAACTTCCAAGGGGGTGTTCTTTCTTCTACGCGAAAGCAAGAGGCATCTCTAGTCACTGAAACATCAACCAACTTGAGCATATTTGAATGTTTGAGTAAAAGCTTGAGTAGTTACTATCTTCTTTTAAAAGAACCCAAGCAGCTATTGGTGAACTTCCTTTTTCCTAGGACAGGGTGATTGATGATCATTGATTGAAATGAGCCACATCCATCTTGCTCAAGATCAGGGTTCAAGTTATTTCATAAACAAGTCTCCTCTATGCCTGCATCAAGATAGGGAATTTCTATCCTCGGAGCATAGAATTGGTCAGTCATTTCCAGTGTACAGAATACTCCGTGTTTGCAGAGAATAAGGTCGCCCTCGAGCTGCTTATGTCTCATCAGCACGTGGACCGCAGTGAGATCTTAGTGATCACGTGGGCATGCAGGATGAAATACGGATGGCCTGATGACTCAGACCCTTGCCAATAGCTGATTAAAAGTGAACACAATGACCAGCTAAAAGAGGACACTATTACTACCAAGGTTCTAAAATGAAGCAGAGCAGAGCTTGGAGAGATCCTTGTCTTGCCTGGGACTGCATCCTGAGCATGCAGGACTGGAGGGAGAGGAAAGCCAACAGGAGATGCAAATCAGAGTCCGCTGACCCACTGACCACCTGGGAGAGCTGGAGAAACCAGAGCTCTTCATACCTGACTTCCCTAATCTTAAAGTGAATTCCATCCTTCTAGAAAACGGTGAGAGTACAAATGGTGATGGAGATGCAGAGGTGGAGGCAGGCCAGTGCCCCAGTCTGGGAGGATGGTGGCCAAGATCCCCATGCTGCCCTGGTCTCCATTCTCCCTCACGGTGCTCTGGTGCCACTGAGCTGATGAAGAGTACAGAACCACTAATTGCATTAGTGACTTTTCATCACCACAGAAACATCCACTGGGCCATGAATACCGCTGAGAGCAAGTGAGGTTATTATAGGAATAGACCATGGGAACCCACTAGAGAGCCCAACAATTAGGTCTGTGCATCAACTTAACTAATTCCCAGAGAAGAAATCTTTAATGCCTTCCCTAATAAAATGCACTCGGTTTCAAGCAAACTACTCTATAAACATCCTCCGTGCTTTGGCACCAGGCTTGCAGATGGCTCCATTGTTTAGGTGGCCACACGGATAATTTGCTGCACTCTGACGACAGAACCCAGAGGAATAGAATGGCCTCATGGTGCTCTATATTCTGTTCTGAGCTGGAGTCAAAATAGACATCATGAGGCTGAATAATGCTGGATTGCAAATATTATGGAAAGGAGACTCGATCCAAGGGATGCAGCCTGTCCATTCATGTCCTGTCTGCTTGCCGCACAGTACGCAATGCACTCCTTGCTCCACATGCCACGGGCAGTACCTCTCCATCCCATTCTCTTGACCAGTAGGTGCCACAGTCTGGCTGGGCACAAATCACTAGCCACTCAAGCAGGAACAAACTTTATTTCTGAACTCCCACAGCATTCCACACACGCTCCCTGGGAACTCTCCCGAACGCCACCCACGTGGCTCCTCCAGGAACACGACACACCAACCGGAACTCCCACCCCCGGAACTTCACCAACCAACGCGAACTCTTCAGGAATCCCCGCGAGAGCTCAGCTGGAACTCAACCGGAACTCCGCGAGAACTCAAAAGTCATCATCTTAATGGCTCGCTGGTGTCAGACCCTCTCAACCACTTCTGGCAAAAATGCCATGCGTCATCCCGACTCGGCTGTGGCCCTCAACAAGTAGGTAAATGTGTCTACAGCCTAAATTATCAGCTTGTATTCACAAACACTTTGCCTTTCTCTCTTATGCAACCCAACAACTGGACACATGTGGCCTCAAAACCCATATTGTCTGAACTAACTCTGGAAACGTATGATGCTGCTGGTCCCTCCTCTGAACTGACCACCAGAAACGAGCTCTATGACACAGGACACTGTGGGTTTGACATTCTGCAAGAGAGTGAAGGCTTCAGCTCAGTGAAATTTAAACATTTGTACAGCTCTAAAGCAATCCAGTGAAATAAATAAAAGCATTATCTGTAAGCAAGAAGGGTTGCCGCTTATTTCTGTAAAATATAGCTAAACATTCATGTGAAGTGTAGGGAAAAAAACTAAAAAACACTATTTCACACCTAAAATTCTAAGTTAAAATTTGATATTAAACTCATCATATGGCAGAGTCAGACCTGAATAAACTGAAATATGTGAGAAGAAAATTAAAAGAACCCAAAAAATGCAGCTGGGAGTTGAGATATTCAACAGAATGGCCATTGGAAATGTGCAAGCTGATTTTAGAATCATTACAACACTTTCCCTTGCAAATTATTTGAAGATTTTTCTCCCTGACATGTAGGCATTTCTTACCAACATACTTTTCCCTACTCCCTACTGGTGGATTGCATTTCTTGAAATAGCTCTCCTTTTTCCAACTGAGAGATGAAAGAGGAACCAGAGCCCAGGGGCACATATGCAGGGGCGATGGCTATGTGAAAGGTTCTATGAGGATGGCAAGGTCTTCAGGAAGGACATTGCTATAATAGGAATTAGTTTCTAATCAGGAAGGGGAGAGGGATGCTTAGGCTCAATTTGGTTCATGGAACAGTGGGAGGGCGATTTCTGGGATAAGCTGGAAAGCGTGTGGTGGGCTGCAGCTTTGGGAACGGGGAGGAAGACACACTGAGGTGGCATGAATCAATGACTCAACGTTGGGACTTAGAAATGAGAGGATCCGTAAGCCTGCACTATACTGCCCAGCCACAGTGATCAGGCAGCCATGACTGACCGTGGGTTTCACTCGCAGAGGAGGCATGTAGCTAGGAGGGATTCAGAGGCCCAGTGGCCTTGCTTTTATCTGATTTCTATGGGGTGGTGGAGAGGTGAGCTGTGGAGGTGGACTGCTGGTGGAATCAAGTCAGTATATACATGGAAGGACAATAGGAAGCAGAGGACACCAGCCTTCACAGATAGACCTTTCCAGTTATTATTAAGACTCAGAACACTTCAAAGTCACTTCCGGTGAAGCTACTGTGAATTCCAGTGGCCACATGCGAAGGCAGCTAGCTAGGATTTCCTGCTAGATGGTATCGGTGGAGAACTGGAGTGGGCAGAAGGGTTTGCGGAGCTCTAGTCTGACTCGGAGACTTCTCTTGGGACCAGCAGTCACCCACTGTGTGCAAATGGACACAACATTTAGCTTTCATCTGCTGCCTCGCACCCTTCATTACCTGAAGTACACAGGTCCACGGTGTGTGTGGCCACTCTGAATTGAGTGCTAAATGCTACATACCGCACAGTACAGAGTTATCTTGGCCTGGATTTGTTCTGCCGTTGACTGGTGGAACAAAAAGGGGTGAACCTGAGGGGGCAGCAGACAAGGTGGACTATGCAAGGTGTCAGTACACTGGGAAGTATTCTCTAATTTTATGCTTGTGTTAGCTGGGATGGGTTCTTTATTATGATGTTATAATTCATGAGAAACGATCACCTACGTGTAAGACTTTTCACTGAATGGAACTTAAAGTGGTGTCACATTCCCATGTTCTATCTTGAAACTGGGCCACCAACATTTTCAGGCAATGAGGAGAGTAGTCCAGCTTGAGCTGGGACTCAGAGGCAGGGCTGTTTTGTATGCAGGTTCCCATTCTGACCTAGTGGGTGTTCAGGGTGTGCCGTGCTCACCTAGGTTGGGTGGGACGTGGAGAGCCAGAGTAGGTAGTGGCAGAAGGCCGAGAACGCCAAATGTTGTCTGTGGAGCAGGCCAGATAGAGCCTTGCCAGGGGCCAGCCTGGTGTGGACAGGTGGCAGCCACCCCTGGTGTTGGCAGAAGCCAGGAGACCACGCGTCTTCTTCTGGCTCTCTGTGATTTGAGGGTTGCTTTTTAACACGCTTCGTTCACATATGCTTATGTATCTTTCAGTTAATTAAAAAACATTGTATTTTGCTTAACTACTAAAACCACTGTGTACAACAAATGAGAAGCCTATGTTTCTCTTTCCACAATTTACTGCCATTGAAATAGCCCACTCCACCCACCCAGGGATGACATCAATGATAAATTCTAGAATTTTCGAGTGAATGAACACTAACTTCTTGTCTTGGACCATACAAAGTGTCAGTACACTGGGAAAGAGGATATTTTTATACTTATGTAAAACCCACTTTGAAATGTCTGGGACGAGCCTCCTTGCTCATTCACCAGGGACCCCACCAAGGGGTGAACCTGAGGGGGGCACCAGACAAGATGGAGACACTCATTCAGGCAAAGGGAAAGGGAGAACATGGAGACCATGTCCGTGTTTGACCCGTGAGATCCCTAGCGTGACCTGGTGCCTTCAGACTCCTCATAGCAGGAGGCCAGTTCCCCGCACCCTGGGAGCCACACCCCAAGAACAGATGGACTCCACCCTCAGAATGAAGAACAGGGGAGCCACTCTGCCCCGTTTGAGCAGCGCCGCGCACTCTCCAGGGACTTGTGGTGTGTTTACCATCGATCTTGGGAAATCCATTCTTCACTTTGTTTCACCTATAATAGATTGTTTGCATTTGTAAATGTGAGCAGCCAGATGACACGTTTTGTTATTAAAAATAGTAGAGATTTTGTTTCTTTAGCATAAGAAAGATACCTCAGTGCTTTGTTCTGAAGCCTCCCTACCTGTGCTGTGAATGTACATACACGTGTGTCAGCAATTCATCTTTATTTTGCAGTGCTACTGTCACAATTTATATTTTTATTATTGTGTCTATTTAAAGTATAACTGGTTTCCATATCATTTCTATGTCTTTCATGATCCACAGGGAATGCTTTTCAGCTGATCACAGTTTTATCCCTGTTATTTCCCATTATTTTTTCCAAAATGAAGAATGCAGTGTAGGGTCCAAGGTCATTCTGAAAGCATCTCAGATGCACTGTCACATGTTATTCTCAACATTCCTACTTGGGTTATGTTAAGAGGAAAATGAGCTTCATCCCCTTTTACAGAGTTTACAGCCCACTAAGGAAGACAGATCAAATTGTCACACAAAACTCACAGAGTGAGATGTTTTCACCTTACAGAGGTGACCGTTGTGTGACAGCTGAACAGAGGGTTTGCGTCCCACTGGGAAGGACTTTAGAAGGGAAAGACGGCCAGCATCTCGTTGGAGGGTTCTTCTGCCCAGAGGAATCCAAGCCACCCTAAATAGCCACTCTAAATCTTAATATGTCAAATAATTAAGCTACCCTAAATCTTAGTATCTCAACTAATTAACAAATAATAAAACACAAACACTTGGAAATATATTTATAAAAATAGAACCCCAGTAGATCTGGTCCACAAGGGGTCTTGAACTAGACAAAGACAAAATGGCTCTGGTGGTTTGTTTAAGGGCGACATCAAAGGCAGGGGTAAGGTTTCGAGAATGGAGTCGTGATTTATGATGTCTTTCAGTCAGTAGATGGATTGACATGTTGGCAGGTCACACCCGTCTCGAGTGCTGTGTGGGATCACAGGCAGAGTGAGAGGAAAGGCACATTTGTGTCACACAGTCCAATCAGCGCACAATGCCAGACCAGTCCCCTCATGCACTCAGATGCATACAGCTTATATGCACAGCCCATGGACGGCTTGAGACAGGGACCAAAGCTCAGACAGTTTGACTACACAGCCAAGCAGACGGCCCACACCCCAAGTGATGGACAAGGAGGTCTACTGCACAAGCAGCATTCTTATTTAATCAGTGGGATTAAATGACCTGAATCTCAATATCTCCTTTCTTTCTAGAATTTGCCCTTCCCTTGTCAATGAAGAGACTGATGTTATCACACTAAAATCGGTTCTGCTTGCCTTTAGGACAGCAGTTTGAAGTGATTCACAGTTGAAGAACTCTGTCCATCCTTCAGCTTCCCCCAGAATACTTCTAATATATTCCCAAATATCACATTTTACAAAGGACCGAATTTCAGATTCACATAATGGAACATAAACAGGTTTTGGACAAATGCCTTTCCAGAAGGTAAATAATTATATGCACAACATGTCCCCTCTTGATGGGATGGCTATTGAAAGCTTCGCCGTGGTTTACTAACCAAGTGCACATGTTTTATTCAGACACTGAATTCTGTTAATCTCTATTTTTAGAGCGTTACCCATAGTAGCTGGCTCCATTTTGACAAAGTCATACACGCCTGGAATCTGATCTACTCCATCCACATCAGGCCCCGTTCCCTCCTCCTTCGCCCCACTTCTCCCTCCCCGGTTCTCCTTGGCCTGCTCTACTGGCCTTCTTTTGCTCATTTACTTATTCATTTTTGAAGGGTGCTTCCCTCCTACACATGAAGGTGGAATTCCCTGGGTGTACTTCTGTGTGCACACAGCATGGTTTTGTTGGATTCCGGAGGCATCCCTCTCCTTTTCTCTCCTGTCCCCCCTCCGTGCTTCTCGGTCTCCTTCTTACTCCACTGATCTTCCCTAGGTCTTTATGATATCCTAACCCCCTAGTCTGTATTTATAAATTTTCTTTGATAGTTTAGAGGCCTCAGTGACATGGATTTCTTTATAAAACCGTTTCCTTCTGTTTTTATGGGACAAAAAAAAATTGCTTTAATTAATTTGTCATAATGATGGAAGCAACTGGACCATGCAAGGTCCATGTGGGCATGACTTCATTAAAATCTATTTAAGCTGAATTAATAAATTATATTACAAAATTTCTAGTACATCTAAATGCTATGACAAAACCAAGTTTGCAAAAGTATAAACTATAAATTATATTTCTTAAAACTTTCCAGAACAATTGCAAACATTTATTGTCAAGATTGATCAAAGGAGGAAGCCATCAAAATACTTCTTACAGGTTTTAGACTTCTTCAAATACTTTTGTGTGAATTTGCATTTGGATTTCAGATTACTTGTTGGCTCAATTACTAAATTTATATTATTTTAAAATTTCAAGTATTAAAGCAATTTCAAGCCAATTAATACTATGATAAAAAATTTAATAGGATTTTTAATTCAAATTAGTTTAGTATAAATTCCTGAAATGGAAAATAGGAGGATCATATATCTGCACACCAACATTTGCATGCTAGCAACCTATTTAGAAATGATCTAAATATAACTATGCAGCATCAGAGAACGGTTTCCCAGCCTTCTTCTCGTTACAACTTTGTTCATTTTGCTTCATTTCTGTGGACAGTGGACAGTGGATGTCTCAACCCCTCCTACTGTGGGAGAGTCATATGTGGCTTGCTCTGTGTCACCGGCCCCTGTGGAAGAAGATTGGATGAGGACGGTCAGGGAAAGAGGAGAAAATAGACCCCAGCAGCAGTCACAGAATCACAAATAGTTCCCCAAATTTCTGCAGTTTCTTCTCAATTTACTTTTCTTGGATTCATTAAGTATGACCTTGCTCCTACGTGACGAGCAGCTGTTGATGTTCATGACTCTCTGCTTCATGTTACCTCAGCCAGATTTCCTGACTCTTCTTTCAAGTCTTAATCGTGGCCTGTTTTTACATTCTCATCATTTAATGTATCTATTTCTTTCATTTTAAAAAGTAATTGTTCTGCGCTTTCTTTGAAGTGTTCGCTCTCAGCTCTTTCTGGAAGTGAAAGCACCATCACATTCTTGCTGTACTGATTTCCAGACTCAGGAAATCAGTCATGAAGAGAAAACAAGACCTCATGTTACAGTTAGAATTAACCGACCCCTGAAGGAATGTACAAGCCACAATGCCGCAGGTCGGTGTCAACTGGACTAGTTCCATTATGAAAGCAACTGGGTTTATTTTCAAGCTTATCAATTGTTGTGGTGAAAAATAGGGTCTGGAGCTACCTGTGACCTGTAAGACTTTCCAAGGCTGCAGGGCTCCATGTGCTGGAAAGTGGAAAAGGAATCAGAGAAGCAAGGTGAAAGTTCCAGCACTGAGTTGGCACCTGGGTTTCCAATTCACAGTGTTGGCCTCATTCTTGGAATCCATGTAATGGAAGGTGCCCTCCTTCATCATGGGATTGCTGCATTCAAAACAGGAACAGGAACACCGTAACCAAACATGTTCACATTTTTAATATAAGAAATTAATCATGCGACTTGCAGTCAAACTACTACAGTCCAGCTTGCAATTTTCAGCAGTTATATGGAGTAGAGTCTCAATTTTATTCACTACAAATTTGAAATAATAAAAGCTATTTCCCAAAGTACTAAGAATTGAAATGACAAGATTAAGTAACGTACTTTGCACACAATGAAAAGTAAGCTAGCCACCTGTTCTTGAAAACTAAAGGTGGTGTGTTTGTTAGGAACAAGTAAGTACATTCTGAGGACAAAGGAAAATATTTTTCCCAAAAGTACAACTAGGTTCGATCAGATAAACTTCTATTGGACCAGATCCTTTTGCAAATGCAACTGTGTATGAAATATAAAAATAAATAAATGAAATAGATAAAGTACACCGATAGCCCTGAGAAGTTTTAAAGCCAGCAGCAGGTCCTGGGGCACGGAGCAGCCTGCGAGGGTTCCCCACCTTAAGATGATTCCAGAGAGGTGCTGCCCTCAGCCTGCAGGAGTCCCCTATGTTAGCAGAACTCCAGGGAGGGTCTGCACCAGAGCTGGGTCCTGAGCACAGGCTCCCTACACCACCACCACCTCCTTCTCCCTGAACGACACAAGCACAGCCTCCAGACGTGGTGGGGGGATCCCCAAAAGGAGCGGCTCAGAGTGGAGAGCCCCAGATTCAGTGCTCAGTTCTGCCCAGGACTCTGACTCTCAAGGTCTGTGTACACGAGCAGATTCGAAATAGCAGAACCAAAGTCAAGAACTGAGCTGCGATTCAGTTTACCCCAAGAAGCGGAGTTTTCAGAATGATTCCAACCAAGTCAATTCCCTGATTTAAAAAACAAATAATCCCCCAGAGATTACCAAAACCAAAACAACAGTAACAGTAACAACAAACCCCCAAAATTCAGCCAAAGAATGTAACAGAATCCAGAATCTCTAAAAAGATAGCATTACCAATTCAACAGACAATGAAAAATCACCTGACAGATTAGATTTTAAGGGGAAAAATGCTAGTTTTAAGTCAGTTTAGATAAAGAAAAAAAAAAGACAACATAGCACAATCTTGCTATGACCCAGATACTGGTGTTTTGTTATAACTGTTACAATTATGCTTAAAGAAATAAAGGAAGCAAAGCTCTTGATAGAAAAAAAAATAGAAATCTCATTAAAGAAATAGGGACCATACAATGAGCACTAAAAGAAAATTCAAGTTTTTAAGAAATACCACATATAAAATTTTAAAAGCTAATAATAGTTTATTGGAAGGGCTTAACAATGGGAATGATATGATTCACTGAGTTTGAAGTCCGCTAATAGAAATTACTCAATCTTAAGAAAAAACTAAAACAAGACTGAAGAGTTATAATAAATAGAGCATACGGGTGCTGTGGGGCAATATCAGAATATCTAACAGGATTAATTTGGATTTCAGAAGAAGAAACAGAATAAGGCAGAAAGTAGTTATGAAGTAACAATAGCTAAAATTTCCCAAATTTGGCAAAATGAAACAAAACAAAATAAAACAGAAAACAATTTTATAGATTCCACAGGCTTAGACAACTTCAGGAAGATAAAGAAACTATATCCACACTCATAACCAAAGTGCAGACCAAAGACACAGTCTTGGGAGCAGCCAGAGAAAAACGACCTGCTACACAGAAGGCACATGGATCTAAATCATGCTGACTGGTGAAAACCATGGGGTCCATCACAGAACAACGTCTTCACGTGCTGACAGCAAAGCAAAGGGAAAACATCTGTCAACCCGGACATTCATATCATGAGAGATCACCCTCCAACAATGAGGGCAAAACAGAGAAAACTACAAGGACTTCAGTCAAGCAGCATGCCTGTGCTCCACGAAATGCTAGAAGAGGTATTTCTGCTCAAGGCAAATGGCACGAGGGAGAAGCTTGAATATTTAATAAAGATGAGGAGCATTGTAAATGGTAAATATCTTGGGTAAAAGTTAAACTTTATTTCAACGAACAAAGAAAAAAAAGCTGAGTGAAATATTACTCAGCTTTAAAAAAGAATGAAAGTATGGCATTCACCAGTAAAGGGTTGGAGCTGGAGAATATCATGCTAAGCAAAAAAAGCTAATCCCAAAAAAAGCAAAGGCTGAATGTTTTCTCTGATATGCAGTTGCTAATTCACAATACAGGGTTGGGCACTAGGGAAGAATAGAGTTATTTTATATTAGGTAGAAGGGGAGAAGAGGGAATGTGGGAATAGGAGAGACAGCAGAACAAAACAGACGCCATTTCCTTATGTACATATATGACTGCACGGCCGATGTGATTCTCCGTGTACAGTCAGAAAAGTGAGAGATTATATTCCATTTATGCATAACATACCAAAGTCTTACTGCATTCTACTATCATGTATAGCTAACTAAAACAAATAATTTTTTAAAAAGAAATTAACAATCATTAATAATAAAATAGAACAATTATACCGATATGCTGTAATAAAAAAGTTAAACTTTCTCTGTTTCTTATAAGATATTTTTAAGAAAAAAATCACCACATTGGTTTTGAGATTTGAAATGCATGTATATTTATAAAATACATGTATTTAGGTGAAACTGTAGCAAAACATAAATGTATAAAAGGGGGTGGGGAGAAATGGACTCACATAGTTGCATTCTTTATACATCTTTACATAAAATTATGGAATAGTTACTCCATGATGGCTGAGAAATCTAGGATATTTGTTGTAATTCCTAGAAAAAGAAAAGCTATAGAAAATGCTCAGAAACATATAGATAAAATACCTATATATTAATTAAAATGTAATCTGGAACAAAAAAAGCACATTCTGAAAAGAAGGCAGGAATGAAAGAACACAGAGGAACAGAAACAGGGGCAAAGAGACAGACAACGCAGCAATTCTGCAGGCGGTGGACGAGGACAGCACACGGCACACACAGCCGCTCACAGAAGTCTCCATCGCAGCACGTCACTGAACACGTCTTGAGTAAGTGCTCAGGTATCAGACGCTGCCGACGCTGCCCGGACTGTGGGTGTAAAGAGGACATAGGAGGTTCCTGGCCTGAGGAGGTTAGGGTGGTGGGAAGACAGATGGTCACTGTACTGGAGGGCAGGGTGGTCAGCCACATGCTAGGGCCCCCCTCTGTGGTTCTGCTTTTCACTGTTCCATTTGCCTGAAGTCGACTGGGGCAAAAAGGCATTGATGGAAAATTCCAGAACGATTTTTGAGTTTTAAATTTCTCATAGTTCTGAGCAGTGTAATGAAGGCTTGTGCCTGGTGTGGATGTGGTCAACTACTATGGTCCATACCACCTGCCCACTGGGCATCAGATCCACTCTCCAAGTCTGCCATGCTTCTGTGCAAGTAACCCTCACTTGACTTGCTCGTGATTCGGACGTGTAAAAGGGAGCTATCAAGTGAAATGGGGAAAGTTCTCAACATAACAGGAAAGAAAAAAAAGTGTATTCTGAGGTTATGAAGCTCTACGGTAAGAAGGATGCTTAAGGTAGATGGGCATGGGCCGGCATGGCCCGTAGCTCCAGGCGTTCTGAGGTCCTTGGAACTGTGTCCTGTGGTGAGAGCTCGTGCCTTAGTACCGGCAGTGCAGGGTGCAGCAGAGACTCTGACTTACAGCAGCCAGAGTCTTGCTTAGGCGGGGACAGGGCCCACGCACACCCTACCAGTTCCCTGGGACAGGAGGTGGGGCGGAAGTAAGAGCAGGCCATCACTGGGGGCACATGCCAGGCTCTCAGCACAGACACATTTACCAAGTTAGAGATAAGGTTCTGTGACAGTCAGAACTTTCTGTTTTATAAATATTATCCAGACTTATTCAGGGAACCTCAGAAAACATGAAACTATACCTCTAATGCTGGAGATAAGCACTAGAATTGTGTTCACTTCCTCCCAATTTATAAAAGTGGCGATAAAAACAGTGGATATTTAGACCTGTGTATTTGTAAGTCTTATATTCACTTATTTTTATTTTTTTAAGAATCCACAGTAACTTTATGTAAATTTTAGATGCTTTCTCTTCTGGGAGAGAATTTTACATTCAGGTCTCAGAGTAGACAGTACACCTACCGGTCCTACTGTGTGCTTATGTAGTCTCCAATGGACTATTCTGCCATTTTCCTGAAGTGTGAAAAAGTGGAGTATATTACATATCACAAAAAGATTTATTTCAAGAAAAAATAAATTATTCATACAATGAAATAATCATCGATAAAATAAGGGAAATATATTTATTTCCCCAAGTCATTCAGTATTTGATTAAAGAAGAAAACTTATTTTATAAATCTTGAGAAACCAATTCTCAACAAAACTACAACCTTTTGTTGGTTTATTGTAGATATTTTATTATGTATATAATTCAGCATATAAGTTTTATACAATATTATATGTACTTCTGATACTATGAATTCCTATCACCATTTTATGATGTAATACTCCAATTTGTACAGAAAACCATTATTTTATGGTGAAGAATTATATAGTGCAGGAATACTTCTTCCTTTTTCTATACTGATTTTTTAGATGATATCATAAAATGGGAATCATTCTTATTTCTTCTGCGTTTATTTTTATGAAATCACAATCACTCTGAAATTTTAAGTTCATGTGGGTGACATTTGTTTACAAAATCCATCACAGTATCTCATTTCACAGGCACAGTAGTTCCTGCAGGGTGCAGTGTGAGTTGCCACAGTTGATTGGTAGCAGTGAACCCATCTTGTGTCTCTAACAGAGCTCTGTGTTAGGACGCATCTCCAGGAAAGATTTATTTCTGAAATATAAATTAAATTTTCTGTTGTCCTTACTTTACATTCCTCTGTCTAGATCCCCATTATAGAGTAGAAGCCAACCTCCCTCAGGGACACTATGGTCCTGGTCACTGTGTGCTTCCTGTCCCTGTGCTCTGACCATGTTATTCCCCCTAAGCCAGCGAAGCTCCCCCTCGCCGTCTCCAGGAAGCATGGCACCCTTCCCTTGTTTCCTTCTTCATCTGCTTGGAAGACTTCTCTGGCTGTTCTACCCCGGCCTTAAGAAACCCCCCCCTGTGCACGTCTATGATGGGCCTTGTCTGGCTCTCCCAGAACTGGCTCACATGCATACTTGGTTTTATGATTTCTGTTTACACCCCTATAAACAGTGCATGCAATCAAGACTTCAGACTATAACCTGAAGCTTTTTCAAAATTGTGTGCTGTCTAATGTTAGTGGATGGTTTTGCACTTATGCACACAGTAGGTTCAGGGTGAATCAATGAGTGAATGGGCAGGTCAATTGATGATTCAGGGAATTTCAAATCAATTATTAAATTAATGTAGGTTTGGGTACAAAAGTAGTATTTCTTAGACTAATAAATATTTCCCAGAGAATTTAATACTCTTCAGATAGTTGATACTATTAAGATAGTTTCTCTGACGTTAGCTATAGGTAATCTTCCCCAATAGAAATCTTTTAAAATACATTCTATAAATGTAAACATTTTAAATTAAATTCTAATTTATGAAGAGAAAAAGAAACAAATGTAAAATTTAATAACAGTATTAGGTTCTCTGAGAAATATCTGCTAATTTAAGAAGATCCAAATCTAATCTAATAATCAACTTGAAATTCATTGAATTATACTTTACGTAAAAATCTTACCTAACTAAAATTTAGTATGTAGAGACTTGAAAATAGTTGTGACTTGTCTAGGATTCTTAGTTTTCATAATTTCCTTTCCTAAACATTTTACTTCATGTAGAAAAAGAATAAATACTAAATTCACTGTCTCAGGACAGTGTTTCACCCCGACCCTAGACTCTTGCTGTTTGCATGAAGGCACCCTGTGGGGACAGGTCCAAAGAAAAGTTGAGATCATGCTTCTGTTGTCCTAGGTCTGGTCAGCAAATCCCAACCCCGGGAATGGTCCTTAGCTTCATCAAACACAAAGTCAGGATCTCATGCCGTCTCACTCACTCTCAACTGGGAAGTAACTTTAGTTTATATCAAGTGCATTCCATTCTGAGGATATTTATGAAATGTAAATGACATTTGCTGTCACTTTAAAATATAATGCCATTGAGCTGAGCATTGTGGCACACACCTGTAATCTCTAGGACTTGAGAGGCTGAGGCAGGAGGATGACAAGTTCAAGGCGAGCCTTAGCAATTTAGTGAGACACTGGCTCAAAAAATAAAGGGCTGGGATGTAGCTCAATAGTAGAGTGCCCTTGGGTTCAATATCCAGTACCATAAATATATAAATACTATGTTATTGTATGCTTATTGTTTGAAGTTCTTTGTCAGATTAATAGTGATTAATAGGGTTATCATGTGCATGTGGACACACGTATGTACATGACGTGTTTTCCTTCTTGCAGCATACACAGTGCTTGAATAGCTTCTTGCCCCTTTCTCCATTGGCTTGAATATTGGGTCAATCTCTCCAACTTTACCCTTCCTCCAATCCAAATATACTATCATCTATTTTCAGATTAGAATGAATAAAAATAGTTTTTATTTGATGAGCACAAACTAACTCTCAAAGAATTTTTGATGGTTGCTAATGAGTACATTTTCCTTCTGAGCTTAGCTACACTAGAAAAAAGACAATTACTACCTAATGGAAAAAAAAAAAAACTTTAATGATAAAATATCAGGCAGATAAATGCAGGCATACATTCAGTTTGTTCTCTGCCATGTCAATGGATTAATTAATGCTTAAACCATGTATTTAGCAAATATTACTGGCAGGTTTTTATGTGGAAGGTACTCTGCTGTGTTCTATGAAGATACAGAGACATGCCTGATACGCATTCACCTCAGTGGGATCTATGAACACACATATGCAATGATGCCACATGGTAGAACGCAGAACCCTTCCAGAGCCAGGAACTGTTAAGCTTTAAAAGAGAGAGGATAGCCCCAGGTGCGTGGGACAGTGGGCAGAGAAGGAAGGCTCGTCCCTAAAAGAGGTCAATGTGAGTGTGCAGAAATAGCATCTCAGGGCTGGTGCAGAGGGTTAGAAAACAGGCTAAAACCTACGGCTGCCTCTGCCTGTGTGCACCAGTGAGCCTGGGCTCTCTGCTCCTGTCTGGCCTCCTTAGGGCTCCTTAGCCCTGAACCAGGAAACTCAGGGGAAGTCCCCAGGCAGAGAGAGCGGCTCACCGGGTGGGCCACCAGCATCTTGGTCTCAAGGATGAAGTTGGGATTTCTTCACCCAGAGGGAGGAGAACAAACAAAACGCCAATCAGTCGTTTCTGATTCTCATTTGTCCTGGTACCACTTGGTTTCCTTTGTCTCCTTTTTCTTTGGGAGGCAGTGAAGGGACAATGTTTCCTGTATTTTAAAATATGTTCTAGAGAGGATAAACCCTGAAGAAATCCAGTTAGAATTCCTATCTGCTTGCCTTCCACAAATGTTTAGCACTCCTGTGGTTTTTGACAGAGCTGTTTCCTTTCTCAGCTAACAATATTGCTAGTTTTACAATAAGTGGGGTCTGAGCCTTGGTCTCTAAATTGGACTATCCTAGGGTCTCCTTCTGGAGACTCCTAGCCTCCCAGTGCAGGCTTGGGCAGCAGGGTCCTCGAGCCTGGATAGCTGAATAGCTGCTGTGGTCTGGCCACCTGGGGGTCTGACCACCTTGCCCTGTTGCTCACATGCTTGACCACAGGTAGGCAGGGTGCCCTGGCCCTCAGTACCTGCCACTTGCAGCACTGTGACAGGTGGGACCATGTGGCCTGCTTCCCTGGACTCTGTTCCTGAGTGTTTCCTCCCAGAGCACTGAAGCCGGAGCACATCACTCAGCACGGGAAGGAGATGAGCTGCTATTCAGCAACACGCACTTGGTACAGCTGCACTTTGGGCCGTGGTAGGGCCTCTGCAAAAGATCCAGCATCTTCAGTACAATAAGGGCAGAATTCTTTCCCACACGGATTCAATTATTCTCTCACACTTTTGCCAAATTGAAAAATGTTAAGTGTTTTGGGCCATAAACTCTTAATAACTATCCCAACGCTGACAGGTGCCAACGTGTCCTGGGGAAATGCAAAGGCACCGTGGGCCTCAGGAGCAAGGAGAAATACTCCCTGCTAGGCATCCTTGCGATGCCAATGGCTGCTACCTTTCACTAGACGTTTTGAATGGCTTGTATCGTACATGTGTCTTATGTAAACAGTGTCTGCCAAAAGCAATTTAAAATGAAAGAAATCTCAAAACACTAGCATTTAGTATTTCAAAATCTTTACTATTTTTATGTTTTGGAAGGTCATGATCACTATTTTGAGTACATTTTGATAATTCTGGAGATTTTTGAACACTGAACAATCTACATGACTCGATGCCAACTGAGCCGAGCACCTGAGTACCTAGCCTCATGCACGCTGCAGACTGGGGACTGGAAGAGAAGCCAGGCCTGGTCTCAGGAGGACAGCGGCTCTATGAGGAGACCCATGTGAGCACCCAGGGTGCTCTACGATGTGTGGACACTCGACTGGAGTAAGGGGGTGGGGTACAGGAGGAAGAGCCTAATGTGGGGCTGCAGTATTTCCAGGGGAATGATGTTGGTCTGGGTTGTGGACACAGCGTCCTACCTGTGGCCCTCAGCAGGGTGCATCCACTCTCCTTTCCCCCTCCTCTCTTCCTTTGGTACTCCCTGGCTGGGTTGAGTCTGGATGGAGGGTAGACATCACCTGCATCATTGTGCAGGGTCTGGAGTCCCCCCAGATGTGGAAGGCCAAGGGGACAAAGTCATACTCCACTCCTGACTCATTCCTGTAAGAGAGGAAGTGCTCTCAGATGCTCAAACGAGGCATTTCTTGAAAGATTTATGTTGAAGTAAGAGAAAGTAAATAGCAGATAGTGCACATAGTTTAAGAATAAAAGCCCCTTCATGTCTCTAACCCCCTGTACCATTCCTGATGTGTGATGCCTAGACCAATGGCTGTCTACTGGAATAATGCAGCTCAAAGTGGCAGCCCCTGTCACCCCAGGGAGGCCACCCTGGTGTCAGGAAACACAGGAGCACATTGTGAGTGCCAACAAAAGTTTGCTCAATGAATGCTTCCTGAGGAGTATGTGGTTCAGTATTCATAGTGTGGCCCATGCAGCGTGACATTGTGTTTCTTTCTGGTAGGCTCATACACTACCTCATGGAATCTTCCGGTTTAGGTTCTGATATGCTGTGATATATGGTTCAGTAGTTGTTCCCATTAAAAATCACAATGACATGCATTGACCTTTAGGCACCAGTTTTGAAGGACCTGACCAGTACAGCGTTCCCTGCATGTGCATGGGGCATCTGGTTTCCTGTTTTTTTTTTTTCTAGCTCAGTGTGGCCAATAGCTTTTACATCGTTGTCAGTTTCTATAATGACCAAGGAAACTGCCGCACGTTGCTCCACAGTACTGTGTCCACATTTTGTGCCCCTGGCTGGGAGGCTTCAGCGCCTGCAGCACATGAGAGGTCAGTGTCTATGGTGCCCACTGGGCCTGGGCTCTGTGGTGTGGGACAGCCCAGCGCTGCCTGTGGGTGTTGGGTGTTAGGGCAGTCCATGGCTCTGCCCTCCCCAGCGCCACACAGGAGGCCATACTTCTGCGCATGACCACTGAGCCTACATCTAATAAGCCCATTTCTCCAGCTTTATGGTTAGGTCCAGCATGCACAAGGTGAAACCTGTAGAGACTGGGCTTCAGGAAGTGGCTGTGGTCAATAGCATTGATGTCATGTCTCCGGTGATCTAAAACATACTTTCCTGTGCTGAATGGTCCATTTGTTGGTAGTGTGTGTGTGTTTCCATGGAGAATCTGACTCTCTTAGGAAACATCTAGAGTCTTTATTTACACCTAGTTGACCTCCTTGCCTCTTACTGCACAGGAGAAAGCCATTGTGGAATGAAGTATTATCTGCTGGTCTCGCCCTGGAGCACATAGCTCAAGGGGCCTGAGATGCTTTCCTCTTGCCAACTCTGCATTCCTAGCAGGATTTATCACGCCTTTGCTCTGGGCAGACTAGACTAGCAAATCTTCCCAGCAGCCGGAATGTGTCTCTCCACCTCCTCATTTGGCAAGTTGTGCAACCTTGGGTCTCAGCGCACAGCTCACTCCTTCCTGAGTGCCTGGCTGTCTGTGGTCCTTCCTGCACCGCTGTTTTCCTGCAGGCACTGCAGGGCCGTGGGAGTTCCCTAGTCCCCTTGTCTGTGAGCTCACCCTTCACCTTCAGGACCCAGACAACACAGCAGGGGTTTCCATCCCCTGAGATGATCAGTGATGGGGAGGGGTCTTTATTAGTCACTGATGAATAATTGACTTGCGGATTAACTTGCCATGATGCTGTGAGGCTGACTTTCTAATACACTGTGTATATTTCTCATAAAGGCGAGCATCCTGAGCAACGTAAAATAAATCCAGTTAGCAAAGACACACTCAACAGATTGCCCCTTTTCAGACACTGTGTACTGCAGTGAGTCTGTCATTCTAGTAATTAACTAATGAAGGGACAGGGCTAGAGAACGGATAATTGAAAAGGACTCTTCTCATAGCCCTGAGGTGGCCTGCCCATCCCAGTTCCACCTGGTGAGCAGGTTCTAGCCTGCAAAACAGAGCTCTGTGGCCTCTCTTGGAGCTCAAGGACCCCTGTTCTGTCACCATTATTTGCTTTAGCTGACCGTGCCTCTACTTTCATTTTTAACTTTATTCCAGCATCTTTTGTGATCTCTCGGGTTTCTTTTACATCCTTAGGGACCTATAGACACCTCCCAGATGAACTGGCTCAATCAGCCCTGCACGTCTTTCATTTATTTTCTAAACTTCTCTGGCTTGCTCTTTGTCCCGTGAGTTTTCCTGCTTCTAGATGGAGGCCTCCTCCTGCCGTCAAGCCTCTGCTGATCTGGGGTCAGCTTCCCCGACTTCTGCATAACCTGAGTAGCTCCTAAGCAGTGCCTGGGCTCCTAGAAGCAGTTTGGGTAGAAGGGCTTGAGGATTCCTCCATCCCCCAGGGAGGGATGGGAGTGAGAAGGGAGCTTGCTGAAACTGTCTCCCGTATGTGTGTTCACATGGATGAAGCAGCTCAGGTCACAGAGTAGGTGGCCTGGGTACATCCCTAGTTGATCCCGATGTGGATCCTGGAAGAAATTCCCATTTTCACTCTCGTTTACATCCAGGAACCTGCCATCTGTGTCCATGACACCATCGAGAGCATTGATGTGCTGGTTTCCTGTCAGGTGTCCCACATGCCAAGAGAGAGCTGTGCTTCCTTCTGTGTGACCAGCTACAAGTGGTCTGTGATCCAGCCTTTCTAATCCAGGTCAGAGTCCTGCCCCTGCCTCCTGTAGGGCAGGTCCTGGGAAGTGCTGAGTAGGTGGCAGGGTGCTCAGAGCAGACTCCCCACCTGCAGGGGCTTCCAGGGAGCAGGCAGTCCCCACAGGCCCCTCACCCACCACCCACTCAGATCTGGAACCTCAAAGAGACTGGGCAGTCTGGATTTCTCTCCCTCTGTTCACCCTCCTGGTCATTCCAGAACCTCAGGGCCTTCCTTTCAGGGACTCAGTCAACACAGATCCTCCTTTGACTGTAACTTTCACAGAAGGAATCTGTGTAGATTTGAATTTCATGTGAAAGAACTTTCCAGAAGTGGAAAATCCGGGTAGAGGGCATGTACTTTTGAATATTATTTACATATTTTTATTTAAAAGGTTAAATATCAATTCTTTATTCATCGCTTGTATCTAAGAGAGGATTTTGGTATACTTACATAAAAAAGTAAATTGTATTAAATAAGATCACTCCTTTAAATCAATCCCACAGTTTCTCCATTGTTGATCATTTGAGGTAGAAATAAATTCACTGAATAATTCTTTCTAGAGAGTCTTATAAGAATCTTGGACATATATTCAAGATAATCTGTAGTAAATGAGGCCACATTTTCATTCTCAATTAATACATAGTGATTTAAAAATTTAATTTCATTAATTCACTGACCTCTGTAATTACATTAAATTATTTAAATTTTATTATTTTCAATTAAAATTTTATATTCATTTAAATTAGTTGTTATTAAATATGAACTGATTCTGGCTTATTTATATGAAATATTTCATGTGTTTCTTATAATTTATACTTTTTTTTACAGCACTGTTCTAATTTTGAATTATTTAGTGAGATTGGACTATGCACAAGGCCAAGCAAAGAGTGGCATCATCAAATTTATAATAATTATAAAGGTAATTATTATTTTTTTAATCTGAGGAAAATTTTTGGAGAACCATCAATTATTCTCCGGAGAAAAATCTTGATAATAAAATTATTTAACTTCTGTTTATTCAAGCAATCCTATTTTCTAAAAGTATTCAAGCATTAAATATGAAATTTTACATTTTAACTAGTTGAACATATATAAAATACTCATTCTTCAGAGTGTTTTTAAGGAGAGTAAGCTATATTTGTATCATCATCTAGCTCACTAAATGAGTCAAACAGAACACTAATGATCTAGTAGTAGTCTCTGGAGCTGTTTGGTGTGGTGGATTGTAATACAGACACGCATATATTTATCTGCCCCCACCTTGACTTACACATTGTCTGCTGTCAAAAGCAGTCTGAGGGGCTGGGGTTGTGGCTCAGCCGTAGAGCATTCGCCTAGCACGTGTGAGACCCTGGGTTAGAACCTCAGCACCACATAAAAATAAATACATAAAATAAAGGTATTGTGTCCAACTACAACTAAGAAATAAATATTTTTTTTAAAATTAGTCTGAATGGAGACTCTAGATATCTCTGTACTTGAATTTCTTTCATGGAACACTCCCAAAGTCCCAGAGTGGGGCGCAGATGGAAATGTTCTGTGCATTCAATGCACTTCAAGGTCCTCCTCCAAACATTGGGCTGCAGGAGATAAAAAGATGGTGCTGGCCCTTCCATTTCCATAACTCACATTTAAGGTAAGGCATCTTAAATCCTCAGAGAATCCTGGTCATAGAATGTCCAAATATTTATTTTGCTCTGTGCACATATTTGAGTCCACATTTACTCAGCCAATGTCCTGTGAGACTCTGGGTTGGGATCTAGTCACTACATATGTTTTTTTTTTTGTTTGTTTGTTTCTTTTGTTTTGTTTTGCAGTCTGGCAGGAAAATAAGTTACTTATACATCCAAAATTATAACACAACATGAAAGGCCCCCTAAGAGTTGGAAACCCAGAGGTATTCAGTGATAGTGTCAGAGCGATGCAGGAGAGACAGAAGACCCCAGAGGGCTGGAGCCAGAAAGAGCTGCTTGTCCCTGATGTATTGTCCTGCCGGAAGGAGTCCAGCAGTGACCCAGGCCCCACTCCTGAGTGGGATGAGCAGGCATGCAGGTCACACCAGCAGTCTGTGCTGCAGACCCCAGAGGAGAGGGAGAAGGGCGGGATCAGCGGCTCCCCCTCCCTTTACCTCCTGCCTCTCAGCTTCCCACCTGTCCACACTCAGCTTCCAGCTGAGATCACGAGGTTCTCTCTGAATGCTCAGGTGCTGAGTGAGAAGGTGGCAGCTGCAACAGGGAAATCACACTTAAAAAAGAAAAAAAGGTAAAAAGAAGAAGTAGTAGAGGACAGCTGTGGAGACCACCAGTGGCCCTTCCCAGTGAAGTGCACACAGCAGAGGGGACTAGAGCTCGGCTCTGAGCACTCCTCGCTCTCCTGGATGTGCCCACCAGTTAGCATACTGGATAATAGAGAGTGAGCAGGTGCGTCTAAGTAAATGACTCCTCTAAATTATCCTTTATTGTACGTACAGCAACTATCAGGCCTCATCAATAATCCACCCAACTTGTTAGTAAAAGCTACTGGGCATTCTTGTGAAAATTAAGGACCATCCTCTCCTGATTTACCCTCTGATATGGGCCCCCAAATAACACCATGTCCAAGCAAATGCAGGAAACCCTGGCTCCCGGCTCCTACCACACAGGGACAGTTACTAGGATTGGCAGGCTGACTTCCTTTGTTGGTAGGATTCCATTCATGAGATTACAGACAAGGCAAATGTCATGGCTTGGATGTGTGGTGTCCCCCCAAAACTCATGTGTGAGACAATGCAAGAAGGTTCAGAAGAGAAATTATTGGGTTTTGAGTACCTTCATCTGATCAGTGAATTAATCCCTGATTGGATTATCTGGGGTTAACTGGAGGCACGTGGCCTGTAACTCGAGGCCCGTGAGGCTGACTGGAGGAGGCAGGAGTTGGGGGCGTGGCTATGGGGTATATATTTTGTGTCTGGACAGCGGAGTCTCTGCTTCCCGTTCACCACATAAGCTGCTTCCCTGTGCCACACTCTTCCAACCATGTTGTTCCTGTGTCAGCTGGAGCCCTGAGGAATGGAGCCAGCTACTGTGGATTGGGACCTCTGAAACTGTGAACCCTCAAACAAACTTTCCCTCCTCTACAATTGTTTTGGTCAGGTGTTTCAGTCATGGTAGTGATGGAAGCCAACTAAAACAACAAGTCAAATCTGTGTCGACAGGGGAGGGGGGAAGGCAACTGTCTGGGGCGCACAGTGAACCATTTGAGAGGGTGGAAAAGTTTCGTATTTTGATTGTGGTGCTGGTTTTGTGGGTGTGCTTGTTGGCCTAGGCCTTGAACTTCAGTCTGGTCTCAGGAGGCTCACCCAGGAGGGCAGGAGGAGTACCTCCTGAGCACAGTACCCCTCTTGTCTGCAGAGCTAAGCAGGAGTGACAGTGAAGAGGGGGCTGGACGTGTGTGATGCCGGGGCCTGGGCGATTCTGAACCGAATCACTGGTGGAACCCTCTCTAAAGGGTCCCATTACTCTGAATTCCGATCACTTGTTGCCTTGAGGTGACCTTTGAGTGATCCGTGGACAAGCTCCCAGGTGTGAAGCAGCAGTCTTCCCTGACGGTCCACAGGCCAACACTGGGGCTCCCTAGGCCAGCACCTCCTTTCAGTGTGGAATCCCTCCCTCTGCCCTTCAGGTTGCCACAGATGCTTCTCTTAGCACAGAATAAGAAAGGCCAGTTTCCCGGCCATGCTTTCTGAAGCCCACGGAGGGCCTTTGTGGCCAGCTGCAGTGCACCTGCAGCACCCCACAGCTTGCTGGAGCCCCCAGTGTCTCCTGGCTTCCTCCTGGGGAGGCTGGGGGCACTAGCCTCCAGGCTTGCCCTGTGCTGCAGCATAGGCCCATCGAGGAACCTCTCAGGAGGAAGTGCTGAGAGCCATAGCCAAGTAGGAATGACGCACGGCAATTTCCTTGTCAGCCTACCCCGTGTTGCTTAGAGGGAGGACTCTCCATTGCGGAAATGGGCTTGCCTTGGACCCAGGTCATCTGCAGTGACATTGCATGGATGTTTGGGAGTTTGGGTTGAAAGGTGACCCTGCTCAGGGATTAGGGTGGCTCCAGGTTTAGGGTGGATCCTGCTGCCTCAGGCACCCGCTCCTGGAGTTCCCATGGAGTTCTCGCGGGGTTCTGAGAGAATTGGTACGCCGAGCCCGGTGAAGGGAGTGGATTTTTCCCAGAAGGTGCGTGTGGAGTGCCGGTGAGAGTCGGGAATAAAGAGTTGCTGTTTGAGTCTACAAGGCGGTGTGGTGGCTCGGTTATTTTGTGCCCAGACAGACCACAGCAAGGAAGGCAGAGTTTGGTGGGCTCTGAAGTGGCCCACTCTGCTCTGCAGCCCACTGGCCCTCTTTCCAACGTGACTGTAGGATAGTGGCTGTGGACAGTCTAAGGTGGGAAGCTGTATTGTCCCTCAGCTATGAACCGTCCTGTGAGTTCCAGAATGCACCATACCCCTGCCAGGGAGGGGCCTTTTTCATAAACTGGGTGCCCCTGCTTCAGCCTGTTCCTGGTGGTATGAAGGCCCAGGGAAGGCCTCAGGCTGGACCCTGACACCTCTGGCTGGGCACTGAACTTGACCAATAAGATGCAGCTCAAGTCTGGAAGGGATTCCCCTGGGAAAGGCGGTACCTGCTTAGCCCTGAAGAAGTGTCTAGCTGCTGGTGCTGTGGCCAGGAGGGGGAGGACAGATGCCGAATGCAGCTCACTTTCAAGACGTCTGTAACAAGGCTCCCCAGGCCTCGCCTTGAGATCTTCTGCCTTTACTGAGCCTTTGCTGAAGATGCCACCAGCAGAAATGACAGCAGCCTGTGCCTGGACACCAGGTCCCCAGACCCTAGGCCAGAGCCTCTGGGAATGGCCTTGGTGTGTGTTTAATAAATCAGGGGCCCTCATGGCCAGAGCCCTAAGGCATCTGCAGGGCGTGGCCGGGATCAATTAGGAAGACTGCTTAGGAAGAGACCTCAATACTGCAACACAGAGTGTGGATGGGTAGGTTCTTTGGTGAATTCAAAGAATAAAATCCTCAGACACAAGGGTGAGGGCAAAGTAACAAGATTTATTAGAGTAATAGAAAGGAAGCAGAGCTCCTGAAGAAGGAGGGGTCCCAAGCGAGGGGCATTCACAGGTGTCTGTTGTGTAGAGGTTTTGATGGGCTTGATGTGTCCCTATAGGTGATGCTGGGATACAGGATTTAGAAACGGGGCCAACCAGCTCTATTTTGTCTTCCTCAGCAAATCTGTAGAAAAGTGAATTCTGAGCCTTAATCAGCCCAAGAGTAGAGGTGAGGGTTTGTTGGCACAAGAGGAAGTGCCTTTTGTAGTTGGTTGTGTAAGGAACTACCCTTGTGGCTAGGACCAGCTGGGGACAGAAGCTTAACTTATTAATTTTTTTTTTCAGTTCTTTCTTCCTCCTTCTCCAAGACCCTTTTCCTTCTGCCTGTGGATGCCACCTCTGATAAATACATTTAACTGCCCTTGGGGGAAAATGACCTCTCAGGCTGCTTCTTGCTGGTTAGGGGAATTGGCTGCTGCAGTCGGATTCCTCTCTCCAGGGTCTACCTAAGGACCTTGTGAGAAGTTAGGAGGCAGCTTCATGGAGAATAGAATTTCCATGACCCTCTGGAGCTTAACAGACTCTGGGCATCTCGCACTTCACACAGAGTTACATGGTAGTGGTTGGTGGTGACTGGACAGGTGTAGGTGGAGTAGGGATCATGCTAGGAAAACAAGATTATACAACAAAGTATTTTCTGTTTTCGTAAACAAGAGCACAAACCCGTGTTATCAGCCAACCTCCGAAGACCACCAATATAGTAAGTTATTAAAACATAACGTGTGGTCTCACATGTCATTTATTTGTGAACAGAGGTCGTTGGAGGCTTTAGAACCATCAACATTGTCAAAAATGTTGAACACAACATTTAATTTTTATGATGTCACAGTTGTCCCCTTGAGCTGTGGGATGTCACCTGATTTTTGTAAAGTAGCTTTTTATTGGCATTACCTGTGTTAGCTGAAGCATCTCTGTAGATGGGTCACTTAGGGCTCTCTTGATAAAGCTAGGTATGGCTTTTATGTGCCACATTACATCTTCTAGACCAATCTGAGGGATAAATAACAGAGCTAGATAACCTACCAATGAAACACAAATTGAGTTTACCTATGTAGGAGGGTAAGAAGATGATGCAGTCTCAGATTTACTTAGAACAAACTCATGACTCTGGTAGTGTATTTTGTAACCCTCTTTATGACCTCCTGGTTTTACATACTTGTGAGAGGTCTGACACAAATGTACATCTCGAGTTACTTTGAAACATCTGTTATCTTTTTCTTTTTTTGGCTATAAACTCCTACCAGGTGTTTAAGATCAAGTTACTATCTACTGTTAGTAGGCTGGAATATTTTAGGGATCACTCTTGGGAACTTGTGAGAAGCGTCTTGGCTTGTTTAGCTTTTCCTTGACCAGTTGTGCCATCTGCCAGGATGAGTCGGTCTTACTGGTCCATGTGGCTTTCCCCGGAAGCATCGGGGTTCTGACCTGGTTTTTTGGGTCAGTAGAAATGGGAAGAGGTGAATGTGAACAGGATCGCAGGAGGGACATCTGTAGGACTTATTTATGGTTATTTACATGTAGGTTTAAGATGCGGGAAAATCTTAAATAATACAAACATCCGGGGGCCTAGATGAATGTGGAACTTTTTATTATTTTGCACATTTTTTGTGCATATTACTTTTACAGCATAAGGGCTTCATTTGGTACATGCATATAACATTTTGATCATTTTCACCGTATCATCACCCACTCTTGCTGACCCTCAACCCACCACACCCCCTTCCTTTTCTCTGATAGTTCCTCTTCTACATTCATGTCATCTCTCCCAACCCCCAGATTCCATTTATGAAAGAAAACTTTATATTTGTCTTTCTGCGTTTGGCTTATTTTGCTCAACATAATGATCTCTATTTCCAAACGTTTCCCTGTGCATGACGTGATTTTGTTCTTTAT
Organism: Marmota flaviventris; assembly: GCF_047511675.1. Classification (NCBI taxonomy): domain Eukaryota; kingdom Metazoa; phylum Chordata; class Mammalia; order Rodentia; family Sciuridae; genus Marmota; species Marmota flaviventris. The sequence goes on from NC_092500.1 coordinate 176,524,633, forward strand.
GGTTCTTTGTTCTTTATGGTTCTCCACTGTGTACATATGCCACATTTTCCTCAGCCATTCATCTGTTGAATAGCACCTTGGCTGGTTCCACCGTTTGGCTATTGTGGATTGTGTTGCAATAAGCATGAGTGTGCATGTCTCTCTATAGTATGTGGCCTTTAATAGTTCAGATATATCCTGAGGAGCAAGGTAGCTGGGTCATACGGTGTTCGATTTCTAAGCTTTGGGAGACTCCACACTGGTTTCCACAGTGGCTGTACTAGTTTACATTCCCACCATAAGTCCTGTGTCCTCACCAGCATATAACTTTATTTGTATCCTTGTTAACTGCCACTCCAACTGGGAGAGATGGAGATTCCATGAGGTTTTGCATTGCATTTCAGTGATGGCTAAATATGTTGAATTATTTTACTTATGTAAGTATTGGCCAGTTGTACTACTTTTGAGAAGTATCTGTTTAGTTCATTTGGAGACTTTCTAAGAAAATGAATGGGTGGAATTAGTTTTGGATCTGTGAGAATGGAAAAGGCTATGAATTCTACTGGGATCAATACTCAAAGTCCAGATAGAGCTGCCAGTCGATTGCTGTGAGAGACTGTGAGACTCAAGTTATGAAAGGAATCGGGCTGGTAGCAGCTGCAAGGGATTTTAGAATAACAAACTTGAGTTCTCTTTGGAGGGAGATGGGGAAGGTGAGAGCGAGAGGTGGGGCAGTGGGGAGGGAGAGGTGGGGCAGGGCAATAAGTTGAAGGCCATCAGTCTGGAAGAGGAATACGCGAGGAGAGGGTGTTAAGTGGGGGCTCATCTGCCTGCCCACCAGCCTCCAGGGTCCACAGCATCTAGAGGCTTGTTCCTGAGAGGAGGACCTTATGTCCACTTCATGGCAAGTCTTCAAGATAGGAAAACTCTAAAAAGTTCAATTCCCCACTGCTACCAGCTTGTGTACCCCTGGGATACATGTCGCTCTGTGTCGGCCGTTGTCCCATGAGGGAAGCCACAGCACCACCTTCTCCACTCCGTCCCACGCATTAGCTTACCCCTGGGTAGAGAGCTGCCCCAAGGACAATGCCCTGTCAGTACGCCTGGGCCTGAGGGTATAGATGTGCTCCAGGTCTCCCACTGCGGCAGGATAGCCACTTTTGTCTCGGACATGGTCAGAGCTGTCCTATCTTCCCCAAGATGGTTCTTTCTTTTCTTGGGTCCATTAGAAGTTTCAAATTATTGGTTATGCAAAAACGTGCAACCTATACCTTCAGGGGATGAAATTGGGCCCATATAGGTCTTTAAAACAGCAAGGGATGGTTTTTCCTCCAACAAAATATAGGCTCAGCATCCTTGATCAGCAGAAAGCAGTTACAGAAGATTGAGACTTGGCCAATGACCACTCATATTAAAGAGGGTCAACTCTCTCAGGAGTGAGGCAGGATAAGAAAAGCCTGATTTCCCAGCCATGTTTCCATTGGTTAGCAGGAAGCTAGCTTAGATGTGTTTCTACAACAGGACTCCTTTAAGTCATGCAAAAGGTCTTTCCTCGGGCATTTCCAGTCACAGAATACTGGGCTCTGACCACCTGGGCTGACAGTTCCGAGCACCAGCATACCTGTGCGGGCCACCTGTGGGACATGTGCACACTTGCTCCTGCCTTCCCCCAGAGCCGACCGGAGCTCATGTGCATTGTCCACACTGTGCGAAAGCATAAGCTTCCTGAAAGCCACCTTCAGATGGAATGACCTAGTTCTTTGCGACTTCTCTCAAACTGAGCAAAGGACCCAAGTCCAGGCTGTTCACACTGAGAACGGGGCTGACTGGCCACATTAGTTGAAGGTACTGATTATGTCCCTTCCCTAAAGAATGTGGGTAGTTCTCTGGCAGCAAACCGGTGCCTTACAGGCTGATCCTGCCCATGCTGCTCTCAGCTCCTATTGGAGTGTATGTCACTGTGTGGTCATGAGCCTCCTGCATTGGAATCACAGGGTGATGTGGCCGGTCAAGTGGGACACACCCAGCCTCCCCAGATCGGCAGAATTTGAGATCTGGGTTTGGGCTCTGGAGCTCCTCAGATTTATTATTTATTTATTTATTTATTTATTTTACTTCCCTGATGCGGTGATGGGCAACATCCTTGTCATGTTGAGGGCATGACACTGATGAGGGGACAGGTGGCTTTTTCTATGGAGACCTGCTCTGCATTTCTCTCCAGTGGCAACACTTTATAATGTGGAGAGACTTCTAGACTTTGGAGTTTGCCAGCCCACCTTCTTAATTTCAAGTGTTGGAGTCTAGCACAGTAGATCAGGAGACGGGCTGAGCAGCGGCTAGATCTTCACTGTGTCCCCATCCTGGAAAAATGTTGTCAGAGTCCTGGAGTGACAGAACCCCACCTGGGGACATTCGGGATCCTTGAAGTAGAGTTGGGGTGAATATATATTTGATAGTCTTATAAAAATAGCCTGCGTATGGCTATATGGAATTCTTCTGTGCATGTTTTAAGGGCTCAGAAAATCGTCCTCTGCTCTTTGCCAAGTGGTTGGCTGGCCCCACTTCTGCGGAATTCTCCCGGCTGATGGGTGCCCATTGCCAACAGCAGTTCTATTCCTCTGCCTGTCTTGATCACCTCTTGCCTTTCTGCCAAATTTTTTAATAAATTGGCCTTTGCCACTAGATAAAAGATTATCCCATCACCCCTGTTAACAGACTTTCCTTTAGCACCTTTGATGCACCCCAGAGTCACTTTGACTTGGTTATTTCTGGGAAAATTTAGAGCCACTTGCTTGCAATAACCAATTGTTGTTTGAATCGCTTTTCTTTGCTCATTCAAAATTGCATTTTGTGCGAGGTCACGAAGAAACAGACTAACAATAAGAGTGCATTACTTTATATTTGTTGAGCGCTATGAATTCTGCCAAAGCCTTTTCAACCTTGTGGTCTCATTTAACTAAATTATGCTGTGGGATTGGATCTGCCTTCCAGGATCATGCCACATCGAAAGGAACAGCCTTGCTTGGTTTTACTAGGGCGTCTTTTGAGTTTCGTTTTTTACTCTACTCTTGGAAACTTCGATGCATTTCCTGCCGGCTTTGTAAGTTAAACCTGGAGAAGCCCAGATGCTGGGCTGCTCCCGTGGCTTTGTCTGCAGGAGCCTGCACTGGGCACAGACTGGCTGCAGGCATTCCCTGCCCTCCCTTCTTCTCCTTTCCCTGGTTCTGCCTTTCAGTAAAGCTGCCTAAACTCGCCGAAGGGCCCTTCAGAACAAAGCCAGGGCTCTTCCAACCCCTGCTGGCTGAGTGTCTCTGTTCTTACTCCCAGGCCCCAGAGACAGAAGAGCCCCCACCCTGAGCACTCACTGGTCGGAGTGCAGGTCCCCTGAGGCTCATGCAAAGGTGAGTTTATGTGCAGCGCTGCAGTACTTGAAGTCCCCTTGGAGGTCCAGGAAGTCCCCTAAAATGTTCAGAATTGGTACCCAGATAGATGGCAGGACCCCTTCTTGGGAACTGAGAATTTTACATCCATGGCCAGTCCGTGCTTTTGTGCCTTGATGCTTGGTCTGAGGGCTGCCCTGTCCAGGCAGCAGCCCACATCCAATGGCAGGGCACGTGGGGTGGAGGCTATGGCCTCTCCATTCCAGAGATGTCCCTCCCTCTGGGACCACTGAGGCCTCTGTGGGCTGCGCTGTGGCTCCCTTTGCTTCTCTGCTGACCCTGTTTGCTCCCTGCCCCTTGCTGCCCTCCGAGCTGCACTCGGTCTCTGCGGCAGCCAGCTGCCCAGGAAACTGCCATCTGGACTCGCCTCCTAGGAGGAGAAATTGGGACCTGGATTAAACTATGCTTGATCAACTCAGTTGTTCAGTTTAGAACCCAGGCAAAGGCAGCCTCCTGATCTCCACGGCCCTCCCGCCTCCAGTGGGGATGCTGCTGCAAAGGTGGGACCAGTAGTTAGATCACATCCCGCCCCTTCTGTGGGCAAGAATCTTAGCATTTGGAGTATTAAGAAAGTAGACTAAGATTGTCTTCAGCTTGTATTAAGAAAGTTCCATGTAAAGAAAACAGTAAGCAAACTGACAGATTCATTGTTAAACTTTGCATTGGTTGTCAAAGATATTTTATCCAATTTCCCTTTACGTTTTATACTTTTCATTCTGGAAGGTTTGAGAAAGAGGCCAGAAGTTACATGCATTCTTAACAGCAGCTGAAGCCCAGCATTGCAGACAGGGTCAGGTCATGGGCAGGCAGGACAGAAACACAGGGGTCCCAACTGCTTGGCTGGTCGGGTTCTCCCCTGTTAAACTGTTACCAAGAGTGTTCTCTTCTAATATTGCATTCACTTTTATAAGCGTTTCACTTTCCGTAACATGGGTATAAACTGAGGATGTGTATGGTGGAAGCAGTGTGGTCCCCAGAGACGTGGGCTCACCCCTGCCGTCCTACCCAGCATCCTCCCCAGTGTCCTCAGACTTTCTGGGATCCATCTTCAGTGTGATATTAAACATTCATCGATAGCCTCGTGGGGATTGGAGAGCACAAACTCGGCAAGTGATAGATACTATTTTTAAGATAATCAAGTCTGCACTTTGGAACCCTGAAATACGTGTGTGCCTTTTGTGTGGTTGAATCTATGAGGGTCTTCGCCGTGCCAGGTTGGGCTTCGGACTCCCACTGCCCCTTCAGGACAGCTGGCCAGCAGCACTCTGCAGAGTCCTCAGGGCCCTGTGCTTACACCAGAGCTGCTGCTTCCAAAGTACCTGGGTCTCCATGGTGGGTGGGAGCTGTTGAGCCTGAGTGCAGGTCCCTGCCTGCCAGGGTGTTGAGAACCTGTGCGTAAGGTTTGTTCACAGGCTCTTCCTACTGATGCAGCTCCTTCTGAAGCTGCTGCTGGACTCCCTGACCTGGCTGCTGACACCCAGGCTGCAGGGCATCCGTGGCAGCCCGAGCCCAGCTAAAGATGTGGAATGTAAAGAGGAGGGCACATGGAAAACACTGGACATTGCTGAACAGCTTTAGGAGGAATTCTGTCTGCTCCTGGCTTGGTTATTACTTTGTAATAGGTTTTTTTTTTCTTCCTGGTGCTGTTTCCTACCTTCTCATGGCAGAAGCATAGATAATTTGAGAACTTTTACAATATAAACATCACATGCTCCGTTTTCAGCTAAGCATAGCTTTTGACACCTCCCACAAACTTGACATATTCTCTTGTCATTTCCCTCTCGTTCGACTAGCCTCTAACATCCCTTGAGTTCTGTCGCAGCCATTAGTTCTGTGTGCTGTCATGGCTGAGAACAGTGTGGAGCCTGGTCTCCCTGTTCCTCCTCGTGGGTCGGTGGGCGTTTGCTGGGTGTGCTCTGTGGCTTCTCGCCTCCTTCTGGCCAGGCACCCTTCTATGACTAGATTGTCAGCCCTGACCGTTTCTTTGCATTGAACGTCTGTGCAGGACATTGACCTGGCCACGGAGCGCTCTGTCCTTCTGTGAGTGGGGCCGTCTCCTCCCACTGTCTTTCTGTCCAACGTGTTTTCCTTGCAGCCTAGGGCTGGACTTTCTCCCCATCGGATCATCTTTACATTTTAACCTGGATAGTTCCCATTTACACTTCCTGGGACCATTGACACTGTTGGATTTAGTCATCGACCTGTTTGTGTTCTTTCTCTGTTTTCCTTTCAGTTAATTGAGTTTTTTTAAATTCCACTTTGTCCTTCTTGCTAGTTTGACTTTGTTATCTCAGTGGTTACTCCAGGACCTATGGGGCACATCTTCACCTTATCAATGCCTGATGCTTTATTTTATTCTCATTTTTGATTGACTGCTTTCTCACTGCGGGTTGACTTTATTTCCAGTCTTGGTAATTATTGTTTGATGTTGGGGAGTAGAGACTTATTTCGGAGGATGCTGAATATTTTTGTTTCCCCAAAGCTACTCCTGAGCATTTTTTAGTTGTGAATCTTTTTTTGGAGGAGAGTGATTCTTACAGATACTGCTTGTTAAGACTGGGTTGAGGTGAGGCATTGAGGGTGCTGCTTCCTCACTGGTAACTTCTGATCTGCCATCTGACTCTTGTGTCATGGTGAATGACATCTAGATGAGCCCCTGTGGTGTTTGGGGTGGGAAAGGCAAGGTGCTGCAGCTCCATTGGTGAAACGAGGACAAAGTGTTCCTTTAATGTGAAGACACAGGCTGCGAGAATCGGCTGAGTGAAGTCAAAGTCTAGGACGGTGAGATCATCTCAGGACTTCAGCTAGGGAACACTTCACAGCTGCGCTAGTGGCCTTGGCTTCACTACAACAAAACACCCGAGATAAGCAACTTACAAGGAGGAGAGGTCTGTTCGGGCTCATGATTCAGGGGTTGCCGTTCAGGGTCGCTTGACCCAGCAGCTTTGGGTGTGTGGAGGCACAGGACTGCTGGGCTGAGTGTGTGGCATGGGAAACCTCACCTGCAGAGGCTGGGAAGTGGGGAGAGACAGGCCAGCAGGGCCCCAGTGGCCTCACTTCCTTGCACTAGGCCACCCTCCTGAGCCTCCCGCCTCCTTCCCACGCTACAGGCTGCAATCAGGATTCAGCACAAGGTCTCGGGGACAGCCCAGGTCCCAGAGCAGCCCTCCCTGAAGTCATTTTTCATGGTCTAAATGGCATTGCAATGGGCGTGTTTGTGTTCTCGCTTGTCAAGACCCTGTGTCCTCCAATCACTGTTTAGACCTGTAGAAATCCTCTCTGTGGGCTTCAGACCCCTTTGCCAATGGGACTTCTGCGTGTGTTCCCTCTGGGCACTGTCTGTCCCTTAATGTTTTCCTGTTATCCAAGTTTGAGGGTAAAACTGGAAACACATTTAGAGAAGCCGCAGAAGAGTTCTGACCTTACCTCAACCTCAGAGACATCCCAAGTCTGGGTGTCCCTGTTACTGGACCAAAGGCAGCTCTTCCAGAGCTGCAGATTGGATGGCTTTATTTTATTTTCACTCTTCTCTTTTGGTGCTGCCAACAATTTCATAAGAATGATATCTTAGCTGGGCATGGTAGGGCACACCTGTAATCCCAGCAGCTCAGGAGGCTGAGGCAGGAGGCTCACGAGTTCAAAGCCAGCCTCAGCAAAAGCGAGGAACTAAGCAACTCGGCAAGACCCTGTCTCTAAATAAAATGCAAATAGGGCTGGGGATGTGGCTCCGTGGTTGAGTTCCCCTGAGTGCAATCCCCAATACCAAGAAACACAAATGTTTTATTGCAGTGCTCCCAGAGACTCTAAATCTACCTATGCAAATCCTGACACCAATACACAAATCTGCGTGTCCTTGAAACTGTGCTGCAGTCCTCCCAATAAAATTGAGATAATAGCATTGTTATACCACTTAGTGTAGAACCTAGCACATAGTGTCTTGTGTAAGTTTACCAAGTATCATTATAATTAAATAGAATTAATGGGCTAAATAAAAAACTCAGCTGCCTTTCTCCTCTACATCCCCTGTTAATGACTATGCTGCAAACTAAGGACCATCTTGATTTTGATACACTTTTCTTTTCCTGGTTGTTTTTTTTCTTTTGGGGATTTGGGCATGTGATCAGTTTGCATATTTTAAAGTGCACTCTTTTCTTCACATTTGCAGTTACTTTAGAATGAAAGAAACACATTAGCGGTTGTGGACGGAGTGCACACCTTTCCACCCACATGTTCCGCCACCTGTTTTACTCACATTATCTGATTCCATTTCAAAAGAACCTTACAAATAGCTTTTCTTCTTCTTTCCCCTTTTCCAGCCCTGGTACCTGAGGCTGAGGTAATTCGCCCAATGTCCCGCAGTCACGAGCCTGTCTGGGCTGGCCTCTGGTGCCCGTGGCTCCCTGTGCTCTGTGATGGCTATAAACGCCTGCACAGCTGCCTCCCCCATACAAAATCTCTCTCTTCTGCTTTGGCCCCACCTTGGCTGTCCGCCCGCGATGCAGCTGGCACTCTTCCTCCTGGTGCCTGGCTCCTCGCACTGTTCATGGCCTGGTGTGTGCAGGCCACCTCTGCTCTGTCCCTCCTGGCTGCAGAGGGGACTTGAACGTGGACGGCTCCGCGCGACTGCCCCTCTGCTCTTGTCCCCCCTGCTCCCACAGGCTGCTTATTTTACTGATTGGCCATGATCCAGCGACTAAGAGAAGAGGTCAGGTTTCCAGATTTGAAACCCTGATTTTTAAACCTTGAGAATGATCTAACAAGATTTCTCTAATCTTCCCAAGGCAGCAGGAGGAGGAGGGGTGAAGAACTTTCCCAGGGTAGCCGTCTATAGGCAAGCACATCTGAGACGGTCGGTTCACTTTGGCAGTGACTTAGGCCACGTGGGTGTTTGAGGTTTATTTCCTTAGCCAAGAGAGACGGGCACTGTGTAAACAAGCCTTCCCCAGGAGCCCTGGGGACCGTTTCCATATGAGTGTACCTAATGAAATTTCATTGATTGTACACATGCTGCTAAAAATGCCACTGCTCCTTTGGTGGATTTCAGACGTCTTTCTGCTAGCCTTCTGTCCCATTTAGTAATGAATATTAATGCTGTATTTTATTGTACTATCGTGTTTTCAATTTTCTTTTGGAAAGGGATTTAATGTGACATCCATTTAATCATTTAAACAGTTGGGTTAAAGGTTTGATGTGATAGCCCAATTAAGTCACTGAATTGTGACCATATGTACTTGCCAAATCAAAATCGCTGTGGAGGGAGTTTTCATGCGCATAATTAGGATGACAGTCCCCCTTGCTGCGGCCCTGGTGTAAACTTGGCTCCGCGGGGTCTGGTGGAAACCTGCCACGGGAGGTAGAGCCTTTCCCAGGCTCCTCACAAGAAAACCCTTCACATTACCAAACGCGAGCTCAGAGCACGGAACTCCCATCACCTAAAGAAGCATCCCTTTCTTGAAGCTTCCATGGGAAAGCGCTCACAGTGCTCAAGGAAGGGTGAGGGGGAATTAAGGTAGGGTCAAGACGATTTGACACACTTACCAGATACTCTGTGTGCCCCTGGGAGGCACAAGGGACATTCATTGTCTTCAGAGGAATGGGCTAAAAAAAAAAAAAGTTAACATGAAATTGGCAGAGATAAAAATCGGGATGAATTTCCTAGATTTTAAATAAGTTTCTCTGATCCACCAAATTTCTGTTTTAGTAATTTTTATGTATCTGAGTCTTAAGTATTTGAATAGAATTATCATACCATCTAGTTTTTTAGTTTCATAAACCTGTGAATTTTTGCGAAATTGATTGTTCTAGAATCTGAGCATTTTTGCTTTTCTTATTTTGTAACTCCAGTTATGCCTGTTTGCTTATTGACATTATGCTAAAACGTAAATGAAAAAATTTTCAAGATGTAATTGTTTAAAAATAAAGATCCTCAGTCCCTAAATCATAAACGTATAACTTTGTGCTACCAACCAATGACTTTAAATATTAAAAGGTAGTTTTTAATTACTCTAAGCTATTTTTCTTTAAATAATCTGCATTCAGCTGCCAGGATTAGCACACACCTGTATATAGGGAGGCTGAAGCCATGGATTGCTAAGTAGAGGCCAGAATGAGCAGCTTAGAGTGACCCTGTCTCAAAATAGAAATTAAAAGGGCTGTGGGTGTAATTCGGTGGTAGATTGCCATGGGGTTCAATCTCTAGTACTGAAAAATAAAATTAAATTTTATTTAAATTCGGTTTAAGGCTCTGATATCTGTATACATATTTTTTTTTTGTCAAATGTGGGAACATAATGATTTAAAGTTACAAATTATTAACTGATTCTGTTTTCCAACATGATATTTTGGCCACCTGCTTGGGGAAAATTTGATTTTTTTTTTCCAGCTTCCATCAGGATTATGAGCTATGCACACAACTAAGGTTTAGATCTATGAAAACACATGCTCTATATGTCATTAAAGATAGTGATGATTTAGTTGAACCAACACACATCTAGCCAGCGCCTGCTGAGGGTGGGCCACCATTCTTGACCCTGTCAGAGATGAAAAGGGAGCGCCCCAGGCTGGAGCCAGGCGGGACCTGCAGGAGGCGCTCAGCCAGGCGCAGCTCCATCCCATAAGAGGGTCAGAGCAGGAGTGTGGAGACCCAGGAGGTCTCCTTGGCCTTTGCATCTCTCCCTGACTACGGCTGGATAGGAAGCACTAGCCAGGAAGCACTAGGGAGCAGAGAGCAGATGAGAAGGAGACCTAGACGACATTCCACTTTCCTGCAGTCTTGCCCATTGAGAACGGGTCCCGCCGTGCACAGGCCGAGAGTTGATGCGTGTTGTCGGCATGCTACTATGACCAAGTGTCAGGATGTTAAGGCCAACACATCTCAGGACAAGGACAAAAATGGAAGCCATCAAAGTGGTCTAAACGCCCAAGAAATGGCCACCCTGGCTGCCCTCCTGAGTAGGCTGCACCCTTGGAAGGGAAGCCGACAGTTGGGTCGGGGTCAGCTACAGCTATTGGGCCATTGGAAATAGGATGTTAATCGTGAGAACAGCACAGGCTCCAGGGTTTTTTTTGTTGTTGTTTCTGACAGTTCCTACGTTCAGCATTCGCACTAATTTCCCCTACTAAAGTCATCTTTCCTAGATTGACACTGAGCGGAAGAGCTTGTTCTTCCCAGGTGTAGGGTGAGCTCTGTTGACATTTCAGGACACTGGTGTTCAGAAGCCCCTTCAGAGCCGTGGCAGGAGGCTCCCTTTGTCGGCTGATGTTTCCCCCAGTGATGCATTTCCGTGGGTTTCCGCCCTCCTGGGAACACTACTGACAGTCCAGGATTGGCACCATGCTGTCCCATATGCAAGTCCAAGGGCCACCCACGTGGCCCTGCCTGCCCCCAGGTGCCCACTGTCTGTTGCCGTGGTATCGTGTAACGTGGGGCTTCCCGTACAGCAGACAATCATAGAATCCATGGAAGAGTTCACTTAGAAGCGTTTTCTTGCTGTTCTCCACAGTAAAACGGGTGAAAATGCTGTGCAGGAGGCTTTGTTTTCGAGTGGGTGGTTCTCACTTTCCATTACTTTGCATTTGTGCGACTGGCAGTTGTGTTAGCAGGTGTGAAGCACTGGGTAGATTTTCTCCTTGGAGGCAGTTTACCTGGACACAGCTGATGGAAGCCTCCTCCTGGGATGAGAATAGGTGGCTTGTCTTCTGAGCCTGGCGTGATGTCTTGGCATGTGACCTCCGGTCCCTGGGAGCTGCACATGGCAGGACGACTCACCTTACTTCCCAACTGAGTGGTGCTCCCTTGTGTGGCCAGAACAGGTGCTTCCCCCTCCCCACCCCCCGCAGTGGACACTCTGGTGCATTTGTACCTGGCTGCTGTGAGAGGCCCATAGTGCACGTGCAGGGGCAGGTCTCCTCCCAACACAGCGATGTCTTCTGCTTTGGACAGGGGCCAGCAGTGGGGTGGTTGGATCCTATGGAATTTCAGTTTTTTAGGTCTTGTGGAGCCTGCCTGCTGCTCTCATAATGGCCCCACTAACTGATATTCCCACCACATGTCCAAGGGCTCCCTGCCACCTGCAAACTCGCCAGCACTGTCTTCTCCATGAGCTTCACTCCCAGAGTCTGAGGTGGCACCTCTGTGTGGTCTGATCTGTTTCCCTGATGATGGTGACGTGGAGCATGTTTTCAAGTATTTGTTTCCATTTTCGTATTTTCCTCAGATGTCTATTCAGATCATTTGCTCATTTTTAAATTGGGTATTCATTTGTTTTGATTTAAAATTGTTTGATTTTTTTTTTAAGTGGATCTTACAGAATTGGAAGGGAGAACAGTCATTGCTGGAGCCTGTACAAAGGTGCAGTTGTAGTAGGGATGACTTCTAATGTTGTGTAGCGCTGCAGAGTCATATGGTTGACCACAGTGCTCCTGTATTTCAAAATGGCTAGCGGAGAAGTGGGTGTGGAATTAAACATAGAATATACTTATTATTTTTTTTTTGATACTAGGAATTGAACCCTGGGGTGATTAACCATTGAGTCACATCTCCAGCCTCCCTTTTTTAATTTTAAGACGGAATCTTGCTAAGTTGCTTCAAGCCTTGCTACATTACTGAGGCTGGCCTTGAACTTGTGATCCTCTTGACTCGGCCAAGAGCACTGGGGTTTTAGGCACATGCCACTGAACCTGTCTAGAACATGCTTTTTTAAGTGGACAACACAGTTGATTGTACGTTGTACTAAACTATTTTGTTTTCTGAATATATTTTGGTACATTGTTTTCAGAAAATTTTAAAAACTAGATATGAACACTACTTGATTATGTAAATAGAGATCCATAATCATGTCAATATTAAATACCAAACTACTAATAACTAATATTATTCTCTAAATTTTTATTTATAGCTGTTTGGACTTAAGTCATTTCAAAAGAAATTAAAAAAAAAAAAAACATAAGCACTTAGCTCATTTGAATACACTCATTAATGAGGACATGCTCAATGAAAACTAGCAGCAGGAGACAGTCCACAATCCCACATGTCATCCATTCTGCCTGCTGTTGCGTCAACTTTGTGCAAAAGCCTGTTCTTTGACCATGGAATAAAATCTTGTCTATTAAGTCTCAAAGCAGTTGATTGACTAGAACCTCAGCCAGAAGATAAGTCAGGTCAGAAAAGAACAGAATCCAGACCCTGCTTTGGAATCGCAAGTGAATGAGGTCCTCATGTTGTCCCAGGGAGTAGTTAAAGCTCCCCCAGATCAGATGCTGTAGTTGTGCAGAGCCCAGGCCTGAGTTCCAAGACTGTCAGGTGTTTAATCTGATGGAGGGGACCTTCAGTTTAGTCCTCATGCAGCTCTGTGTCCCTCAGACAGGACATTGGCTAGAGTGTGCATCTAGCCTGAGGTCGATGAGGCATGCGGGCGCTTCCTGCTGTGCTTGTCATTTCCCCCAGACCTCAGTGTCCCCAGTGTTATCCCCTGGCTGCATGGACATGGAACCCCGACCTCATCTGGATCACCAGATCCCAGCACAACGGGTTTCTTGTCTTTTAATGATATATATTTATCTATACTTTTTAAAATGGTTATAAAAATACTATTATGCAGATATTCTAAACACTGACATCATTAGATCTTTTTCCTGTGCTAAAGTTCTGATCATTTTAATAGTTCAAAGTGGTGCCTATACGGTGATATGAATGGATCTCAGAAGAATTGTTTTTCACTTTTGTTTTTTCTTTCTCCTTCCCATAGTTCTACCAAGCCACACATGTGGACATCCTGGGGAAATACTGAAAGGTGTTCTCCACGGGACGAGGTTCAACATAGGAGATAAGATCCGATACAGCTGCCTCTCTGGCTACATCTTGGAAGGTCACGCGATCCTGACCTGCATCGTCAGCCCCGGGAATGGTGCCTCCTGGGACTTCCCGGCTCCTTTCTGCAGAGGTACTGTGCAGCAAGCGCTTTTCTGTAAAGTGGTGTGGGCAGAGAGAGTGACTCTGGAGCTGACTCAATACATGCCCACTTAAGGTGGGGGTGGAAGTTAAGAGGCCAGCTCGTCTTTTCCACACGCAACATGACGTGTTCTGTAGGAATCCGTGGCTAGGACCTTATAAATCCACCAGCCAGTGTGTGCCATGTCATTATGTCTCCCAAGTTCTAAAGTTTCCTTCATTTATCTCCCAGACTTTATGCACTTCTTTGTGTGGCTCCCTCTGGTCAAGATGTTCTATTATCTTACATATGTTTATGTCCTTCTGGATCCGAGGATTCTGAGTTTACCTTTTTCTCATTAAAAATGAAAAACACCCTTTGATAATTAAATTGTACTTTGAGAACTCTTGCAGCACTCTTAAACTGTGAAATAAGGTAATCATAAATAACTGCACTATTTCAAATGTCCATTGCTGACTTAGGGTATAAAGCTAGTGACTTTTCCTGAGTCTCTGAAATTCTAACTTTTCTGATGAAATCATTTTACTTTTCTAGTCTTTATAAAACCATCTTCAAACTCTTGCACTTTGACTTTCCTAAGAAAATGCATCTTGAGAGTCAAAACTAAAATATAGCCCGTATTTGTTGAAGTTGTGTCTTTTTTCTTTTTCTTTTCTTTTTAAGCACCCTGGGTGGCTCAGTTCCTGAGCCACCTCCCCAGCACTTTTCATCATTTTGAGACAGGGTCTCCACTAATATGCTTAAGGCCTTGATAAGTTGCTGAAGCTGGCCTTGAACTTACGAACCTCCTGCCTCAGCCTCCCGAGTTGCTGGGATTACAGCTGTGTGTCACCATGCCTGGCTATTGAGGTTTTAATGAAATGCCAGAAAATGTGCTGAGTGCTTCTCTTGGATCATGTATAAGCCAAAATTAAAAGCCAGACTTGGGAGTGAGCTTGGTATCTGTCCTAGTGGGAGTGCTCACCCGGGAAGCCCATGAGCCCACACAGCAGGTTTGATTTTCTTTGCAAGGCGTTGGCTAACCAGCACATCACTCACTCCGGGCCCCAGCCTGGGTCCTCTGTCCCACTTCATCCTTTCATCTCGTCACAGCTGTGCCTCCAGTGAATTTGTCGAAACGAAATCTAAGTCCAATTTGTCATTTATTTCCATTACCATCCCTTTATCTGCTTAAAGAAAAAAAAAATATTGTCCATGGCATTTATTTTGTTGCTAGGTTATATTTTAGGGTCGTAATTACAGTGTTTTGTCTATGGTTTAACCATCTGGACCAGGATAGCATCATCAAAACTGAGTCACCGTGTCCTCGGGGTCTTTCCACATGAAAACCCCTCGGAAGCCATAGGTGCTGCCCGGGTTGTGTATATCACCTTAGTTTCCTCACATTTCCCCGTAGTCCTTCCCCCACCCCCTTTTTACTAAAGGGTCTTTACTTATTCCACAGTTACATACCTTATAAAGTCAGAGTTGAACTGATCTGTCAATCATCTTTCTATGCTTTCACCAGTTCTATCAACTCCCAGCTTCATCAAGGTTCTTTTGTCATATAGATTTTCTTCTGATTAATGAATTTATACTAAAATACTCAAGTCTTTCCTTTTTCTATACTTGGCCTAGTAAGGATACCAAGGGAATTAAGTAATGTGAAAGACACAACAGTATCTTATTGATTTGAATAACTGGATCACAAAAATGTCAGGAATCTAATTCTTACAAAGGTGTAGATGTGGCATTAGCTGAGAGAGACATAAATGGAGTTCATCGGGGTCGGGTGAGATGATTCCAAAAAATGAAATGTGCGTATTTTTTGCTTCCCAAAAGTTCTAAGTCCTTTAGTCCCAGGAATTGCTAGAGGATCCTTCTTGATGGTGTTACTGACAGAGGCACCAGAGTGTCCCTTCACAGGGACTGTCCAGTGTTTCAGACATCGACTTTTCTTTCCAGGGGGTGTTGTTTAACCTGAAGGATGACACGGGGCAAGTGCCACACAGGGTCATGGGCAGCTCTTCAGAGAAGTAACCTGGCTGTCTACTCAACATAGCTAGTAGGCGCTGCAGTACGAGGTCACCCAGCTGCCTGAGACGCACCCTGAGAGGGAGACCAGTGTGGAACCGCTCCTGTTCCGAGCCAGGCAGGTCCCTCTGGAGGAGCAGGCTTGCAGCCACTCCCACTGGTGCCAGACCTCTCACCTCAGCTGTCCTCTCCCCTCTCAGTGCTGCCCGCCATCCCCACCGTGGGCCGCAGTCCTTCAGAGGGTGCCCTGGGCACCTTGCGCAGGGGATGTTTGGAGGCCAAGCGCAGCGGGCGGGGTCTCACACAGTCAGTGGAGGCCGTGCCCCAGCCCTGAGCACTGTAGTGACTTTTGACTTGGTGGAACGCAAAGCCAGTTCAGGGGGTTTTAGGTCCCAAGCATTGTTCATGTCCTCCTTGGCCCTTGTCTTTTGAGAAATTCCCATTCACCTCCTCCATCCATTCCCATCACTCCTGTTTGCTGTCAAGTTGTTGGAGCTCCCTGCATATTCTGGGTGTCAACCCTCGGGACATGCGTGCTTTGCAAGTCCCCCTCTGCCGCCTGTCTCCTCCCTTGGACTGTCTGCTCTGCTGTGCAGAAGCTTCTTAGCTTGATGGCATCCCGGGTTTCTCTTTCGTCTCCCATGGCATGATGTTGTGGTCTCTTTTGGATCTTGGCCTACAGAGGTGTCTCCCCTCGTTCCCCAGAAATTTGGGTGTCTCACAGCGTCAGGTCTTAGATTTCTGCCTTCAGTCCATCCGACTAGTATTTTTAAAGCATCAGTTCAATTTTTGAAACATTCTTGGCTGCTGCTGAATTGGGGGTTCAGTCAAGTCATTCACCTGAGGTTACTTGTCACCAGTGCTCCTTATCTGAGACTCGAAACAGACAGAAGTAAGTGAAAGGCAAACCAAAACAGTGACTTCATAACCAGTGACACAGGCGCGAGGTATGCGTTTGCCATAGATACCCACAAACTACCCCACATACGGGCACATATGCACCCCTAATGAAGAACAGACAGGGGAGTGGGTGACGTGGGTCTCCACCAATAGACCTGCCTGCCAGTCCCAGGTAGTACTGACCACTGTGACTGACTGCTTTGAGGGGCTGTGATAGGTGTCAACTAGCATGGAAGAAGCGGGGTTAAGAGTGACCAGCTTCATCTGTCCAACAGGCAGCCGGGTCACCCTTCCCACTCAGAGGCTGGGAGATGAGTAATCTGTCTCTGGGAGCGAGGCACAGGCGCTGGGTGGGAAGATCTGCAGGGATGAAGGGCTCTGACCTCCTGCTCCCACTGCCAGCTGTCTGGGGCTGGAAGGAGGAGGCCTTGTAGCTGCTTTTGTTTGTTTTGTTTGGGAGCACGATATATAGACCACAGAATAACGAAAGCATAAGGATCATTATTGAAAACTAAGGCTGCTCACACTATGAAGTCCTACCCTGGTTTCCATCTGTCTAAACACACATGCGTAAGATAAATATTCACCTCAATGTGTCAAAACACATTGTCACCATTTTGTGACAATTTTAGTGAATATAGGACATGGCAGCTGTTTTGATTTTTTTTTTTTTTTTTAAGAGAAGCCTAATTTTATCCATCTCGGGACAGTTGTGTTTTCTTGGAGGAGTGAAGAGTAATCAACAGGCCAACTGCTGCTAAACGAGGACCTGGAAGCAGTATCAGGGATGCCTTAATAAACCTGCTAAATAATGCATTCCCAGGCTGTATTTAGACTTGTCCAAAGCTGCGAATCCTTTAATTGATAAACCTCACATAATGTGATTGCAAATGACAATGTCACCTGCTAATGTTTTAGGATATGTCAGTCAAAGCTTTCCATTTGCAGATGTTCTGCTGGTGTTAAAGGGGAGGGAAGACTGGGGTGATGAGATGGGGGGAGGAACAGGGAGCAGCCATGTCTTTATGGGTGCCTATAAATTCTGTGACACTTGAAATACAGCTGTGTTTTACCAGCTACGTTCCAGAAGTCTGTGTCAGATGGATCTGCAGTGATCTGTCAGGCAGGGGCCAAGCAACACAAAGGGTGTTTCAGTCATCTTTTTGCTTCTGAAACCAAAAGACCTGACAAGAACACTTAGAAGAGGAAGAGTTTATTTGGGGCTCAGTTTCAGAGCTCTCAGTCCATAGATAGTCTCCTCCATACCTCTGGACCTGACATAAGGCAGAAGTGTGTGGTGGAGGGAAATGTCTGGGGACCTGGTACCAGGAGGCAGAGAGAGCTCTGCTCAACAAGGACAAAATATATACCCCAAAGGCATTCCCCCAGGGACCCATCCCCTCCAGCCACACCCCACCTGCCTACAGTTAGTTGCCTCCCAGTTAATCCCCATCAGTAGATTAATGTGCTGATTACTTTACAGCTCTCATATCCTAATCATTTCACCTCTGAACTTTCTTGCATTGTCTCACACATGAGATTTGGGGGCCACCTCACATCTAAACCATAATCCATTTCTGGTTGGAAGCAAGCAATGCAAAGGATTAGTGAATGGGGGCAGTGTTCTTATAGGAAACCTCGCTTTAAATGAAGTCTGAGTGGTTTTAGACAATTTAATATAAATGGCTTTCTTTCATACTGTGCAAAAAGCAACTCAACGTAAAGCTTACCAAAACTGGATAGAAGAGCCCTAGAAAGTGCGCCTGTACTAGGCGATAGTCAATCTTGTCTTCAGTTTTGCATCTTCACTACACTGTGGCTTTATGCCTGGTACAAAGTTTATGTGACTTCATTAAACAGAATCTCATCTCGTAGCAAGTTTAGAAAGTACATATTGGTGCCTCTGCCAATTATTTTCAATTTTGTGGGTTACTTTATAGTATTTTTTCATTCTTTCTTCTGGCAGATACCAAGTTAGGCTGACAGCTTTGAAGAAAAATGTTTGCATGCCCAGGAAACTGCGTGAATTGTGACAGGCCGGGCAGACATGGCCTAGCAGTGGGAGCTGCCACTCCGGCTCCAGCTTCAACACCTGCTAGCCGGCATGTCATGGGCAGGCTCTGTGCTGGCCAGGCTTCGGGTTCCCCATCCCTTAAACTGAACTTTAAGTTTAAAGTTTAAGTTTACTTTCAGTCTCAGAATTGGTAAAGATTGACACCAGTGCTCATTGGTGGCTCTTAGTCCTCTAGCCCCACCATCTTGGAGCTGGAGTGGAGAGTGGGCAATCAGGACAACTCAGACTGTATTTCACTCACGTCCTCCTTCGTGAGATTAGAGTTACATCATAAACATTCCAATTTCAATTGACAAAGTTTTATTCTCAGTCTTAATAGTAATTATTTGTTATCTCTCCCGTAATTAAACATAATGAGTGCTTCCAATGTTTACTTCTACACATAATGCTATCAGTGTCTCTGTACAGATAGCGTTGCTTTGTTTCTTCTGTTTAATTATTTCCTAAGGATAGAATTCTAGGAATGTTATTTATGTTTTGCATATTTACAAAGCAAATTTCAAATTCTATAATAGTTTTCATGACAATTATAAGTTTTGATATTAGCATCTCTTTTTGGTTTGCTCAGAGTTTGGTGACACTAAGTTATTTCAAAAGTTTAATTGCTTATTAATTTCTACTAAGGCTGTAAAAATGGGTACCAGTGAAAACTGTGAGGTCAGATTGCCCGAGGAAATTGAAGTAGCCTCTCTAGATGTGATTAAGGGCCAATACGGGATCATGAGCATAAATGAGAGGTAGACCCATCCACGTGTGCGTTTTGGTTCCTAGCCCAATGTGTTTACTGCATGGGAGAAAGAGGGGCCCTGATTCAGATTTGAACCTGAAGCATCTTCCTGTGTCCTCCTGATAGTCAAGTGATGCAAAATGCAGTAGAGGGATTTAAATGATGGCGTGAAGCTCAGGATGCAAGGTGAGAAAGGAGGACCCTGCGTCCATGTTCTGGAAGTGCACCGGCTGGGGCCTGGGAAGGGGACCTGCTAGATTGTGGCTGTGGGGGATTCTCATGGACCAGCTGAAGGACATTAGGGTGATGCTGCAATGGGTGGGCAAGTTGGGCTCTTGGAAGAGTGGACAAGTGAGCTGAGAGGCCTAATCTTCAAAGGCTCACCTGTGTTGACATTGAAATCAGCCAGAATTAAGATAAAGTTTGGGGAAAAAAATGTTGGAAAATATGGTGGTGAGCCAGATGCTCCAATGCTCCAGGATTAAAGGGGATTCATGTAGAAATTTACAGACAAGGACGAGAGTGTCAGTGTTTGACTCAAGACTGGGGGACTTCAGGGAGGAAAGAACAGAAGTCATGTGGACGTGGCAATGTCAGACTTGGTGGTGGACACGGGTCTGCCTGTGGACCTGCTGTGGGTGGGCTGTGCAGTAAACCTCCAGCCCTTTGAGAGGACTTGGAGGACCTGGCTTCCTCATCGAGATGGCCAGGTTGCTGCTAAAGGAAGAAAAAACATCTTACAAGTAGTCGAGATGGGGGTTCAATTGTAACTTGTGTAGAGTTTCAGAGGACCTAGTTGAAGGGTTTCAAGAGGCTGGGAGGGTTGGTATTAGGACATTAGAAAAATGAGATGTGCAGGTGTATGAGGCTGGAGGTAATGGGTCCCAGGAGACCAGGGCTTCTTGTAGTGACTACAATAAACAAGGACGAGGATAGGGCAAGGGTAATTTCCAATGATCTCCGGAGTAAACAAGGTGATGGATTTATAAGGCAGGACCAAAGGGGATGGGGTGAGGTGAGGTGTCCCTGTCTTGAACCCCTTTCATCCCAGCCCCTACAGGAGGGGAGTCCTGGGGAAGATGGCTGCATTCTGGTCACCAGCTTCCTGTGGAGTAGTCTTACCCAAAGCTGGAAATGTTCAAATATCTGCTCAAAACATATTTTAATCAGTCATTATAAAATGACCACCATGTGCCAAACTGAAGTAAGTAACAATGGCTACTTTTATTGAGTAGTTCATATTTTCAATGCTATAAACTTTTTACAGTTGTTAACTTTACTGTCACAACAAGCCATGGATACATGCCATTACATTTCACTTTCTCTAGAAAATCAAACTGAGGCACAAAGAAAGTAATCACTTTCCAAGAGACACCAAAGTAAGTGTCAAAATGTGATTGAAACCCAGACAGTCTGATTTTAGAGGTTTTGCTGGTACCGATGTTCTACTCTCCCTTTAGGGGAAGAATGTTAAGTAACGTCTCCCATTATTACAAATTGAACATCATATTGAATTTATGTATTTCTGACTTCTTTCACAGATATTTTCCCTACAGTTTCTAAAATAGACTGGAGACAGTGCATCTAATTACATACCCTGAATTTTATATATTTAGTGATACAACTAAGAAATTCACTGAAGCAGTACTATGGGTGCTTAGTAAACACACTGGATGTTCATACATATGGACGCATGGTACCTTATTTAAAGATTTATCAGTCATTGCATATGTGGGTGGTTTCAATTTTTCATGACAGATATGGAAAAGTTATGTTTCTAAATAATGTTTTATTCTGTATTTTGAATTATATCTGTTAGATGGATTCCTAGCGAAACTCATACTCGGGCAAGGAATATATTTTAAAGTTGAAAATAAAACTTTTAAAAAGTTTGAAATTCCTTGGGGGGAAGTACAAATCAGTGCACTTTGATTTCTGCTTATGTTTAGAATTATGTTCCCCACTTACAGAACTCGGCAGCTTCAAATACATCTTTTATTAAAAATCTTATCATCTTCTTGGATTAACTCAAAGGCATCCAGACTTCTTTTAGCTGTTACAACCTTTTCTTCAAATGCAAGGTTTTATAAAAATTCAATGTGGAAAATGCATTTAGAAATAGCACTGTGCTAGCAGTCTGGTGTGGGAGCCCAGCCACACCCCAGATAGCCTGCTCCCTGCCGCTGCCAACTCCTCCATGTGGAAATCGTGGAGCAGTGAACAAAGTGACTTGATATTGAGGTCCATCATTCATTTAGAAATATCTGCCAATATCACTGCCACCTTCCCAAGAACATGGGAGGTCTTCCCGTCTTTCAGTGTCTTTAATGCTGTTGTGCCAGTGTTAGGCAGTTTTCATTGCAGAGGTCTTTGACCTCCTTAAGCAGACTTATTCTCAAGTTTTGTTTTGTTTTTTTTAAGGTTATTATGAATGGGAAAGATTTCTTGATTTCCTCATCAGCAGACTCATTATTAGAGTACAGGAAAGCTACTGGTTTATGAATATTGATCATGTATCCTGCTAAATTGCTGAATCCATTCATCTGCTCTAAAGTCTTCTGATAGTTTTTGGGGTTTTCTAGAAATAGGATCATGTTGTCAGCTGCTGGGAGCCATTAGCCAAGTAGGTATGACAATTTCCTTGCCAGCGTACCCCATGTTGCTGACATGTTGCAGCGACATTGAATGTAGGTGACCTTGCTCAAGGACCAAGGCAGATTAGGGTGTTCCCGGTTTTAAGATAATCCTGTTTAGGGCGTTCCCAGTTTAGGTTCCAGGTTTAAGGTTTAAGATTATTCCTCCCGGGAATAGGGCGTATCCTGCTGCCTGAGTTCCCCTTGAGTTCTCACGGGATTCAGACAGTATGTTTTGGAGATAGAAGCCCAGTGGAGGTGGAGTTGGGCAGAGAACGTGAATTTGGGCTGAGAATGTGGATTTCCCCAGAACGTGATTGTAGACGGCTGGTGTGAGTTCGGGAATAAAGAGTTGCTGTTTGAATCTACAAGCTGTGTGGTGGCTCGTGATTTTGTGCCCAGCCAGACTGCGGCAGTCAGCTAACAGATAACCTGACTACTTTTCCTATTTGTATCCCTATAATGTCCTTCTCTTGCTTGATTGCTCTGGATAGTGTTGAGGACTAGGTTGAATAGGAGTGTCGACAGAGAACATTCTTGTTCCTGATTTTACAGGAAATGCTTTCAGTTTTTCTCCCTGAACTGTGATGTTGACTTTGGGGTTGTCACTTCTAGCCTTTACAGTCTTGAGGTAAGTTCCTCCTATCCTTAGCTTCCCCAGTGTTTTAACATGAGTGGGTGCTGGGTTTTCACATCTATTGAGGTGATCGTAGGATTCTTATCCTTAACTTTATTTAAGTGGTGAGTTACGTGTATTGATTTGCATATGTTGAACTGGTATCCCTGGGATGAAACCTTCCTTATCATCTTCTTGATATGCTTTTGGATGAGGTTTTCTAATATTTTATTAAGAATGTTTACATCTGTGTGCATCAAGGATATTGGTCTGTAATATTCTTTCCAATATGTGTTTGTATGGTTTTCGTATCAGGGTGATACTGGCTTCGTTGAATGTATTGGGAGTGTTCATTCCCTTTCAATTCCATGGAGTAATCTGAACAAGACTGGTGTTCATTCTTCTTTAATTGTATGGTCCAGGTCTGGTCCTGGACTTTCCTTTGTTGGAAGGCTTTTAATTGTTGCTTCAATTTCTTTGCTTGATATTGGTCTGTTTACATTTTCAGTATCTCCATGGTTCAATTCTGTTAGCTCATATGTATCTAGAAATTTGTAAATATTTCCAGATTTTCTAGTTTATTGGAATATATAAATTTTTCTACATGGTCTCTAACAAACACTCTTTTGTTTCAGAAGTGTCTGTAGTAGTATCTCCTTTTTCATGTCTAATTGTGTTTAATATCATCAAAACAACAATAAGAAAAAACTGCCCTAAAATTCATTTGGAAGACTAAGAAACCCAGAATAGCCAAAGAAATACTGAGCAAGAAGAATTTTGCTGGAGGCATCACAATCCTAAACCTCAAATTACATTATAGAGTTATAGTCATAAAAATAATATGGTATTGGCACCAAAACAGACTTGAAAACCAATGGAATAGAAGACACAGAGACAAAAACACATAAACTCCTAGTTGACAGAAGTGCTAAAAATAAATGTTGAAGACAGCTTTTTCAACAAATGGTGCTGGGGAAAACTGAATATCCACATGTCAAATAATGAAACTAGATCCCTATCTACCTCCTTGCACATAAGTCACATTGGTGTAGGCACCTACTGTTCCAGGATGATTTGGTTCCTTTGGTAATACTTTATATATATTTTATTTAATGCATGTTTTCTAAGTTTTAATTAAATGGTTAATAATGGAACTTGAAATAACTCTTCCTGTTTTCCTGTAACTTGCTCATAATTATTTTTGTTTATGTGTGGCTATGGACCAATTTGTTTTCTCTGTCTGCTTTGACTTAATCTCCTCCCGAAATTTTCCTTCTCCTATGATGAGTATATAGAGTCACAAACAGCAAGCTCCATGACTTGGGGCGAGGCTACCTGTCAAAGCAGCAGAGCCAAGTGAGCGCAGACACGAGCCTCTCATGGGTGGCTGCAGTCGTCAGTGTCTTCATGGCATTTTTTTTTTCCCCAAATATAACATTTCTAAGAGAATTACTGTATTACTTATAGACTATTCTCATTTTAAGCCTCCTACTTGAGCAAGAACGTGTTTCTGTAGTGGGATTGGCTGCTTTCCTACTTCTGTTCTGGGTGAGGTATGGTTTGGACCATGCCCAGGCCCAAGTGTGATCCTTATAGGGGGGTTTGACTGGCAGACTATAGGATGTGCAGGCCCTTTCTTGAAGGGGAAGAGTGAAGGGAAAAGGGAGTGGTGTATCAGGCTGCCTCCTGGAGACCTGGGCTGCTGTGAACACAGGCAGCTCGGGCCCCCCCTTCTGCACTTAGTGAGCACTTTACTCCACTCAGAAGTGGAGTAAAGCAGGACAAGATGCTAGGAGGTGATCCCTGGCTGCAGTGGGCCTAGGGGTGACTTCTGCAGAGACCTGGAGGTGGCAGGGGAAACACGGTAGGCAGGAGAGCAGGTGCAAAGGCCAGTGCACCGTTGCAGATGTGTGGCTGGACCAGCCAGGCGAAGGAGGGTGGGGAGGAGGAGGAGGAGCGGCAGGACCAGCCACGTCTCCTTCCAGGGATGGTGAGCTCTAGTTTTATTCTGAGTGGTAGTGTGGGGAATTAGCTGTTTGTAACAGAACACGTTAAGCTTCAAGTTAAGTTTTTAGGTCACTTTAGCTGATCTGAGCAGAGCAGATTCTAGAGGATGGAGGAGAGCAGGAAGACCAGACGCCCTTGTCTGCATATGCACATGTTCATGTACATGCACATATGCCGTGTATGCGTGGATACCATGTGTGATCATGCATGCAAGGGAAGGCATTCAGCCTCAGTGGGAAGGAAATCCGCCATCTGAGAGACAGGATGAGCCTGGAGGACACTCCCGAGTGAATTAAGGCGGGCACAGAAAGGCGTGCCCAGCATGACCCTCACATGGAGTCAAAGCAGTAGAGGTTCTAGGAGCAGAGGGGACGGTGGTTGTCAGAGCCCCTGGACTGGGAGTGAGGACCCAGCAGAGAGCGTGGGCTGGTGGATATGAGATGAGAAGGCCCAGGGAGCCTTTCACACTGCACCGTGGCCATAGTTCAGGATGCTGCACCATGCACTCTTTTGTCAGGGAGCTGATCTCTCACACTGTTGCCATCAGCCCTTGCCCCACGTGCACATTCACACATTCTACCTTATGAGGTGATACACCCTCCCACCTGTGCACACATGCACACAAGGCTTTGCGTGGTGATACCACATTTGTGCACGTTCACACATACACACACCTGGCCTTACAAGGGGATGTACCTATTCATCAGCATGTTGGCAACTCCATGAGACCCTGCCTAGAGCAGACCTCTCCAGGGGCCACTGAGGGAGCTGGGCAGTGTCTGCTCAGCAGCAGGTCCTAGGCCTTGGCCCTGATGGCCTGTCACCCCTCACTCCCACCACTACACCTTTGAGGAGGCTGCAGGAGAGCTGGAGTGTGGGCTTTGTGTGCCCTCTGAGATCCTTTAAGGTTTCCAATCAAATGCACCTCTCTTGGGAAAGCGCTCACTCTTTCGCAGTGTGCAGCAACATGAGCACAACTGTGTGTCAAGGGCTGGGTGTATGGCTCAGACATAGGCTAGTGCCTAGCATGCAGGAGGCCTGAGCTCCATCCCCAGCACCATGGCAGGAGAAGGGAGATACACACACCACCCCATATGCACATACACACATGCATATATACACACATACATACACATGCAAATACGTATCACAATATCATCTTGGACATGTACAACTTTTATTTGTCAATTATACCTCAGTAAAACTGAGAATGAGATGGATTTCTTCATCTTGTGTGTGCATGTTTGTGACCAGTGTTAAGTAATATGCCAAAGATCTGTGGCCTTGATTTCCCTAAATCCAGTTTATCACTAGTCTTGAAACTCATACATTGAAATATTTAGCAAGGTATTTGTGTTTATTATTGTATTTATAGATAATTAGAAATAAAATGTTTACTAATGACGTTTTTGCATTCTTGCTAGTTTTTCTATAATAGGCCAGCCTACTTGTGAAATTACATGTCAGCAATTATAAACACTTCAATCTGAAAATACGTCATATAAAAATTATATCTACCACACATTTTTTTATTGACATGATAATTCTAAAGTTAGAAACAAAGAAAAGTAACCACCATAAAGCTATTATAACTGTACAGATGTTTGTCTTCCAAAAGAGAAAATAGTTCAGAATTTTATAGCTATTTCCAAAATAAGTTCATTTACTTAGATTTATTTTTATGGAAAACAATTGGGTAATGTGTATCAAATACAAGTCCATTTTCAAATATTATTGCATTTACTCTAATTCCTTCAAATTGCTTTATGCAAATAGATTAAGGGAAGATACCAGTATGTTATCCCTATGCCTTAATAAATTTAAGTAAGCCAAATATCTAGACCTCACGTACCAATCTGGACTGGAAGAGTACCACATGGCCTTTTAGTAGGATTTCTTTGCCGCCTGCTTACAGGGCACTCATTTACCTAGCAGAAGCAGAAGAGCCTAATTAAAGGTGGGGCACTCCTGGGGGGTGTGCAGGAGCGCTCAGGTGCACAGCTGTGGGGATTTCGCTCTCGCTGGGATGCCTTGGTTTAGGCAGGTTAAACACGTTTGCTCAAACTTTACCATTGCTCTTTGCTGAAAGCATTAAGACCCTTGCCTCTATGACATCCATAGGGCTTTCAGAGGAACTGAGTTGGCAAGCCAGCAGAGGTCCTCTTCAGATGGGGGCACCTTAGGTTCGGGACGTTTTGCAGAGATGCTCCTGCGTGACAGCCACCTGAGCCATGGCCTTGTCTCTGCTTCCGTCCCTGCAGCGGAGGGAGCCTGCGGCGGCACGCTGAGGGGCACCAGCAGCTCCATCTCCAGCCCCCACTTCCCCTCCGAGTACGGCAACAACGCCGACTGCACCTGGACCATCCTGGCCGAGCCGGGGGACACCATCGCGCTGGTCTTCACCGACTTCCAGCTGGAGGAGGGGTACGACTTCCTGGAGATCAGCGGGACCGAAGCGCCGTCCGTCTGGTAAGTGCTGACCGCCTCCGCCCTGGGCACGGGCGCTGGCTGGTCCGCGTCGCTGTCCGATGGCTAAAAAGTCCCCGTGACTGTGACTCGTTTGAAAGTGAGATCTTCGGTGGCTCTTTAGAGGTAGGCGGCTGCGTGGGCACTGAACCTGCCCGTCTGCCTTCCCAGACGTCCAGCGGAGGCACCGGGGTGGGCTGGGGTTTGGTCTGGAGTTTCTTGCTTCCTGTGACGAAGCTGTGGCGACTCTGCTCGGACACCTCATCGAGTGGGCACTTTCCTCCACGAAGGTGGGCGCCCGTCAGGGTACCACCTCCCAGGAGGCACCTGTGGCCACAGGGCGTCACAGGCAGGCCACGTTAGCAGAGATGCTAACCCGCCAACGTGTAAAACCTACCCGCGCGCCACCCGCTCCGGCGAGGGTGGCAGTGAGGCGGAAGGGAACCGGCTGACCAGCTGGAGGGCGCAGACCCGGGCGGCCGTCCGCGAGAGCTGTCCGCTGCAGGGCCGACCCATTGCTGTGAGCGAAAGGTGATTTTGTTTGCTTCAGTTATTACATTTAACATCAACTTAAAACTACTTTGGTCATCTACTTCATCTCGTGAACTGTGAGCAACCTAGGGATATCTGTATTGAAACCACAGATGGACACAGGGTTGGCCTTTCTTGGGTGGGTGGGTAGATGAGAAGGTGGGATGAGGGACTGCAAACATCTCTATGGATTCGCGTTTCGTTTGGGTGCAGAGATTCCATTCACATATGGAACCACTGTACATAAGACAGTCCATTTTTAAACCAGTTATTGGAATTGAGTTGGGTTTTTCCTCAATTTTCCAAAACTAAAGACCAAACTAGAGGGTTTGTATTCATGGATAAATCCTTTCCTTCATTAAGATTATTGTGGTTATGTTAAATGTTTTGCCAATTAGAGAAAAAAAAATTAAAATACAATCTCTGACATTCAAGTATTTGTTGAGATTGCCATCATTTTGCAGTGTTCAGTGTCCGTTGGTAGAAACAAATACTGACCTGGGAGCTTGGGCTGTCATCCTGTTGTCTGCCTTGGACAATCCTGGGCCCTTGGACAAGAGAGAGACGATGTTAAAATTTATCTTTCTAAAACTCACTAATGTAACGTCTCCTGAGCACCTCATCTCTGCTGGTTGTTGTGAGAGTCAGGTGACCCATTACTTTGTTTTTTCAAATGATTACTGAAGTAGAAAATATATGGTGACTAATTCTCAGAAATTGTATGATTAAGTGTGTGAGATTTCTAGAGAGATCAGGTGTTGACTGACGGCCTCGCTGCATGATTTGCAGAGAGGTAGAAGAAAGTGAGAATCCAGCGATGGCTTGCCAAGGAAGGGATCCCCAGGAAGCAGACGTCCTTCTCAGTGTCTGAGATGAAACTGGGCTGCCCAAGCCTGCGGCCAATGGCTGTGAAACAGGACCCTGTGAAGGTCCTGGACGGCTGATTCACACAAGAGAATTTACTTCTGAGTCAGCAAAGCTCCCCACTGGGTGTACTCTTGCTCAGATGGAAATCAGGAGTCTGAGGAGGTGGTTGGACTTAGTTTGCCCTCTTTCACCCAGTGGAGTCTCCTCCCCTCCCGTCCTCTCTTCCCTGCTTGCTGTGTCTCTACCTTTTCCCGATGTGCATCCCTGATCAACTGTGTGGTAGATCCAGGAAAGGAGGTGGTCAGAGTGTGCTAGAAGCATGTTCTGCCTGCAGTGTCAGGAGATCCTGTGAGCCAAGAGCAGGGACAGCAATCACTATGGTGGACGAAATGTGGTGTGGCCGGCCTTGGGGATGGCTTCTGTCTTCTCGTGCCTGCTTTCTGACTGGAGAACATTTTCCAGCTTTCTGGAATTGGCCCAGGTCTTTTCCAGGGAAGTTGGTGGGAAGGTCCTCAGTGGGGACTCTGACCGTGCGTGCTCTCTGGTCTGATACGTTCTGTGCTGGTTGGCCTAACGAGTTCCCTTTGAGTGGCAAACCCATGGTCCTACGTGCATTCCTATGATGATCCTCCTTTTCCTGTTTGCTGATGGTGGAAGCCTGCAGGCTGTCTTCAGTGTTAAGGACTCTTACTGCTTCCCGCTATTATCCTGGGAGAAATACTGAAATGCCAGAGGACCGGACACAAGGCAAGCTCTGGTGTGTGTGTGGCAGGAGAGCGACTGAGCTCAGGCACCGGGGCTTCAGCCTCCATAGCGCAGTCGCCTTCTGTACAGTCGAGGTCTGGTGTGTGTCCCTGTCAGGGAAGCACCTTTGCTCAGGGGCAGGTTGGTCCCAAAAGCCTTGGACAGGTCACCGCCACAGGAGTGACTAGACAACCGAGGGACAGTTGAGTTCACTGAGTACCTCTGCAGAGAGGCAATGAGACAAGCTGGGATCTGTCTGTGTGTTTTGTTTGTCCATTTGATTTACTGGTGACGTTTAGTGCTTGTCACTAAGTCTTTACATTGCTTTAAATAGGACTGCTCTAAGTGGGACGCTCATCTTTCAATTACTTTGCAATGGAGGCTAAAAAGGAAAAGATGGCTCTCCTACATAACCAACCATCAAGACCTGCAGGAGCACATTTAGACTGAAAAAATGGCGTCATTTAAAGCACCTTTTCAAGTCTTTTCAAATGCATATAATATGGCTTATCTTAAAAAAAAACTATTATTTTACCATAATTGCAGTAATAGTCTCTGAAGTATTTAATGGTTCAAATTGGCATATTTAAAAGACATGCCCATCCTGGGATTGCAAGAAAAGTATGAAGAAGCACTTTGGGTGGATGTGACCCTTTCTCAAACAAGGTCACCTTGCACAGAGGCAAGGGTGGTGTTAATGGCCGAGTGGAGTGAGTGCATACACACATGTAATTTTCCAATAATCTATGTTTAAAAGACAGAATACACAACAAGGGCACTCTAAGAAGACGCTGCTTGGAGAATTGTTAAGAATAGTAATAGGATTAGCTTTATTTTCATTAAATGTGAAGTGAAATTACCAATTCAGCTATGTTTTGTCAGGTTGCCATGGCTACAGTAGAGCAGTCTAAATGCAGTGGATGATGTCATGTGCCAAAGTCATCTGTATATTCAGTGTGGAGTGGGTTAGTGATTGAAACCTAATCACCTATGTGTGTGTCGATGAGACTTTTTTTTTTTTTTAACTCATCAGATTTTAATTCAATACAGATTGGCTTTCTGTCAATAGTTTAACAAAGGGCTGCTATTTCTAATTCAGTTTGTTACAGGGTCTAGTAATTATGTTTTTTTTCCTGCAAAGCTATCCCAGCACTCTTTTAGTTTGCTGTTTTGTTTTTTTTTCCCTTAAGTAAATTGATGGTGTAGCCTATATCTGGTAACTCTAGAAATATCAAGAAGAATGAAAATCAATTTTATTTCTGAGTTAGCCTACTATGGCTTCTAAATTAAGACATGATGGTTTAAGGGATTAGTGCTATATTGTCTTGGCAGGAAACAAGTGAGGGAACATTTACTCTCTTTAAAATGTGCACTTTGGAACAAGAATTAATTTGTCCACCCCCTCTGTGTCAGGATTGTGTGTAAGGTACATAGGAAGGGAAAAAAGGAATTGTAAATGCATTAAAATATGTTCTGAAACACACTGATGGCATCAGTCTCGGGTCATGGAGACAGAGTTCAATAGCCTGCGCCTTCTCCCCAGCAGCCTCTCTCTCGGGGCTCACCCTGCATCCCCCCACTTCAACAGGCCCTGGTGTCCTCTCTGTCAGGCCTTATCCCTGTGTCCCCATTCAGCAGGGCCCAGCGGCCCCTCCCTCAGGTCTCCTCCCCCTGTGTCCCCTTTCAGCCTGACCTCAGGGCTCCACTCCTGTGTCCACACAGCACCTGCTTGTGTCCCTGTGCTCCTGTTCAGCTGTTTGCCACGGCTCCCAGAGCTCACTGAATTAGCTCAGCTTGGAGGGTCCCTGGGTGGAAGAACCCTGGGTGCAGACAGGAGGAAAAAGGAGGCTGTGGAATCTCCCTTCCTGCAAAGCCTCTGTTTCTTGAGGAATCTGGAAAACCTTCCTTGCCACTCAGGAGCAAGGCTTTTCCTCTGAGGTTTTTTGAGACTGAAGTTTTCTTGCGCTGGTCAGTGCGACTCCTCTCTTTGCCTTGCTGGATTGGGCACAGTCCTACTCAACGCGATAGAAAAGGCTGGTATCTGCACTGTATTTTTTTCCCATTAACCCAGCAGTTTCCCAGTCTAATTGGTGACTGGCTGAGGCCAAAACCTAGCTTTAGAGGAGTTTTAGAAATTGAGTGACCTTCAAGAAGGGTTAGTCCCCACCTCCCATGTTGCTACAAAGCACCCCAAATTGGCAGTGGGTGTGGTGTCTATTTCATTTTTAATGATGAAGGTTATAGAGGTGCACAGTGAGAAGCGGACTCCTTTAAATCCATCCTTCCACTTGGCGGCACCAAGCCCAGCAGACTTCCAGCTGCTTACTCTGAATTTCTTAATGGAAGCTTGTTGGATCTCGCACAGGAAGGGACGCGGCCAGCCCTCCGCTCCCGCTGCTGTAGCGTGGCGTTCACAGCACAGTGTGATTACCAGCCACCAGACCGTGCCGATCCAGGATCCAGGCACCTGCTGAACTTGCAGACCGAGCTGCCCTGTGAGGTCCCCTTTCTGTCCAGAGCCCTGGGGTCCATCTGGAGACCTACAGGGCATCTATTTCTCCTTGCCTCTCCTGACCTGTCTTTGTTTTCAGTGTTGCTTTGTCCTCTGAACTTGACCCACCTCATGTCAACAATTCAATCTTGCTATGTCCTTTTGAAAAGAAAAAATGAGTAACATCATTCAGGAAAATGGAGGAGACCATATAGCAGCATCCTAATACCATCTACTGAAAGCACTAGGTTTGGTCTATATTTTCACTTGTGGATTTGAATTCAGTGATGTCACTCCACAAACTTACTGCTAAGTATGTTTTGCAGCAGTTTTTATGGAAGCAACAGAACACAAACAAACAAACATTATATAGATGCACACGAGTGTGTAAGCTTCTCCTCTTCTTTAGGCTCTGTACCCTTGCTAGAGGCCTAAGGACAATGAACATATTCTTGTCACTCTTGTTCTAAAGTACTTTTAACCAAAACATAATTTTCTCAAGATTTCTTTGAATGATATATTTAAAAGAAATTATACCAAGAGGTAATATCCATCAAGGGTTTGCTATTTCCCAGACAAGCGTAAATAATATCCACCGCCCCTTGGAGATGTTATTTTATACATTTCCTAGGGGAGAAAAATGGGCCACAAAGAGATTAAGTCTTGTCCATCACAGCTAGCAAGAGGCAGAGGGGCAGTGAGCAGAGGACTGTCCATCTGCAACTCCTCCTGTACTACCCCAGAGCTCCGCAGACAACAAAGGGGAGTATTTCCTACAAAGGAGGTCCCCACCCTGTGGGTGCCCCTCTCCTGCCCTCATCACTGAGTTTTATCTATCCTTCCTGGGAGAATGAAACTCGGGGCCTGCAGTGCAGTGGATCTCCAGCCTCCTCCACCCACAGAGCTTCCAGGGGATGCTGCACATCACCAGGTATCCAAAGCCCCAGATGTGACTCCATGCCTGAAATGGCCCCTCTGTGGAGCAGAGGTCCAGCTGGAGGTGCAGGGCTGGCAGTAGTCCAGGTCACTGCCAGGTGATCCAGGCTGGGCTCCCTGCCCTCGGGTCTCCTGCTGTGCCCGCCAGGGTGTCCGAGGCTCTGCCCGGCCCTCTGGGGTCTGCACTGAGCCCGACCTTCAGATTCCTTCACAAATGCCTGACCCACTCTAGTGGGTCATCTCAGATATCCATCATGTTATTAAGACTGGTGTGAGGTCAGGCAGCGGTGACCAGAAAGGGGGGGGGGTTCACACCCA
Source organism: Marmota flaviventris (assembly GCF_047511675.1). Classification (NCBI taxonomy): domain Eukaryota; kingdom Metazoa; phylum Chordata; class Mammalia; order Rodentia; family Sciuridae; genus Marmota; species Marmota flaviventris. Next base: position 176,557,325 of record NC_092500.1, read on the forward strand.
GGCTTAGGGCAGGAAGGGAGGGCGAGAGACGGGAAAGGGAGGTTTTTAGAGTCCCTTGTCCTCCTGGGGTTGGTCAGAGGATCTTGCTGAGCTCTGTATCCTTCCAGGATCAGTCAGGAGACCCTGCTGATGGACAGGTGGTTATCACGCTTGTCTGTTGGCACCTGATTGGTTGTTGCCTGGTGCTTTGTTCCCTTAGCCACCTCAACGGACCTAAAACTGGGAAAGTTAAAAACAGCTATTTTAAGTAGTAGTTGGAACACAGGAGTTCACATCATTTATTGAGCAGTGGGAGCTCTGAGTAAAAGGTAATAGTTTACCCTAGCACTTCCTAAAAACAATTATCAGAATGAGGAGTGGCGGCAAAGAACAACACAGTATTCCTGGTCCCTGAATTGGGACAGATGAGGGAGGCAATCACCCCGGGGAGAACCAGGGTCTTGGTCAGTGCTGCTCCCGGGGCAGATGTGGGATCTGCACCTCTGTTGTGATTGTTCACTTGTTTTGTGAAATTCTTGCCACTTAATGTATTTTTCAACAAAATGAGGTTATCTATAAATCATTCAGGTTGCAGGCTATAAAAAATAATTCCCCTTTTAGGGGAATTTCCCCAAATTCATAGTACCTGTCTTTGGTTGTCACAGCTGTCTTTTCGGATGTGGTCCTTCATCCATGAAATAACATAAAATGCAATTAAATTAACACTGGTAAAGAAACTTGCCTGCTCAAAACACACTGCCTTTAAAAGGTATTTGGCCAACTCCACGTGAGCCAGTCTCAGGTGAGGGTCTCTAACTCATTTATTCTCAAAATTGGCCAATTTGCCCCTAGTGATATTCCTATTGTACATTTTGATATCTTCTTTTAAAATTCTGTCTAAGCCCTGAATATCTGATTTTTCTTTAAGTCTTTCAATTTCATGGAGGACTGGTTAGGAGAATAAGGTCCCTTTGTGGCTTTTTCCTGCCTGGGTTCCTTGCTGGTGGCACAGGCGTGGAGCCTGACAGGCCCTTGCAGTGGGTGGTGGCCTACAACACTGACAGTCTCCCTGTCTCCCCTGGGTTGGGTAAAATGCCTCCATCCTTCTGTGAGTCCTGTTAGGGAATTGTCCTGTCATTTCTTAATACAGACATATTATATTATCATAAAGATCTTCATTTTAATGAATTATAGACTTTGGAATAGATAGCACCTGAGAAGCCCCCTAATGCAGTCCATTCCCTATCGTCTGGATAAGAGAACTGCATTCTAAGTCTATCAGGTGACTTGTCCCAAACAGTCGGCTGACTGGGAGAAGGGTAGGTTTTCTGACTTGGGTCCGGAGCTGGTTCTGCGGTATTACAGGCCCTTCTCCCCAGCATGGCTCCCCCAGTAACTCCCCTGTTTCCCTCTGTCCATCTCGGGCAGTAGCAGAGGTGGGACTGCTGACTCTGACCTGGTGTGGGTCAGCCTTGGGCCCCAGCCTTGGGTGTGCCACTTGGGAGCGTGGGGCCCAGGGCAGGTTTGCTGCCCAGATACCTCCGCAACACCAGTGATGGTGCGGGCTGCAGGCTCAGCGGGACACGGGAGGTGGTGAGGCTCTCAGCCCCGACCTGCACGGAGGCCGCTTTTGTGGCTACTCAGGCAGTGTGTTGCTCTGAGAAGCAGAGCCCCAGCAAGCACAGACTAATGCCCTGGAACACACGCGCTCCTTGGAAGAAAGAGGGTTGATGAAATTGTTTTGAACTGGTATTTAATTTCAAAAGTCTGCTTGGCAAGTAACCTTTAAGTGCTATGAATTATAGAAACCTTCTTACTTGTAGGCCTTTTCTTTTTTTTTTCTTTTTCCCCTTTTTTGTGAGGGTTTCACTGAGTTGCTCTAGATCTCAACTAAGTTGCTGAGGCTGGACTCGAATTTGTGATCCTCCTATCTCATGTTCTCGAGTCATTGAGATTGTAGGCATGTGCCACTGTGCCCCGTTAGACTGGACTTTCAATGCATGTTTTGTATTTCCTGTGAACTTCTGTGGAAACACAAGCATAGTATTGATATCACTTTAAAGGTGAAAACCTAAATGCTGCACTTTGTTTTGGAGCCAAATAATTCAGCATAGTAAGTATTTTTTAAATTTTTTTATTAAGAGACACTGTCAGATATACCACTTAATTTTGTGAATAAAAATCAAAGTAACATACAAGCTTAGCTTATTATATTGCTAAAAGCCATAACCCTTAATAAAAAGCAAAAGTAAAAATGGTAGAATTTATTCCAGACCGTGTATAGTGCCTCTTGGAATCCACAGGGAATTGGGTCCTGGGTCCCTGCAAGTACCAAAATCCCAGATGCTCAAGTCCTTCTATAAAATGGCTTAGTATTTTCATATACCCTGTGAACGTCTGCCCTGTATACTTTAAATCAGCTCAAGATCACTTATAATACGAAATTCAATGTAAAATCTATGTAAATCATTCTATACTGCATAACTACCAGAAATAAAAAACTGTGCATGCTGAGTGTAGGTGCAGTTTTTTCTGAGAGTTTCTGGCCTGTAGTACTTCTGGTCTGTGATGCGTGGACACAGAGGGATGACCGCATCACCCATTCACTGTGTTTCTCAACACTTAGCGTGTGTGGGACCACCTAGGACTTTCTTTAAAATGCATCATGTGACCCTGTGGTCTGGAGTGGGTCCTGAGAGTCCCTCTGACCAGCATCCAGGGGACGAGAACACTCCTGGCTGTGGTGTAGAGGAGGGCTGCAGGGCCTGTGTGTGGCAGGGATACTTGACAGTAGCAGAACTATAAACCATAAGTAATTAATTATTAATCATTTCAATTCTTCTTGAACATCATTTCAGGAATTAGGCTACTTCGGAATTTACCTGAACTCTTTGGTCTTCATTTAGAAATATCTCCTAATATCATCAATGGGCTGCTGGGTATAACGGCTGATCCAGAAAGATCAAGTGTGCCATCAGGATGTGGCCTTCACAGGGTCACCTGGGTCCCACTGCCCAGAGGTTCTGATTTAATCAGCTGCTCCAGCGCAACACAGTCACAGAGAATGAGAGGTGCAATCCAAAGGGGAAGAAAAGAATCGCAGATTTCACAGCGTCCCCGCATATTGGGCTGCATTAGCATTTCCCCATCTATTGATAGCAGTGGGATGACAAGCTCTTTTTAGGACACGCAGTTGAGAAGTTGAGCAAAGTCCTCGACCACAGATGTCTCAGTGCTTTGGATGGCTGACTGTTGGGTGGGTCTTTCGTAGACCAGGTAGATGCTACAGTGAGGTACAGATACACTTGTCCACGAGACAGTTCCCCGTGGGTGGGATGTTGATGAGGGCTGGGCCTGTGGGTGTGATAAGGCTGAGCTGCTGCCTGCTACAGCAACTGCCTGAGCTGAGCCCTGTCACTGGTCAGTTCGCACTTGGAGCTGGTGGTGGCTGATTCCCACTTGTAGTTTCTTCTCTCCATGCTCCCAATCCATTTCGCTGTTGGAATGGCTTCTCTGTCTTGTCCACAAAGTCCTTGTCCTGTGGACCTCGGTTGGGGTTGTTAAGAGAATTGGCCTTGAAGTTGGAGAGATGAGGGATTGGGAACTGCATCCCTCCTCTGTGTGGTAGACTTTTTGAGTTAGGTCAAAACTCCTAGAGTGTTGGCTTTCCATTCATAAAATTAGGTTGGTGATGCTTTTCTTACTGGATGAAGATGAAAATAGAGCTCAGAGAACATCGTCACACCAGTTATGGAGACTGCAGCGAGCTGTATCCCCAAGTGATCACCAGGGCAGCCATGGAATGTGGCATAGCAGCAGTACAGATGCAAAGATGTAGAGGAGAGAGAGAACTCCTAGTGAGGCAGTCAGATATTTCGCCAAAAAATAGGGATTCAAATAATCCCTGAGAATGGAAACGACACAGACAGGGAAACGTGTGGGTATCGTAGGCATGGCAGGTGTGAAATAGGAAGTGCAGATGTGGGGAAACAGGGGGACCTAACTGAGGGGAGAGAAAGCAATGCGTTGTTTTGACAGGACAATAGAAACAGCTTGGACGTTTTGAAAGCAGGCTCTTGAATGAAGCTCAAATACACTGCATTTTTTTTTCTTGAAGGTGTAGCTCACTTCTCCTGGTAAACGAGGATGCGTTGGGAGTGTTGGGTGGACGGTGGAAAAGAGCCAGCTGTTTCTGTGAGCAGGCGGTGCAGTGTGGACAGGGCCCTGGTGATCACAGCAGTGGAGAGGAAGGGGAAGCTGGCCTGTGCCACCTGCACATGTGCCTCACCAGCCTTCCCAGTGGCCCTGCAGTGATGTTTCAGCTTTGTCCCTTTTTGGGAGCCGGCTAAGCCTTCAGGGGTCCAGGACCCGAGGCAGCAGCATGAGGCTGGGGACGCCTGTGCATGCTGAGGTCTACCTCATAACCAGGGCCCTGGCAAGACTCCACCTAACTTTGAGAATATGGGGAAGAACCACAGATGTTACTGCTGCCAGCTAGAGGGTCGGCATTACAAAGCTCTTCCTCACCCTTTTAAACCAGTCCCTTCCCTGCCATCCCAGGGCATGGACGGTGGGTAATGGAAAGGCTCCGTGGTGCTCCAGAGCACAGTGGACCTCGCCCCAGCTGAGGCCTCCTGCTCTTGAACTTGAAACTCTTGATTTTTGGAGTGGATCTAGGCATAAGGATGTGGGAAAAGATTCAGAGTTTCCAGGTTGAGCTGAAGGGAGAAGGGTCTGGAGTGGGATCCTAACAAGAGGAACTGTTAGACCAAAGTAAAAAAAACAAACAAGAAAGAGTCTCGTTTATGGAAAGTGATTTGTAATGCTTATTGCCAGACAGAGTGATAAGTTGAGAAAGAAACAGTATTTGACGGTCACACAAACCCCGCGTAGGCTCCCGGAGGCAGTGACTGATTCCCAGAGGCCCTGAGGAGAATCCTAAGATCCACCTGGGGTGCTACGGCTGGGTGTAGAGCAAGGCGCGGGCCCATGCAGTGGGACTGGTTACTCACGGGGAGAAGCCCAGGTGGGCAGAGTCATGTGCAGTGTGAGTGACTGCCGAAGCCCCTGTGAGGGGACGGTGGGTAGTGGGTCCAAGCTGTGTGCATGGATGCAGATGGTCCATGTGAGGAGCTAGGTGTGTGCGCCTTTTCCATTAAAGGAGGAAAAGCAGTGTACTCTGCACCCCAATGAACAGAAACAGAGATGCATGCCTAAAAACAGTTCATCCTCAGCCAATGTCCCTCCACATGGTGGGGGATTTAATTTATCAAAGTCCCCTTTTGTGCTGTGCTGGTGGGAGCATGCCCTGTCGCCTGGGCCTGGGTTTTCAGTGAGCCTGCCCCGTGTGGTCAGGTTGTGCAAATGGGGACTGGTGGTTCCCTGGGCGGAGTTCTCAGAACCCTGTGCTCTAGAGCTGCCACTGCTGTCCCAGGAGAGGACGCCAAGATTCCCTGTGGGGAAATCCAGCCATAGGCATACGTGGCCCGTGACCATGGGACTTGTCCTGAAAATGCACTCTATGATTGACACTGTGACACAGTGTGACTGAGCTTAGAGAGGGCATGTGATGGGAGGAGCAGAGGAAAGAAACAAAGCAGAAAAGACGAAAATCAAAAGGGACCTGAGGTCAGGGTGAGGCGCGGCACCCTTGGGCAGTTCTGTTCCAGCATCACCACGTCTGCTTTCCTGGACAGCTTAACACGGATGAGGCACAGGTGATTTTCAATGTGGGAGGAAGCGTCTAGATACTTGAGGCCATTTACGTGGCTGGAGATTCCAGGGAAAGGAGCCAGCAGACCCTCTTGTGGCCCCTGGCTCCACCTGGGTGTCCTCTGCCATCTTGGGCTTCTAACCCTTTGAGACCCATTTCTTTATGTGCAAAGTGTTTATAATGAAGTCGGTTGTTCAGGGCAGTGGTGAGGAGGAGGTGGGAGTGCTGATGGCCTCGGGGTCTCTGCAGGGTGGAGTGGCCATGTGTTAGTGGTTGTTGTCCCATGACCCTCAGCTGTGGTCTTCCCCTCTCTCCAGTCTCTACCCCTGGCTCTTCCCTCGTCCACCTTCCTTCAGGTGTGTACCACTTCCGCAGCCGCTCCTGTGCCTCTGAGAGGTCCCAGGGTCCTGTTCTGGGTCTGGCCAATTGGGACACACCTTGGCCCACCTGATTTACATGGTCTTTTTCTCCTCAGCAGCATTGTTAATGCTCAGTAAACTTCTAAATGGGTCAACTTCTAAATAGTATGGAAATGACTTGTGGTGAATCAGTTCTCTGTGGAGTCTGTCAAGCCTCATATTGGTCCATGTGAGTCTACCCACAGCCCTGAGGTGGGTCTGCAGTTACCATCCACCTTGTGCAGCTGAGGAAGTGGGGGTGGGAGGGACGCTGAATTGCCTGGCACTTCGGCTCAGGTCATGGTGAGCCAGCAGGCTGCACACTGAAGACAGCCCCACAGGGCGCCTGTCACCCTGCTGGCCCTGCAAAGGAGGCTGCAAGGACTCCTTCTCTTGAGCTTGCAGTGCCAGGTATGTTTATTGAATGCATGTGGAGTGGACCGCCAGAGAGTCTTCCTCTTATCCTCTCTTGGAAGAAAAGATTATGGCAGATTGTTTAAAAAAATCACCAGTCTAATTTATCATATTTAAAATGAAAAATTTGAGTCATGTTATGGAACATAGTGTTGAAAGACTTGGGTAAACATTTGCATGTCTTTGGTGGAAAGAACTTTCTGGATCTGGGATCCTTGTGGTACATTGTGCATTCAGCACACCATCTGTCTGGTGGTCTCTTGACAAGTCTGCCTGCCTCATGCAAATAGTAGCAGTTGGCGTGAACCCACAGCTGTGGAACTTCCCTGTTCACATGTGCAGTCTACTGGAGGGGTCCTGAACACGGGGCCCACAAGTACCAGGATGAGTAGCTCATGCCTCTAAGGAAAACCCAGGGAATTTCAGGGATGCTCTGTGACACCTGTGGGCTTCTTGCTGAGAAGACGCTCCACCATCACTCCTGCACTTAAAGGACTCATGCGGTGGCCAGCTATTGGCCAGCTCAGCCCTGGAGACCTAGAGCTGCAGCCCTCGGGTCCACGTGGAACACCTGGAGTGTGAAGAGGCTCCAGGACCCCAGGGGTCTCCATTCCTCCTCACATGGTCCCATTGAAGAGAAACCTGGAGAGAATAGAAGATGCTGAACTCTCCAGATTTTCAAAAGGATGGACAGTAAATCCTATGTGCTTTCATTGCATGAAGAAAAGACCACACAGCACTGACATAGTTGAGGAAAGAAGAGCACCAATGAGGCATAAAAGCCCAAATAAATTAGCTGAAGGAGGAATAGAGTTCCATCACCAATTCAAGTGGAAAAACAGGTCACAAATCCAAATTGTGTAGCAAAGTACAAGCAAAGGGAACAGAGCCATGTGCAAATCATGGGAACAAAACTGCTTTAGCAGAGGCATGAGACGAAATGATCTCCTTGATCTTAGTCCAGGAGAAAGAACTTGATGATACCAGAAATATATCAGCAACTATACATTACCCTGCATTCAATCAGGAAACCCTACCTCTTCCTGATGTACATTCATTATAATGTGACAGAGATAGCATTCGAAGTAGCTCCGGTGCAAAGCAAGTTCACTTCTTTCCCCTCATGATGGAGTTCTTGCCTCTACCTAAGGTTGCTAATATAATTCATAGCTCGTATGATGATTGACAGTTATATAAGAGAACATTTCATAAACCATAAAGCACTCTATAAAGATGAATTCAGTTTTCTAGAAAATAAGTATTTAATTGGGAACAGAAGATGTTGTTAAAAATAGAAATGTAATCAGTTTTAAATGGACGATGTTGCTTATTCTGGTGAACCTGTCATTTAAAATAACCAAGCCTTTGTAGGCACCCCAGGGATTCCAACCCTGGGGTGTTCTGCCCCAGGTGTAATGTGTGGCCCTGGAAGTGTGGGCTGTGCCTGAGGTTCACAGTTCACATTATTGAAGGCAGATGGCCTTTTAGAGCATGCCTCTCTGTTTATGAGGTTTATTTGCAGTTTCCTGCAACATGAGAAGCCCTTAAAATGGAGATACTTTTCTCAAACTGTAGTCAGCTCGGGCTGCCTTCATAGATTGGTATAGATTAGGTGGATTAAATGACAAACATGTCTCACAGTCCCCGAGAAGGCTGGGAGTCCAGGATTAAGATGGGGTGCCCCAGTGATTGTGGAGGAATCTCTCCCTGGTCTAGGGACTGTGCCTTCTTTGATGAAGAATGCACCCCAAGTGACCCTTATAAGGCCACTGGTCCCATCCTGGCCCCTCTCTCATGACCTCATCTAACCCTCTTACTTTCCCAAGACCCCACTTTTTAATAGCTTCACTTGGGGGCTGTGGCTTCAGCATATGAATTTTGGAGCCACACAAGTGTTCAGCCCATAGTGCACAGCCTACCCGCTGGTTAAAATGCACTTTTGCCCCACTCCACCACCTCAGACATGCTGAAACCTCCGTCACATCTTTCATTAGTCATCCTATCATACCCTGTAATAGCTACCAAATCAACGATACCTGTCTGGCACCTTCAACACCCCATGCAGAACAAATTGGATCACATTGCAGTCTACTCCCAGAAAAGAAGATGTCCTAAATTTCCTGACCTAAAACACCCTATGCATTATTGAGAACTTGCTGCACCGTGTCTGGAAATGCTTGTGTCTGACCTGCACTGTCAAACAGGATGAGGGGCCAGGCAGCTTGTCTCGGTGTGCAAAACAGAGCCATGCAAATTCACTGGATGTGGCTTGGATCCTCTGTGTATATCTGCAGGGGACTTCCTGTGGCCCAGGTGTTGCATGAGCTCTTTTTATTTTTCTCAGCTATTTGTTGTAAAGCACTAACTTCAAGGAGGCAGTTTGAAAAACAGTGTAACCTGTGGCTAGCAATCAGATGCTTATGAGGACATTAATTCCCCACACGCTCCTGTTCCTGCACAGTGTATTCTTCATTAGGGCTAATGGGAGTACAGGGAAGAGATGGGGAGAGACCTCCGTAAATCATGGACGCATCCAGAAGGGGAGGTGCTCCTCTGTAAGAGCGTTAGCACAAAGACGCACTGACGCAACCTGCTCAGTTGCAGCCTTTATGCCCACCTCAGAGTGTTCAGTTAGTGATAATGAGAGCCCAGCTGGGCAGGAGCAGTTCCAGCTCCTCACCCACCAGCCACACTTGTCATTCAGATCACCTCTCAAAACACGCCTTCATGAGACCCTAGGAGGAGCTGTTTTCAAACCCTTTGCCAGGTTTCTGGGTGTGTTCCAGGCTGCGTTTTAGAGTGTGTCAAGATATTTAAATTACCTACTCAATGGCTTCTTGCAAGGACGCCTTTGCTGGTAGGTAGGCATCAAGAGATGGATGGAAAAACTATGAGCTAAGTGCATGAATTGTGAATATTTTATAAATGAGTAAAAATTATACGTGCTTAAAACAAAGCCCTGCAGGTGAGCAGAGTATGAGAGGTGGGCAGGTGGTGGGGGGTTGGCAGGTAACCTGCCCGTGGGGCCCAGGCTGCCCTGGGGGCTGAGGGCCTGTGGGCCCAGGCTGCCTGAGGGCATTCTCAGCCTGCTGGGCTAAGGCCTGGGTGCCCTGGAGTGCCACCAGCCCCTCTGAGGGCGGCAGGTCCCCACACAGGCCGTTTCTGCAGTGCACAGGAGGCTGCTCCTGAGGCCAGGGCTTGCTGGCCCCTAGGCTGCCCCGGAGGAGCCTGTCAGGAGGCGCTCACTGGCTGGAGGTGGAGCTGGCAGGCGCAGAGGCTCACAGCCATGGGGCAGCAGGGGCTCTCCAGGGCACACTGTGGGGAGCTCCCATGTGAGGTGAACAGCACAGGCAGGCACCACGGCAGCTCCACATCATCATGTGGATGAAATGAGACCAGAGATCATTAGCATTCTCTAGTTTTTAAAACTTATTAATATGTTTTTATGAATTATATCCAGTAACTTTTTAATACATGCAAAATAATATAAAGAATTTAGAAACAAAATACAAAAGAGCAAATTGCTGAACATAACTATAGATTAAAAGAATGGTTGAGACAAAGGTTTAACTTTTAATTTCCATGCATCTATGATAAGAAGAAAAAGCTAGCCATTTACCACCCTCTCATTATTAGAGAAGAAAAGCTTTCCAATTCCTCTCGAGTGGCAGATTTTTTTCTAAGCACTAAATTTGAAAATAAAATTTAAGCTGGGGTTTTATGTCAGAGTTGCACATTAATAAATATGTCTGATACTGTGAACATCAGCATGCCTTATTATAAAAGAAAATTACCCGAGTGTTCCTCAAGGTGATTTTTGTTTGTTTTGAGTCAAGCCCACGCCATCTAAAACAATTCAGAGAGGATGTTAAAAAAAAAAATCACCTGCAATAGCAACAAAAAACATCAAGTCATAACCTAACCCTAACCCCGTGTGTGTGCCTGTAGCAGATTCCTTCAGCATCTCTGCTTCCGACTGCCCGGGCTCCAGCAGGATATCCAGAACAAGAGGGGACAGGTCTGTGTCCAGGGAACCCCTCGTCTAGATGGACGGTAGCAGATGCTTATCACGGTAGGAGGATATAGTAAGTGTTACATCATGAGGAAAGTTGTGACTTTTAGCTGGTTGCAATCTCAAATTAAAATAGCACTTCAGTGTGGGAGATCGGGGCATTTTTAATCATAAAAACTTCATCTGAGGATTTTTGAAAGGCAGATATTAGGAGAAAGGAAAGAAGCATAAACCCAAGTGGAGACAGATGGAGAAAAGAGGGCTGTAACTCCCCCACCCACTCCCACCCCAGCCTCCCGCTCACACGCACATCCCGATTCAGACGTCACGGCCCATGCTTGTTCTGGGCAACATGGAAAATGTTAGGCCAGTTACTATGATAATTCTCTGGCAAATGTGAGCAGTTTTCAAGCAAATGTCAGTGTTCAAGAATCACAAGGCCTGGTTCAAGACAAGTGAGGCAGGAATCGCCTGTAGAGACACACCTTGGATCCCAGTGTGCCCTGGAGATGCCGGCTCCCCTCGGCCACCCCGTCCTGGAGAGAGCCCTGAGGTTAGGACGATCCTCTGTCCAAACAACTTGAACCTGAATGCACCTTTGTGTGTCAAATTTCTGGAATTTTAAAAATGTTTGATTGATCTCTTAGGCCATGTTGCAGTTGTGGAAAGCTCTATTTTGTGCCACAAAGTCAGTTGGGGTGTCTAAAGTGGTAATGAAGGCCAAGCACTTAGTTAATAACATTTTGATCTTGGTGACCTCAGTGTACCTGTGAACGTGATGCCTATGTATGGCAGTTGTCATTCCCTAATGACGTGTGGCTGTAACAAAACCAGCCTTCAGGAGCAAAGCTGGATTAAACACATCTTTAATCTACGATGGATAAGTTACAAATGTTTCCTGCCATGGGGAACACAGGAAGGGCTTCACGGTGAGACCTGCCCGGCCCCAGGGCCAGCCTCTTCACAAGGCCATCAGTGGACCCGACTCCATGCTGTCTCCATCCACCTGGAGATCATCTGCTTAGGCCAAGCTTATTGAAGGGTTCGTTCCATTTCTAGTTTCACCTGCTTTTTCCAGGCTCTGCACTCTGATATCCTAAGTTTACAACAAATACCTACAAATTATGCTGAGATGGGTAAATCACAGCAGAAATGCAGTGTTCAAGCTGTAAGGAAGGGAAGGGGCTGGAGCGGCAGAGGAACAGGCGGGAGGAGAGGGAGCCCAATCCCATGTATCTACCTGATTTTGAAAATGTTGGTTTTAGAACGTCGCAGGTATGTTCCTCAGTGAAAGAGAAAGAACATAGATTGTTAAATTTTAAGGGTCAGAAATGAACATTTCATTGATGGGTCTGAGGGTGGCGTTGACGTCTGCATGACATCTGCATAGCTCTGCCAGGTACAGCTGTGCACACGTGGCCAATAGACCAGCAGCTCCACCCACCCCTCTCTAAGCCAGAGAGGAGAGAGCAGTGCCACCCCCTGTGGGGCACATGGTGGGTGTAAGCCCAGCTGGTGCTCTCACTTCCTGTGGGTCTGATTTCCCCGCACATTTAAGGTTTAACATACCGGGGCTCCAACACGAGATGTGCAGTCGCAGTCTAACTGTTCTTGAATGCACCAAGGATTTGCAGGTGACCTAAGGACACTTTCAAAAACTATAGGGAGGAAACTAAAGCACTGTGGTACTTTTAAGGGCTAAGACCTAAGGGCTCAGACAAAGAAGCCACACAAAATGGAATGCAAATACATATGCATGTGTATAGACACATGTAACTTCATAACATACCCTAAAACACATGTAACTTCTTAGCTAACACAGTTCAATGAAAATAAAATTTAGGTCTAATAGTTACCAAATTGATTTTTTTTAAATAAAACAATCTAAGAAATGAGATATGATGAAATAGACAACCCTTGGAATCGTTGGAGTCGTTTTTTTTTTTTTTTTTTTTTAATTTACAGAGTGCTTTGGCAGGCATCTAAAAATTGTGCAGTACCTTCTTACTCTAAATCTTATCCCTAAAAATCACCCCAAGGACCTAGTCCAAGTCGCTGAGGGGTGCTTATGGACAAAGATGTGAATCGTCACATTCTAAACAATGGCCTGAGGTTATGGAGTTGGACACGGGGCTGGGACTTGCAGTCTGCAGAGGCTTGGAGACCTAGGCATCTGGAAGGTGAGTGTTTTCAAGGTGAGCAAGCTCACAAAGTGCCATTTCCAGTGACCTCAGCAGGATCGGCCTGTGCAACATGGCCTCTCTGGGATATTACCTGCTCGTGGTCAGGGGCCTCCACAGGAGCCCTTGGGAAAGGGCACACTAGCCATCTGGAGGCCAGTGACAGTCTTAGGACTTTGGACCCATTTTTGTTATCTTTCAGATGAGCTCATGAGAGGGACTTCCTTGCAGGTTTGTAGAAATACCAAGAGCCAGTAGACACAAAGTCCAGGAGGAGAGCCTCAAGATACCGCTGGCCCGGTTTACCTGGGGAGGAGGTGGGTTTGAGGCCCGGGTCCAGGGCTGTCAGCATGGCCTCTCACCAAGCCCTGCCCTGTGTGACCAGATTTTGACGACCAAGGTGGCGCTCTGATCATTGGGACTTGGGAGAGCACATTTCAACTGTGCACAAGAAATACCATTAACTACTTTAAGTTAGTCACTCTTCTCCACCCCAGAGACAGCCCAACTAACAAACAAAGGAAGCAGCTCTCGGAGCTGTGTTCCAGGCTAGTGGAAGGACACCCAGTGTGAGATGAACCTGATCGTCTTCTTGGGTATTGGAATATTTACCTTTCAGTTTTAGAAATCAAAGAAGCATCAACTGTAAGAGAAAAAGAAATGAGCTTATCTGACAAGTAAACAATCTAAAGATATTCAGAATAATTTAAAATCATGTTTAAATATTCATGAAACCAATACATGAGCAATTAAAAATAAACACAAGTTATATCTTATTCAGAATCTCAGTTCAAGCATCACTGCTGTGGAAGCCTGCTCTAAAGCTCAGGTTTTCTCCACTTGGCTATCGCCAGTTCCAGACAAAGAAATCTAGCATATGAAACGTAGATTCTCATCTGTGCACATTGAGTAAAGCTCTTTTATTTTCATTTTCAATTTTAAAAATGACTGGAGAAAAAATAAGGCTTGGGAAGTGGTGCATTCCCTCATTTGAAACTGATGAAAATCTAATATGGAAGTACTAAAGAAAATAACTACGAATATGTGAACAATCAATTTTAAGTAAAAATGTTATTAAAAATGAATGGTCAGGCTGGACACAGCGGTGCATGCCTGTCATCCCCGTGGTTCAGGAGGCTGAGGCAGGAGGATTGCTAACCCAAACACAGCCTCAGTAACTTAGGCCTTAAGGAACTCGGTGAGACCCTGTCTAAAAATTAAAAAAAAATAAAAACATAAAAATAAAAAGGGCTGAGGATGCGGCCCAGCGGTTAAGTGCTAAGCACCCCTGGGTCAATCCCTAGTCACAACAACAAAACGGTCAAAGGATACTTTCTTTTGACTCTGTGCCAGCAAGTCCTCTGTTGGGCTTCAGAGTTCCGTGGAAGAAAGGAGGTGACCATGGCCTCTGCCGCCGTCCTCTTCCAGACACTGCTGGGGCGAGAACCCCGCGCTGCAGGGAACCACAGCACTTTCCTCCTGGGGCCCCCTTTCCAAGGCCAGCTGTGGGGCCTCTTCTCACCAAGGCCTGCATTATCTGGGCACTGGCATAAACTTTCCCAGCAGCAGCTGGTGGACTGAGTGTCCTGGTGCTACTTCACAGAGCAAGAATTATGCTCCTGTTGTTTACTAATGGTTTATGATTACATTTTTATAAGGATTGTGAATGGATTCCAATTAATGGTCCGAAAAAATCAATGCCCAATTGAACTCATATCTCACAAATGAAGGGAACATTATTGTTTTGCCATAGATGTCATAGATATCCAAATTGTCCAAAAATTATACGTGCATTGAAGAAGAAAAGTAAAATAAAATTCCATCCACCTTTGTTTCTCATACAGCTGTTTTTATGTAACACAGATAAATGACAAAGCCAAGGATTCTGAGAACCCAGTTGTCTGTCCACAAATTCACAGCTGGGTGGAGATTGATGTGCTTCCCCTCCTGGAGGAGTATGGCTATAGGAGCCATGGTGGCTGGTTGTCGGGGCCCTCTGTGTGGGTTTCACCCACAGGCAGCTGGGCAGCACTCCCCTTTTGGAGGAAGCAAAGCAAAGAACGGGATCCAAGTGCAGGGACCACTAATGAGCCTCCTCAGAAAGGTTGTCAATTTCACCTTGCTTCTGCCAATCACACGTTTTCATGGTGGGTCTTACAAAGCACATGGTAGGTCCACTATAATAAACTCATGTTATGATGTCGAATCTTCACAAAGACTCTGAGGCGAGTATCACTCTCCATCTAAAATCTGCCTGAAGATGTCAGATATAGTGCAAGATTGTGTGGTTCACGGGTCCACCTGCTCCAAGTCCCAGGTTTGGGCTATTGCTCCATCAACTGTTGTAAAGAGTTTGAAGTTGCTCGTCCCTTGACAATATTCCTTTTGGAAAGAAGAGAATAATATAATGCATTAGTGATTTCCTGGCTGCTTGTTATTCTAATTTTTGTTCTCCTGCTAATAGAATTTATGGATATTAATCAATATGTTCCTCCATGCAGTTTCTAGCTCACAGAATGGCTATTCACTCCTAACTTCACAGTCTTTATCACATGACGTTTTGGCAGCCTCTGTCATGCACCTTGCATATAAATATGCGTAGTAACTTTCCAATCGTTAACACCAGCTCTCGGCTTAAAAACAGTTTGGTGAAAAGATCTATGTCATATAAAATTTAAAATAGTTTAAGGTATACATTTCATTTTACATGTTGCAAAGTTGACCATTAATATTTTAGGTAGAGAAAATCCTGGGTTTTTAACTGGTGCTGTTGGGATATGTTCTATCTAATTGAGAAAATTTCTTATGGTGTAATAGCCAAAATTGTGATACATTTTATTTTATTTTTTTAAACAATTTCATCTGGCATCAGCTGATTTGATGTCTCCACTCCAGTGAGCTAGGCCATCTTGTGGAGGCTTAAAGGGCTATTGATGGATGACTGGACTGTTACTGTGTACCCCTGTATCTCAGTTTGAGACAGTTCTTTCACCAGGTAATTACTGAATCTTTTTATGAGCAAGGATTATCATTGTTACAAAAAGATATACATGGATTGTCACTCATTTTGAAGCCAATATTTAAATAATTTGTAAAAAGTGATTACTGTGACATTTTATTTTTTATTTAATCTTTTTAAAGTTCTACCGCATTGTAAAAAGTAGCTACTCAATATTATTTGCACAAGCTATTTTGAATATCCTGGTCTGAGTGAAAATAAAAGATAAATATTTAATTTCCCTACTCTATTGAAAACTACATATTTGATTCCATTTCTTGAGGGACATGAGAAATGAAAAAGTCAAATCATATTTGATTCAAATTCAAAAGTCAAAGAAAAATAATCATTGGCATTATTTGTGACACAAAAAGAGATCTTCTAAAACCTCTGGACTTTGGACCTTCAGGTAGTATGAGAGAGTGCATGGCTTGGGTGTGGTGTGTGTGTGTGTGTGCACGCCCGTGAGCACACACCTGTATATCCATGCATACACCCATACACTCAAGAGTAGCAAGTAAAGGGCAGGGTGATTTTCTGGAAGTGGCTCCTGCGTCCCAGGGTACACTGGCTGCTGGTTGTGGGTGGACACAGCACTCCTGACCTTGGAAAGCGGTGACAAGCCTCTACCACATCCTCCTTGCCAGGGCCAATGCTGCTGTGGAACGTTTAGGTAACTAAACGAAAGCATCAGGAAGCATGGTAACTTTTGAAAAATCGTAGAACAAGAAGAAAGCCTAGTACTCTTTAGAAATATATTTCTACCCATACAGGAAAGACTTACTGAAATGTGTGATATAAAAATAATAAAGACTTCAGAAATCTTGCAGCATACTTGGAGACAGTGTTGGTATTTCACACATGCTTCACTTCTCGGGAGGGGTCTAGCTGTTCACAATGGCCAACTAATGCAGTTAAATGTTATTCTTCTGAAAACCCTACCTCCAGCACCAGGCAGAGTGTGGACAGTCAGCGGACACTCACATCCCTGTGTAGGGGGAGCTCTGTCCTGCGCAGGCTCCAGCGGGCAGACCACATGCAGCTGTGCTTTAAGTTCACGCCATAGTTCTGTGTGGTGTTTCCATGAGTTCCCACCTGGCTATCAGCAGCCTCCCGAGGATTAGAACAGGTATCACCAGCTCTTACCTACAGTCTCCCTGTAAATACTGTGATAAGAGAAAGTAAACTTATATGCCTACTCATACAGTAAATGAAGTTTCCTCTTAAGTATTGTGAATGATTTTCATGTGATTTTTAATTGGTAGTTTCATTCCACTAATTTCCTATTTTTATCATTTGGCTGATTTTCCTATTTCATACTTTAGTAATGTTTTTCCTTTATTATAAAATGCTGAGATAAATGTCAGGTGTAAGTCAGAATATCCAAAACTATTTCTGTAAGCTATTTTGAAAGAGTTAATATTAAATGAGATTCTAGGAAAAAAGTAACAATATTACAAAACTAGAATTCTAAAGCTGGGTGACTTATTTAACTTGTTCTTAAAAAATAATAATACTCAGTCAATATTTTAATTTGAGTTGTTTTTCTTTCCTTCAGAAAGTGATAGAAAATCACCTGTATGAAAACTTAGTGGATGCACATAAATCAAGTTATTTCAAATGATTCCTACACCAGGTACAAAAAAAAAATATTCAACATTTAATTCTGCAATCCACTACACTGGGGAAAATTCCTTTGGATTAATGTAAGAAAATACATGTGCTTTGGTGGCATATGAAACAGTGACTTATTCCATCCCAAGAAGGAGCCTTAGGAATCGGAGTGTGATCTCATGGTGTCCTTCTCTGAGCCTCTGCTTTGTTCTCTTTATCATGAGACAGTGTTGTCCTGAGGGTCACATGAGGAAATGTGAGTAAAAGCACCCCAAGAGGAAAATATGCTAGAGAATCATGCTATTGTGTTTTAAAAATTTTATTGAGTTCTATCACCTCGTATTTAAAATCCAGTCCTACGTTTGGGAGTTCTGACTCACCAGACAGATCATTCAAAGTTCTAAACTTGCAATCGGGTTGGTATAAACTTGCAAAAGAGTCTTGAAAAAGATCTAGGACAGATGAGCAGGCAGAGCAGTCACTTGCCTTTCACAGGGCGGCTGCACAGAACGCAGATGAGGCCCCAGCTGCAGCCCAGGGAGGCGCAGGCCAGTCCTGCCGAGGTGAGGAGAATACCAATCAGTCACAGCTCCAGATGCAGCAGGCGAAGGCGGACACTGAGGCTGAGGACAGCTCTGCACAGGAACAGGAACCCTAGTGTTGCCCCTCCGCTGAGCCAGAGGCACATCAATGGAGCATTTAGCAGGGAGTTCAGAACACTTTCTGATGCCTCCCAGGGGCCACCCAGCGCCAGCTCCCTGGGTACACCAGGACTACTTGAACTCGCTGAGCTGAGATGTGCCTCCCAGGTGGGGGTATAAACACACCTCTTATTGGAGGTTCCAAGTGTTCATTGATAACCTGAGCTGATGGAACACGGAGTGCTCCCGGCCATCCTGGGGAGTTCCCTCTCTGGTGTTCACAATTCTGGTTTCCATAGCGATATTCAATTGTAATATGCCAAAATCTGGCTTCAGGGCCTTCAACGGTACTCTGGCCTCCTTAATATCAGCAATTATAAACTTACTTGCAGATTTTTTTTTTTTTTCATAAGCACAGAGGCAAGTGTTTCTTATGGCCACGTCCTTGTGACAATAAAATCTATTTTCCCAATCACCCTTGGCTCAGGTTCCCAGCTTGGTCAGAAGGACAGAACAAGCCACTTGTGAAATCTCTGGCTGCTTCTGGATTTTAACTCTTCTGTCTTTACCAGGAATATTGCAAAGCTTTTCAACTTCTGTACTCTGGTCTTTTACATCAATTACATTGGCAGGTTCTCCTGGGCATGTATCTATTCTGTAAAATTATACCCACTGCTTGAGAGGTTCTTGCAGAACCACTAAAGGTCTCATAAAAGTAGCTGTTTTATAGCACATTGTATTGTCTCAAGACCTCGCTCACAAGGATTAAACGTCCGAGCTGCGTGCAACCCAGCCTGCTTAGTGCCTCTTGGGATTAGCAGAGCAAGATTCATCAACAACTTCTCCTGCATGAGGAGAACTCTGAGTGAGTAGCGTAGCGTGAGGGGTTTTGCTGCCATGAGGTTTCTGCAAGTCGCCAAGAGCGTGGCATTCTAATTTGGCAGCCTTGTAGAAATCCCTTCTAGATGTGCACTTGCTTTAGAAATCTCCTTTCTCCTGGGAGATGTCAGCTTTCTTCTTCAGTGAATTAAAATGATAATACCCTGGATTCCTTGGTGGCAGCTGCGGATGGTTACGTGATTGTCACTTCTTCTTCAGCTGAGAGCCTTAACAATGCCCATGAGTGACACAAGAGCAGGGGATATTTCTGATTTCAAACTATGGGAGAGTTGTCGTAGTTCTTAATTTAACCCTGTTTCCGGTACTGTCACCTGTTTTCAGACATGCACATTAGAGGGACATCCTCACAACTTCTCCAAATACCAGTGGACCTTGAATCAACTTGGGTGGCTACAATGCAGAGACCTCCAAGGCTGGGAACAAAGACAGTAGAGAAAATAACCTGCTCCCCTGGAAGTTGAGAATACCACACACACCAGATTAAATTTGGGGAATCAAAGGATATTATTTGACTCTCGTAACTTGCTTAAAGGATGAGTGAAGGAAGCAGAAGGAGCAAGTTGCCCACAGCTCCTGTGGGCCTTCTCCTGCCCACCACAGCCGGGCAGCTCCAGTGCTCAGTGCACTGGCAGGAGAGGGGTCTCCCCGGCTGCTGCTGTGCATGGCCACCTTCAGACCTGCTCTGACGGCGGAATCTGGTGGCACAGTCTGAAGGGCTTTGGGGCAGCAAAGAGCCTGGCCTGGGCACACTTACTTCCAGGATTTCAGTTTGGGCTTCCTGTGCCCCTTGCCTGGCCCCCCCCTGGTCTGGGCACGAGTCCCAAGGGAGGCTGCTCCTTTATTCCCACACTGAGGCGTGCTCCTGGGCTTCCCTGGGATGCCCTGCTCCTCCGGCACGTGGAACTTCTGAAAAGGACCGCCCTAGAAGACTGTCCCTCCTTTCTGGTAGAATTCACATTTTAAAGAGGGCCTCAGGAAGAGGTCACAGAAAACGAACCTCCCAAACACGAGTGCCAGAGGTTGAGGAGGAGGGACAGGGCAGAGCTCCTTGCTGTCACCCCAGCCTCACGTCGTGCAGCTGGTGGCCCTGGAGCTGATCCAGAAAAGTCGCGTCTTCTCCACAGTGGGACTTCCAGAGTCTCCACGAACCTCATGCACCATGTTTTTTTTGCATTTTTATTTTTAATCTGCCGTAGAGGTTACTCGCTGTCTCTGTTGCAGTGGAAATGCTGAGGCTGCAGAACCCACCGCCTGCAGCCCCCGGCTGGTGTCTCCTCACTCCCAAAATGCCTTTACGATTCCCAGAATCCACCATGGCAAGCCCAACTTCTGACACTGCAGGCTTCACCACTCACATGGGAAGCACATAGCTCCTGTGGGGTAGGTGTGATCTTTCTCCTCGGAATGGAAAGGCTAACTTGGAGGAAGGACATAGGGTCCCATTCCCAGTCCCTCCTAGGTCACCACTGTGCGCAGCATACAGTTGGAACCGTCTCTCCTCATTTTGCTCATTTTTATTTCTATGTTGTTCAGGCTCATGAATATGTGGCAGACCCCTCACTATGGCACCTAAACTATAGAAAAATCTGGAAGGGGGGGTAGAATTTGTGGAATGGGAAAGGAAAATACTGGGAAGCAGGAAAGCATGATTTGCGTTGTGGCCTAACATGTTTGAGTAAGTCATTCTTAGGAAAAACGTGATCTAAACAGTATGCAGTTGTATCAAAGATGCTTCTAGGGGAAACTAGGACCTTCCTGGAGCATTTATGTGAAATATGTACTGAAAAAATAACAACTTTTCTTGGGGTATGTGTGTGCACATATTCCTAGATGTGATTGATTTATGTTATGAATCGTATGTGGGTACTCAATTAGAGAACTGTATATATATAAAACATATATACTCTTACATATCTTCTCCTTCACTGAGTAACACATACACACGTTGTACTGCATATAAAGCTATATCTATAACTTAAATACGTCTTATGTGGGCAGTTCCTGCCTACCTACTTGAACCAGGTCCTAGGTACCAGTGGGTACTACCTGCTCTGGGTCTGTTCCCCATTCCTCCTTGTTTTATTTCTTCCCAGGAACTGCAGAGTTCTGGGCACCCTTGTCTTTAAGCCTCATGACAGCAACATGACATAGATCTAATTGCTGTTTCCATTTTACAGAGATTTTCCCAGGTTCAATAACTAAACCAGGAAAGAAAAAGCCCTGCATAGAGGGCAGGACGCTGTGCCATGCTGGCCCTACAATCACCTCTGATTTCCAAGTGGGCGGCGTGGAGGTGACCTGAGCTGGTGGAGCGGACCCTTTCTCATCCAGAGCTCCCAGACTGCTGCCACTAATGCTGTTTCAATCTCTATCCCTTTGTCTCTATTATCATTCTTTTGCATTTTTTTTTTTTTTGGTACTGGGGACTAAACTGAAGGACACTTTCCCACTGAGCCACATCCCCAGCCCTATTTTGTATTTTATTTACAGACAGAGTCTCACTGAGTTCCTTAGGGCCTCACCATTGCTGAGGCTGGCTTTGAACTTGGGATCCTCCTGTCTCAGCTTCCGGAGCCACTGGGATTACAGGAGGTGCCACCAGGCCTGGCTGCATCGGGTTTTGAATGAAGAAGAAAGTCAGGTTTCCAGTGAGATTTTGAAACAAGCTATTGCATGTGAGCTGCTTAAATCATTCTCGAAAAGATGACGTGTGATTGAGACAGGGAACTCGGGAACTCGTCATTGTTCTGTTTTCCTCTGTGGCTCCTCCCGTCTTCGTGCGTGAGGCGGACAATGCTCTGTGCCCTGCCCGCTGTGCAGGCCCTGCAGGGCAGCAGCCACGGGCCCAGGCTGGCCGAGCACAGGTACGGTTCTGCCTAGGAATGGATGCCCTCCTTAGGGAATGTCCCCGGCTGAAAATTCGTGTTCCCTCAGCAGTTATTTAAACCGTCTTAAGATATGAAAAAATGGCACCAGCTGTTTGTGGGCTGGTGAAGTATTTTGACCTGTAAGGTGCACCTCACTATGGAGATGCTCAGGCAAGAGGCCGAATGGGTCCCCTGCTGAGCTGGGGGTGGGGGGTGGCAGCACTTGATTTGCAGACTGACTGGCACCCAGTGGGCTCTTCCAGGGGTGGGATGGCAGCCCTCTGGCCAGGCAATGCTGCAGGGCCCACACCTGGAGAGTAAAACACGTTCCCACAGAACCTTCTGAACCTCTTGGTCCAGAAGAGGGAATGCTTTCACGACCAATTGCTTTCCTTCCTCTAATGAATTGTGCCCACGCAGACTTGATACAGAAAAAGACCTTATCTCTCACTTAATACTGAAGACGGTTCCTTTCCTCCTTTCCACCTCTTTCTCAGCTTCCTGTATCCACCTCCCTTTTGGAGTTGAACCTTGTGTCTGTTAACAAGGACTGTGGCTGTAGGATGAAAGGAAGGGAAACGCAGGAGCCCAGTGGCACACAGGAGGTGACTCTCACTCTCGTGGCCATTAGCGAGACTGAGCTGTGCTTGTGGGCTCCCGTCTGCTCTCGTTCAGTTTTCAGTTTTCTCTTGCACATTCTCTCTCCAAGTGAGTAAGCCTGTCTGTCAACAGCTTTCCACCGTTCTTCCCTTCTTGGGAAGGGTCAGGATGGGGAAGTCGTGGCCAGGAATGACTCGGGTTGGCAGGGTTCAGGGTCTCGGGGAGAAGCTGTGCAGTCTCCCCACACAGAGAAGATGATGAAGGAAGGCAGCAGGAGGGGAGTGGGAAGAATCCGGCTGGGAAACCGCTGAGGAAGAGGAGGCCCAAGGAGAGCAGAGACTCAAGTTAGGAGCTGAAAACTGAGAAACGTGGGTTTGACGTGACAGAAAAGTGAAATGGGCTGCATTACCTCTGTTGCTGTATGAAGATTGTGGCCTTCATCACCAACTCTCATCTCCTTTGCTAGCTGCCAGAGCAAGGCCTTGCAGATGCCCCTCAGCACTATGCTGTGGGAATCTCTGTCCGCTCTCCAGATCTGAACTCAAAATACATCTCGATCATTAAGACCAATCTCTAAATTCAGATCAGTGGCTTGTAACTCAAACTGAGATCATAAGACACCTGCTACATGGTTTGCAGCATGACACAGCTCAGATTAGTGCCTGTGTAGACTTGGCTAAAATAGAAAATAAGTTATTTCATGGGATGATCTCCCAGAACTACCAATCAGATTGTGTGTGTGTGTGTGTGTGTGTGTGTACATGGATACACACGTGTAAGTCTGCAGGCTGCCTTGCAGGCTCACTGCTGGGTGGAAAAATATCAGAACACACAGCACATGGTCTTTGCCCTCCAAGACCTTGTAGGCTAATTGAAAACATAATGAATATGGGCAGCGCATGCCAAGCACTGCAACCAGGGCTTGCAGAAGAGAAATTGGCAACAAAATAACTTGGGAAAAAAAAAAAAAAAGCATTATTTTTCCTCATTCTTCTATTTGTACTTATGTACCAAAACAGAAATGGGAAAAATCAAATTTGTTTTGTAGTCTCCAGAACTGGACATTTTTAAACCTGGGAGGGCAGATGATTGGCAGCTGCCCTTTCTTGCCATCTTCATCGTTCATCCACGCACTCTCGTGCTCTGATGGTCCCTGCCCATCACAGGGCATTCTCCAGAGAGTCCTCTGGCGGGTGAGCTGCCATCTGGCATAGTTTGCACAGCGATGCCCTCCACCTTCCCTTTTGTGTCACCCATTAACAGATCCTGTAACAAAAACGAACAGTTTTCTCTTCAATGAATGGTGCATTTCAGAGAATCCTCCCAGAGATGCCCCCCTGCATGTCCAGCACTGCCACAGAAACATGTCCACAGGGCAGGGATTCCCATAACATGGACAGGGCCACTCACAGAGATGACCTGGCCGTCACAGGAGCACTGCCTGCCTGGTAGCATCAGGAAACCATGCTCAGAGACCCAAATGGCTTGTTCCAGGGAGTGCACCACAGGCCACGTCCGGATCCTCCGCTTCCGTGGGCAGGAGCAGCAGCCTCCGCTCCTCCTCCTCCTCCTCACAGCCTCTTGTGGGGACTCCTGCAGTTGAAAGAGGGCCTCTTAGATATCAGTAAGAGGCCCACAACTGGGGTGGCCTCACCTCCCATCTGCTGAGGAAGCCCCGCACTGCGACTGCTTTGCCCAGTTCCTCTCTCTCTCGTTTTGAAAGGGTTTAGCGAGAGGTGTTGTCCATTGTGCACGAGGAGGGACTGCCAAGAACTGCAGTAAGGGGAAATACACAAATCTGATGTTGCCCGCTTTGTTTAAGGATGGGTAAGATACAAGGACACTTATTTTTAGGTATAAAAACTACAATAACCATGTCTTCTTCAATTTGTGGGCTTAACAGATTCTCAGCAAAGAATTGTTGAATGATCTTATCTACACAATCCAAGACAGTTTGCAAGTGCGTTAGACTTTAATTTCATTACTAATGGTCAGTTTTAAGATAAATACATTGGAAAATCTCAATTTTAATAGCAAAACTTAAATAATATTTTTCCTGCAAATAACCAAAAAAAAAAAAAATCCTTTTGGGATATGAGTGAATAGGAAACTATTCACAGGAGGGTTTCTGCAGTGACAGATTTCTTGGGGCATGTTTCTTTCCACCCAGGCTGGAGGACCAGGGCTACGGAGGTGGAGCTGGTGGGCCTGGGGGAAGCCAGCTACCTCTCTCCACCCTGTGAAACCTGGGGCGGAAAAGGGGTTGCCCTGGAGAACAGGTGGGAGTTAAAGTAAATGCATTTGAATTAACCTGTGCAAATACTATAATAAGTCACTGTGCAACTTATTACTTAGTGGTACAATTTAGCTAATGCCACTAGTTTGCAGCCTGTGAGCTCTAAGGTTCAAAGGGAGTATATTGGCAGAATGTATTATTTAGTCAATTACTCTGATTTATATATTCTTTAAAAAAAATAGATGATTTTAATGTTTATTTGTTACGATGGAAATTGCTTGTCACCCTCTTCTGTGAATTTATGCATAACTTCTTTTCTGAAAGCAGGTTATTTTTACCGTTGACAAAAAAGTTATTCAAGCAAGTACCCCATGCAGCGCTATTAATGAAAATAATTTATGCAAAGCAAGAAGGTTCTTTGTACATTCTGTAATGTTTCTAGTCATTCTATTTGACTAAGTACTTTTAAATTCAACAAACTTCTCAGAGAAAGAAAGCTGGGGATGGAACGAACTGGAAATTCTCCCATGAATCAGTTAACACACACACCTTCGTTTCTTCAGCTGCAATTTTAAGACTTCTAAAAAATAGTTTTTAATGTAGTTTTCTTGTCAAAATATAAAGTTTTGAGGTTGTCAAATCTACAATAAACCATTGTAATCACACTAGCTTTCATTTTGCTCTCAGAACTACTGCATTTCGTCTAGGAAGAGATCTATATATAGCTAATAGATACATACACACAAACTGCATGTGTATACACACGTTTACAATATTTGAGAATGAAACAGTGTCATGTGCAACTAAATATAAACTGAAACTCATTATTTTAATTAATATATCTTAATCTTTTGAACTGAAATATTTTGAATTTTAAGTATTATAATAGAAAACTTGTTAAATTTTAAAAAGTGAACGTAAAACATTTCCATTGCACTATTTTAGGTTATAAAGCATTTTCCTTCGGTTGAGCTGAGACTTCTGATATTTTTAAACTAATTAAGAGTCAGGGACTACAGGATGTAATGCTGTTGGTGACAATATTACCACATAAATACCAAGCATGCACTTTTACGGGGCCTCGGTGGGTGAAGGATTTTGGTGTGACATCTCATTATCCTTCCATCCATTCATTCAGTAATAATTGTTAAAACTGAAGAGTGTTCAAGGAAACTGAGAAAAATATTTTTTGGGAAATAAACCTAATGATAAATAAAATCAACACAGGCTTCAAATATTTTGCAGCCTAATACTTGCTAAGTAAGGGAATTTGCTTCTGTTTTATCACTGCATTTAAAGTCTAAAATGAAATCCCTTGTCTTCAACATTTAAATAATTATGGGTACAGTTGAAATGTGGGTGCCCACCCCTGGGAACTCCCCAAGGCGAGGGCTGAGGAACATTTCTGTGGGTCCCTATCAGGCCACACCACCTGTTGCATCTGCTCACATATCATCACTAACTGCTGGCACCCCGGTTCCCCATTCAGCCCACCTGGTCCCTTGCACCCTGAGTCTCAACCCTTCCCCTGCGTGAGGACCACTGCCAAGCCCTCCCTGCTCATACCAGGGGCTCTTTGCATTACTGGAGTGGGATCACAACCTTGCATATGGCTTAGAGCCCAGTCCGTTGCTGGTGCAGTGATTGTGAGTCACCCTCCGCATCAGCAGCAGGGAGCACCACCCAGAGGGAGTCAGGCTCTCTCTTGCTTCTTGTGGGTGGGAAGAGATGCACCCACACACTGCCTGACTGAGCCTGCTTTCTCTCACATGGTGCCTGGGATCATGGTCTGGGACCTGAGGCCACTGGAACCAAGTCCTTTAGGTTTAATGAGTGTGATGATTGCAGCAGAAGATTCTACCTATGGCTGGACTAAGTGGAAGTAGCCATCGCAGACACAAATCCCCCTCTCTCAGGGTTTTTGTTCATTCAACCAAATCAGTGGCAGGTTCATCTCATGACCACGTAACCTGGCCTGCAGAAAGGGGCAGTCCTACTTGGCCCAAGCTCAAGTGAGCCCTAGGAAAGAATTTCCGTGTGTCTCCTCAGCTAACCCTGAACTTCAGGGAAGTAATATGAAGATGAGAAAACCAGGCTCATCTTAGTAAAACTTTATGGCATTTAGCAACACTGCTTTTGGACAAATCTCTTGGGAAGGAAAAGAAAAATGTCATTTGAGTACAGAAACACACACACCTATTTGTTGTTTAGCAATGACCAAAGAAGTTGTAAAGCATTACTGTTACAGGAGTAAAGAGAAATAGCCCTGAGGTGAGCAAGCCATGCCATCGACAGAGACCAGACACACTTGTCAATTTATTGAACAACAACATGTTCACAGGCTGCTCCACCATCAGCTGTTGCAATTCACTGAGCACTTATGGGTCGCCTGCTGCTCCCAAGCTGGGCAATCACAAGTTCCTTTATTCCAATCTTAATTACTAATATTTGTAACACTGAAGTCACACACATTATTTCACACAGTGATATTTATAGGTCACAGAAAGGGTGAAGGCAGCTATAGGGTTACAGGATTCTGTGTCAAGAGCACAGGCAGACAGCAGACAGGAAAGGGGAGAGTCCCTGGGGGGGGGGGGGTCAGATAAAGAGTTGCAATCAGTGGAGCAGAGTTATCAAGGGGAGCAGCCAGAGGATGGCAGTTTGGCAGCTTCACAGTGTCAACTTAGAATGTCAGCTTGGAGTGGACCCTGTGTCTTTGGAACAGGAGAAGCTAGATTGAGCTGAAACTCAGGGACAGACACAGAAGGCTTATTGCTGTGGCAGTCATGCTGGGCAAGGCTTGTGATAAGTGACCAGAGGATAATAGGTTGACTGTGCTGCCACATTGTCTTGGGGGCTGCTCCTTTTATGGGTCTTAGGTGAGGGGGTGGCATCTGGTGAGGTTGATAAGTGTCTGTGGCCAGTGAATCTGATATGATTTGGGACGCTCATATGTTCAGGTATTCCTAATTTAGTTTGATAAGTTGGCATGAAAAAGTTATTCATCAAATTGTGCCTTATGGTTACGCCAGGCAAATGGTAGTTATTTACTTGTACCAACAAATTGTGGATTCTACCTTGGTACTTGGACTCAAATGGAATAAATCAGGGCAAACTAGTGCGTTATAAAATGAGAAACTTGGTTTAGGCACAGTCTGAGGACTGCTGTTCTGCACACCATGGAGTCACTCAGGGCAGGCACAGCCTGAGAGCTGCTATTCAGCACACCATGGAGTCATTCAGGGCAGGCACAGCCTGAGGACTGCTGTTCTACACACTATGGAATCACTAGGGCAGGTGCAGACTGACAACTGCTGTTCTGCACACCTTGGAGTCAGGGCAGGTGCAGCCTGAGAGCTGCTGTTCCACACACCATGGAGTCACTCGGAGTAGGTGCAGCCTGAGGACTGTTGTTCTATACACCATGGAGTCACTCAGGGCAGGGTGTAGCCTGAGAGCTGCTATTCAGTACATCATGGAGTCACTAGAGCAGGCCCAGCCTGAAGACTGCTGTTCTATGCACCATGGAGCCACTCAGGGCAGGCCCAGCCTGTTTGTTACCCACCATCTCAGTTTTTCTTGATGGTGTTTTAGCTGACAGTGTTTCCAGGGGACACATGTGAAGCCCACCTCATCACAGTATGGATGCTCACACGGAGTAAGACGAGGACCACCTGTTTCATTGCCCAGCCATGTGCCCACTACCATCACCACTACTGTTTTGTGAAGTTTACTTGTTTTATTATTTATTATCAAGAGCTTCCCACAGAGCTTCTATTTCCAGCAGTGCCTGAATGAATTATGATCCCAAAGCATTTTTGTTGACATCTTTAGTGGAATTGCTTCCTGGGACAGATCTATGAGTATTCTCACAAAGTAGAGCCAAGGTTTTCGTGATACAGACACATTGGGCTAGACTCTTTAAATGTCACTTTTTTTTCCTGTGTCAAAAATGACCATCTAGAGTATTTGGATCTTCCTAGGCACTCTGCATGTTTTTCCTATCTTCAGCCTTAAATCTTACCTACATATATCGTCCTCTACATTATTACAGTATCCTTAGTTGCTAGGCCAGCTCTGGGTATGGGAGAGGTTGAAATCCTACAAGGGGAGGAAAACATACCTGCTGTGTCTCTACAAGAGCAGAGCCTACCTTCCACCCAGGTCCCAGGCTGCAGGCCACACACAGGGGGGACTGCTTGCCCCATGGCTGGGTGTCGAGGGTGTTAGATGAGCAAGGTGGGGGAGTGTGTGTCTGACTGTGTCTGTCACCTAGAAGTGTGCTCCTCTGTGTCATCCAAACAAGTCCTGCCAAGGTAGCAGGGTTTCACATAAACACCTGTTTTCTTGGACAAATTTCCCTGATAGCACCTTTCTCCTATAAATACAGAAATGTACTTCCACGAAAAACTAAGAAACACTTAAGTGTTATTCTCAAGTAATTATAAAAATTTTAAAAAATAAATACTCTACCTTACTAAAGTGTCTCCCACAGATCAAAAGTAAAGATTATTTGGATTGTTCTTGCTGCAGTTGGAATCTACAGATGATTTTGAGGACTATCAATCTGACAACTCTAGTGAATATCAGAAAGCCTTCAATATATTAAGCGGCTTTCAAAGACAAACAAAATGAAACGTAATCATTTAAAAGAAATATTCTATTTAGCATAGTATTTTAATGTCATTGAAGAGTTTATATCATATGCTATTTGTTAGAGAAGAAGAAAGAGATAAAGATATTGCAAACTAAATCAAATTTTGAAATTTTATGTATTGCCCAATAATGAAATATTAAATGGCAGGAGAAATATTAACTCTTTAACTACATTGAAAAAATAGATCAACTATTTCCTGCTGAGTTACAACTTGACGGTGGTTCAATATTTTCTGTAATATTGCTATAGGCAAGTTCAATACTTGCTGTACTGAGATCTCATTATGATGAGAAAATGTCACTAAGTGGGTGAGATCCACAGACAGGTGAGTGCTACCTTGACCTGACAGTGCCTGTCACTCAGGCTCTCTTGGGGGAAGCAGCAGACGAGCCTCTTCTGTCCCCCCAGCCCTGGGCAGCTTGGCCACCTGCCTAGAGAGCCCTGTTCTTGCTGAAGTTCTACCTTTTGCACAGACTAACCAAAGCACAGCTTTTCCTAGAGGAGACCATTGAATTGAGGAATTGAGATTTTTATTATTAAAACAACATCAAGGGCACTGGACACATATTACTTTGATTAAGCTGCTTAAGGCTTTTAGCTGAGTAGGAACTGAATCCACTAAGGTCATCTATGGACATTTTCTAGATGATGGATTAATCATGATGAGAGACTAAATGTGGTCCTCATAAACTCAGGGACGTGCAAATAATGCCCACGTTGATCACTGTTGAATGTGTGGTGTTGTGAGGCAAGAAAACAAAGCATGGAGATAAGAAACGAGGGATAAACATGTCTTTTTTATATGATGTGGTAACTTTTTGGGGTTTTTTAAAAAAATGTATACAAAAGCTATGAGAAGAACAAGTAGAATAAAAATGTTTTATGGTCCAAGGCCATAGTTACAATCATAACCATCAGTAAACAATAAAAATGAAGTTTCAAAAATTGTGCCATTTAAAGAATTAAAATCTGAAGTATTTAGGAATAAATATATAAAAATATGCATAGGACGACAGGCTGAAACTGTACAGTGTAGCTCAGAGAAAGTATAAGAATCTAAAAGTTCTTTATAAACCCTAGAGATTAGTGCTCTATCTGATGTGTAAGGGTAAAGATTTGCTCCTAGGAAGTTGGCTCTCTATTCACCTCACAGATTGTTTCTTTGGCTGAGAAGAAACTTCTTAGTTTGATTCCATTCCATTTATTGATTCTTGATTTTAATTCTTGTGCTATAGGAGTCTTATTAAGGAAATTGGGGCCTAATCCCACATGAAGGAGATTAGGGCCTACTTTTTCTTCTATTAGATGCAGGGTCTCTGGTTTATTCCTAGGTCCTTGTCCACTTTGAGCTGAGTTTTGTCCATGGTGAGAGATAGGGGCTTAATTTCATTTTGTTGCATATGGATTTCCAGTTTCCCCAGCACCATTTGTTGAAGATGCTATCTTTTCTCCAAAGCATGTTTTTGGCACCTTCATCTAATAAAAGATTATTGTAATTTTGTGGATTAGTCTCTGTGTCCTCTATTTTGTAACATTGGTCTACCAGTCTGTTGTGGTGCCAATACCATGCTGTTTTTATTACAATTGCTCTATAGTATAGTTTAAGGTCTGGTATAGTGATGATACTACCTGCTTCATTCTTCCTTCTAAGGATTGCTTTAGCTATTCTGGCTCTCTGATTTTTCCAGATAAATTTCATGACTGCTTTTTCTATTTCTATGAGGAATGCCATTTGGGATTTTGATCACAATTGCATTAAATCTGTTTAGTGCTTTTGGTAGTATGGTCATGGTCAATTTGAAAATATTCTGCCTATCCAAGAGCAAGGTATATCTTTCTATCTTCTAAGGTCTTCTTTGATTTCTTTCTTTAGGGTTCTGTAGTTTTCAAAACTTCTCTAAGGTATCATCTCACTCCAGTCAGAATGGCAGCTATTATGAAGACAAACAACAATAAGTGTTTGTGAGGATGTGGGGGAAAAAGGTACACTCATACATTGCTGGTGGGACTGCAAACTGGTGCAGCCAATATGGAAAGCAGTATGGAGATTCCTTGGAAATCTGGGAATGGAACCACCATTTGACCCAGCTATCCCTCTCTTTAGTCTATACCCCAAAGGACTTAAAAACAGCATACTACAGGGACACTGCCACATCAATGTTTATAGCAGCACAATTCACAATAGCTAAACTGTGGAACCAACCGAGATGCCCTTCAGTGGATGAATGGATAAAATATGTGGCATATATACACAATGGAATTTTACTCAGCAATAAAAGAGAATAAAATCATGGAATTTGCAGGTAAATGGGTGGTGTTGGAGAAGATAATGATAAGTGAAGCTAGCCAATCCCAAAAAACAAATGCCAAATGTCTTTTTTTTTTTTTTTCTGATATAAGGAAGCTGATTCATAGTGGGGTAGGGAGGGGGAGCATGGGAGGAATAGATAAACTCTAGATAGGGCAGAGGGGTGGGAGGGAAAGGGAGAGGGCAGGGGGGTTAGCAAGGGTGGTGGAATGTGATAGACATCATTATCCAAAATACATGTATGAAGACACAAATTGGTATGAATATATGTTATATACAGCCAGAGATATGAAAAATTGTTCTGTATATGTGTAATAAGAATTGTAATGCATTCCACTGTCATTTTTTTTAAATCAGTAAAAAAAAATCTAAAAGAGAAGGGAAAGAAAGGGAGAGATACTCTCTGTCCATGGTCCAGAAGACTCAGTATTTTCAAGATGTCAGTTTTACCCAACTGTAGATGGTTTGCAGAATAACAAGGTTCCAATGAAGAACCCAACAGGGTTTATTTTTATCTCATAAAAATTGGCATCCTGATTATACATTTATATGAAATTACAGAGGGTCTGGGATAACCTAAGTGATTTTAAAAACAAAATATTTTGAAAAGTTGCACGGCTTGATCTGAAGTCTTTCCGTTGGACAGAAGTAACCCAGGTGGTGTGAAAGTTCTCAGGGGAGCAGTGGAGACGGAGATGGGACAACACAAGGACATGAGACCTCTGACAGCAGCGTGAGACAACCCAGCAAGGAAAGACGTCTTCTCCCATTGCAGGGACAGGAGGCTGACCAGGGGCCCTGGTAGGAGCAGGCTTCATTCAGCTTTGCCACAAGGTGGAGCTTAACGTAGCCCAGGAAAGTTGCCCCACCTCGGATCCACTTGCTTAGGAGTCCTCTTTGATGGCGCATCAGAGTCACTAGAGGTAACTCGCATAGGAGCAGTCTCAGGGCTCTGGTGGTGAGCCCTGGCTGGGCAGATGGAGGTGGGCACTGCCCAGGGGCTGAACCAAGTGAGGGGGAGCCTGCAGGCAGGGAGCCCGGGGCAGGCGGAGTGCCAGTGAGCAGTGAGGGGTACTTGGGAGTGATGGGAGAACCCCAGCCCAGAGGAGGCCAAGCCCCCCGTGTGAGCAGCAGGGATGGCCTTTCTAAGGGTCTCTAGATGATGTCTGCCTGCAGTCGGGTTCTCCCTTCCTCTTCAGGGGTGAGCTGGTGGGAGGAGTCGCCTGCTCCTGACTCTTGCTTTTCCCTTTGTGCCCTCAGGAAAGGGGGTCTGAAGCTGCGGACAGAGCTGGACTACAGTGGTTCCACCCAGGCAGAAAGGCTCAATTAGGCCTAGTTACTCCGGAGGACTAACCAGGATGTTAGTTAGCTTAATGGTGATATTGATTTTGGACTTTTTTAATAGTTTTAAATTTGCCTTGTCTCTCAGAGTTTTCTGAATCAACATCTTTCTCTATTATCAATTACATTTTTATATATGGAAAATGCATAGAGGATTAACTATGAAAATAATTGAAAAGATTCAGCAATGAGACTATTAAATCATTTATAATATAGTGTTTTTTCAAAAATGTTTTTAAAAATCCTTCATTTCAACCATACAAGCTTATTTTCCTTATAAAAGTTTTGTGAACATCATTACTATGACCGTGATATTTTTTAAATGTAGGTTACTTTAATTTCTTATTACGCTAGTGGTCATTTTATCTATATGATACAAGGGAAAAAAAAAAAAAACAGATAATAGTTGAGAGTATATTCCAGGAAAAGGAATTTTTTTTTTTTAAATCTGTCAGAGACACTGCACTGGGCACCTTCAACACAGATCTTTTTGCTTTTCACCCCTTCCTGAAAAGAACCCAACACTTTTATAGGATAAAATCTGTTAATTTGTCAATATACCTAAAATTTTACACAAAAATATTTTAAAAGTTGTAGTTTTGGTGGAACAAGTGTAGACTTCATGGGGTCAAACTGTGTCTCTCCAAAATTCATGTCCTCTTAGAATTTTAGAATGTGCTCTTTCCTGGAAATAAGATCCTTGCAGATATAATAATTTAAAATGAAGTCTGAAATAGGGGTTTTCAGACTTGTAGACTTCATTATCTGAGAATAAATTGTTATTATTTAAAAAAAAGTTGTAGTTTTAAAATGCTTGAGGTTGTAATTAAAATTCAGACTCCGGTGAGGGAGACTCAGGTTACAAACATACAAATGTTAAAGTGCAGTGGTAATATAAGAACTTACAGGAAACATGAGGAAAACTAAAGCCTGAAAGACTTCTTCATGCGTTGACCCCAAAGAAGCCTCACCCACTCACATAACTGGCAATTCTCCGTCTTCCACAGGAGCTCATCTGATTTTGTCACAAAACTATTCTTGGTAAACAAAGCATTATGCAAAAGTTAATTGTTCAGGGCACAGAAAGACAGATTTGATTTTTGTTGTCTTCCTTTTTTGGAAACAGAAAAGGTTTAAAATATTTCATAAGACTTTTTAAATTTTTCAGTTTCAAACAATTTCATACTTAAAGTGTTATATAAATGGTACACAATTCTATGCAACCTTCAACAAGATTTCCCAAATGCACCTTCTTTTTATCACATTTCCTTTCTTTTCCCTATATAGTTTCCTGAAACATTGGAAAGTAAAAGCAAGGATGTCTTCTTTCATAAGCACAGCATCAGTGGAGGCCTCAGGATGTGGACCGATTCCCTGCCGATTCACACTAGGCAGGTTTCCGCAGGTGGCTCTTCCTCTCTCCAACTGGGCATCACAGTTTAGTTAGGGTGGTCCTTTTGTCGCCCTGGGAACACTCTGCTCCTCCTCTTCCCTAACCTTTGCAGTTCAGAAGAGTCCAGGACATGTGCACAGGCTGTGCCAGGTTTGGTTTGTGTGTTTCCTCCGGGTTGTACTTATTGCTTGGCAGGAGTGCTGGGATTGTCATGGTGTCCTCTTAGTTCCCTACAACAGGAGGCACCTGCGCGTCTGACCCACGAACGGCCGTAGGAAATCCATCTCTTGGCTAAACAGTGTCTGCCAGGTATTTCAACTGGAAAGTCGCTATTTGTGTTTTTGTAAGTAATATGTATTTAATTAAGAGAGTCTATGAGTTTGTATAAACACCCAATTTCCCATTATCTAGCCACCCTGTGATTTTAGCACCCACTGATATATTTTGTCAGGGACAAATACTGAGGAATTGTTTTTCAAAAACAATTTCCACACATTCAGATATAACTTTGTCAAGTATCTGACATCTTCCAATAAAATGGAATCTATTTGAGTCCCAGAATACCATACCCTTCTACTTCTGCAGTTATCAAAGAAATAATATCTTCTACATATTTTATGTAATAAAGATGTGTTTCAAAACTCTCCCAGCAAAAAAACAAAAAACAAAAAAAGTGGGTAGTTTTTATCTTTATCATTTTTTATGCATTCAGTGCCAACTTTTGTGTGCTTTATTGCTTAAATTCCTAAAGGAATAATGTTGTTAATAGTGTTAGGTGGATGTCGGAAGCATCTGCCAGGCAGGAGGGGGACTCTCACCTATCTATGGCTAACTGAAGTATTGTTGCAATAATGCACATCAAGTTCCTAGAGTTTATTTTGAAATCTATAGCTCAAAGACAAACAGGACATTTAAAAACTGAAATTCTAGATTTCTGGAGTAGTGCAATTGGTAAAAATCTCAGTAATTGTGCTCAGATGTCCACACTAACAGCTTCCTATCAGAAACCGTGAAGCATAACTGAAGGGGTGTCCACACGCTGACTTGGAGTGCTGATTCACACGTTCTTCTCTCTGAGTACAGTGTTGGATCCTCTTACTTATAGATTAGCCAGAAGTTAACTTCCACATTGTGTTGGACTTTTTCCAATTATTCTCTAATTCTTGTGGTCAGAACAGGTTGCATGCTCTAAACCCCTGTGCGTACGTGACACCCTATTTATTATTTGTTCTTTCTATACTGAATGGGATGAGAGAAATATTTTAGCAACATGTGACAATGAGGTCCCTGATTTGGCCCTTGTAGTTCCACAAGTTGTTATCAGAGTTTAATAAAAAACAAATGAAGCTATCACTGCTATACACGTCTCACATCTTTATTAAAAATCCCACTAGCAATGTTGTGATGATTTGAATTCATCGTGGTGGATGTACTAGTGCTTTATTAGGGGTGAGTGAAGTTAAGTTTTATTTTGATACAAAGCAGAGTCAGAGCAAGATAAATGTAATGAAATTCTTCTATGACACCAAATATGGGTGAATCGACTTTGGATTTGACATCTCTCTAGACCCCAGCGCGTGGGGCGCCATGACCTGCATGGTGAGAACAGACTTGTTGCGGTGTACTGGCGCCTCTTTCCAGCAACTTCCGGCCTGCTCTGTACTGGGGGGCTTGGCTGGCAGACAGAGGGCAGACTGGAGTTAGATAGATGTGCTACTCTGCTATAGGAAGATTTAGGTATGTTATTAAAAATCATAAGTAACATTCAGAAACTCACATTTTGGTCAAGGGTGTTGCAATGCGTTTACAATTGAAGGGTCAGCTTTGTTTCTCATTCTTGTCTTCGTGAATCACCACAAACCTCCTATGAACAGAACTGGGGGGGTCATGGATCCCAGGAGTCACTGCTGGAGAAGCAGCAGCTGCCTTCAGTTCATTTAAATCAGACGCCTTGGTCTGCCTGCCACCCTCACAGCCATGCAGTATCTCGGGGTCACTTGTCTGATAGACAGACGTATTTTACTGTTTGATAGACAGAAATATTTAGTTCGGAAATTTTTGAGGAAACAAAAAATTGCTTAAAAATAGGGATCAATATCCATATACTGTACAGAGAAGAATTATCATTGAATAAGACACTCCACAGCATCTGGTTAAAGAAATAGCTTTGAGAATTAGTAATTCCGAAAGCCAGACTCAATCCAAAGGTCTCACTAAACTGTATGCTACTTTTAAAAAATGGATTATAATAGGACATTTTTAATATTTTTAATGTTTTTATTCTAATTAGTTATACATGACAGAATGCATTTTGACACATACATAAATGGATATAACTTCTCATTCTTCTGGTTGTACATGATGTAGAGTTACACAAGTCATAATATCCTATGTGTTATGCACATAGGATAATGTCCCACTCATTCTATCACTATG
This sequence comes from Marmota flaviventris, assembly GCF_047511675.1. Classification (NCBI taxonomy): domain Eukaryota; kingdom Metazoa; phylum Chordata; class Mammalia; order Rodentia; family Sciuridae; genus Marmota; species Marmota flaviventris. Next base: position 176,594,012 of record NC_092500.1, read on the forward strand.
ACACCTTTATTATAAAATATCATGGCTGTATTGCAGAGATTCCTGGCAACACAAGGAATACTCTAGGAACACTTAGACTGCACATGATTGGCAGTGTTGGGGTCTCTGTGTGTGCTTCCCTAAGAGTGCCCTTTCCACACATCCTGAAACAGCCATGCACACTTTCACACAGCCTGCAACAGTTGTGCACACACAGGTGCAAAACTGAGGTTTTTCTGAATGTCCTAATTTTTTTGTTTGAATGTGATTGTTTCCTTTCTTAACTTCATTTTACAAATATCTTTCTTGTTAATTACTTTTTAACATGATTTTTCAAAAAGAAGTTTATATTTTTAAAAGTATTTTTTTCATTCTATTTCTAACAGAATTTCTAACATAAAAACTAAGGATTTTCAAAAGTATTAAAATTACATATAATTTCATCACCCTGAATTCATCATTAATATTTGGAGTCTGTTTTCTAGCGCTTTCTTCCCTATATAAAATTACTTTTTTCCCTACTGATCGTAGCACTTTTTCAACACTCATAAAATGTCTCACATTTAAAACACAATAGCAAGATAAAAACTAGTGATGAGACAGGAGGAAAACTAGCTGGTGAAGTTGTATCATTTTACCATACAAAACAGAGCAGGTATGCTTTCTGCCTTTGTAGGTAATTTGTATTTAATCTGTGAATGCACACATGTCCGACTTTTACTTTTAAATCATACACTTCAGGAATCTTGAAGATGAAATCCTCTTGTCTCGGGTTCCCTTGCATAGTCCATCACTCACAAACCAAATTAGACCGGCTTATTCTCCAAATGGCAAGAACTGTTCTTCAGTAATTCAATAAACTCTCCACAGTTTATGCCTCCGAGGAGACTGATTTGTTCTGACAGACTGTCAGCTCAATATTTACTCTATTAGAATAAAAATGTGCTTCACCATCAAGATGAGATTCCAGCCCACCCACCCTACCCACTCACATCCCTGGCCAGGGCTGATGTTTTTAGGAGTTATCGAATACTGAAGTCTTAGAGAAAGGCAGTGTATTAAATGTGCAGACACACGATTGTCACCTTCAATAATTCTTGTCTTCCAAAAAATTTTACTCCATCTACAACAAAGATATGATGGCTGTGTATCCTTCTGGTGAAGACGCTTGGGCTTATGTGAAGAGTCGTACTGATAACAAATCAACTGCACCTTGATACCCCTCGCTTCCTATAGGCCTTGATTCCTACGGGGAATGATTTCCTAAACTCTGAGCTTGTGGTGGAGCAGCAGGCAGAGCTGCAGACTTAGAGGACCCCCACCCCCAGCAACCACACAGAGACATGTCCATGGCTTCAGTCATTTCAAATGATTGCCCTGGGAGCCCTGACCTAAGGGTCTGCTCCCTGTCCCTGTCCTCCCTAGCCGTGCCCTCTCTGAGCCACCCCAGAAGGCTCTGCTGCCCTGCCAGAGCCCAGGTGAACAAGAACCCCCTGCTGCTTGGGTTTAACATATTTGCTTTGACTGTTATGTACATTGAGTTGCATGCACCCCCCACAAACAAGACATTAACCTTGCTCTAGGTCCTTTTCTTTTTTTTAATGCTAGGAAGGTCAGTTATGTCCCCTATATGTTTAGTTTTCCCATACAGTAAAGCTTTGTAAACAGGCTCAATAGCAATTTGATGGCAAAATTATAAAACCCAAAGCAGAAAGACAAGTTTATGTCTTACTGTCACTAACCCAGAGGTACTAAAATGAACATCCATTTTCATTTAGCTGCTTATATGCCTCACACTTTCAAAAACTCTACATATGTGGTATTATGTCATCCTCAGAACATATCTGGGAATTAGAGAAGCATTTTTATCAACTTTTATATTTAAGGGCTGGGTTTTATAGTTGGCAGTTTTGAAATTGGAATTACGTTATTTAACAAGGTCAGACTAAATTACAGTGTAACCAGAGAGTTGAACTAAGATTTACTGAAGTTTTACTGAAGTTTTATGACTGAAGTTTTATGACTCCTTAAATTGTAAAGTTTCCTGTGCAAGCTCTGATTCAAGCAGTGTCAATGAGCGACTCCCACCATAGCAATCAATTAGATCTTAAGCAGCAATGTCATCCATGATGTCATAATATAGAAACTACTATTAAATCCAGGTGAGATGTTTGTGGTTTTTAGTTTATGTGCAGATCAAATCCAATAACCAAGAGTAACGAGTATAACTAAGGCACGTTTTATGCAATTTGGGTTATAAAGGTAGTATCTCTGAGAACCTTCTGCATATTCTGTTATCTTACTTGACAGTTTCAATTTCATCTATTGCAGCTTTTTTGATTATGTATCAGAATTTTAAGGGTTATGTATGTTTTGCTTCTTAAAATCTACTGACACAGAGGAGGGTTATTTCAAATGTTAATTACAAAGTCAGTGCAATGGAAAATAAATGAGACCAGGTGTTGGAGTTCAAACCCCCGTTTCCTTTGATGATGTGTATCACTAAGCCCAAATCTAAAACCTGCTAAGTTTTAGTAAATGTTACTTCCCTCTGTCTTCACTGTTCTAGTTAGGATCTTCTTCTTCACAAAACTCACACGTTTACTGACTATTTAACCCACAGCAGTTGCTGAGTCTGACAGCGCTGGGTGTCTGTGCTTCCTGAGGTCAGGACTTCCTTCCACCGTAATCAGCACTGGAAAAGGCAGCACTGATTTGGTTCTGGCTTTGATAGCTTTCCTTTTTTTTTTTTTTTTAATAATTCTGATTGAAAAGACACTCATTTATTTTTGAAATTTTGGAATCTTTCTCCAGCAACACTACCACCTATACTCATTACAGATTTCAGTGATTGCAAGATGAGAGATCACTGTGTGACTAAATGTGCATCTCTTTCCTCCTCTATTGATATGTTAACTCATGATGGTTCTCACCCCCTGCTGGTGCAGGGTGAGTCAATGAAGAACAGCTGTTTGTTCATTTTGATCAGGCTTCTCAGTGATTCCAAAAGAATTACCACTGGATTCAGCTGGGGTCCATTTAAGTATCTGTGTGGATATGTATCAAATCTGGACCTTTATTTTTCAAAACATTTTTAAAAAAAATAAAACAAATTGTGCTTTTTTAGACCCTGTGTAGAGCACAGTTACCTCTATTCTCTGTGACTTCACATGCCTAGGGGACAGTTTTCCCTCTGCATCCCTAGGAAACTGGTTCCAGGACCCCCACAGACAGGAAAATCTGCCATTCAGGGTCTTTTACATAAAACAGTGCCCTTTTTGCAAGTAACCTCCACACATCCTCCTGCATACGTGAGATCCTCTCTAGATGACACGCACAGTGTGATGCTGGGTAAGTTGCTCTACTGGACTCCCTAGAGAATAATGAGAAACATTATTCTCTGTGCACGGTCAGTACAGACTGGGGAGCATTGGTCCCCCAGTGGCTGCAGCCCAGCCCTGGAGCCACAGGCATGGAGGGCCATGGCATTTGCAGGTCTGCCAGCTCAGGAGCTCAGGTGTCAGAGACCACCCCATGATTCTCTCCGCTTCCACCCACATTTGCCAGGTGGCCGACCAAGGTGTTAGATGGAGCTTTGCTGGAGGTGAAAGTTGATTCTGAGCACAGCAGCACATCTGTTGGCTTAACTAATCTGCAGGCAGACCTAAATTATAAAATGAAACAAACTTGATAAGGAATACATAAACCCTGAGCAAATCACACTATTTTTCCTTGACTTTTCAACAGAATATGGCATATAAAAGGGACATTAATTAGATACTTAACATTTTGAAAAATGATAAACTCTTACTGAAATCTCTTGAATCTAAGAAGTAGCAGTTTCTTACCAACAGGTTTTTTCTTTCTGAAAGATTCCACATGCCATCCTGAGAGAGCAACGCAGAGGCATCACACCATCTGATCTCCAGTTACACTGCAGAGCTATACAACAAAATAGCATGGTATTGCCACCAAAATTGTCATCAAGACCAATGGAATAGATAGAAAACACAGGGATAAACCTAAATACTTACAGCCATCTCATACTTGACAAAGATGCCAAAACTACACTGAAGAAAAGACAGTCTTTTTATCAAATGGTGCTCAGAAAATTGGATATCCATATGTCGGTAAAAGAAACTAGACCCATATTGCTCACCCTGCCCAAAAGTTAGAGTAAATCAAAGACTTAAGAGTTAGCCCCGAAACCTCCCAACTGCTAAATGAATACTTAAGGTCAACACTCCATCATATGGGTGCCAGCACTGACTTCCTTAGCAAGACTCCTACAGTGCAAGAAATAAAACCAAAAATGAATAAGGGGGATGACATCAAATTATAAGTTTCTGCACAGCAAAATAAATGATTAACAGTGTGAAGAAAGCACCTGCAAAATGGGAGGAACCTCTTTGCCAGTTACTCCTCTGACAAGGCATTAATACCCAGAATGTATAGTATAAAGAACTCAAAATAAGATTCACACACACGGAAAATAACGTAATCAATAAATGTATTGAAAAAAACCCACACTTCCTCAAAACCAAATGGTTAACAAATGCATGAAAAAAAAAATGTTCAACATCTCTAGCAATCAGGGAAATGCAAATCAAAACTAGTAAGATTTCATCTCACTTCAGTTAGAATGGCAATCATCAAGAATATAAATGATAATAAATACTGGTGAGGATGCTTGGGGGAAAGGTGCATCCATACATTGTTGGTGGGACTGCAAATTACTACAGCCACTCTGGACAAGCTATATGGAGATTCCTCAAAAAAGTAGCAATGGAACCACCATATGACTCGGTTGTCCCACTCCTTGGTATTTATCCAGAAGAACTAAAACCCACATATTGTAGAGTTACAGCCACTTCCATGTTTATGGCAGCACAATCACAATAGCCAAATTATTGAAGAAGCCCAGATGCCTGTCAATAGATGAGTGTATTAATAAAATGTGGTCTATACATACACAGCAGAGTTTTACTTAGTCATAAACAGCAATGAAACAATGGCATTTGCTGATAAGTGGATGGACCTGGAGAACATCATGCTGAGTGAAGTAAGCCAGACTCAAAGTCAAGGGGTCTCATGTCTCCTCTCAGATGTGGAAGCTAAAGCAAAATAAGGGGAAAAGGGTGAGGTTTCGTAGAGTAGATGAAGGAGATTGGGAGGGAAGAGGGATGGGAAAGGGGAGGAAATGCATATTAAATAATTTAATAAAATCATCCTAAGTGCATGTAGAATTATACCACAGGGAAATACACCTCTATGGGTGTGTATGAACACCAATCAAAAATAGAGTGAAAAGATGATTAGTAAATGAAGAATACAGGGAGAGGAAGACGGGCAGGGAATGGGGGGGAGGCAGAGAGTAAAGAAAAACCCTGAATACCTATATATTTTCTGAATTGATCACAGTGTGTGCCCAGAGCTCTTTTCTCTAAGGTATCCAGATTTTTCTCACTTAGAAAGACACTATTTAAATTTTCTGGGTCCTCTTTATTCAATTTGTGGAGGAAATATGTCTCTAGAAATTTGTTAATATTTTCAAGATTTTCTGTTTTATTGGAGTATAGATTTTCAAAGTACCTTCTAATAATCCTCTGTATTTCAGTGATTTTGTGGTGATATTTCCTTTCTCATCATCAATTTAAGTAATTTGTGTTTTCTCTCCCTTTTTCTTTTTAGCTTGGCTAAGGGTTCATTGATTTTGTATATTTTTTTCAAAGAACCAACTTTTGGTTTATTTTTTGAATTTTTTTTGGTTTCAATTTCATTAGTTTTGGTTCTGATTTTAATTATATCCTATCTTACACTACTTTGGGTGTAGGGCTTTGATATGTGAAATTAGGTTATTTATATGATGATTTTCTATTCTTTTAATGAATGAGCTTAATACAATGAACTTTCCCTTAGTACTGCCTTCATAGTGTCTCAGATATTTTGATATTTTATGTCATTATTGATGTAGTAGGCATCACAATATCAAAACTTAAATTTTATTACAGAGCTATATTTCCAAAACAGTATGGTACTAGCTTAAAAACAGATATGAAGACCAATGGTACAGAATAGAAGACACAGAAACAAACCCACACAAATACAGTTGTTTCATTACTAGACAAATACACATACAGAAATCAATAAATGTTATTACATCACATCAACAGGCTTAAAGACAAGAATCATATGATTATCTCAATAGATGCAGAAAAAAACATTTGACAAAATATAGCACCTTTTCATGTTCAAAATACTAGAAAAAGTATGGATAGAAGGAACATACCTCAACGTTGTAAAAACTCTCTATGCTAAACCCAAGGTCAGCATCATTTTAAATGAAGAAAAATTGAAAGCATTCCCTCTAAAAACTGGAACAAGTCAGAGATGCCCTCTTTCACCACTTCTACTCAACATAGTCCTTGAAACTCTAGTCAGAGCACCAGACAGACCAAAAAAAAAAAAAAAAAAAAAAAAAAAAATCTAAAGGGATACAGAAGATAGGAAAAAAAGAATTTAAATCACTATCACTATTTGCAGGTGACACAATTCTATATTTAAAATATCCAAAAATTTCACCAGAAAAATTTCTAGAATAAATGAATTTATCAGATGGTATAAAATCAATACCCATAAATCAAATGCATTTGTATACATAAGTGATGAATCCACTGCAAGAAAAATTAGGAAAGTTTCCCTATTCACAATTGCTTAAAAAAATACTTTGGGATCAAACTAACAAAAGAGGTGAAAGACTTCTACAATGAAAACTACAGAACAGTAAAGAAAGAAAAAAGAAATTCAGAGGATGGAAAGATCTTCCATGTTCTTGGGTAGGCAGAACTAATATAGTCAAAATGGCCATACTACCAAAATTGTTATACTGATTTAATGCAACTCCCATCAAAATGACATTCTTCTTAGAACTAGGAAAAGCAAACATGAAATTTATTTGGAAAAATAAGAGACCCAGAATAGCGAAGGCAATCCTTAGCAAGAAGAGTGAAGTAGTAGGCATCACATTTCCAGTCCTTAAACTATACTACAGAGCAAGAGTAACAAAATTGACATGACATTGGCACCCAGATAGACATGCAGACTCATTGGTACAAAATAGAAGACAGACAAGCCCACATAAAAATGGTTATCTCATACTAGAAAAAGTTGCCAAAAACATACATTGGAGAAAAGATAGCCTCTTCAACAAATGGTGCTGGAAAAATTAGAAATCCATATGTAGCAAAATGAAATAAAACCTCTATCTCTCACCATGCACAAAACTCAACTCAAAGTGGAATGAAGACTTACGCACTAGAACAGAGACTCTGAGCCTATTAGAAGAAAAAGTAGGCCCACATCTTCATCATGTCAGCTTAGGCCCTGACTTCCTTAACAAACTCCTAAAGCACAAGAAGTAAAATTAAGAATAATAAATGGGATGGATTCAAACTAAAAAGTTGCATCTCTGCAAAGGAAACAATGTAAACAGAGAGCCTACAGAATGACAGAAAATCATTACTACATGCTCCTCAGATACAGCACTAATCTACAGGATATATAAAGAACTCAAAAAACTTAATAAATGGGCTAAGGAACTGAACAGATACTTCATAGAAGAAGAAATACAACCAATTAATAAACATAAGAAAAAATGTTCCTCACCTCTAGTAATTAGAGAACTGCTAATCAAAACTACTCTAAGTTTTCATCCCACTACCGTCAGAATGGCAATTGTTAAGAGTACAAGCAATAACAAGTGTTGGAGAGGATGCTGGGGAAAAGTACACTCATAAATTGCTAGTGAGGCGGCAAATTAGTGCGAACCCTATGGAAAGTAGCATGGGGATTCCTCAGAAAAACTGGAATGGAACCATGATTTGACCCAGCTCTCCCACTCCTTGATTTATACCCAAAGGACTTGAAATCAGCATACTACAGTGATGCAGCCCCATCAATGTTTATAGCAGCTCAATTCACAGTAGCTAAACTGTAAAACCAACCTAGATGCCCTTCAACAGATGAATGGGGAAAAAAAAAAATGTGGTGTAATACACAATGGAATGTTACTCATCCTTAAAAAAGAAAAAAATCATGGCAATTGCAGGTAAATGGATGGAACTAGAGAATATCATGCTAAGTGAAAAAAGCCAACCCCCCAAAACACCAAGACTGAATATTTTATCTGATAGTGGATACTGATCCATGGTACGGGGGGCAGTAGGAAATAATGAAGGAACTTTGGATTGTGTAGAGGGGACAGAAGGGAGGAGTGAGGCTGTGGGGTTGGAAAGGACGGTAGCATGAGATGGACATTATTGCCCTACATACATGTATGGTTAGACTACTGGTGTGACTCTATACCACGTACAGCAGAGGGGTGAGAAGTTAAGTTCCATTTGTGTACAATGTGTCAGAATGTATTCTACTGTCTTGTATAACTAATTAGAACAAATTTAAAAATTTAAAATAGAATAGGATCCTAAATACAATAAGTCATAGTCCATGTATGTACAATGTGCCAAAATACACTCTACTGTCATGTATGTCTGAAAAGAACAATAAAATAAAAAATTCAAAAAAAGATAGTGGATCAGAGGGGTACAGGGAACAGACACAGATTTTAAAAATATCTCCTCTTTCTTCTTCCTCACACATATATAGATATAATAATATACATGGTTTCAGAGGTTTAATTATAACTCAGTTTCAGATAAACATACTTTAAACATGAATAAAGGGCAGCTCCAGGAGACCCTACATATCCAAGTGTTATATTCCCAGCTTACATTGGTTATGAGAACCAGATTCCATTAGAAAGCCACTGTTGAAGGCACGTGTTGCAGGCAGAGGACAATCACTTGTCTTCACTCATTTCTCGCGCTGCAGGGAAATGGGAAAGTCTCACCAGGAAGCCTCCTGTGCAGGTTCAACTGAGCAGCACGACTCTGGGAGACCCCGTCCCTTGGACTTGGGAAGGGGGATTCTGCCCTTGTCCCCTGCTGTAGTGTGGGGCAAACTGTCGCTAAGATGATGCTCACAAGTGTGATATCTGAGCTCTTCTCTGGGGCTGTCCTCAGTATAAAAGCTACTTTATTTCAACAAACATTACTCTGGATTTGGGTGATTCAAAAAGACCTGTTTACACGGAGTCCCACCATCTGGTGAAAATAGGGCTGATGTAATGAAATCACAGTGATCTCGCAGCCCCATTTCTAAAACGATTTTAACAATTTTAAAAGTCCTTTTTAGAACACAGCCTGGTTGGAGTCTGAGGTTCCATTGTTCCCTTTTCTTTCCCTGTGATTGATGCAAAGCAAAACCACCTCTTCCCTTGCCCCTCTGCGTGAAAGACTCTTTGGTCTGCTTCACTCAGCCATCACCTGACCACTCAGCATCATCCAGAGAGGTCGTGCCTGCACTCGCCTCCCTGTTCTACATGCCTGGAGTGTCTAGCCCCAAGCTGTGGATCACCATGTTTAAAAAACATGGATTTCAATGAGTCTGTTTCCTGAAAGCCTGGGAGGTTTAAAGTTTAAATAGGAGCCAAAAAATGAGGGGGGAAGGGGGAAAGCTTCTTTCCTATTTTCTGCTATTTCTCAAATCCTTTACTTGAACGTTTAGGAAGCCATTAGTTAAAATCCTCAAAGCAGAGTGTAGCCAGAGCCTAACAAAATGCTATTATCAACCTCCCAACTCTGTTAGTGTCTTCCCAAGTAAGGGCAAATTGCTGAGGTCTTGAAAGATCAAAAAGCATTTAGCTTAAATCCTCTGTGCTGAACCCACAAAGAGTGTCCTACCTCCAGAAGTTGACCTAAGGTACAATGGCAAATGCCAAAACTTCCAGCAATCACACCCCAGTCCAGATGTTCCCTGTGGGAATTAGTGTGATGGCTAGCTGACACCTTTAAGTAATATTAATATCCTGAAGGACATTCCTGCTGATGTCTTTTAGGTTTTAAGAGAACTGCCAAGAAACAATTTAATTATAAGCACTGTGATTTATTTTTCTGTAAAATATATTAGTCTTTAAAAATAGTATGTTAGCTCTTTAAAATTCTCATTGCTTTTTTTTTTTTAAAGTGCAAATTTATTTGAAAACTGAGCCATTTTTCTGGACAGAGTACATGTGAGACAGAGTGTGTTCCTTGTTCCCAGTGGGACAGTTCCATACACTTGTGTAATGCTGTTTTAGGCAGCTCTAGGACCAAAGAAGGACTCTCCTCCCAGGATGAGAAAAGGCCCTAGTAACAGGTGAACTTGGAAGATTCACCATACGGGAGGAAACCGTGCACTGTACATGACAAAATTGCAAAAAATTGAACACATAAAAATTCACTTTAAAAACTTGACACACACTAGGGGAATGTATATTTTTCATTCATACAGTTACAACCAGCCATCTTTATCTGGCTTCCACCTCTATGAATTCAACCAAAAACTGCGAAAAGAAAATATTTTTAAAAAATTCTGCCTGTATAAAGCATGTATGGGCTCTTCTCTAGTCCTGCTTCCTGTCTGATGCAGTGTAACAAGTATGTGCATACTTGTCCAGTGCTATAGTCACTGTAAGTGATCTAAAGACAATTAGAGTAATGCAGGCAGATGTGCTGTGCGGACTTGGCACATCCAGGGATGCAAGGTCCTTCCGATGCAGGGGCGCTGGAGCCAGTCCCCAAAATAGAGGGCAGACTGGATGCCTGCAAAACAGACCCCATCTTTTCGAAGACCAAAGTGCACTGGCTAGTCTTTCCCTCTTTTTAATGCCTCCCAAATTTGGCATGACCCAGTCCATCAGAAGAGAAGGGTGACCTGTTGCCACTGACTGCCACTTAGATAACTGGGCCCTTCTGTGGCCTTCACTCCCTGGACTGGGCTTTCCCAAAAGGAAGTTGAAATTATGGGTCATCTCTGTTGGTTGGGATTTTAACTTTTCCAAACCGTTTCTAGAATTAAAAATATGCATTTTTACACCCTGAAGATGATTTTTTTAAACATCTGTTTTTCTAATTAAGAATCTTCGGCAAAAGCACACTTCCTGACTGTGTGTGTGTAGGGATAGATGGCTCCACGGTAAGGGGACAGGATCTTCTCAGGGTGCCCTCGCATCCATCCCCCAGGAAAGCATCTGCCCGGGCAGAGGCCCGTCTCCTCCCTCACATCTCTCTTGCTCTCATCACTTCCTACCTGTTAGGGTTTCTCAAATCTGTATTTAATAGGTGTGAGTTCTAGTGGCCTCCAGATTTACAGGAAATGCAAAATCAACAAAATTTGTTATAGAATGTCAACTGATTCTTTTTTGAATATACATAATCCCAGTGCTCATTTTGTTCAAAAATAATTTTAAAAAATTAGGTACATGGAAGGAAAGATAACTTTTAAGCATGACTGGATGGTTCTTTGTACCTGCAGGGAAGATGGTGTTAACGAGGCTAGCTGCTGCAGTGGGTGCACACCATGAGCAAGTTAACTACCAGTGATTCAGAGAAGTGGCCCTGCAATGAGAGCTCAGCTAATTCTAAGCCAGCACTGCAAATACACAAGGCCAACCAAACGCACAGGCTGATGGAGAGGGTAGAAGTTATATCTGGGAGTCGGAGTGCTGACCTGCTGTTGCCCAGGGGCCCACAGTAGGTCATGGTCATAGAATGCAGGGGAAAGGGTTTTGAAAGTTCCCACACAAATGGCAAGTGTCAGCGGAGGTGCACTTAATCTGATTTCAGCAGGTACAGTGACACATATATCCCAACATCACATGATATTCCATGACTGCATACGTTTTTATGGTTTTATGTATCACAGAAGACATTTTAAAATATTAAAATTGAGAAGCAAAGATAATGGTGACTTTCAACCCACTTTTGTTGCCACTTACCTTTATGCTGCTCCTTTTCCGTCTTTGCCAACATGGCCCATGCGCCTGGAGGTGCACCAGGAGGCCACCAGAGCGCAGGTGGACGGTGGGGTCCAGTTCCACTCACTGCATTTTTACTCTCCCAGGATGCTCTGGTGAATTCAGTGCTTCTTGAATTTTAGAAACTTAGGACTGACTGCCAGTGCCCACGGCCTAGTGCCAGTGCCCACGGCCACCCGCAGCTTCCTGCCTCCAGAAATCAGAGGAAGCACTGTTTGCAGCACAGCCCTGGAGTGAAGTGAGGTACACAGGCGGGGAAAACGGCGGGTCTCCTTCTCCACACCATGCGGCACCCCTAGGCTCTTTCATACCTGCAGTTTTGGTTTCCTTGTCACCACTACTAAGTTAATACTGTTCTGATATTTCCTCAGTTCTTTATTGATGTGTTGAACTTCCAATAGTCAATAAAATTTATAGATAACTTATTTATGTCCTTTCTTATTTTTCTTACACTTTCCTAATTATAAACAAGTGCCAATCAATTAGGAAATCTTAAGAAAAACTGGATGCTGTGATGGCCCATTAATCATTAACAGTAATATTTTAAAACCTGATTTCAAAATTAAACAGGATAAATTAGCAGATAGTGTAACAGAACTGACAGTTTGATGTAAGTTTTTGAGAAAGCTTTAAATATCTTAAAGAAATGCTTGAACATTTTAAGGGTCTTGCTCAGCCAAGCTGCTGCTCATCTTCTAGAAGTGTCCCGGTTGGTGACTGGGTTTTGCCTACCTCTGGCACTCACATGCTCACACATGCTGTGTGCTCTCACAGTGTCACGTAGGCACCTGCCTGCAGGCAGATATGTGGCATCTACTGTGGACAGGCTGGCTGTGGGCCACAGTTCTCTTTCTAGGAAGTAATACTGGCAGTTTAGCCTTGGGAATGTGAACCTACAGTATTGGGTGATTTTGACATTCTTTATGGTGCTCTGATTATGCGAAGTCAGGTCTGCGCCCCTTGGGTTTCTGGTGAAACAAAGTAAAGAACCTTGATGACCTCTCCTCGGCCTTGAATAGTCAGATCATTGTCTGGAACGTGACCAGGATGACCCATCGCCCGTTTATACCTGGTGGCGGTAATACCCTCCCTCGCCTTCCTACTTGTTGAACTAGTGCAGAGAAGATTCAAAATTTATCTAAGTTGATGGAAATAAAGGCCATAATAAATTATGCCTTAACAATTTTAAAATAACCTCGTCTTTTATTTATAGTGGTCTCCAGTGTTCTCAAACACATCATAAACCACAGAAGCACTGAAATGACAATGAATGCTAAATTCCCTCTTTAAAAAAACAACCAGAATAAAGCAAAAATAAGTACTTTAAAGTATGTTAATTAAATTTGACCTTAATTGCATTTTCAATGTGTTTCACGTAAAACTACAGGTCAACTAATTCTAATAATTTGCCTTGCATGAAATCACACACTTTAAATAAGTGATAAATTAATTCGAAATCAATGTTAGAATAAGCAAGCATCAACTATTAAATTAGAAGAAAAATCGTCTTTTTAAGTAAGTGAAAAGCAGAAATTAGTGCAGAATATAATCAACATAATGCAACATGATGTTTATTTACTCGACAAATATCACACCATTGTAGCTGCTGGAAGAGTGACAGAGAAGAAAGCACCAAGCACTTCCTACCTCTTGGAGCTGCATTCTCTTAAGGACACACAGAATGAGGAAAGTCCATGGCATATTCGAGCAAAAGGGAAATTCAGAGCAAGAGAGAATCTGTGGGGGAAGGGGCTGGGCCGTGACTTCAATATTAAAACACAAGAAAGGACATTGATCAATGTTTGAAATTACTGTTTAACGTCACATGTGCCCTGAAGAGACACCCCCGCCACCCCCACCTTGTCCATGCAGACAGTCTGGTTTCTGGGGAGGGAAATGGTGGCTAGGAGTCAGAGGTGGAGGAAAAGTTTTAACTGCATACCTTCTGTACCTTTAAAATTGTTCAGGCCGAGCAGATATATGCATTTAAAATACAAATAAAATTTAAGAGGGAAATCGTTCAATAAGGCTACCTGGATAGCTTTCAGGGCCTCCACTACCTTCTGACCAGTATCTCTTGAGCATGGTCCAGGCTTAAGCAAACGGTTCGCATGTGAGATTCCTCACACTGCTTTTGGAGGTCTTACACTGGCCTGATAACAGACGGTTTGTCAGCTGAGTCCCTAATTAGAATGGAAAGGCTGATGAACAGGTAGCAGGTTCTCTGTTCTGTGACTTCCCTTCTCAGTCATTCTAGTGCCAAGGGCCGGAATCTTCAGGGTCTGCTTCCCAGCTCCAGGAGCCTCTTCACTCAGCTCAGCTTGGGACGGCCACACGGCACAGCCAGAGTGTCCCAGAGAAAGCAGGGAGACGGAGCACAAGGCTGTCAGGACCCTGTGTGACCAAGGTTGAAGCCAGGGTCCTCCCGTCACCTGAGGCCTCACTCCGCAGTGACCCATCCTTTCAGCCCTGTTCCCTTCCCTGAGAGGGAGTCAGGCTGTTCAGCCCACATTCAGGGGAGGCGGTGGCACGGGAGCAGGAGCACTGGAGGGGGCCCCTCACAGGATTGCTGACCACGTCCTGCGGTGGCCCTCCAGCACTCAGGTCCTTCCTGCCTTTGGACGTGGTTTGGTTTTGCAGCATTCGGCTATGGGCCCTCCTCCTGTTTCTGCTTTTCTGCCCTATTTTTCTTCCCACTCCTTACTCTGCTGATTAAAGAAGGAACACTGTGTCTCATTTAAAAACAAAGCCAAGCCGAGGTCCGGACGTAGTGTCAGTAAGCTGGTGACAGCAGGTCCCACGCTCACACCTCCAGAGAAGCAGATCTCAAGAACCACCCACAGAGGGGAAGAGGAGCGTGGGGTTGCGGTTCGAGATCCCAGCACCTCTGTGGAGTAGAAGACACAAGAGCAGGCACACTACAGAGGGCATCTCACACTCCTCATGTGGCCATCCTCCAAGCAGTGCAGCCCAGGACCAGAGAGGCCCCTCCAGCCCATGATGCTACACCAGAGAAAGTGGACGTGGGAGCCTGGCTTCCCCAGCCTGTGGGACGCTGCACCAAAGGCACCCAGAACACCGCAGGGATCTTCATGGCTGGATCATCTGGGAGCAGCAGGAGCAGGGGACAGAGAGAGGCAGTGTTTGTTTCTCAACGTGGCCACGGGCCTGCTGGCTGCCTGCAGACTCCACCAGCACCCAGGCGAGATGGGGCTCCCTGGAGACCCCTCCACCCAGAGGACAAGCATTCCCAGCACTCCCCCTCTGTGGCTAGCACCTGTGGAGCCCACAGAGGGCACAAAGGAGCCTCCACAGGAGCAGGCAGCTCCCCTATGCTGCAGGAGGTGCCTCATCTTGCAGGGCCCCTGGGGAGGAAAGGCTGTGAGTCCCTGGGGAAGGTATGGGTGGTCTCAGCTCCAGGCCTGGCTTCCTGGGCCTAGGAGGAGGTGGGGGAAGATGTAGGATGGCAGAGTGTTGCATGTGACTGAAGTAAAGTTGCTTTCAACCTGAGATTGGCTTTAATTCTAGGATGTTTTACATAACCCTCACGCAGCCCAAGAGAAATAAACACACAACAAAGGAGGCAAGATGCACAAATCTTCAGATATAAAGGAAGACGAGGGAGGAAGAAAGACATCAAGAAGCTACATCTGTCAGAAGACAATGCAAAGATGACAATACCTACTCTAAATGTAAATGGGTTAAGTTCTCCAATTAAGAACATGAACAAGCTGAATGTATATTTAAAAATTATCAAAACTTGTGCTTCCTAAAGACACCAATTAAGGACACACTCAGGCTGGAGAAGAAGGGATTAAAAAAGATTCTGTGTGCATGGTAAACAGAGGAAAGCAGAGGAGGCTGTGCCTACTTCAGACAGTGGGCTTGAAGCTGACAGCTGTCACAAGAGAGAGCCATTCTGTAATGACAGAGGGTCAATTTATCAAGGTTTCTTAATTGTGATGTATGTGCTCCTAACCTAGACACAGTAAAATTAACAGGACTGAAGAAAAAAAAATAGACAGGGCAGCATTAACAGAGGAGCTCAGCAGTTCCCCACAGCCAGCAACTGGTTCTGCACCCTAACAAAAGCCAGGAGGAAATACTGGATGTGAGACGAACCTTCCACCCACCAGCAGAGTGCCCTTCCCTAGGTGCACACACAACCTCTCCAGGACAGGTGGGGAATCAGACCAGAAAGCAAGCATAACACACTTAAGAAGGGTGAGGTGGTATGTAACAGCATTTCTAACCACAGCCCTGTGAAACCCAAACTCAGGGATGAATACACAAACATGAGAAAATCAGCGCAGTCCTGAACAAGTGGGGGGTCAAAGAAGAAATGGGGGGAAACCATAGATTCTCTTGAGTCGGATGAAATGGAGACTGGCCTGCACAGCATGTGGTGCAGCCAAAGCAGTCTCCCAGGAGGATTTATAGCAGCAAAGGCCTGCAGGGAGGAGGAAGATCTCAGATAAGGAGCTGCCTTCACACGGCCCACACCCAGGAAAGGAGGACCAGAGTACGCCGTGGCCAACAGATGAGGGAGATAGTAGGGCTCAGAGAATAACCAAGTGTCACAGAGCCTGGAAAGACACTAGAAAAACCAAAGAAACTGAAAGTTGGCTCTCTGTCAGGTTGAACTAAGAGCAAAGAGGGAGAATCAAGTAAATGGAACTGTACACGAAGCAGGAGACACCAAAACTGATCTCAGAAACCCACAGGTCATCAGGCTACCATGAAAGTGCCACCAACAACTGGATCATCCCAAATAACGGGTGCATTCCTAGAAGGTGCCACCTGCTGAGACAGAGCATGGCACAAATGAGACCGAGTCCCCAGCAAGGATGACCTAGGACAAGGTGAGGTCTCTGGAAAATTTTATGGAAGGTTACAGCAGAACCCACACCAGCCCTTCTCAACTCTCCCATAGCACTGAAGAAGACAGGGTGCTGCACCCTCATGCCGAGGCCAGCTTTGCCCTCAGAAACAGCCAGACACAAACCCTGTGTATAGAAAACCTTAAAGAGTCCAAAACATTTTAGAAGCATCAAATTCAAAAAAATTGAAGGATACAGGGCTGGGGTTGTGGCTCAGCGGTAGAGTGCGCGCCTTGCACATGCGAGACCCTGGGTTCGATCCTCAGCACCACATAAAAATAAATGAATAAAATAAAGTTAAAAAAAGACATTTGAAGGATTCAAAATTAGCATACAAAAATTGGTCCCATTACTATACACCAACAACAAAATATTCAAAAGAAATTCAGAAAAATTTAATTTACAATAGCATCAAAATAATAAAATTCTTAGAAGTATATTTAAACACTAAAAACTATAAAACATCAGCAAAAGCCATGAACTGGCATGTGAGAAGGGATCCTGGCACCATGGTTGGGAACATAAATGAGTGTGCGAGAAGCAACCCAGGTTACAGTATGCAGGGGACACCTGTGACCATTGGTGTTACCCGAGGAAGGGTCTCCATGACCTTAGGATGTCCTCTGTGAGCCACACCTGCACGCATCTGCTGCAAAGATTGTTTGTCCTGTGATGCTTGATAAAGGGCTGTTTGCTGTCAAAAAAAAGAAAAGGGAGCTTTTGATATTCTGCATAACTCACTGGTTTCTTAGGACATGGAGCCTGTCACACTAAACAAGAGGGAGAGAATGCGTTGAACCTCTGCTGGTACCACGGAGTGTGGAGCAAAGGGGACCTGAACCTCTCTGAGGCAGGCAGCAAGGCTGGAGCTGAGAGCAGCCCTGTCCCGGTCCTTGCATTTCTAACATGCCTCGTTCAGCTCCAGGACTTGCAGCCAGTGCCCTCTTCCTCCCCTGTCCAACCGTGGTGGTAGCCTCTGAGTCCTCCTTCACTCCCTGTTCCAACATGAGGGCAGTTGCTATCCCTGCTTATCCTATGAGGCCAGAGGGAGCCACCCTCTGGCAGTTGGCTGTGGATGTGTGGGGTGTGCAGGGCTGGCTGTCCCTCTGTCAACAGGCTTTGCAGACAACCATGCACTGTGTCAAATTCACATTTGATGTCTCAGATGGAATGAGGTGTTGGATGTTTCAGCTGAGGCAAGCTCTAGGTGGAATTCAGCCCCCATTACTATGGAAATTGGAGAAAACAAGTGTTTGTTTATAAGTAAATGATGTGATTGACATAAGCCCGTTCTTATTTAGTTAGAATAGTTTCAGAAATTGGGAGTTTCTTCATGATGGCTTTAGCCAGTGCAGAGGGGAGTGAGAGTCACCGAGGACCCTCACGACCTAGGGCCTGGGTCAGTTGTGACAGCCAGGTAGTGCCCCGAGACACTTGCCACACTGTCTGTCCAGCTCTGTTCTGTGATGCTTCCTTTGCCTACTCCACCAGCTGGTTGGCAACATCTGGAGGCCACTATTTCATCATTGTGACGTTGTCTTCAATTTTTTGAAGTAATAGAGCATTTAGTGTTTTTTTCGTTGAAATTTACTGGAATGTTACCTTGGGTGACAGAATCATTGAGTCAAAGACTTCCTGAGCACACACTTTGAATAGCAAAGTGTTATGTTGCCCATTTGTCTTCTGTCTGCAGTAACGTTTCCGGCTAATTGTGTTGTATCAATCTTGTGAACCTCACTAAACTGCTTCCAGTCCATTTACCTAAATTTTGGAGCCAGTTCATAGTTCTGCCTCAAATAATCCAGTTCAACAATTCATGTAATGTCTAATTCCCTTTTAGTTCTAAAACAGATGAAAAGTTTCTAGTTGGAGTGATATTTAAAATACTGCACCTTGAAAGGCACACACTAGATAAAGATCATGAAATCGATGTTCAATTCTTAGGAGCAGATGTAATGGAAATGGAGAGAGTTCATAATCTGAGCTGCTTCCACCATTATTCAAACAATAAATTATTAGAGCGAGATTTCCTCATAGTCAGTAATATTGGTGAGTCAATAAGCTCCCAAGTTGTACTAAGTTGCATATAATTAACGTGATAAGCGTTATAATTCTTCAGTTAGAATCTTTTGAGTGTCCTGGACATCAAGGTCACTCATTCCATCCAAGTCTTATCCTAGAGCCTGAGTGACAGGTGGAACACTGTCCAGTGGTGTGGGCAGACCTTTCACAAGGTCCTTCAGCTGGGTCCTCTGAGCCCACAGTGCTACCAGAGCTCTGCTCTACACCAACCATGAGGACTAGTTTGCCGTCCCCAATTCCACACTCATTCTCCACTTTCCTCCGTGGCATATGTGTACACTGTGGCCACAATAACAACTCCTGTGCCTGTGACCACTTTCCTACCTCGGCTCTCATCAGAGTTCTGTCTCATGGCTACGGCTGTTTTGAGTTCCATGTTAACTAAAGTGTTGTCCGTCACAATTCAGGCAGCACCAGATTAAAAACTGATCTGCACTTTTGAGGAATCCACAGTCCATCAGAAAGACACGTGGTTCAGTAGCTGCTCAGTAAGTTCTTTTGAGGGAATTAACGGTGAACAGTGCACAGCTGCAGACCAGGTTAGAGGAACTGAAACCGAAAATGAATATAATAAAGACTCTCTCGCCCTGGCAGCTACCCTGACTTGGCGAACCCTGCAAGCCCCAGATGGATACTGAGAGAAAGGAAGAGTTTCATTCGAGGGCAGATGGTACCATTTTACTAATTTGCTTTACCATAAAGGGGAAGGTTCCGTCTCAACAGTGGAAGCTATTTAGATACAAGCTACAAAAGCTGTGCTCTTCATTTGATATGAAATATCCTCTTTCCCAAGAAGTGGTCAAGACTGCAATTTCGTGATAGAATAGAAGGTGCGGGTGGAGCCTTCCTCCACGCCTCCACTCTCGTGTGTCCCTCTCAGCCGTCTCTTCTCATATCTGTCCAATTTTCTGGGACACCTCCAGGTAGCCATGTGCTCCGGAGGATGGTGCTGTGTACTCGCCTGCCCTCCAGGGTGCAGAGCCTCAGCTCACTCTTTCAACTCTTCCACTTTCATAAGTGCTCAAGTTGCTTATCCATCTTGTGACCCAAATTCTGTCACCAGGTGCTGCGCTGTCCTTCTTCAGACCTTCCTGGATGCCTGTGTCCCTGGTACTTCAGTGCCATGATCGGAACCTTTCACTACTAGACTTTCCCACCAGTGCACGGGATGCCCTTGCGGAGCTGCCCCTGATCCCTGAAATGAAGATCCACTGAGCCCAGTGGTCCTCTCTCATTGTGCCTTCTACCACCTTAGCCTGCAGGTCGCTCCATCCTTCCGAAGCGCTCCTTTTCCTGTGCCTACAGATCTGCCTTCTGATCTGCCTGCTGCATCTCCTTTTCCTGGTTGCTTTCATGTTTTCCTGGTTGGCCTGGGATCTCTCCTCTGAGAAAACAAGCCCTGCGGCTCCAGTGTCCACCCAGGTACTGGGACTTTCCAAATGTTTGTTCCGACCCTAGACTTTGTTCTGACCTTCAACCAATATATTCGACTGTCAGTCCAACGTCTCCAGGTGGGTATAGCCTGGACACGTCACGGTTCAAGGCTTCTAAAGCCCAAACCCTTACATCACACACAGCCCACTCCTCCCGGCTCCAGGACCTGTCACTAAAGTTGTCACTCTTCTCACTGCTTTTTCTCCATTCCCTTCAGCTGGTAAGTTCTCTGTGTCCTCCTCATACCTGGTGACGTCTCTCCCCCCCTTGGCCACTCACCTGGATGAGCACACAGCTGCTGACTGGGTCCTCTCCACCCCTCAATGCCACCTCCCTGCCCCCATCCCTCCCCCCCAGGTGGTGATGCCAGCTCGTATCTGTACCTCCTTGACCTACAAAGGCTGACCCTACAGTGCTTCTCCACCGTATCCTGAGTCCTCACCCCAGTTTCCTGTACTTTGGTTTTTTCTTTTCAGTTTCATGAACACACCCAACTTTTCTGCAACTGAAGACCACTGTAGACACTGCCTAGGGCTCTTCCTGCTCTCCTCTCTCTCCCTCTCCGCTGTCTGGCTTCGTGGCCCTCCCCACCTCCCCACCCATTTTCCTACTCATGCTTCAGCCCCCCTCCCCAGAGTCACTGGGTCAAGAAAGCGAGATCCGCCAGGCCCCCTCTTCGTGTTTCCATTATTTCCAAAGTTCCCCTCGAGTTTCTGGGAATACACATATTTTCTTGTTTAAACGCATCTTCCCGGGGCAGAAATCAGCGTGCCCTATTTGTTACAGCACCCTGTTGGCAGGAGATGGCCTTCATTATAGTAAATACAGTCACGTGGCCCTTAGAAATGGGGTCACTTTGGGAGCGATGCACCCTCAGGCAATTTCGCTAGTTGGAACATTGCAGAGTGTCCTCATGGGAACCTGGTACAGAGGGAATGCACTGGGTGTGCTGGCACCAGCAGCAACGCCAGGGTGCTGTGCTGTTCTGCAACACTGGGGTGGCCACAGCAGGTCCAGCTCCGTGGTGATCTCATGGACCACTGTGTGTGGACATCATCGTGCAGCACAGGACTCGCCGAACACGCATTTGATTGAGATGGATGAGAGTCATCTCCACCCACGGTGTGTTGGTGTTCACATCCTTTGTGGTATCTCCCAGTGGGCCCATGTCTATAAGGAATGTGCCAAATCAGAGTTAGAATAAGGTGGTCCTGAAGCCATCTCTCATTTATTAGAAATGTCAAGATTCTGTTTCTCTAATTAAGTGGGAATACAAAATCATTCTCAACATCGGACAACCTACTATTTTGATCGATGCAGGGTTTGAAAAGTCGCAACATGTATGAAAGGCAGTGAAAGAAAGTATACAGGCAGTGCCTAATGACACCTGGTCCTTTTAACAGCTGTTATTAAGTCAGCAATTCCGCCAGAGCTAGGAGATGCAGGTGGGTGTCAGGAGCACATCCTGGAGCAGGCTGGTGTTGGAGGTGACGATGAGAGGGTGGTGGAAGGGAGCAGGTGGACTCTTATTTGGTGCAAGTCGGGGAGAACACTGTAGGTGAGATAGAAAATGTTTTGTGTGGCATGCTGAGATCATAAGTGTAAGTGGACAAGACATACCTGCTTTGGAATATGGAGAAATGAGTCTGGTGACATGAGGGACATGTGATGGGGAGACTCTTAGGAAGAGAGTGATGGGACTGGACCCCGATGACGGAGCCCGTGGGTACTTCCAGCTACTCACACCAGCAATACCTTGTGACGGTGGTGAGTACAAGACCCTCCAGGTGCCTAAGTGGATTGGCTTGGGAACAGCTGAAGGAAGGGGAGCCGGCTGGAGGGCAGGGCCCTCGGGGAGGAGAGGCACAGCCAACGGAAGCTGCAGCAATGGAGACCCCAGGTGGACTGACCTAATTCTAGAAGAGGCTTCAAGACAGAGGCTGATGCCTAGGTCCCCAGACCCCTGCATTACAGACATTTGAGTCCTGTGAGTGGCCTCCTGTCCGTAACCCATAGTTGCCAAGGTGATTTCGCAGTGTACCTGGGCTTCTCAGATTTCTAGAGCCTAGAAATGTCCCCGAGGGCCATCCGGCAGCTCCCATGGGGGCAGCACTGGGCAGCGTCTGCCTGGATGGGGGCAGGTTTTCCTGACCACACCAGGCAGGCTGGCGGCAAGCTGCAGAGGCTCAGCAGGCAGCACTCTTTCTCCAATTCTTCCCTCAACAAAAGTAGAAATTAGGGATGGAGCCTGGGACCCGCAGTCTCTAGTTCCTTTGTGACTGCTCCCTCTGGGTAGAAGGCGCTCCCCGAAGAGAAGGCCCTGGAGCTGCCAGTCATGTTCTCCACCCTTAATGGTCTGAAAAAGCATACCCCAATAGCACAGAGAAAATGAATAACGTAATTAGCCATATTGGTCTGTTTTCTTATTAACCATAATAGCTTTATATTAAAACCATCCGTCTTGGCTATATTAGAATCCTAACAATAATTCATCCGTAATAACCTCCACTCAAATTATTCTGAATACATCAACCACATCCTACTTCTTGCCTCAATTACTATAATGTTTATTTGGTTTTCTTTAAAAAAAATATATTACATAATGAAAAAACCTCAAGTAAGTAAACTTAAATTGACTTGTACAGGGCCCTCAATCCTCGTGGTCAACAAGGAAGCGTCCTCAGCGACTTCTGATTGCCCTGTGGTCTCGGTGCCACTGATGCCCTCCAGGCAGCTTGCAGAAAAGACGAGGTCTTGATTCTGTGAGGTCCTGTACACAGCAGGAGGTCACTGAGCACCTGGGTGTCATGCTGACCGCCCCCCCCCAAATGCGCATTTCCTGAGAACTGTTTTAGATGCCATATTCAACTTGACTCCCAATGCAGCCAGCGTGTCCAAGTGTCAAACTCACATGGCTGCGATCCTTGTGTTCCATTCTCCCTTTGCCTGTGCCTCGAGAGCCCTTGGTGAGCCCCTTAGTGAGGCCTCTTTTCCATGAGTGAGAGATGGTGTCACTGGGAAAGCCTTCCAGTCGCTCCCAGCCTTGTCCATGCGCCAGGTGACTGAAGTCCATGCCTTTCATACCTAGGGTCCACACAGCCCAAACACAGGGGGGTCTTTGAGTGGCTGTGCAGCCTTGCCATCAGTTCTCATCCTGCAGGACACATGTGACACTGTTGAATGAGCACCATCGGCAGCAGTACTGGGGGCATGAACATATTTCCCAAATCCATGGAGTCCCAGGGCCGGGGTCTTCCCAGCCCTGCCTTTTCCCCTTTGCCCCAGGAATTTAGGAAAGGAAATCCTAAGTCAGAGGAGCAGGAAGATGCCTACACCTGCAGACTCCAGAAGAGACTATACCTGCAGCTGCAGCTAGAGCCCGGCTGTGGGCACAGGGAGGGCCCTGGAACTGTCCCTATGTGCCACTCAGAGGCAGCACCAGGAAGGGTTGAAACACCCAGGGAAGGACCACCTCTGGTGCAGCCAGACCCCACGGTTGCCTTCCCTGGTGCATGTCCTGCTTCTGGCCACCTTTGAGCCGCTCCTGCCCGAGCGTCCCTCCTGGTCCCTGCTCCTGATCCCAGCAGTGTTTCCCAGCACAGTCGTCCAGATGAATCATCAGAGGGGACACAAAGCTTGCAGATCTTGTTTAGGAAAAGTGCTTCCACATCAACAGATGCAGAACATGAGCATCAGCTCCCACAGTGACAGGCTGAGAGAGAAGCCTAACTTATCTCCTCAGCTCAGTTGAGGTTCAGCCTGACCCAGCCTCGAGCAGCCCAGTGGGTCCATGTGAAGCCTCTGCAAGCCCATCTCAGTCCTCCTTTCCAGTCCAGCCACCATTTACTAGAATTCTAGAAATCCTGTTTTCAGTAATAGCTAAAAACCCAGAACCTCTCTTCTGTGAGCAGATCTGGTACCTCTTGAAGGTATCCCAATGATGTCTTGAGACTTCCAGTCAGAAAGAAAATCATTGCTTCAGCACAGTTGTTTCATGTTGCTAGCATAGGCCATGATGAGCAATTGAAAACAGAATGTTTCATAGAGCAAGGTTTTTGTCTAGGACTCTAATCACAGAGAGTCACAGGTGAGGTCTTCACTACAAAGGCATTTCCTTTAGGTGGGGCCTACTTACCTGAGACCCGGCAAGGCCCAGGGTACAGACGTGCACCTTAGAGCTACAAGCAGAGTTTTGCGCCTGCATCCCCACAGAGAGACCAGCACAGATTGGTCAGATTCCCCTTGGGAAGGCTCTTCCTACAGCAGTAAAGACCACAGACTTTGAAAGGAAGACCTATTTCTGACCCTTTAATGTTCCAATCACCGTTTACTTGATGTTGGGCAAGTTTCTCAATAAATCCAAGAGTGAATTTCATCTCCTAAATCATTTATGCAGGTTAGCTGGGGAGCCCTGCTGGGTGCCGCCTGGCCCTCGGACACTGACGAGTGCAGGCTTGCAGGAAGCCTTCTGTGGCAGGGCAGGCAACAGCATCTCACCCTCAGTGGGTCAGTCAGCTTTCCTGCTGCTGTGAATGAAGGACCCGACCAGCACAATTGTAGGGGAGGAAAAGTTTATTTGAGAGGCTCACAGTTTCAGAGGTCTCAGCCATAGACAGCAGACTCCATTCCTCAGAGCTCAAGGTGGGGCAGGACATCATGGTGGAAGACACAGTGTGGTGAAGGGGAGCGGTCACAGGATGATCAGAGAGCAGAGAGACTCCACTCTCCAAACACAAAATGTATACCCCAAATCCAGGTCCCTGGTGCCCACCTCCTCTAGCCACACCCCACCAGCCTTCAGGCACCACCCAGTTAATCCCATCAGGGGAATGATTCACTGATTGGCTTAAGGCTCCTAACCCAGTCATTTCTTCTCTGAACCTTCTTGCATCGCCTCACATGTGAGCTTCTGGGGGACCCCTCATATCCAAACCATGGCATTCAGAGGCTCCAATCCAGGGGTCAGAATCTGCCTTCTACTCTAGGGTCCCACCTGGGGGGTCTCCGTGGGCAGAGGGGTGTGAATCCTCAAAGGTCCCTTCTGTCTACAGCAGATCTCCCCCTTCCCCTTCGTAGACAGAGAATGCCTGGGTCTTGTTCTCAGAGGTCGAGAACACCCACAGCATCCTGGGAAGCAGGGCTGTGTCCTACGCCTGCAGCACGGGGTGTGTGAGAGAGAGATTGAAGGACCATGGTTTGGTCACCTGAGAAGAGCAGCGGACAGTCCCGACTGATGGTGGGGGCCCCAGGTAGACGGGAACTCCTTGACCCAAGTCTGTCAGCAGGGTTCACCAGATCCACATTTCTCCCGAGGAGCTGGTCCCCCGCACCTTCCTGATGCAGATTAAAGGGTGGCGTCCTGTCTACTGAGGTTGGCTCTGGGTATTTTTCTTTTCGATGCTAGCATCCACCTGCACGGCTGGTGGCACTCACACTTGGCCGGGAATTTCTGCAAAGACAGCCAGCCAAGCCCTACAGGACACCATCACACTCCACTTGACAGGCTCTCAAAATAGTTGTCCATAGTATCCCCTGCAGTGTACCACGAAAGCCTTGTAGTATCACCTGCTGTGTACATGAGAGCACTGCAGTTGCTCTACTAGTATATCAGGAGAAAACCATGAGTACAAACCTAGATTATCACATTAAGGTAAGTCACTTAAGATTGGACTTTCATTTTGCAATTATAATTTTTATTAACCATTAAATATGTATTTTATAATATTTATGTTTTATTAATTCAAATGCATATAAAGTTTATTAACAAAAGCATTTTCTTCATGTACAGTGCTACTGGTTTAGTTCAGGGACACTCTACCTCTGAGCTGCATGTTTTTTTTTTAAATTTTATTTTGAGATGAAATAAAATTTTCACTAAGTTGCCAAGGCTGGCCTCAAATTTACAATCTTCCCACCTCCTGAGTTCCCAGGATTATAATTGAGCCACTGTGCCCAGCTAACCAAAAGCATTTTAAAGGTTTATGACAAATTGAATATTTTTCTACTTTTTCATCACAGATTGTCAGCTTTGTGTTTGCCATACGAAATCAGGCCTATAGTTCAAGTATTGTGTGACTCTGTTTAAAGTGATACACAAAGTAATCTCTGTGCATAGTGGGATATACAAGAACCAGGGATTTGGGGCTCAGGGACATAGTAGAATAATATTTTGGCTTATTACTCATTGATGACATTAGAAAATACTTTTTTAAACTTTCTAAATCATCTTTCTTACCAACAAAGCAATGATATAGCAACCTATTTGCCAGGTGCATGGGGAGTTTCCACCTGCTGTTCCATGGACCCCAGCAGGACCTGCAGGCTGCTCACTTGTAACGGAGAAGGTGAAGCTGAGCTGCACAAGGTGCCTTGGTCCTCGTGGTCCAATTCACATGCATATTCAGATTCACGCTTCATCATGTGTGTATCTGTCTTCACCATCAGGTACACTCACGTGCTATCTGTGAAATACGTTTCTTTTTGGACCTATTTACAGTGCCAGAGGTGGAGAATATCTGGCAGCCACTGGCTTACTTCACTTTTTTTTTTTTTGCATAAAAACTAAACAGCACCTATTTACTGTGCGAACTGTACTTTGTAAATCTGAAAACATTTTAGATTGATTTGACGTTGCCGAATGACCTTTTACGATGAGAAGATTTCTTGTGTTTCTTTGTAAATGCTTTCCTTCCTCCATTGACTAAATCCACCTTTTAAAGTTCCCTTATTCTCATTGGATGCTATTTGTTCATTGTTCTTCTGTAGACTTCCTATGGAGCTTCCTAAGCAGTCAGCATTGCTATCTCATATTTAGTGAGGGTGTATCAGGATGTATGGGGACTGTGATGTGAGTACTCTGGTATTCCTTAGGATTTTGAATTAGTTATTGTGAGAAATTAATGCCTCATACATATTTTGGTCAACAGTTGGTCTTATTCGAAGCAGATATGTATTGCTGTTTAATGTTATACCATCAGATTTTGTTGTCAAAACAAAAATAATATCCCCAGGTTGCTTGGACTAACTCACATCACAGCACTGGCAGAAGCAGTGTTAAGTGGTGTGTTACAGGGTGGTAGGAATTCCCACCACTCTGAAGTTAGTCCCACAGTAAGCAAAGAGTGTGCCTATGAGTCTCATTACTTACTCTCACCATTTATGGTTTCAAGAAGCAGAGAAAACCAAAATAGTTGCAGATCATGAACCATCTAGAGAAGGAATGGTTTTGAAAAACCAGGCGCTCACAATTTTGTGACTTATCTACTGAAAAACCCTAAATAAATATTAAGAAGGTCAATAACCTCTATTAAATTGAGCTCTGTATCAGGAAGGAAAGTGACAAATGAAGATGATTGAATTTTACTTATTATAAACAGGCTATGGAAGAATGCTAAACATGATGGTAAAATAACCAAGACTGGATCTTAACGGACGCCCGAGATCCACACGGAGAAGCATGCTGCTGAGAACCTCCCTGACCAAGGTTCTCAAAGCACCATGCTTGACCCCTGGCTTGAGGACCACTTGGAGCCTGTGAGAAATTCAAGTCTCAGCCCCAGGTAGCAGAACCCTCACTGGCCTTCCATGGGACACTGCTCACGCTGCATGGTGGGGACACCCAGTAGCAGCTGCACAGCTCCATGTACTGCATGTGGGAAAGTTGGGGGTGTCAGACCTTAACTCACACAGTGACTTCTGCAACTCACCTGGTGATTACAGCCATATCAACATTTACACCTCCTAACAAAACCTCTAGAGAACTTCTGTTGTAGATGATCAATTCCATTTCTTATGACAAATTTAAGATTTCATAGATGGGGGCTGGGGATGTGGCTCAAGCGGTAGTGTGTTCACCTGGCATGCGTGGGATGCTGGGTTCGATCCTCAGCACCACATAAAAATGAAGATGTTGTGTCTACTGAAAACTAAAAAAATATATATATATATTAAAAAATTCTCTCTCTCTCTCTCTAAAAGAAAGAGATCTCATAGATGTTATTAATCTTTCAGTTATTCTGAGATATATTCCCCTATTTATGTACAAGAGAAAAAATAATCTATTCCTTTGCTAGGTGGAAAAACATATGGAAAAGGAAGGATTGCTTTTTGCATGAACATGTTGTCTACATTTTTGCCTTTTATTAATCATTCTTTAAGTGGGAAGATTATTTCTCAATCTCTTGTAAAATATCATGAATGTTCCCCAGGTCCTCATAGCGATTTATATATCTCTGGGCCCTGGGAAGAAGTAAACAAAGGGAAATCATTCTCTAGCAACAATTTTTATTTGAGAATCTTCTGTATGTGAGACTCAGAGCTTTCCTTCATTGATATGAAAGATAGATATTACAAGTGTCAGTTTTGAAATGATTTAATCCCTAGCTCTCCAAAGTGTAGCAGCTTTGGCATCTCACCTGAGCTTATCAGAAATACAAAATCTCAGGCATTATCCCAGAACTATGATTCTAAAATCAGCATTTAATGTCGTCTCTGGGAAATTCCTGGACACATTCAGGCTGCAGTAGGCTCCTTGCTCTAAAGACATTAACGAACCTTGTGAAGTCTTTTCAGTAATAGAACTACTTTGATGGCCTTGTGGGTAGGGGAAGGAGGCTCCTCCCAAAAAGAACTTCTAATCTGTTGAGAAAGGAAAAGGATGTTGATATTTATCCCGTCTTAGCTCCTACTATGCATATGTTGCTTCAAGATGGACACAATTCTAAGTCTCTAGAAACAGTTTTTGGACAGAAGTAAAAACAATGTATTTTTCAAAATATAATAAAATATAATGCAAGATGGAACTTCTTCATTATTCTCTTTTTAAAATATTTATTTTTTCTGTTTTTTATTGATTTAAAAAAATGATAGCAGAATGCATTATAATTTTTATTACACATATATACCACAATTTTTCATATCTCTCTCTATAAAATATGTTGACACCCAATTTGAGCCTTCATACATGTACTTTGGATAATGATGTCCATCACATTCCACCATCCTTGCTAATCCCCTGCCCCCTCCCTTTCCCTTCCCCCCCTCTGCCCTATCTAGAATTCATCTAATCCTCCATGATCCCCCTTCCTATCCCACTGTGAGTCAGCCTCCTTATATCAGAGAAAACATTTGACATCTGTTTTGGGGGGATTGGCTAAGTTCACTTAGCATTATCTTGTCCAACTCCATCCATTTACCTGTATATGCCATGATTTTATTCTCTTTTATTGCTGAGTAATATTCCATTGTGTATAAATGCCACTTTTTTTATCCATTCATCCACTGAAGGGCATCTAGGTTGGCTCCACAGTCTAGCTATTGTGAATTGTGCTACTATAAACATTGATGTGGCTGTGTCCCTGTAGTATGCTGTTGTTAAGTCCTTTGGGTATAGTCTGAGAAGAGGGATAGCTGGGTCAAATGGTGGTTCCATTCCCAGATTTCCAAGGGATCTCCATACTGCTTTCCATATTGGCTGCACCAATTTGCAGTCTCAGCAACAATGTAGGAGTGTACATTTTCCCCACATCCTCACCAATACTTATTGTTGTTTGTCTTCATAATAGCTGCCATTCTGACTGGAGTGAGATGAAATCTTAGAGTAGTTTTGATTGCATTTCTCTAATTGCTAGAGATGATGAACATTTTTCATATATTTGTTGATTGTTTGTAGATCCTCTTCTGAGAAGTGTCTGTTCAGGTCCTTGGCCCATTTATTGATTGGGTTATTTGGTTTCTTTGGTGTTTACTTTTTGAGTTCTTTATATACCCTAGAGATTAGTGCTCTATCTGTGTGAGGTGTAAAGATTTGCTCCCAGGATGTAGGCTCTCTGTTCACCTCACAGATTGTTTCTTTTGGCTGAGAAGAAACTTCTTAGTTGATTCCATCCATTTATTGATTCTTTGTTTTAATTCTTGCACTCTAGGAGTCTTATTAAGGAAGTTGGGGCCTAATACCACATGATGGAGATTAGGGCCTACTTTTTCTTCTATTAGATGCAGAGTCTCTGATTTAATTTTGAGTTAACTTTTGTGCATGGTGAGAGAGAGGGGTTTAATTAATTGTAGATGGATACAGTACCTTTATTTCATTTATTTGTTTTTATGTGGTGCCAAGGATCAAACCCAGTATCTGTGCACTCTACCGCTGGTCTCAAACCCAGCCCCTCCTTCATTATTCCTAAACAAAATAAATACAACTGTGGGACGAGGGCCTCCCAGCAGTGGGGAGGTCAGGGATGCAGAGGGGACATCTAGTCCCCGAGCCTGGAAGGCAGGTAGAGGTCTGCAGGGGAGCTGCAGGACAAGGTATCCCAGGGTCAGCATAACCAGGATGCAGGGGTAAACCAAGCCAGCACGTGGAACTCGTGCTGTGTCCTGTGCAGGTGAGAAGACTCTAGGGACAGGATAATATGACATCAAGGACTGTGATTACTCTCAGAAATTGCAATAAAAATGGATGCTATTGGTCAAGTTAAATTGTTGTACTGTGTAATGTATGGGTATGTAACAACAAATCTCACCATTACATGCAATGATAATGCATCAATGCAATATGGAAAAAATAAGACAGTAAATGCAGATGCTCATATACTGACTCAGCTGCTGTGCAGGGGCCAAGGCCCATCCCCTGCAAGCTGAAGACAGCCTGATGGCTTTCCAGGATGCTGTCGTCATGTACTTTCTTGTCATGTGCACACGGGGGTGATGATGTAGCAGTAAAACTTCATTCACAGAAACCTTGCACAGACTTACCAAATCCAGTTGAAAAAGCCACCATAACCCAGGAACATGACCCATAAGTTGAAATTCAGAAACAAGATCAAACTTCATCCCACTTCTCTGCCGTTGATAATACTTCATGCTTTCTTGAGACTAACAGTTTACCTAATTACAAGGTACTGTCTCCTTAGTGTTCATACTCTGGCCTTGAACGTCTCAAGTTACCAGCACAGCGTGATGGCTGTGTTGGACCCTGTAGTGAGCGCACGGTTTAGCTTGATAGGCTCCTTCATCTCACATATTCTAAATGCACATGGGCAGGACGTGGGTGGGCAGGAAAACCAGTATTGGCCAGACAGGACAGGACAGGAGGGAACTTCAGAGGTCCCCAGATTCAGAGTCACACTGACAGTGAGCAGATGGTGCAGTGTTCAATTCCCAGATGTCTTGGAGACCTCTTGCGGCTTTCCCATATATGCCGGTAGGAGGCTCTGGATCCGGTTAATAGACTAGGAGCCGCAGAACCAACGGCAGGCAATTACCAGAGGCAGGTGGCAGGCGATAAGCCATTCCAACAGCAGAGAGGGCTGCCCTCCTTGCAGGGCAAGAGACAGCCAAGCAGTGGGCATTTGGAAGGCCGAGGCCTGCTGGGGTCCACGCAGGGCAGTGGAACTGGAAACAGGCAGGAGGTGGAGGAAGAGGTGAGGGCGGTGGGAGGAGGGTGACCCCACAGGGCCCAGGCAGAGCATTATGTGATCCATCATTCAGAAAGCCTTGCAAAGCAGCAGCTCTGCTGTATTTAACAGAAAGTTGTGCCTCCCAGAGACCCAGTGTGTGCCCCACTCACACACTTTGCAAATGGCAAAGCCAAGATTCACACAGGAAATTCCTTTCTCCCTAGTGATTTGAATAACAGGAGTTGACAGGCAGAGGTGGAGGCCAGAGTGAGCCCTGGACCTGGAGAAGTTCCACAGTGGACTCAGGCTGCTGGGCAGGGTCTGGGGAGGCTGTCAGTCTCCCATGGGAGATGCCGAGGCCTTGAAGTTAACTCTGTGTTAACCAGGGGTACTGTTGCTGAGTTGTTGAGGGGGGTGCTTCAGCGTCTATTAACTTGTTTTTCCTGGTTTAAATGTTTAATGTATACACATATTGAACATTTCATGGTGACTCATTAATATTTACAACTTTTATGGCTTTGTGTAAAAGTTAAAAACTTAATAAAAATATAGTGAAGAAATCTCAAACTGCTCCATTGCCATCCACAGAAAAACACTGTGTCTATCTACCTCCCTACCTATCTATGTATTGATTTATTTTTGCTCTCTTCAGTTATACATGAGTGTACTTCGACATATTATACATACATGGAGTATAACTTACTCTAATAGGATGCTATAGTAGTGATTGTACGTGATGTGGGGTTACACTGCTTGTATACTCAGGTAGGAGTCTAGGAAAGCCAAAGCCAATTCATCCTACTGTCTTTCCTATTTCCAACTCCTCTCCCTTCTCTTCATACTCCTTTATCTAATCCAGTGATTTCCTATACTTCCCTCCTGATCCTTCCTTGTTATGGGTTAGCATTTGCATATGAGAAAGAATATTCAGTCTTTGGTTTTTTTGGGCCTGGCTTATTTCACTTAGCATGATATTCACCAGTTCCATTCATTTACTAGCAAATGTCATATTTTCATTTTTCTTTATGTATGGCTGAGTAATATACTATTGTGTATATATGCCACATTTGCTTTATCCATTCACCTCTTGAATTGGCTTTATAGCTTAGCTATTGTGAACTGTGCTGCTATAAACATTGATGTGCCTCTGTCACTGTAGTATACTGATTTTAAATTCTCTGGGTATAGACCAAGGAATTGGATAACTGGGTCAATTAGTTGTTCAATTCCAAATTTTTAAGGAATCTCCATACTGCTTTCGAGAATGGTTGTACCAATTTGCAGTCCCACCAGCAATGTATGAGTGTACCTTTTTCCCCACATCCTCGCCAACACTTATTATTGCTTGTAGTCTTGACAGTTGCCATTCTGACTGGAGTGAGATGGATATCAATGTAGTTTGAATTTATGTTTCTGTAATTACTAGAGATGTTGAACATTTTTTCATACATCTATTGATTGATTGTATTTTTCTGTGAAGTGTCTGTTCAGTTCCATTGCCCATTTATTGATTTTTTTTGATGTTAGGTTTTTTTGAGTTATTTATATATCCTGTATATTAATGTTCTATTTGAAGTGAAGATGGTCAAAGTTTTCCTCCCATTCTGTAGGCTCTCTCTTCACGTTTCCTTTTCTGTACTTTTGAGTTTGATATGATCCCATTGATTGATTCTTGATTATACTTCTTTTGCTTTTGGTGTCTTCTTGAGGAAGTCAGTCTCCAAGCTAACATTATGGAGAGTTGGGCCTACATTTTCTTCTATTAGACGGAGGGTCTCTGGTCTAATGCCTATGTCCTTGATCCACTTTGAGTCGAGTATTGTGCAGGGTGAGAGATAGGGGTTTAATTTCATTCTGCTGCATATGGATTTCCAGTTTTCCCAGGACCATTAATTGAGAGGCTATCTTTTATCCAATGTATGTTTAAGGCACCTTATCTAGTATGAGATAACTGTATTCATGTGGGTTTGTCTCTGTGTCCTCTATTCGGTACCCTGGGTCTTCATGTCTATTTTTGTGCCAATACCATGCCATTTTGGTTATTACAGCTTTGTAGTCTAATTTAAGACCTGGTACTGTGATGCCTTCCCGCATATCTTTTCTCTCTAAGGATTGCTTTGGCTATTCTAGGTCTCGATTTTTCCAAATGAATCTCATGATTGCCTTTTCTATTTCTATGAAGAACATAATAGGGATTTTAATAGAAATTGCATTAAATCTGTGTAGCACTTTTGGCTATTTATTACCCTTGGAAGATGCCAGTCCACATCTAGGTGGCTCCAGTGTGCCACCCAGTGATGTCATAGCTGCCTTAGTTTGTGTAACAATGTCTCTTTTTTGGCCTCTGCACAGTAAGATTCCCCAACAGTGGTTTCTCGGGACACTTTAAGAAATGCACAACTGTGCATGTATTTTTCTGTTGTTTATAGTCACAGAAAATGACAGGAGACCTCAGGGAATCTACTGGAAAAAGCACCAGAGTACAAGAAAACCATGGCGATATTAGGGTGCAAGCAGTGAACTTTGTGGGCACCTGGGGGGTCTAAGCGTCACGTGTGGAAGCCAGATACGATTCTGGCAGGTCCCCGTAATAGAACCTGGAGCCTGTGTGAAGACAGTCGTTGAACCTTCTGCTATTTCAAAATCTAGCAAGTTGTTCAGCACAGCTCTGTTCTAAGTCAGTGGAGGCTGGTGTCAGTGCTTTCCAGGGCCTCTGTGCCCCTCACTGAAAAGGCACCCGTTCCACAGGGAAAGCCATTGGCAGCACTGTGTCCATGCTCCCAAGGCCACCTCCTTGCTTCAGAGCTGAGGACGTGTGCGAGATGCACCTGGGGAGAGAGGATTCGAAGTCTTTAGAGAAATGCACCAGTGAAGGCGTAGACCCAAGGGAGGGTGGGGCAGGCAGCTGCTCTTTACCCCTCGTCAGTGACCACCCAGAAAGGGAAGCTGGACCCCAGAGCATGTGCCTGATGCAGGGCAGGAAAGAGCTCGCTGCAAAGCCAAGAAGTCTCAGTGAGGCCGGAAGAGAACCTGTGAAGGGAAGATGTTATGGAGGCGGAAGTGACTCGAGACTGCACGCCTTCTGCCAGGGAGGAGGCACCGCTTCTCAGGAGTGCGACCTTGACAGAGAGGGCATCTGCTTAGTCTTGGACTCTAGGTGGAAAGTTGGGCTCCCCCAAAAGTGACTTTAAAACCCTCCCTTGGGAAAGTGATGACAATAGCAAGGATGATATTCACCACAGTACTCTGATGAAAACTCAGTGGGCTGACACACTGCCCCATCTGTCACAGACGGGATCTTAGTCCCCAGTACGCAGGTGACATCAGAACCCAGAGAAAGCCGCCTGAGCAGAGGCTGCTGTCCCAACTGACACCTGGCCATCAGGAGCATATGCTCATGGCAGAGATCAGCCAGCCAGAGGCTGCAACTCAACTAGCCAGGGAGGGACGCTCCCACTGTGGGATCAGGTCATACAGAGTCTATCCTTTAAAACCCCATTGTGAGCACATCCTCCAGCACGGGTTCTGTAATAAAGCCACCAAATAAGAAGTGGGCACTGCAGGCTTGAAGGCACGCAGCAGGACTGTCCTGAGATGTGACACCCACTGTCACCCTTGTGCCTGTTCAGCACTGCACCCTGGACCACCTGCAATGCAGCCCTGTACCCCACGACTACCCCACAATTGTTCAGGCACTACTGGACTTAACACAAGAGCCGTTAATTGTCACAAAACCGCACATGTCACTGTTGCTCAGTCTCCTTTTGATCCCGGCTTACACTGGAGCATGCTGACTCTCAGGGATCAGGACCCACACTGTATTAACCCTCTTTAAACATCACTTTTTTCTCCATCCTCTGAGGACAGGCACCAAACTCAAGGTCCCCCGAGTCTAGTTTCTGTCCCCTGTGGCCGGGTCAGCCCCACTCCATCCTTCCACGTGCGAGCCCTGCTGCGAAGCCCTGGGCACCACTTCCCCCAGCACGTCACACCTCTGGGCCGTCCCAGTCAGGCACACCCAGCCTAGGCCTGGCTCAGGACCCCGACTCCTCTGTGCACCTGCGCAGAAGCCTGGTTCCTGCTCTCAGTGGAGCTGGGTTCCCTTCTCGGGGTGCCGGACACTCCGGGGCAGCCTTCCGTGCCCAGCGTGTCCTCTCCCTTTTCCATCTGGCCCTTCCCTGGGGTGTGAGTGCTGCCCCCTAGTGTCTACCAGGCAGCTGTGTGCTTCTAATCCAGAGAGCGCATCTCTGTGTATGGGGTGGCGACCTCTATGCATTGCCCTGGAGCTCCGCCTCGGTGGCTTCAGCGCACGTTTTAGCACCAGCTTGTAGACAGCTTGACCCTGTTTGCTTTGGTTGTTCACATGAAATTCCGAGGGCTGACATTCTTGAATAGTCTCTAGGCCTGCAGACCTGCCTCCCTGATGGTGCCCCCCCCCCCCCATGGGAGCTCCGGAGGCACTTGGAACCTTATTGATTGAACGCAGGGAGGGTGCAGCGTCTTAGGGGAAAGGCTGCTCCAGGTTGTTATAAAACCACTGAATTGCAGCAAAGCATTCAAGTTGCTCTGCACGTGAATTATGCACCTGTCCCTTGTGAACTCTGAAGTTCAACTCTCAAGTTGAGACAAGTCAGTGGTTACCAAGATGTGATATGGATTCATGGTGATTTGTGGGTGCAACTTGGAATTAATAATCACTCAGCCTTTTGACAGCTTTTTATATCTTCATATTTTAGTGCAGTATAGATCTGTTCATTATTTTAGGCATGAGATATTACACACCTCAAAGTAATCTCTGGAACAGGTTCTGAACAATCATGATGCTAGGTCTGTAATACTCATTATTTGATGATATGCCACACATATTTTAATTCAGATGATATTCAGTGCCATTTCTTTCTTTAAATAGCATACTACCTCACGTAAAAGACCACTTGCTGCACATGTGCTGAACGTCCAGCTGCACTTGATGTTTGAGTGTGGATGATCACTGTGCTCATACCTCTTCACCAGCCTATCTGACCTGTCTTCATTGCTGACTGTGGAGGACAGTTTCTCCAGCTTTAGACTCGTAACTGGATGGCTGTGGGATCTGTGACTTCTGCCTGTCTCAGTGGTGAAAACTCTTCCACACAGTGAGAAATGTGGTGTCAGGGTGATGGTACTGTATTTCCTTATGCACATTGGCTGCAAATACAGCATTATGTGGTATGAAAAGCACTTGAAAAGGGGGGGGGGGTCTGTATACCATAATTCTGACCTCAGTGATTGGATTTTTTTGAGGGGGTTGGCTCCAGGGATTGAACTCAGGGGCACTCAACCACTGAGCCACAACCCCAGCCTAATTTTGTATTTTATTTAGAGACAGGGTCTCACTGAGTTGCCTAGTGCCTCGCTGTCGCTGAGGCTGGTTTGAACTTGTGATCCTTCCGCCTCAGCCTCCCGAGCCCCTAGGATTACAGGTGTGTGCCATTGTGCCCAGTCTCAGTGATTGGATCTTCATTCCGTGATCACATAACTCTGTGTCTCCCATGAGCCTCGGTGTGCTCACCTTCTTCACATGGCATTTAAGGTTCTGTAGCTCTGCCTTCATACCCTCAGGCCAAGTGGAGGAAGGATGGAGGTGCACACACAGCGTGAATGCACACCTGCGCCCACAGGAGGTGGCTGTGTCCCACGGTGTTTGGAGCCTCGTTGGAGAATTGTCAGTGTGACGAAGGCCATTGATCATGATGTTAGCACTGGTGACTGTGCTGAGGGTTTGTGTGACAGTGATCCACTCTGAGTGACAGCTTACTCTTAAAGTTCAGCACATTTTTGTATTGACGATTTTCTTCCCATTTGTTTTTATATTTCCTAGCTAAATACAACCTGTAAGCAACAACCTGTAATACAACCCTAATTTTAAGTTGCATGACTTTAAGGATATAAATTGAATAAAACATTACAGCAGACATGTTTTGTTACCAGAACAAGTTGAGGTGAGAGGAACCTGGCCAGGTGTGGGATTCACAAAGCTCTCATCATGAGTAAAACCACTGGTCACTGTCCTGGGCCACTGAGTCCCCAAGAAGGATGAGCTGGGACATCCCGCTGGGTTTCAATGACTTGCTGCCTCCATTCTCTGGTTAATCTTCACCTCTTTGAAACTTAGAATACTGGTTTAAACTGCCCAGGACCCCCTGAGAGGAGCTGGAGAATACTTCCAGTGCAATAATTCCATTTAGCCAAGGAGGAAAATTAGATCCTGAGAAAGATTCGGCTCTCAAGAGTAGTGCCCCCTAGAACTGCCGCCAGGCTGTGATGAGCACTGGGCTTCATTGGGAATATTGATGAAGCAGTTTGTGAGATAGAGGTTATGTCATTAGAGAACCAAATGTCAAAATGAATTCGGTGACAGGAAGGACATTTTTTCTTGGTTTGAACTTGGTGTTACAATGAAGCCATCCTCTCAGACTCTCTGATCGTATACTTGCAGTTTTCATCTATTTTTCTATTTCTAAGCAAATTAATGGGCACCTTATTTAATGGCATTTCATTGAATTTGCTTTCCCCTAAGTGTTCACTGTTTAAGAAGCACTGCCTGTAGCCTTTTCCATGCACAGAGAGACTCTCTCTAGACTCTTTCTGTGGACTTTTAGTTCCTGGTGTTTTGTTAACTGAGGACAGAGAATAGAAACCTGGACGTGGGTTTGTGCGTGTTCCCCAGGGGGAGGTCACTCACAGAAAGACAGAAGGAGCAATGGTGGATTTGGAAACTGCTGGTGGCATCAAACAGGCTATAGAATTTTCTGCTGTGACTCAAGATATTTTCATTGTCCCTTAGGCATAGCATCGGCTGGATTGTGCCGATGTGACCCTTGTGCCAGGCTCTCCTGGGCCAAGGATGAGTCACACAGGAAGTTATGAACTTCAGCTCACCTTGCTAGACCTCCCCCGTGACTCCACAGCTCTCCAAATACTTGTTCCTTCCATTTTCTGAAAGCAACATTCAGAGCATTAAATGTTATGCAGTAATGCGAGGATGTGAGATGGGCCATCTCTTAGGGACATGACCAGAAGTTCTTGGGAAGGTGCTTCTCCAAGAAGAATGGCACACAATGCACACTTTGGCTGCACATATGCTAAAATTGGAGCCCCAAAATGCAAATTTATGAAACATTCATATTTTTGCAAGTCTTAGTAAATATAAAAAAATTGATATAATCCCATGTATCCTGTCAGAACATAATGGAATGAGACTAGAAGCAAGCAACAAGAAAAATAATAGAAACCACATAAATGCATGGAGATTGAATAATACGCTTTTAAATGAAGACTGGATCATAGAAGAAATGAGGGGAGAAATCAAAGTCTTGCAAATTAATAAGAACAGAGATACAACATATCAAAATATCTGGGACATTATTAAGGATGATATAAGAGGAAAATTTACAGCATTCAGTTCCTACATTAAAAAAAAAAGATCCCAAATAAATAAGCTTTTGTTCCACTTCTAGGAGGAATCAAATAATTTTTAGAAGGAAATAATTCAGCTCAGAGATGAAATTAATGAGATTGAGAATTAGAAAGCAATATATAGGATCAATACAACAAAAAGTGAATTCTTCAAAAATATAAAAAAGATTGATAAATCCACAGCCAAACTAACAAAAGCAGAGCAAAGGACCAAAACGATAAAAGTAGAGTTGAAAAAGGAGATATCACTGCAGACACTTCTGAAATTGACAGGACAATTTGATACTGTTTTGAAAGTTTGTACCCCAATAAACCAGAAAATATAGAAGACATTGACAAATTCTAGACACACATGACCTGCCCAGATTGAACCAGAAAGATATATGAAACCTAAACAGGCCAATATTAAATAATGAAATTGAAACAGTCACTAAAAGCTTTCTGACAAAAGTTCAGGACCAGATGTAGTCTCTGCTGAGTTCTATCACACCTTTAATGAAGAAATAACACCAGTCTTTCTCAAATTATTCATGAAATTGAAAGGAGGGAACACTCCTTTATACATTTAATGAAGCCAGTGTAACCCTGATACCCAATCCAAACAAATGCATCTAGGGAAAAAAAAAAAAAAAACTACAAATCAATATTCCTAGTGAACATAGATGCAAAAATTCTTAATAAAGTATTAGCAAACCTCATTCAAAAACATCAAGAAGATAGTACACCATTATAAAAAGGATTTAATCCCAGGGATGTAAGGTAGGTTTAACACATGGAAATCAATAAATGTAATTCACCACTTAAATAGACTTAAGGGCAAGAATCACATGATTATCTCAATTGATGCAGAAAAGACACTTGAAAAAGTACAGCACCCATTTGTTTTTAAAACAATAGAGAAACTAGAGATAGAGGAAACTTAACATTATAAAGGCTATATATGACAAACCCAAAGCTAACATCATCATGCTGAATGGAGAACAACTTAAAGCATTGCTTCTACATTCAGAAACAAGACAAGGATGCCCACTCTCACCAATCCAGTTCAACATAATCCCTGAAATGCTAGCCAGAGTAATTGAGCAAGAAAATAAAATTAAAGAATACAAATGGGGAGGGGGATAAAAAAGAAGTCAAATTATCTCTGTTTGTTGGTGACATGATCCTGTATCTAGAAGACCCAACAAACTTTATCAGAAAACTTCTAGAGCTGATAATTATCTTGTTTCCTATTACTTTTCTAAATATAAGTATTTATACATCAAAAGATTTCCTATATTCCACTAGTGATTCTGCTAAGGAAGAAATTAGGAAAACCATCCCACTCACAATGACCTCAAAACCAATTGCTTTGGAATTAATCTAACCAAGGAGGGGAAGGATCTCTGCAATGGCAATTATAGAACACTGGAGAAAGTAATTCAAGAAGACCTCAGAAAATGGAAAGACCTCCCATCTTCAGAACTAATATTGTCAAAATGATCATACTACCAAAATCAATATGCAGATTTCATGCAATCCCCATCAAAATTCCAAAGATTTTTTTACAGAACTAGAAACCATAGGGCTTAAATTCATTTGAAAGAATAAGAAACTCAGAATAGCCAAAGCAATATTGAGCAAGAAGGAGACATCACAATACTCTATCTCAAATTATAACACAGAGCTATAGTAACAAAAACAGCACGGTACTGGCATCAAAATAGACATGGAGACCAAAGTAATAGACTAGAAGGCAAAACACAAACAATCCCAGATTCTTAAAGTCATCTGATACATGACAAAGGTGCCAAAGCTACATATTGGAGAAAAGACAGTCTTTTAAACAAATGGTGCTGGGAACACTGTAAAACCTTATAGAAAAGTATGAAAGATCCTATATCTTACCTTCCACACAAGTCAAATGAAAGTGGATCAAAGACAGATATGAAAACTGACAGTTCGCAAATTCTAGAAGAATACATAGAGTCCACACTCCATCATGTTGGTGCAAGCTCTTATTAATTAACAAGATCCCTAAAGCTCATAAAACTCAAAAGGTTCTGTGCAATAAAGGAATGATAAAGTGTGAGCCTACAGGATGGGAGAAGAATTTTTCCAGCTGATATGGGATTCATATCCAGAATATATAAAGATCTCAAAAAGCTTAACACCAAGAACACAGAGCCCAATCAATAAACGGGAAACAAGACTAAACAGACATTTCTCAAAAGAAGAAACACAAAAGACCCAAATATATGAAAAAAATTTCAACATCTTTAGCAATCAGGGAAATGCAAATTAGAATTTTTCTAAGATTCCAACTCATTCAGTCAGAATGACAATGTTCAAGAACATAAATAATAATAAGTGCTGGCAAGGATGTGGGGGAAAATGTGCAATCGTGCATTGTTGTTGGGACTGCAAATTAGAACAACCACTCTGGAAAGCAGTATGGAGATTCCACAAAAAACTAGGAATGGATCCAATTCTTGGTATTTATCCAAAAGAATTAAAATCTTATTCTACATGATTCCACATCAATGTTGATGGCAGCAAAAATTCACAACAGCCAAATTATAGAACCAGCCCACATTCCCATCAATAAATGAATAGGTTAAGAAAATGTGGTGTACACACACGGTGGAGTGTTACTCTGACATCAAGAAGAATGAAATGATGCCATGTGCTCTAAATGGAGGGAACTGGAAAACACGCTAAGGGAAATAAGCCAGGCTCAGAAACTCAAGGGTGGGGTGTCTTCTTGCATATGCAGAGTCTTGAACAGAAAAAGGAAAAGGAGTGGGATTCAGATATCATGATCATATAGGGAAGGTCAGGGGAGTGGAAGGAGATGGAGAGGGAGGGAGGAGGAAGGACAGATGAGCTAACAGAATCGCACTGTGTGCACGTGTGAATGCACCACAGTAAGCTCTATGTTTATGGGTATGCAGAAGAAGCACCAATCAAAAAAAAAAATGAAACAGGGAAAGGACAAAGGAGGATGGCACATGTTCAGGTCCCGTGGTGTGAGGCTCAGCTGGCTCCCCCTGGCTCTCGCAAGTGTCTGGGGGGTAGAGCTGCAGTTTGCATGGAGGCAGGATTCACATGTACAGACCCAGATCCCAGCAGGCATCCCCTAAACGAGCATGTCACGGACGACTGTGTAAGAACACACAAGCACTTGCGCGAGTCCAGGAGCAAACACACAGCTTAAATTATGATTCCATGAGTGAAACATAATGTTTACAAATTACCATATGATTGTTCTCTGTGATTTTACCAAGAGAAAACATGTTCAGGGATTGAAAAGTAGAGTCCATGTATGCATGTTAAAGGTGTTTATGTCCTTTGAGAACATACTTATTTTACAAGGATATCTATTGATAACAGCACTAATAATACTGATTTTCTGTCTTATTTCCTGTTAAGATTTAAAATTTGTGGGTCTATGATATCGTATATACAGGGAAAAATGCCATCATAGAGCATGCTGTGTAATATACAGAGAAATCATCCCCTTATGTTATAAATCATCAGCTGTGATATTAAACACAAGTCTGTTAATATTGTATAAACACACTTTCTAAACCATAAATTAAGTAGCATGCAGCAAACATTCTTTGTATTACAAGTTGCAGTTGTAATTAAAAATCAACTGTTTTAGTTAAAACCTATTTTTTATTAATTTTATTTTTTATGCAAACGGAGCACGACTTTTGATTTCTCTGGTTGTACATGTTGTAGAGTCACACCATTCATGCAATCATACCCATACATAGGGGTATAATGTCCATTTCTCTCCACCATCTCCCCCTCATACACCCCTCCCATTCCTCCCTCCCCTCTGCTCAATCCAAAGTTTATCCGTTCTTCCCTTGTGCCCCCACCCCTCCATTATGGATCAGCATCCACTTATCAGAGAAAACATTCAGCCTTTGGTTTTCTGGAATTGGCTTACTTTGCTTAGCATGATATTCCCTAGCTCCAACCATTAACCTATAGATGCTATGATTTCATTCTTCTTTAAGGCTGAGTAATATTCCACTGGGATATATACCACAATTTAAAACCTATGTTTTAATATATAGGAAATATTATTGGTGTCTATTTGTGACTTTGGGCTGAAGTCAGCATCAGGTGGCTCATGACCTCCGCTCAGACAGGGTATCCAGAGCCTGCAGGTTAG
The DNA here is from genome assembly GCF_047511675.1 of Marmota flaviventris. Lineage (NCBI taxonomy): Eukaryota > Metazoa > Chordata > Mammalia > Rodentia > Sciuridae > Marmota > Marmota flaviventris. The sequence continues at coordinate 176,637,323 of NC_092500.1, forward strand.
ATGATGACGCTGGAACCTATAGTCCATGGCAGGCCACGTACCAGGAAGCACCTCTCCAGCGGCTCCTTCAAGCTGGCTTCCAGTGGGAGGTCTAGGGATGACTTTCCCCATCACACCCTTCATCATGTGGAAGGTGAAGTCATCCACACAGTGCTGGTGGGTGCTGGCAACCCCCTGCAATTCCAGGGTTTATAAGACAGGTGTGGAAATGATGTTCCTTTTAAACAGAGCCTGAGCAAATCATTGTCAGCAGATCTAAATCAGGGCCCCTACGTGTTTACCAGCCACGTGCACTTCTGGTTGGCACGTGAAGCAGGAGGCGCTTCCTCCGTAATTCCAGTTAATCAAGAAAGTAATTCATATGGTTGGAGGCAGGAAAGAGGATCGATGCCCTTTCCAATTAGACTCTCTTGTTGGCATTAACACTGAGGACTGTTTCAGCCCAGCGCTGAGCATGTATTTTCCTGTAAATAGCCCTTGCAGGCAATAAATCAATAGAGAGTGGAAAACCTATTTTAAGTGTCCTGGCTGGGTGGGGATGGCTCCGAAATATTTTTTAAAATTAGATCAATGGGACAGGTGTGTGCGGTTCTGTGTGGCGGCCCGAGGCACGCCGATACCGCCTCCTTGGAGTGGCCTAATGTGTGTGCTGCTCTTCCGGAACCTCAGAACTTCGGGGCGCTGTGCCGTGTGCAGTCGCAGCCACTCACTCCAGAGGTGGGGGACCCCGCAGGCCTCCGGCCAGGGACCCTGCACAGGAAGAGCGCCCACCCAAGAACCAGAGGACAACGTTTGCCTGTGGTCTCCTCCCATCTTAAAATTCCGCTTACAAGGAAAGAAATTTCATTAAATGTTCTGAGTTTGCTTTTCCTTTCTGTTTTTAGAACAAGACGGAAAACAGTCATAACTGTGAGGTGATGATTGAGATTCTGTTAAAATCCTAAAGAGCATGTCATTTAGGGAAACTTTAAGGAAAACGGGTACGAAATTATGAATATTAGGTTTGGACGAGACAGTTTTCTTTAGGGTAAGATAAAAATTCAGAGTCGATGACACCTGTGAAGAGCTAAGCCCACCTTAAGACATCAGAAACACAAGGTCCCCGGAAAAGACCGCGTTGTCATCTTACCGTGGACACACCCGTAGCGTGTTCCCCCACAGCCTGAAGTGAAGGAGCTGCGTGAACCCCTCCAACATATCCCCGATCCCCCAGACCCACCTCGGGCCAAGGAGAGGCACTGAGCTGCCCCAGGGAAAGTCCGATTGCACAGGGACCTGCCTGGGCTGTGTTTAGAGTGTCTGGTTTTGTGGGATTTCGCCAACGCAGAGCTTGGGGTGCACCCTGTTGGACGCCCTGTGAGCCTCCCAGGGCCTGAAGGACTGAGGTTTGGAGGCCAGAGCCTCATAGGCCCCAGGGGGGCTTCTCCTCCGACGGCTTGTGCAGGTCAACACCGAGACCCGGAAAGCAAACCGCCACCGCACACTCCTCCAGGAGGTGGACTGGGACCCTTCCCATCACTGCGGTCACAGTGAGCCGCGTGGGGCTGCTGTGCTGGCTACTGCATGTCCAGGAGTGTGAGTGAATGTCTGACCTCCACTCTTCAGTTAACGTGGAGGAGTGGTCTGAGTGACCGCGTCCTTTGGGCTGACTTTCCCTTGCTGACCTTGTCTTGGATCATACATGTCACATCGCCTCCATGTGAAGAAGTGTCCTAAGCAGACATGCAGCAGCATGTACCCAAATGCCACCTACCTCAGTATATTTTTTGGCTACTTTCATATGTTAACACTAAAAGAATTGATGTTATCCTGTTCAGTATTGATTGGAAGATGTTAAAATCTTAAGGGTTTGGCATTCTGAAAATTTAACCAATCATATGTAGAAATAATAAATATGCCAATAATCATCCTTTATGATTGACGTCCCGAGTCCCGTGGCTGTGAAGGAGCACAGCTGGTAGGTGAGGGTGAGTCCTGAGGGACAGAACCCTGCAGAGCAGAGATGGACTCGGGTGTGGAGACCTGCCTCAGCTGTCAGCTGCCTCCTCCACCCTTACTGCAGCTCCTCAAAGGAGAGGCCGGGTCAGCGCCATCTTAGTTCACCAGCACCTGTCAAAACACCTGCCAAATAGTCCCTGCCCCATCGCTGCCATGGGAGTGCTGTGCACAGTGCTCTGTTTGTGAGACGCTTCAGGTAGATCGACTTGAACTTAGGAAAACCCCTGATGTGGTGTGTGTTTGTAGATTGGATCAATATCAATATTTTTTTATTAAAAGTAAAGTTGTTTTTTCCTGGGGAAGGTGATACTGTACTTATTAAGATGCTACAAAAAACCTATGATCCATGCATTTAATAAAAAATTATTTGATTTTTGAATTACTGTTATTGCATGATCTAATTTTTCTTGAACTAAAAACATGCAAGATGCATGATTATGTGCTACTTCAGAAAGTATTTTTTTTTTTTTTAATTTCAGTGTCTTTCCCTTTGCTAAGGTTTCATTGTGGTGACAAGATAGACCACAGTGAAATAAGAATTCCCGGTAGAGGAGGATCAAACACCCATGCTGTACAGATGTCCTTGATGTGCTCAGGATGGTGCTGCACACCACAAAAACCACTTTCCACAGCTGCTGCTCCATGCATAAGGGCCCAGACCACTGGGCAGATGGGCAGTAGTGGCACCAATGTCCCTAGTCCCTCCTCACTTTCAGCTGAGTGGACTCATGGTCTAATGGGCTTTGTGGGTGTTATAAGATTATAAGCAACAAATGGATGCTCTGGAACATGCTATTTTTAGCAAAATATGAAAAAGAGAAAACTAATCAAATTTGTTTTAGTGTCATAATACGTGGAAAATTATTTCTTTTTCCTTTCTTAAACCCTTGAAATTAAGGATTATGGTGTTCTGGTAAAACAACATTTAAGAAACATATCTTCAGTGTAATTGATTATTATTCAATTTGATTACTGTTCATAAAGCAATCTTGAAGGAATCCTTAACACTCTTCTTTAGACAGGGTTTTGATTTTTGAATTACTGGAGGTAGACTTCTATTTTGTAGAAAGTAAAGAATTGATGAAAAGAAGATAAAATGCATAGTTGTTGTATTAAACTCCTTATAAAACTGCATGGAAATTACATCAATTTTGGCAGCTGGATGGGCATATAAGCATACTTGGAAAACTTTAGGGTGCAATTTAAGTGAGTAAAAATTCTATTTAAATAGAATAATATTAATAATATGATCCCTATATAAAACTAAATGGTATAAATAGATGCATCTGTCTATGATTCTTCTCATTCCAGTCAGAATAGCAGCTATTAAGAGGACAAACAACAAGAAGTGTTGGCGAGGATGTAGGGAAAGGCACACTCATACACTGCTGGTGGGACTGCAAATTGGTGCAGCCAATATGGAAAGCAGTATGGAGATTCCTTGGAACCTGGGAATGGAACCACCATTTGACTCAGCTATCCCTCTCTTTGGTCTATACCCAAAGGATTTAAAACCAGCATAGTACAGGGACACAGCCACATCAATGTTTATAGCAGCACAATTCACAATAGCTAGACTGTTGAGACAACCTAGATGCCCTTCGGTGCATGAATGGATAAAGAAACTGTGGTATATATACACAATGGAATGTTACTCGGCAATAAAAGAAAATAAAGTCATGGCATTTGCAGGTAAATGGATGGAGTTGGAGAAGATAATGCTAAGTGAAGTTAGCCAATCCCAAAAAAACAAATTAATGTTTTCTCTGATACAAAGAGGCTGATTCATAGACAGATTGGAGGGCGGGGAGCATGGGAGGGATAGACAAACTCTAAATAGGGCAAAGGGGTGGGAGGGAAGGGGAAAAGGCAGGGGGTAGAAAAGATGGTGGAATGTGATGGACACCATTACCCTAAGTACAGGTATGAAGACACGAATGTGTGAATACACTTTGTGTACAACCAGAGATATGAAAAACTGTGCTCTATATGTGTACTATGAATTGTAATGCATTCTGCTGTCATATATAACACATTAGAATAAAAATAAATAAATAGAATACTATTAATAATATGTATCCCTATATAAGACTACATGGTATCAATATATGTACCTGTTTATGGTAAAAATCATTGACACCGAAAGCGTTGAAATAGTACTATTTGTAAGCATGGGCAGTAGTGGCCAGAAGAACCTCCACCTCTGCTCCTTTTAGAAGAGCTGCTGGTCCCAGGTGGGCAGGTCCACAGGCTGGGACTGGGCAGGGTCTCCAGCTAGCAGTGCCATCTTCCTCCCGGCAGCCTCCTCTTCAGTGCACAATGAGATTAATACTCCACATGATAGAGCACTTGACCTTGTTTGTCTCACAAAGATCTCGTTAGATGATGCAGCTGGGCCATTATTAGCTCAGCTTTCTCCAGCTGGTACTCGATACAACAAGAGGCATGACAAGGTCAGAAGGGGGCCGGCAGAGCGCTTTGTGTTTCATTTGAACTAACAGATAATCACCTCTTAAATGGCACTCCTTTTTAATTATGCATGTGCCCAGGAACATTGCATTAAGGTGGGGGAAAAAAAGGTTCCTATGGAATGCAACGAGGTCCTCTAGCGAGCTGGTCCACAGCACAGTCGACTAACTCATCCTCCCCTCCTCCCATCTGGGTGCACCATCTTGCCTGGAAGATGCAGAGATGCAGGTGCTCACAGGGGCTGGGTCCGGGGTTGTGTTCAGCGATGGGCCCTCTTGGCTTAGTGTCCTCACTCATCTCTGATTTGAAGGGTTCAGGTGGGGTGTGTTCAGTTTTATAAGATGACAAGTGTTTCATGCAAACATATTTGTCCTCCATGTCATCCTGGAGCAGAGGACACTCCATTGTTAGTTATATAGTAACTAGACGCAGTTCCCAGGTCCCTTCTGTGGTCTCTGTTAATTTCCCTGCATAGGTTGGACTCTGGTAATGAGACAAGAATCCTATCAAACACTTTTTCTGTTTTCTTTGCATATATCCTGCCACTAAAAGTGCTATTTTCAAAATCACGAATTTGCCAAGTGGGATGTGTTTGTCTTGCTTACCTCATGTTGATGCTGAAGGAGACCTTTGTACGTACTTACTTCTTGGCACTAATGAAAGATGGAGGCAATAGGAGAACACCTTTCCTGATGCCACCTCTCCAGGTACCTTACTGGGACTTGACAATGATGTGAGTATTCTGATCTCTGGAAAAAGCCCCTCCTCACTTAGCAGAGGCCTCACCGATCTCGGTGACAGAGACAGTGGACATAGCTCTAGGTCTAGAAGAGCATCCTCAACTCTGAGTTCCTGTTGGACTCCCCTGGGACCCACCTGGTGCAGGGGAGGGTGAGGGCATCCGTGTTTGTGCACAGGTGACTCGGATATGCTGCCAGGGGTGAGGACCAAAGGTCTAGAAACCCATCAATCCCAGTTCCAAGGATGCGCTTTCAGGTGTGTGTGTGTGTGTGTGTGTGTGTTTAAGACAGTGAAGATGTCATCCCCTGGGGGTACATCCAGAAGGGATGGCTGTTCTGTGGTTCCCAGGAGGTCTCACGGAAGGACCACCTGGTGGTGGGAGGTGGCCAGCCTGCGTGTCCTGGGTGGCTCTGTTCCTACAGCCGGTACTCAGACTGCATACACAGGTCCCTGTTCCTGGATTCTGAGCACCACTGGGAGCTTCTGCCCTTTGGGAGGCTGGCACACTCTCTACTATTGCCATAGGGTGGCCCCTCAGGATACTTCAGGGACCAGCCTTTGATCCTGAGGGTCTCGGTTTCCTGGAACTGAGTTTTGACCTCTAGGTGAGGAACCGAGAGAGGTTGAAGGTGGCTGCCGTCTGTGTGGTCCTAAGGATGTGTGTTGTCGTGGGTAGCCACTGAGAAGAGGTGTGCGGTCAGACCTGGTGAGTGTCCCTCTCTCCCTTCCTACATAATGGTTGACAGGCGTCTGCACGTCTGTGTCTCAGCCTCCCTCCAGGGAGTAGGGTGAGGCCAGCTCTTTCACGGCACAGGAGAATGGTTGGGCAGGGAGGAGATTCTCACCAACAGCCAGCAGCGGAGGACATCTGAGAGGTGGCCAGCTACAGCCGTGGGCCAGACATGCCCCAACGACTTTTGTAAGGAAAGATTTTCTGAAACACGGCTGCACTCGGCCATTGAACAGCCCAGGGCTGGCTTTCACCCTCTACGGTGCAGTGGAGTGCTGTCCCCGAGACCGTGCCGCCCACCACGCCTGAGCTGCCCGTGAGGAGGCTGCTGACCTCCTGGATCACTGCTGCACGACTGGCAGGCACACAGGGACCACCGAGGTTCCTTAAAGGAGACGCTGGAATCCTGTGAATGGTGTGAGCCTGGCTGCTGAGGTCTATGCACACAGCTTAATATCTGCTTTTGTAACATTTCATAGGGACTCACAAAGTAGCAACAGATCTCGTTCGTGCTAGAACACAGCTGAATAGCAAGGTCTGTCCAGGAGACTGCGGCCAGGAGAGAGGCACTGGCCATGTGGTTATCTCAGCTCTTTGGGAAGGTCGGCCGAGAGAATGCCGCTTCGGTGCCGGTGCCGGTGCCGTTGGAGTCGGCGAGCTGTGTGGAGGTTTGCTGGGAATTTGTGGGCTCACGTAGAATCTCTGTTTTGAAAAGAGCAAGGAAGAATGGAGAATGGAGAAAAAGGAATGGGGTTGTAATGAGCGAGAGGACTGGGGATGTGTAGGAGCAGCGGCTCCTGACAGCCCACACGGGCGCGGGGAACAGGCTGCTGCTGCTGCTGATGGCGCGGGGAGCAACACTTCGTCCCCTTAGCTCCCCGAGAGAGAGAAGGATCCAGATGCATTTTCAAAAGTATTTTCATCTCTGAGAAGAGTAGGAATTTGCACTTGAGCTCTGTTGAAATAATTTATAGCATCCTGTGATCGGATATTGTCCTTATAACTACCGCATTGGCAGCTTCAAGCTTTTATATTTTCATTTAGCAATATAAATGTCACTAAGTGTGCCAGTAAATACTGACAAACCTGAAAAGGTCAGCTGGATTCTATAACTCACCCACCTGTCGGATTCTAATGGCTTTTCAGGATTCTCTGTGAACACTATAAAACCAACAGCCTCGTCAGGAGCCTGCCATGTCTCCCCCTGTGCCAGCCTCCTGATGACACCTCCTGCTAATGGAGAAGTGCACTGGGCTCCTGGTAACAAAGGCACGTGGTCTGACAAGTCTATTCGACCTGCGTGTGGAGACGGAGCCCTTGGTGCTGGAACACGACCTACTCCTGGACTGTGCCCCGTCACCCGCCTGAGCACTCGGCCACGTCTCCTGGCCTTGGCCCACTCCTGCACCCCAATTAGAAGCCCAGAATGCGCCCCGAGGCAGCCTGCTACGGTGTTCTGAAAGGCAACCCCTCTGTCAGTGCCTGGGCTCCTTGCTTCCCACGGGGGCGAGGCCTGGGGTCTGGGCCTTCTTCAGTCCTGTGGATTCCCGCCCCTCCTCTCCCTCCTGGACACACCACTTGCCACCAGGCTAGGGATCTGAAATGACAGCTCCAGCCCTTGCCCCCTCGCTAACCCTTTTCTACCTGCTGCAGTTCCAATCCTGCTGATTGGCAGTTAGGCTCCCTAGAACCTAGTTCTTTCTCTTTCCCAGGGTTATTTTCTGTGCTTTATCTCAATGATAAGCACGTCTATCCAAAACTGACCTGCCATTTACAAATACGGAGCTGCTCCTACCCCTGAGCCTCAGTCCTGGGGCCCTGCCCTGGCCTCTTAGCCAGGAGGCTCAGGTGGGTCCTGCTCTGCAGAGCCCACACTGGCTGCCTCCTGCAGTGCCCTGGAGTGCCTTCCCCACTCCTGTCTCCTCACCTCTGCCCTCGGTCACAGGCAGGGAAGCGCTTGTTTGTTCACCTGGTATCCTCAGTGTCCAGGTTTCTGGAACATATGGAAGGCCAAGGAAGTTGCTGAGCAGATGCAGGAAGCCTAGATGAATTAGCACTTGCTCTACAGAGCACATCCCAGGTCCCCACCTGTCCCTTTGGATCGGCGCGCCACTCGGCCACCCCTACCTCTTCCATGGGTTCCTGTTTAACTCGGCTCATACAGGACTACAAGTGAAAATGTGAGATGTCTCCCCCACCCCCATCCAATTCACAAAGATGCAAAAGTATATTCTCAGGATTATTTTTAGTGTTGGTTATTAATATAACTTCAGCAAATACTTATCTTAAAATCTAAGCATCCTATAATTGAACGATTAGTGGGTTTAATCCTTGAAATTTCTCCACAAACACACACATTCCAAAGACACTTAATATTAAAGCAATCATTTTTATCGTAGCAAGTTTTGTCTTTCATAAAGCATAAAAATGGAGGCGCATGATCTTGAGATTGGAGCTATTAGTTACCTACAGATTTTAGACAGGTCAGTGCCAATCATGACCAACATTTCCCCAGTTAAGTTGGTGCCTAAATTGCAATTGAGAGGAGAAGAGTCTGTATCCAAGTCATGAAGGAACGACTACAGTGTTGAGATCTTCAGAGACCAGGTGCGGCCAAAGGTGGGTGGAGGCTACTGCCCTGGCCTCCTGCGCTGTGATTTTACCCTTTGTTCTCTGGTTTATTTCCATGTCCCTTGAGCCCAAGGCCTGTGAAAGGACGGGCCACTCTGGGCCACAATGTCTTTGGAAGAGTTCTCGGGGAACACCTCCACTGCTGTACAAGGATTACCTGGTCCACGTAGAATGCTCCCTGTGAGGAGGGCAGATGTTGACCTTTCATGTTGAGTGGAAGGGGGCTGAGATTTCCACGGCAAGTTCATGGAAGGGAAGGAGAGGGCTTGCCCAACACTTACTCAGAACACAAAGTTTAAGCCACCGGAGCTTCTGTGCCTAAGGATGTGGGGAAAGCATACAGATTTGGTGAATGACTTTCATCTTGCTCTTTACCTTTATTGGAAAACAAATGCTTTTGAGACATTTATGTAGAAATTAGTGGGTGTAGGAGCTAAAATATTTGGTACATTCTGGGCTTCTAAAGTATCACGATTGCTGTATGTTCACTCTTTCTCCACATGTTTAAATGTGTGTTTAAACACATGCATTTGTGTGTATGCACATATTTAAGTACAGATCAGATTTATGTTCTTCAAATGTATGTAAAACCAACTTCCCTTCTCTCTTCTGTCCCAATTACTAAATGCAGTTGTTCCTCTGAGCAATAGGTGTTAAATGGCATCATGCAACACGCTTTTAAAATACTGTTTCCCAGTGGAGTTATGATTGATGTCACTTAGTTTCAAACCTTGAAATATAACCATGCCACAATGTGCCACCCTGCTGGATAGTTTGTGTGAGTGACAGTGTGTCCTGATGAGAGTCTCTGCAGCCTCTTCATGAGGCCTTAGTCACCATGCTTTAGTGACGGGACCCGAGGCTTTCAGTGGAGACGTGCCCATGCACACACGTGTGTCCCCGAGATGAGGCTGCAGTGTGTCCACACCTAAGAGCTCACGTTATTGATTCTTAGACTCCAGTCTAATTGTGTACCTTTCACTGTGACATCCAGTTCTGAACAGACCTATGTGAGAGGAAACCCTTTCTTTCCATTTTTGTCATGTAAAAATGGGAGGCTGAAAATCTGCTTCAGGTGCTCCATTTACACCCAGCGCTAACCTCCAGGCCCTGAGCGCTTGAGCATGGCGGACTGCATTATTTTATTTTGCTAATTATTGACAGTCAAAATAATTCTTAGAGGAAATAATCAGAGGCATTTGCATCAGTACTCTCAGGTGTTTTCAGGGTATTTTTTTTTAAAAACCAGTTCAGCAGAACAAAACATGGATACAGAAATGTGCATATAACAGTCCATGAATTTTTACAAATTGAAAACTTGGAGGATTTCCATTCATAGTTAAGATACAGAATATTACCCACAGAGGTCTGAATTTATTCTCAAAATCATAAATCCCAGCTCCAGGGGAACGATTCTCCTGGCATCCTGGTTCACCATGGTGTGGCCGCCATGTGCAGGTGCTCCCCAGTCCCTCCCCTTCTTCTAGAACCATCTTAGAGCAGGTGCCCCTCTTCCCTGGCCGGGGCTTTACTGCATTTCCCTGAGGGCTGAGAGGCCCCTGTTGACTGGACCAACCGACGTGCTTGCTTTTCCGAGCGTCCATCCAGGACACTGGCTCTTTCTGTGCCTGTGGGTCGTGTCCTTGTCGGGCCATTGTGGGTGTCCTTCCGGGTCCTGAATGTAAAACCTTTATTGGATGTGTCAGTTAGGAAGCTCTGTCCTCGTCCTCTGGCTGAGGGTTTGAGCAGAATTTCGAAGTTCACCGTAGGGAGGCTGGCGACATATTTGTCTGTCGCTAATATTTAAAACTGCAGATGGCCTTTTCAAATGCTCTGGTCAGTGCATTGTGTTTCTGCCTAACAGTGGGCTTCGTTTGGACATGACTGAACATGCTCCTCTTTCCCCCCAGTGCTCCTTCCCGCTCTCCGTCCCCTGCTTGGCTGGCCTCGGGTCTCTTCACTGTCTCCTGGTTCTGCTGTGTAGACATACAAGAAGATGAAATTCTCAGTGGCTCATTACGTTTGCACATATCTCATATCCACTGATTTTTGCACCCTTTGTCACACTGCGGGATCATTGGACTTACTTACCACGGATATCGAGGGGGACTAGGGAAAGCTATGAATGATATCAACAGAAACACACTGGACCGGCCAATGGATTGTTGTTCAGAATGACTTTGCTTTTAGTCAGCCAGCACTAGAGTCTGGATGTGATTTGTCCCTTAGGGCTTCATATGCTGGAAGCTTGGTCTCTCCTGTGGTGACACCAGAGTGCTGGGCCCTTTAAGAAGTGGAGCTAGAGCAAAGTAATGAGGTCCCGGGGTGTCAGGAGGGTGAGTTCTGTAGGTGGGCACCCTTTGTCCTGAGAGCAGGCTGTCATGGAGGAGCATGGCTAGCCCTGCTGGTGTCTTGCTCCTGTTCACGTGTTTCTTCTGCACGCAGCTGGGTCATGATCATCCCAGTGCTGCTCTGATATGCTCCCTCAGGGAACTCTTGCCAGGACTCCTATGCCCTTTTGCTTGGACCCTTCGGCACCAGAATCTTGTACCAAATAAGTATCTTTAATTTATAAATTACTCAGCCTCAGGTAGTTTGTTATAGCAACATAAAACTGAAGAAGCCATCTAAAAGAAAACTGTCTTTTACAGGAGATTTATTTTAGGATGATCTCTGTAGGCCTATATTCAAGAAATGTTCTCCTATCCATTAATGGAGCTGGACTCAGGCTTGGTTGACATGTGTGCAGAGATTTATTTCTCATTAGACTAATATGAAACACTCAGGAGTGTGTATGCATGTCCTGGACTTCACAGGCTTACCAAAGGCCATACTACAGTGGCCCTCAATGGGTGGGTTCTACCTGTAAGGACTCAGCCTCCCTTAGACTGAACATATTTGGAGGAAAATGGCATCTGCACTGAACATGCAGAGACTTGTTTACTTTCAGTGAATTGTTTAGAGAATAATGACAGCAATTTACGTAACATTTACACTGTGTTAGATATGAAAAGTCATGTAGGGATGATTTAAAGTACATGCAGGAGGGGTGTGGTTCATAAGTAAATACAACACCATTTTATATAAGAGGCTCGAGCATCCCTGAATCTTGGAATCCTTGGGGCTCCTAGAAACACTCCTCTGTGTATACCAGTGATGAGGGCTTTCCTTTGGTGGAAGATTACTGGCTCTAAATAATCATAAAATCAGCTTACCTGTGGGGCTTTGGAAAATCAAGTTTTGTCTGTAGCCATAAGGAAATGAAGCCAAGCAGCAAAGTATCTTGAGGATTAAAATTATATAAAACATCCCTGAAATTCTCTAAGCCCAACCGCTTTGGTTCCTTTGCACTGTTCATTTATAGGGTAGCTTGGCAAGTTGCTTCCCGTCAAACAACGTTTAATAAAGAACGGGGACTCGGCATTTGGGGGTCTGAAGATGTCACACGAGTGCAGAGGGCATGAGGTGGGACTCCTCAAGCTTGTCAAGAGGAGGTGATTTGTACAGAATTGCACGCCGCCTGACATCATTCTCCCGCTGCTCCTGTTGGCAATTCCTGAATCCACTCTCCTTTGTACTGTGATGGAATGTGTTAAAAGTCACAGCGGAAACTTATGGCAGTCAATGAATTCAATAATAGGCTCCTTAGGTTAGGAGCTCTTGACTTAAAAAAATCTTTTATAATCCTACAGGATTTTCACACTTTACTTTAGTCAGTGACTTTGGTACAGAATACAAATTACCAGTCCATCTTCATAAAATTCTAAACCCCTGAGCACATATGTAGGAATCTGCCACCACCTGTTCATCTGTACTCCATTGCTAAGAATGAAGAGATGCACAGAAGAGGCCCCTTCATAAAGGAGATTAATGCACACCAACACATGCACACACACACATGAACACACACACATGCACACGTACACTTGCACACAAACACACACTAGACCATGAAAGTATGAATCTGAAAGCAAAGCTAATTCAGAGTAAAATGTGCCCTGGTCCATAGTGAACATTTTTTTTTTTTTACTGAAGTGTAGGAATTTCAATTTTGTATTTTGCTGAAAACTGTGAAATCTAGAAATATTGGCCATCTACACAGAAAGAAATGTTTGTTTCTTATCATCCCAGAAACCAATGAATAGGAACAAGAATCATGCTAGTGCTGAGTGGTTGCTAAGATGTTGTCGGAGTGTCGCCCTTTGCAGTCCTTTGGCTCTAGTTCCTGGGAACTGCATGCAATGTGATGAGCCCTCACCCCGCTCCTCACTGCCTCCTGTTCTCCTTGTCCTAAGCTTCTCAGTTTGGAATCCTCCATGTGACTCTCTCTTGCAATCAATGTCCAAAGGCCAAGGGAGCGTGGGCAGGGAAGAGGGGAGGAGGGTGGCAGGAGTTGGTGGGGAAGGGTGAGCTGGGCGTGCACTCATGGGAGAGGGGCACCGACAGCCCGCGCGTCCCTTGATGGAGGCCCCTCACGTCCAGCTTGGCAGAGAGCAACTGCGTGGGCTGCAGCACTTTCAGCGTGGGTCCACCCAGGACCTTTAAGACCACCTTGCTTATGCCCCTTTCTTTTTTAAAAAAATTATTTATTTTAATTAGGTGTATATGACAGCAGAATGCATTTTGATTCATTGTACACAATTGAAGCACAACTTTACACATCTCTGGTTGTACACAATGTAGCCTCACACCATATGTGCAGTCATACATGTACCCAGGGAGGTGATGTCCATCTCATTCCACCATATTTCGTGCCCCCATGCACCCTCTCTTTGCCCAATCAAAGTTCCTCTATTTTTCCCATACCCCCCGCCCCTGTTGTTGTTGTTGTTGGTTTTTTTTGGATTGGCTAAATTCACTTAGAATGATATTCTCCAACTCCATCCATTTACCTGCAAATGCCATAATTTTATTCTCTTTTATTGCTGAGTAATATTCCATTGTGCATATATGCCACAGTTTCTTTATCCATTCATCTACTGAGGGCATCTAGGTTGCTTCCACAGTTTATCTATTGTAAATTGGGCTGCTATGAACATTGATATGGCTGCTTTACTATAGTATGCTGACTTTAAGTCCTTGGGGTATAAACCAAGGAGTGAGATAGCTGGGGTCAAATGGTGGTTCCATTCCCAATTTTCTGAGGAATCTCCATACTGCTTTCCAGATTGGTTGTACCAATTTGCAGTCCCACCAGCAGTGTATGAGTGTGCCTTTTCCCCTACATCCTCGCTAACACTTATTGTTATCTGTATTCTTGATAGCTGCCATTCTGACTGGCATGAGATAAAATCTTAGAGTAGTTTTGATTTTCATTTCTCTAATTACTAGTGTTATTGAACATTTTTCATACATTTGTAGATTGCGTTTGTATCTTCTTCTGAGAAGTGTCTGTTCAGCTCCTTAGCTCATTTACTGATTGGATTGTTTGGTTTTTTGTTAAGTTTTTTGAGTTCTTTATATATCCTGGAGATGAGTGCTCTATCTGATGTGTGTGTAGCAAAAATTTGCTCCCACAATGTAGTTTCTCTGTTCACCTCACTGATTGTTTCTTTTGCTGAGAAGAAACTTTTTAGTTTGAGTTCATCCCATTTATTAATTCTTTTTTTTGGGGGGGCGGGGAGGGTACCGGGGATTGAACTCAGAGGCACTCAACCACTGAGCCATATCCCCAGCCCTATTTTCTATTTTATTAGAGACAGGGTCTCACTGAGTTGCTTAGCACCTCGCCATTGTTGAGGCTGGCTTTGAACTCATGATCCTCCTATCTCAGCCTCCCGAGCTACTGGGATTACAGACGTGTGCCACTGTGCATGTCTCCATTTATTAATTCTTGATTTTATTTCTTGTGCTTTAGGGGTCTTGTTAAGGAGTTGGGGCCCAATCCAACATGATGGCTATTTGGGCCTCTATTAGGTGCAGGGTCTTTGGACTAATTCCTAGGTCCTTGATTCACTTTGAGTTTAGTTTTATGCATGGTGAGAGATAGTGGTTTATTTTCATTTTGTTGCATATAGACTTCTAATTCTCCCAGCACCATTTTTTTTTTTTTGAAGAGGCTATCTGTTCTCCAATGTATGTTTTTGGCTCCTTTGTCTAGTATGAGATAACTGTATTTATGTGGGTTTGTCTCTGTGTCTTCTATTCTGTACCATTGGTCTACATGTATTTTGGTGCCAATACCATGCCATTTTTGTTATTATAGCTCTGTAGTATGGTTTAAAGACTGGTACTGTGATGCCTTCTGTTTCACTCTTCTGGCCTAGGATTGCTTTGGCCATTCTGGGTCTCTTATTTTTCCAAATGAATTTCATGATTGCTTTTCCTATTTCTATAAGGAATGTCATTGGGATTTTGATTGGAATTGCATAAAATCTGTATAGTGCTTTTGGAAGCATGGTCATTTTGATAATATTAATTTTGCCTATTCAAGAGAAAGGTAGGTCTTTCCATCCTCTAAGGTCTTCTTCATTTTCTTTCCTAAGTGTTCTGCAGTGTTCTTTGTAGAGGTCTTTCACTTCTTTTGTTAAGTTGATTCCCAAGTATTTTATTTATGTACTTTTTTTGAGGCTATTGTGAATGGGCTAGTTTTTCTAATTTCTCTTTCAGATGAAACCAGAGTTTCATCTCTGGTGTATAGACATGCATTCGATTTATGGGTATTGATTTTATATACTGCTACTTTGCTGAATTCATTAATTGATTCTAGACGTTTTCTGGTGGATGTTTTGGATTCTCTAAGTATAGACTCATGTTGTCAGCAAATAATGATAGTTTGAGTTCTTCTTTTCCTATTTGTATCCCTTTAATTTCTGTTGTCGGTCTAATTGCTCTGGCTAGAGTTTCAAAGAGTATGTTGAATAGCAGTGGCGAAAGAGGGCATTCCTGTTTATGCCCCTTTCTTGTTCATGAGCATTCATGACTTTAACAAAGTTGGAATTACTTTGATGGATATAAATTCTTGATGATATTCTATCAACTTCAATAAATCATGAGAAATCTAACAGTCAAAGTAAATGGCAAGCAGTCAATCTTACTAATTCTTCATGTCACGACATATGAAGATTAGATGCACTGTACAAGCCAGGAGCTCAGGTCTCCCTGCAAGAGAAGACAGATGATCCACAGCTCTGAGGGGACGAGCTACGTCAGGGCCTGAACTCTGCTTCTTGGAGTGAGGATGTCCCTGCCAGGGCATTTCATTTATCAGGGCTTCATCTTATAATCAGGAATACTGAGGCCCGAGGGCATCCTGCTTCTGCCCAGCTCTGAACCATAGGAAGGGCGTGGGGTCCCCCAGCCTGAGATAACTCTCCCCTGGGCTCTCCCTTGTCTCCCTTCCGTGTATGCAGGGGAAGGTGGGCCTTGGTCGGGTCTGCAGCACACCGAGTGCCTTGGGGCTGGCACAATGCTTGTCACTGAAGAACAGGACACCTGAACGGTCCCAGTCTGGGGCAGTGTCCCCTCATCATGCAGCAAAGGCACCAGGACATGTGCTCCCTGCAGGCGGACAGGTGCCGGCTCAGGTGCGGAGCGGGGGTCCTCTTCCTCCAGAGCTCACTTCCCTCCTGTGGGAAGACGGGGAGGAAGGAAGCAAAGGGGGAAGGAGGCTCCCATCTCCAAAGTGCTGGGAGGGTGTGATGCTGAGTGGCCCTTCACAGACCTCAGGAGCCAGTGGCTCAGGGGCAGCATGCTGTCCTAGACAAGAGGGCTCGCATGTCCTATGAATGCCTGATGGTAAAGATCGTCCTTCTGTGTTGAAAGTTATTTCTTACACTTTCTAATACTCATGATTTAAAAAAAAAAAAAAAAGCCACACGCACCACAATAAACCTAGTGCCCCCATTTGGAATTGCTGTATTTTCTAGAAATAAATGGAGAGGCCTATCATTACTGCTCAGTTGTATCAGTGACATATACACCTAAGTTCTGTTGGGACCCTCCAACAAGGGACAGTATAAAGAATGGGGTCTTCAAGTCTCTAAGCACAAAATTATTTGACAAATATTAAAGAACTTTAGTGAATGCCCCAGGGCAACACTAAACACAAGAACTGTAACAGTCTCTGGGGACTGTCAGGACTATGTCACCTTCTCTGTCACTGATCTCAGCAGTTTCAAAGAGAGATCACGTGGGATGCATTTGCTCTAAACCAAGCAAAGCCTCTATGGCTTGACACCTGGGCTTCCAGAGGGGGGTTTCTCCTCCCTTTCCTTCAATATCAATAACCTGGATAAAGCGAACGTTTGTCTCCGGTTTTCCAGAAAATCATTTATGGCTTTATTTCAACTATTAAAAATATTTTAAGAATTAAATAAACACATAAGGAGCAGCTACAGATAAGTATCAAAATATAAAATGAAAACGCAATGTTAAGATCATAGAATGCAAACACTGGAACTAGAATTGTAGGTTCTGGGAGAATAATACAAGATCCACGGTCCCTGCAGGGACACATGGCCCCTTGCTGGCCCTTCCCACAGCATTGACTCATGCTTCCTGTCATCTCAGACAGCCCTTGACCTAAGCTCACCCTCACTGTCTTTGGAAGTCCCCCGTTGCCACAGAACTTCTGAAGATGTCTCCTTTAGCTGCCATCTCCACTTCTTTTTTTTTTTTTTAATTTTTATTGATGCATCGTGGTTGTACACATTGATGAGATTCGTTGTTACATATTGGCACAGACACACACCATAGTGATGTAATTCAGCCAACATCACTTCCCGGGACTTCCCCCTCTCTCCCTCTCCCACTCCTGGATTCTTTTCTCCACTGATCTCCTTTGATTTCTAGGAGAATCCCCACCTTTGTTTTCTTTGTTCCTCTATAGCTTCTTCATAGGAGAGAAAACATCTGGCCCTTGACCATCTGAATCTGACTTAGTTTGCTTAACAAGATGGTCCCTAGTTCCACCCATTTTCCTGCAAATGCCATGATTTAATTTTTCTTTATGACTGAATAAGACTAATTGTGTATGTACCACATTTTCTTCATCCATTCATGGACACACAGGCTGGTTCCATAGTGTGGCTATTGTGAATTGTGGTGCTATAAACATGGGTGTGCCTGTGTCACTGAAGTAAGATGGCTTTGATTTTTTAGGATAAATACCAAGACATGGTATAGCTGTGATGCCACAAAACATTGCATTTTTGGCTTAAAATTGCTTTGGCAGTTCTGGATCTTTCTTCTAAATGAGATTGATGAGTGTTTTTTTCTAGTTCTGTGAAGAATGCCATTGGTATTTTGATGGGGATCACGTTGATTCTGTGTGTTGGTTTTGGTAGTATGGCCATTTTAACAACATTAATTCTGCATACCCATGATCATGGGAGGTGTTTCCAACTTCTGAGGTCTTCTTCAGTTTCTTTCTTCAATGTTTGTAATTTTCATTGAAGAGTTTTGTTTTGTTTTAACGTCCTTAGTTAGATTTATGCCTAGGTTTTTTGCTTGTTTGTTTGGTTGGTTAATAGTTTGTTTGCTTCTTCTTTTTTCTTTTGGATGTTGTGAATGGAATTGTTTTCCTGAGTTCTTTCTCAGCATATTCATTGTTGGTGTATAGGAAAAGCCATTGATTTCTGTATGTTGACTCTGAAACCTGCTACTTTGCCAAATCTGTGTATTAGCCGTCTTTTGGTGGAGTTCTTTGGATCGTCTAGGTATAGAATGAGATCGTCTACAAACAGTGATACCTGGACTTCTTTCTTTCCTATTTTAGCCTTTTTATTTCCGTATCTTACCTCATGGCTCCGACTAGATTTCTAGCACTATATTAAACAAGAGTGGTGAGACTGGATACCTTGTCTTGTCCTGGATTATAAAGGAAATGTTTTCAGTTTTATTCATTCACCATGAGGTTGGCTTTGGCTTCTCTTATACAGCCTTTATGATCTTGTGGGAAATCCCTTCTATTCCTAGTTTCTTTAGTATTTTACCATGAATGGGTGCTGAATTTTGTCAAAGGCCTTCTCTACATCTTTTGAGATGACTAAGAATGTCATCTTAAACATTGTCAAAAATCACAATTTTTATCCTTAATTCTGTTCACGTGATGAATTTACATTTATCAGTTTGAGTATATTAAACCATTCTTGCATCTCTGGAAAAAACTGACATGGTGGTGTATAATCTTTTTAATATGTTCATGAACATGATTTGCCAATGTTTTATTGGGGATGATGGTTTGTAGTTTACTTTCCTTGATGTGTCCTTATCTGATTTTGGTAAGAATGTGATATGGCTTCCTAGAATGAATTTGTAAGAGGTCCATCCCTGGAAATTTTATGGAATAATTTGAGGAGAATTGTCATTGGTTAATCTTTATTTATTTTTATTTCTTCTTTCTAGACATACATCATAGTAGAGTATATTTTGACATAGTTACATAAACATGGAGTATAACTCATTCTAATTAGGATAACCAGTCTTATGGATGTGCATGATGTGGGATTTCACTGGTGGTGTTTTCATATATGAACATAGGAAAGTTATGTCGGATTATTCTATTGTCTTTCATATTCATATCCCCCCCTCAGTTTCCTTTATTCCCCTTTGTCTGATCTACTGAACAGCTATTCTTCCCTTCCCTGTCCCTTATTACATGTTAGCATCTGCCTATCAGAGAGAGGATTTGACTTTTAGCATTATAGTCCACAGATCCATTCATTTACTGGCAAAAGTCATAAAGTCCTTCTTTTTATGGCTGAATAATATTCCATTCTCTCTCTCTCTCTCTCTCTCTCTCTCTCTCTCTAGATGTCACATTTTCTTTTTCCATTCATCTGTTAAAGGGTTCCTTGGTTGGTTTGATAGTTCAGATATTGTAAATTGAGCTGCTATAAACAATGATGTGGTTGTGTCATTGTAGTGTGCTGATTTCACACCCTTTGAGTGTATTCCAGGGTGTGTGGACAAATGGTGGTTCTGTTCAAAGTTTTCTGAGAAATCTCCATACTGCTTTCCGGAGTGGTTATACCAATTTTCAGTCCTTTCAGCAATGTATTAATGTACATTTTCCCTTATATCATCACCAACATTAATTGTTACTTGTATTCTTGATAATTGCCATTCTGACTGGAGTGAGATGGAATCTCAGTGTATTTTTAATTTGCATTTCTTTAATTACTAGAGATGTTGAACATTATTTTATGTATTTGTTGATCATTGTATTTCTTCCTCTGCGAAGTGTCTGTTCAGTTCCTTTGCCCATTTATTGATTGTGTGTGTGTGAAGTTTTCTGAGTTCTTTATATATCTTAGAGATTAATGCTCTATCTGAGGTGCAGGTGGTAAAGATTTCTCCCAATCTGTAGTCTCTCTCTTCATGTTCTTGATTGTTTCCTTTGCTGTAATGAAGATTTTTAGTTAAATACCATCCTATTTATTGATTCTTGATTTTACTTCTTGCACATTAGGAGCCTAGTTGAGGAGCTCTGTTTTAAGGCTGTCACGATGGGGATCTGGGCCTACATTTTCTTTTTTTTTATTGGTTGTTCAAAACATTACAAAGCTCTTGACATATCATATTTCATACATTAGATTCAAGTGGGTTATGAACTCCCATTTTTACCCCAAATACAGATTGCAGAGTCACACTGGGCCTACATTTTCTTCTAGTAGGTACAAGGTCTCTGGTCTAATGCTTAGGTCCTTCATTCACTTTGACTTGAGTTTTGTGCATGGTGAGAGATAGTGGTTCAGTTTCATTCTGCTACATAGGGATATTCAGTTTAGCACCGTTTGTTGAAGAGGCTCTCTTTTCTCCAATGTGTATTTATGGTGCCTTTGCCTCCTATAAGATGACTGTGTTTATGTGGGTTTGTCTCTGTGTCTTCTATTCTGTTCCATTGGTCTCCCAGTCTGTCTTGGTCCCCACGCCACGCTGTTTTTGTCACTATAGCTCTGTAGCATAATTTAAGGCCTAGTATAGTGAAACCTCCTGCCTCACTTTTCTTAACAAAGCTTGCTTTGGCTATTGTGAGCCTCTTATTTTTCCAAGTGAATTTAGTTCTTCTTTAGAGATTTGGTACAATTCAGCTCATAATCTGTCTGATCCTGGGATCTTCTTTGTTGGAAGGCTTTTATTTCTGCTTATATCTCATTAGAAACTATTGATCCATTCATGTTTTCTATGCCCCCCTGATACAGTTTTAGAAGATCATGTTTGTCTAGAAATATATTCATTTCTTCGAGGTTTTCCAATTTATTGCACTACTGATTTTCAAAACAGTCCCTAAAAATCTGCTGGACTTCTGAGATGTATGGGGTAATTTTTCCTTTTTCATCTTTATGTTATTGATTTGTTTTTTTTTCTCTTTTTTGCCTTTAGTTAGTCTGGCTAATGGCTTATCCATCTCTATTATCTTTTCAAAGAAACAACTCTTACTTTCTATGAGCCTTTGTATTATTTTTTATTCTCAAATTATTTTATATCAGCTCTAATTTAATGATTTTCTTCCTTCATCTTGTTTTGGAATTGATTTTTTCTTGTTGTTCAAGGCTCTTAAGATGCATCATTAGGATATTTGTTAGGGATTTTTCTTATGTAGGCACACCTAGCTATAAACTTTCCTCTTAGAACTGCTTTCATCGTGCCCTAGAGGTTCTGGTATGTTGTATCACTATTCTAATTTGAGTCTAATAATTTTTTAAATTTTCTCCTTTAATTTCTTCTATCACCCATTTATCATTCAACAGAGTATTGTTCAATCTCCATTTCTTGATGTATTTTCCTTAGGGTTTGGTTTTGTTGATTTCTAATTTCATTCCATTATGATGTGATAAGATGTAAGGAATTTTATTAAATTCTTGTATTTGCTATGATTTTCTTTGTGAACTAAAATATTGGTGAAGATTCTATGAACCGATGGGAAGAAAATGTATCCAGCTGTTGTTGGATGAAATATTCTATAGATTATGTTAGGCCCATTTTATTAATAATATTTTCCATATCCAAAGGGTCTTTACTGAGTTTATGTCTGGATGACCTATCCAATGGTGAGAGAGTTGCATGTTGAAATCACCCAGTATTATTGTACTGGGATCTCTCTGAGGCTTCAATTTGAGTAGTGTCTCTTTTATGTAATTAGTTGCATACACATTTGGGCATACATATTTATTATTGCTATGTAGGACTGTTCCCTTTATCAATATGAAGTGGACTCCTCTCTTCTGATTGATTTTGGTGCAAAATCTGCTATGTCAGATATGAGAGTAGCTACTCATGCTTGTTTTCAGGCTCCATTCAAATGCTATTTCAATTTTCACCCTTTTACATTCAGCCTGTGGCTGTCTTTGTCTGTAAGGTGCATCTCTCGCAAACAATATATAGCTGGGTCTTATTTTTAATCTATTCTTTCAGCCTATGTCTTGTAATGGAAGAGTTGAGGCCATTTACATTCCATGTTATTATACAGTGATATTTATTAACTCCTACCATTTTGATGTATGTGTCTATTGTGTTTAATAATAGGTGTTTATTTCACCTTCAAGTGGAATGGTAGCTTTGCTGGATATATCAGTCTGGTTGGCACTTATTTTCTTTCAGAACTTAAAACACAATTATTCCAAGCCCTCCTGGCTTATAGAGTTTCTGCTGAGAAGTCAGAAGTGGTTCTGATTGGCTTGCCTCTAAATGTGACCTGACATTTTTCTCTTTTCATCTCCCCTTCTTTAGCTCCCATTCTCTCCTAATCCATGCAATTCATCTTTCATCTCAGACCTCAACTAGAACTCCTCCCCTAAAGCTGACCTCTATTTTCTTAACCAGGGTTTTGTTGCTATAATAAAATATCAGAGACTAGGTAATTTATAAAGGATAGAAATGTGTTTGTCCCATGGTTCTGGGAGCTGCAAAGTCCAACAGAAAGTGCCAGAATCTGCCTGGAATCCTGTAAGGGGCTTAGAAAATCATGCTCTCATTGAGGGTTTCACATGATGAGACAGAGTAGGTGATAGTCTTGGTCTCTCCTTCTCTTTTTATAAAGCACTAATGCCATCATGGTAACCCATACTCAAAACTTCATCTTAGCTGGGTATGGTGGTGCAAGCCTGTAATCCCAGCAGCCTGGGAAGCTGAAGAAGGAGGATCACATGTTCAAAGCCAGCCTCAGCAAAAGCAAGGCACTAAGCAACTCAGTGAGACTCTGTCTCTTAATAAAATACAAAATATGGCTGGGGATGTGGTTCAGTGGTCGAGTGCCCCTGAGTTGCATTCCTGGAACCCATGCCTCCAAAAAAGAAAAAAAAAAACTCATCTTATTCTAATTATCCCCCCCCCAATGGCTTCCCATTCAAGAACAGTCAACAGTGAACATTGAACTTTTCCAAACTGTAGCAATCTCTGTGCCCCAAATCCTATGGTGGAACTTCTGCCCTCCTCCTCCTTTCTCCTCCCAGAATTGAACTAAGGCCACCTACAAAGTGCTCTCCTCCTACCAGGGCCTCTCTGCTTCTCTTCCTGGCATTCCAGCTGCTTCCCTGTGCGCTCCCCACATTGCCCATGACCCTGAGAACTCAGATCTAACCTCTCCACCCTAATCGCCTGTTTGTCTCCATCTTGCCCTGGATGAACTCATCTAATCCCACAACTTTACAAACTTTTTATATGCTGAAGACTCCAAAATGTCACCACCTGTGCCTCTGACTGTATCTCTCTCCTTCTTGGAATGCTACACAGGCTCATCTCCATCTTGCTTGGCTCCTTCACAAGAGAAGCTCTCAGTGTACCTGCCACCTTGTATGGTCCCTGGGGTCCCACTCACACCTGCATCTGTCACATCCCTGACAGCTGAGCACCCTCTTCTGTTATTGACAGAATCACTGTTTCCATTCCCCCAAATTGTCCCTTCCTTTGACCTATTTCCTTGCTTATTTTCTGCATGCCCCTCCCACCAAATTTAGCCTTCACAACAACAGACATTTTGTGTTCTTGTCTCCTCTGCCACAAGTGCTGTGTAGTAGGGAGTGGGTGCTCAGTCACAGCTGGGTGAAAGAATCGCATGATCCCCAGGGAGATTCAGCAGCTCCTTTTAGAATCCCGGTTCTTCTGAGATAGGAGGAGAAAGCAAATGGTACCTATGGGAATTCAGCTACTGAATGATATTCTCCAAGGAGCCTGTCATAGCTGCTGCAGCAACTTCGTGAGAGGTTGCTCATGTATCCAAGATGAAGGCAAAATCTCTAGGGCAACCCCATGAAAGAAATCTGGGAAAAGACCAAACAATGGAACCCAGGCCTTCTGGCTTCTGACTACTAAGTTTGAACCAGTGATGGAATCTATAATGGCTGTAGGAACTAGTGAAAGCTACATCTTCAGAGGGTTCTTCATAAAGATTCTCTGAGCCCCACTTTGAATAAGACTTAGGCAACATGTGTGTCCAACATACGGGGTTTTCTCCCTGTCCCAGAGGCCCAGGGACCGTGAGCCTGTAGCCATAGAGTGTGCCTCTCGATCCTTTCCAGAATAGCATGAAGTTGGAGACTTACTCTTACAGGATGTAGGACAAACGGACTGTGCCCTCGTGAGGCACAGGCTTCACTGCAAGGGGCAATGAAAGGCCAAGCTGCAGAGCCACCCAAGGAGCTTACAACATGGTGCACAGACCTCAGAAAGCTCAGTGGGTGCCCCTCCAGGGAGGCCGGCTTCAGCCCCACAGCGTCTCTAAACACACTCTGCACACCTGCAGGCTCCAAGACCCATGATGGCCTCACTGCAGCCAGGCTGGCTTGAGTAAACGTCTTCTGTGCTCACACACTCTGATCCTGCACAGGCTGATTCCAGCAGCAGGGCCTGAAGTCCCTAGGGCAGCAGGCAGCTCCCTGTGGGTCTCTTCCTCCACCTTGCGGCCACACTCCACTGCTTTATCTCTCACCGTATCCCTAAAGCCCACAGGGAGGCCTCTGGCCAGAGGGCTGAGGAATCAACAAGTCAATGAAGGCAAATGAGTGGGTGGAGGAGACTGAATTACAAAATGAGTGTTTTCCCACCCACCAGGGCCTACCTGGAAATTCTCAAATAGAAAACCTCCATCCTTAGACGCCAGCCTCTCAGTGACCTGGCAGAGGACACCTGTTAAGACACCAAGATCACATTTTGCCTGTCTTTCCCTGAGCTCTTCATTTGTAAAGTGGGCTGTGGATGATGCCTGTTAACTAGGCAATTTGAGGAGGTTGTGACGAACAGTGCCAGAGCCACTTGGGCAGGAACGCCTTCCAACACAGTGCCGGCTCTGTGCCAGGCGATGCAGGGAGAGCTGGGAGGAGTCCAGGAGCAGGTGGAGGGACCAGGGCACAGCAATGCACAGCTCAGCTGCCCTCCTTACCTAAAAAAGGAAAAGTCCATGATCTCATCGTTACAGTAATCATTCTAATTTTTCTGAGCATCCACCTTGGAAGGGGAATGTTAAATGAGAAAGCAACAGTAAGAAAGGGAGGAACTGAAGGCAGAGGGAGCTGGCCTTCACAGGCGTTATCCTAAGAGAGCCCTGGGATGACCTCCCCAGGCCATGTGGTAGGCCCCGTAGCCACGTGGCACCCGGCACAGTGAACGCCCTGGCACGTAGCCACAGAAATAAAGTGGGAACCACTTGGGCTCTTTCTCAGAAGACTTGGCATCTGGTCACTCATTTCATTTGTTTAAAAATGGACCTGTTACTTTCTTTGAGAAGGGACATCCTGTGCACAGGTCAATCCTACAGTCTTAAATCTCACACATCACATAGACAATCTGATATTGAGTAGCTATACCATCTGCCACTGAACTGCAGAACTCAGATATCAAGTGTAGACTTCAGAAGCAATCACTCAAAGAAGAGTTTAACCACATGAAAATGACTGACCTCTATATTACCTGACAATGATAAAAACTGAATATAATAAAATAAGAAAAATGTGCATAATATGTAGCTTGAATTTGAAGGTTGATATTTTAATATATAAGGAATTTCAAATAATAACAGGAAGCTAGTAAGCTAAGAAAAAATCAAATTAGGCATTTCCAACAATGGAGTTTAAAATGTTTATTAAGCAAATAAAAGACATTTGACTTC
This sequence comes from Marmota flaviventris, assembly GCF_047511675.1. Lineage (NCBI taxonomy): Eukaryota > Metazoa > Chordata > Mammalia > Rodentia > Sciuridae > Marmota > Marmota flaviventris. The sequence continues at coordinate 176,662,939 of NC_092500.1, forward strand.
ACTAATAGTTCAGAGAAGTGAGAGTTAAAACAATAATGAGATGGGAATTTTGACCCATTATTTCAAAACAAGGAATGCCATTTGGTAATGACTAAAAGGTGTGATTTCCAACACAGTAGGAGTGTAAGACAGGGAAGCTATTTGCAGGGCAATTTGTTGTTATTAGGTACTAGAATATCTATTCCCTCTTATTTCCTAATTTCATTCCTTGGCTGAATTTGGGAAATACTTGTACATTTGCATTAGGAAGCAAATAAAATTATGATGAGTGAAGCATTATTTATTAAAATAAACATCAAAAATATGCCCAGTGTCTATTAATAGGGCAACTGTTAAATAAGCTTATTACAGCCACATCATGGGACACTCCACAAAAGTACTCAGAAAAATGTAGATTTATAGACACTGAAGAGGAACGATTAAATGGCCTATTGACTGACATGTCAGTCATCACTGAGTAAAATTGGATTTATGTTTATAAAGCAAAAATTTATATCTTATTAATAATGCTACATGCTTGTATTTTTAAAAAGTTAGATAACAATGCGAAACTCATTGACGGAAGGAGCTTAGGGCAGGAACAGTGACGGCGCTGGAGACGTTTCTCTTGCTTCTGTTTGTGTTCACGACACGCATGCAGCACCACATCAGCGGCTCGGAAACGTGGTTGAAGAGGAGCTCAGGACGTTGGCCGGGTGAGCGGATGGATTGGCGCAGGCTAGCCGACGCTTCCCGCCCTCTCACGTTCAGTGGACAGTGAAATAAATAGAGGCCATTTAACCTGTGGAATTAAAATGGGTTGGAAGAGGTTCTGAGAAACAGAGCCCTTGCAAGTTGCTGGAGAAAAAAACTGATCCTCCCTTCCTGGAGAGGAATTTGGCCATGCCACTCAACATTCAAGTCTTCCTCAGGAGCAGGCCCAGGAGGTGGAGTTCTTGGGGCTGTTGGGGATGGTGGGGAGGCAGGTGTTAACCCGCTATTGTACTTCTAAGATTGCGTAGAGAAATACCTGCACACATGCACAGGGTCTGCAGACCGTGTGCACTCTGGTGTGGTGCAGAGCCAGGGAAGAAGCTGCCAGGCGGCCAGGGCTGTTTCCCAGGCATGCCAGGGAACTGCACAGAGCAGTGCAGGGACTGAGGCTGTACGGGGACACGGAGCAGGGGTGACAACTGAGCATGTAGTCCTGTTCCTGGTGCTTGAGAGACACGCACTTAACCATTTTTTCTGGACTTTCTGAAAGATCATCTTAAACTGAGACTCATGTTATAGAAAAGCATGTGTGGTCTTTTGCTTGTGTGTCATTGGAGGGTGACCGGCTTTCAATAACCCAGTGCTCAGGGAGATTTCTGCTATATTTAATACCCTTCTGAACATTTTCTCCATGGTACAGTTTCTGCAATTTTAGAATATTTGGATGAATATTATGGTTTCCCCACTGTCTGCTGATAGTCTTGTTCCTGGACTCACCCATTTCTTTAAGTAATGGATTTACTGACCCCTCAAGTACCACTGATGCAAGATGGGATTAACAAGTTTAATTAATAAAAATATGAGAGGTAAAGATAAACTAGCAGTTGGTGTAGGAATCAGGAAAACACCCACATTCTCATCCCTGACGTCAAAGTCCCCCCTTGGGCACCGGTGCTGCTGACGGGGGCTCCCCATGGTGGCCTGGCCCCGCCTCTGCGTGCCTTCCTGTCCTTCTGCAGATGCAACCTGAATGTGTGGCTTTCCCATTAGTTGGCCAGGGACACAGTGGCTGCTTTGTTTTTTTTAAATCTGGTATAGATTTATGTCTGACTAATCAGTAAACAAATTAAATCAGTCACTCACAGAAAGAGACTGTGAATGGTGGTTAAGCATACCACAGGCATTCGACCACCCCAGCTAGTTAGGGAAACACAGTAAAAACCATGGCGAGACAAGTTTTAGGAACCAAGGACAGGCTGGGACAAAATATGCCCTTTATGTGGCACCTAGACTTATGCATGATCTAAGTCTATGGTATAGGATGTACGGAGTTAGAAGGTGATTAACGCTGTGGATAGACAGGAAACAAAGATGGACAGACGGGTGTCAGGTGGAGAGTAGGACACAGAGCAGATGTGCAGGGGAGAAGGGCCAGGCGGAGTGGGGAGAGGGCTGGTGTGCAGGGACTAGGGGGTCTCCTGCCTGTTGAGTTATGGGGCAAAACAAGGGGCCCAGCGTGGTGGGACGAGGGATGCTGGGGCAGGCCCAGGAGGTGGAGTTCTTGAGGCTGGTGGGGATGGTGAACCTTTAGAGACCCTCTAGGACATTAAGCTTGTGTCTTTCCTAAGTGACAGAAAACGAGTGGCCAGGAGATGGGCAGAGGAGCGATGCACAGTGACAGGTTTTCCAGGTCCCTGGCACCTCACCAGACAGGGAGGCTGCTCCAGAGGTGCAGCAGGCTCCAGTTAGGAGGTGACTGCTGCCATCCTGCTGGAGGGGAGGGAGGCAGAGGGGGCTCTGCCACTGTCCTTGGAGGTGAGAACAGTCGCAGACACCCTGAAGGCAGAGCCCAGGACCTAATGTTGGATTGGGCGTGGGTGGTGAAAGGGAGAGCAGAGTCAGATGAGCACAGGGCGTTTAGCCTGAGCAGCAGGAGGGGTGCACCTGCACTCGCTAGGTGGGTGCACTCCACGTGTAGGTGTGAGGAGAGACCTGCAAGCTCCTTCTTATGTGTGGGAAGTGTGAGCGCCTTGCTAGCTGCCCAAGAAGGCCAGTTGAGAAGGCACAGCTGCAGCCGGGGGTGGCACGGGGTTGCTGGTGGTATGTAAGTGGTCTCTGGGCCTCTTCCTCTGGCCATGGAGATGGCACTGATGAGTTCACCGCCGTCCCTCGGCTGCCCTAGTGTGGTGACTGGTCTGCACACCACACCAGTGGCCCCGAGAGTGGCAGTATCAGACAGGGGAGGTCAGAAAGGAAGGCTCAAAGTAGCTGCTCATGTGGAACATGAAATGCCAGGTGAATCTCACTGGGAATGGCTCTGTTCTCTCAAGAACGGGTGGCTGAGCAAGTTACAGAAGCGCACTGTAATCCTGCCTTCCCTTGATAGTGCACGCTGCCCATCTCTGCGCCGTCCTCAGCTCTTCCTTGAGGAGGCTGTCTTCAGCACAGGCTGTGCATAGGTAACTGCGAAGGAGGTTCAGAGCTGTGGCAGAGGAATGGTTTACTCCTTTGGGCCTGAATTTGCTTGTAGTCGACAAATTAAGCCTTAATGTAATAGCATCGGTGTATTCTTAAACATTTACATACGGGGTGGAATGATCCTTATTTGGAAGAAGGCTCGTGAATTGAATTTTAAAAAAATATTTCACTTTTCAAAAGTATTAGGATGTTTTTATGGAGGACATTTGTCACAGTAATGTGAATACAGATGATGGCAAAACTCCTCTCAGCTTTTTATCATTTTAATTACTTTCCCCCATGTGAGAGAAACATGAGGAGTTAATTAAGGTGGTTTTGACATTATGTATAAATATTACTGTTTATCATTTATATACTATAATGTGTGTCTGTAGAGAAAATTTGTCAATAGCAAAAAAAGAGATACAAGGACGACCCAGTGACCAGCGTCCAGCACCCACCAGCACTGAGCTCCTAGTGGAGATCTGACTACCTGGCTGGGCCTCCCTCAGAGGCCTGGCCAGGGCCCCACACCCCCAGGAACTCAACTCGGTGTTGCTGGTGAGGTGGAGAAATGCGTGTAGGCAAGGAGTTCAGGCACTGTCCTGTCCTGCAGGTCTCCTGGGTTCAGCCTCGGTGTCCCCTGCCCCGTCCCTTTCTCCTTTATTGTCCTTTCTGCCTTTCGGGTCTCCTGGCATCTGTCACCAGCACTTAAGATTCTGCATCTTGGCCTACACGGTCTCACTCACTCCTAGCTGGGCAGGGTGCCCAGGGGTGGGAGAATCGTCCCCCGTGGACCCAGCTGTACCACCAGGCCTTCCAGAGACCACAGATTGAAGGCTGCCTCCACGGGCCCCCTCCTGCAGCTCCTCGTGAGGTCCCTGAGGCAGGAGTTACTTAGTATCTCTGTTGTATAGGCAGCCCAGCACCCAGGAGAATGACTGTGGCCATTTTCTGAGGTGGTGAGTCGCGGAGGGGCTTCTAGACCTGAGGCTCTGGGTCCAGGCCTTCACACACAAGGACTGGACGGCAGGGATCTTGGGTAGATGAGCATGTGAAGCGTAGTCTCCAAAATGACGGTTCTGGCCCAGCTGAAGAGTAAAATCAAAGCCTAATTCTCTTGGCGGATCAGAAGAGCAGCCACCCTGTAGCCACCCTGAAGCGGTGGCCTCATGAGCCTCACTGCCCTCCAACGCGAGGCAGGCAGCAGGTTCGGCAGCACAGACATCCAGAAGCAGATGCAGCAGTGGCCCGTGTACCGAGTGCCGGGCAGACTGCCCCCGAGCTCCGCCTGGTCGAGGAGAAGGTCCAGGAAGCTGCGGTGAGCAGAGCTGTACAGGTGAAGAGCTGTGGCTCCTCTGCGGGGCTCAGCGCTGCCTGCTCCCTCCCAGGAGCAGGTGGTGACCTTCCTGACCCACAGACGGCCGTCTGCAGCAGCCACAGCGTCTCTTCTCTTCTTGCTCCTCAGCTCCTTCTGGTACCTTCTCCCTTTCTTCTGCCTTCATCTCTCTCAGCTTTTCCATCAGAATTTCACGTATCTGCCCAAGTCTCTCGGTATTGATGCATTGATTTTTCGCAGCCCCGCCAGCCCTCTCGTGGAGAAAGAGCTAAAAAATGCTCAGTGGTTGGATTACGGTAACCACAACAGTTGATTTTGACAATAATCTATCAGTTTGGGGCTAAGGAGTGTTTCCAAGTCATCGTTATATTCCCATCATTTAGCAGGTTTCCTGAACTTTAAAAGATGATCCATAAATGCTAGTGAAATACAGTATCAAGGGCTTTAAAAGCGAGGTGAAAAGGCCAGGTATTTAATTTTTAAAAAGACACTGGGTGAGTCATTTTCACATTTCTCTTCATTGACACTTTCTAAGATTCGCAAACCTGTTTATCTTCCTTTCTGCCTTATAAGTTTATTATCAACCTACGATGTGGCTGCAACCAAGGGCAGAGCTCTGAGCCTCTTGAGATCATTTTCCATGAAGTTCAGGATACATATCAGTTTCACAGGCATCATGCCAATCTTTCAAACTTCAAGAATAGGGAAAATTAAGCTCTTTCTAAGAAGTTTCCACTTTCTTCCTTTTAAAAATCATGAACACTTTGCATAAAAATAAAAGGATTATGGAATTTTAAATTGCAAAACTAGTAGAAAGTTATCTTCTGGGTAGAGTTTAACATTTGAGATGAAAGAGAATCTTTGACCAGAGACGGTGCCCGTTCTTCATTTCTTCAGCATATATTAGGGGTGTGTTTGGGAGTTCACTGGGCATCTGTGTTACAATGTATGCAGTTTTTAGTGTCAAAATGCAAAGCAGACTACAAAGTTTGCTATTATCCTCAGACTCTTAAACTCTTTTAAGAGTTTAATGAAATGCTACCTTCCCCCCAAATTCCCATGCTGGAACCCAGTATCCAATGTGACATTACCAAGGGGAGGGGACACTGGGTGTGATCAAGTCTCAGAGTCCTCCCTCAGAAGTGGGACAGGGGTGTTGCAGAGCCATTGGCCTGCCTTCTTCATGTGGATGCAGTGAGAAGGGGCTCATGGTGAAGGGAAAGTCACCTGCAGCAAACACTAGTCAGAGAGGGCCCTGTCCTGCACGTCCAGGCTCCATGTCCACGGGCTGTAAGCTTCTGTTGCTCGCACTCTACTCAGTCTAAGGTAGCTCATCAGGCCAGCCCAGATGGCCCAACACCCAGTACTGAAACGTGCTACTCAGGACCAAGCCAGGGTGACCCTGGTGTGCACTCTGTCCTCTCAGCCTCCTCCCCATCCCTCTCAGCCGTCCTGCAGGTCCCTTGAGTTCCCACACAGGAGAGCATGCAGAATACAAACCACTAAGGAGAGGCCAGGTGGTTGGGTTTACCTGACAAACTAAAGATGGGCAGACCACACACATGCCATTCTTTCTTACATAAAACATATTGAACATATGAAGATCAAGGTAAATTTTATGATATGAAAGTATTTTAATTATTTTTTATCATTTTTTAAAAAAAATGACAGTGGAATGCATTACAATTCTTATTACACATATACAGAACAATTTTTCATATCTCTGGTTGTATATAACATATATTCATACCAATTTGTGTCTTCATACATGTACTTTGGATAATGATGTCCATCACATTCCACCATCCTTGCTAACCCCACTGCACTCTCCCTTTCCCTCCCTCCCCTCTGCCCTATCTAGAATTCATCTATTCTTCCCATGCCCCCCCTCCCTACCCCACTATGAATCAGCCTCCTTATGTCAGAGAAAACATTCAGCATTTGTTTTTTTAGGATTGGATAACTTTACTTAACATTATCTTAACCAGTGTCATCCATTTACCTGCAAATGCCATGATTTTATTCTCTTTTATTGCTGAGTAAAATTCCATTGTGTATATATGCCACTTTTTTTTCATCTGTTTATCCACTGAAGGGCATCTAGGTTGGCTCCACAGTTTAGCTATTGTGAATTGTGCTGCTATAAACATTGATGTGGCTGTGTCCCTGTAGTATGCTGTTTTTAAGTCTTTGGGGTATAGTCCGAGGAGAAGAATAGCTGGGTCAAATGATGGTTCCATTCCCAGATTTCCAAGGAATCTCCATACTGCTTTCCATATTGGCTGTACCAATTTGCAGTCCCACTAGCAATGTATGAGTGTACCTTTTCCCCACATCGTCTCCAACACTTATTGTTGTTTGTCTTCATAATAGCTGCCATTCTGACTGGAGTGAGATGAAATCTTAGAGTAGTTTTGATTTACATTTCTCTAATTGCTAGAAAGATGAACATTTTTCATATATTTGTTGATTGATTATATATCCTCATCTGAGAAGTGTCTGTTCAGGTCCTTGGCCCATTTGTTTATTGGGTTATTTGTGTTTTTGGTGCTTAGCTTTTGGGGTTCTTTATATACCCTAGAGATTAGTGCTCTATCTGATGTGTGAGGGGTAAAAATTTGCTCCTAGGGTGTAGGCTCTCTGTTCACCTCACAGATTGTTTCTTTTGCTGAGAAGAAACTTCTTAGTTTGAGTCCATTCCATTTATTGATTCTTGGTTTTAATTGCCACCAAAGCAGACTGGTAGACCAGTGGTACAGAATAGAGGACACAGAGACTAACCCACAAAAATTATTTTATATTAGAGAAAGGTGCCAAAAACATGCACTGGAGAAAAGATAGCGTCTTCAACAAATGGTGCTGAGAAAACTGGAAATCCATATGCAACAAAATGAAATTAAACCCCTATCTCTCACCATGCACAAAACTCAGCTCAAAGTGGATCAAGGACCTAGAAATAAAACCAGAGACTCTGCATCTAATAGAAGAAAAAGTAGGCCTAAACTCCATCATGTGGGATTAGTCCCCAACTTCCTTAATAAGACTCCTAAAGTGCAAGAATTAAAACAGGAAAGTGTTTTAAGCTCTACAAAAGGTGAGCTTTGAGTTCACAAAGGGAATGAATGGGTGATTGCTCTGGCTTATAAACCAGCATCCACAGGAGCCATCTCCAAGTAGCCCTTGCATAACATTAGACCCCATGGTCCAAGCAAGGGCCACACCCTCATAAAACCCTGGCCCTCAAGGGAGGCCAAGGCTGTGGTTCCCAAATGATATTGACTGATGATTGCAGTCCCTCCAGGTCAGAGGCAGTTGGCCAGTCAGAGGTCATTTTCAGCATAAGCAATGCTGTCTGACCACATGGCTCCTATTTGACTTTTTCCATGGCTGCAGGGTCTGGGAGTCAACCTAACCAAGATGAAAAATAGAAGAAAGAGTAGGTAGGGCAGAGGCAGAGGTGTTTTATGAATCTTCCTGTACAGAGAGGCACGGTCTGTTTACCTCCCAGAGGGACTGGTTAGGTGTCTTCAGATTCTTCCAGGTGATTAGGACAACTGGGTGCTCCCCAAAGCAGGCAGATGTGGAACTGTGGTGAGCCCAAGGACAGTCTTGGGAAGGTTGGGCATTGCATATGCTATTTCCAGGTCTCAGCTCACTGCAAGTTGGAATTGACTGGCACGAGAGAGGAGGGAGCCACATGGGGAGCCGTGTTTAGACTGGGTTGAAATGCTCACCTGCTTTCCAGGATTGGCCTTGGGCTCATTTCACTTTGCACTGAGCATATCAAGTAAAAGCATAATTAGTAAAGAGCAATTCCACATAGAGGCTGGATTTCTGAGCTCATCTGGACTAAGTGAACTTTGGATGCTTTCACTGTTGGTCATTTCCTTAAGGAACACATAGTCATTAATGAGATTTAAATGTGTCCTCAAGAGTGGCACCTGCCTGGGGGTCTGCTCTCTCTGTTCAGCCACTCTGGTTCACATGTGGACTTTGCTCTCACAATACACTGGGTTCATCTCACACAGTTCAGTGATCCTAATTTCACTCACCTTTATAACAATAAAAACCATGATAAAAATAATAACTGCTTTTTAGGGTTATGATGACAACTAAGAAGAATACAAAAATTTATCTTATTTCTGCTACAATGAAAATCATGGTTAGCCAGGTATGCAAATGTTTTCTGATGTCACTGGTAATGGAAATTGCCATGGTATGACATGAACAGGGTCTCTTGTGTGAAAGAATTTCAAGTATATTCTATTATTCCTTAAGAAACTCTGTTTTCAAATATCACTAAATGCTTTAGTGATATATAACCTCTAAATTTTGAGTGATATTGTTTTACATCATAGAATAGAAATTATTTAAATTGACTTGGGCTTACTGGCTGTGGGGCAGGTTTTAAGGACCTCTGTGTTTCTTGACACTTCCCTGGGGCATAGAGTTCTCAGAATAGAGAACTGACTTCCAAACATCCTGGAAACAACAGCAGAGCCAGCAGCTGGGCTGTGCCTGATGCTGTCCTCTGTGATCCTCGCATTGAGTCTCTCCCACTGTCTACCGCCTCTGTCACATGTGGGGTTCAGTAAAAGTTTCAAATGGGATCAAAGGAAAAGTTCTTTTTTTTGACACTGGAGATTGAACTCAGGGGCACTCAACCCCTGAGCCACATCCTCAGCCCTATTTTGTATTTTACTTAAGAGGCAGGGTCTGAATTGCTTAACGCCTTGCTAGGTTGCCGAGGCTGGCTTTGAACTCTTGATTCAAACTCTCAGCCTCCTGAGCCACTAGGATTACGGGCATTCAGCACTGTGCCCAGCGGAAAAGTTATTTTTAAAGCATTAGCCACGCCACAGTCTGGTGGTAAGTCCCCCATGTGACTACCCCTCTTCCTACACCAACTGCAAATGTGGGAATTTTCAAACCTACTTCTATGAGTAGGGCTCCCTAGAGGAATAGAACCAGTGGGAGGAGATAGGTGGGGTTATGAAAAGGGGATTTATTAGATTGACTTATGCAACCAGAAGCTGGATAGTCCCACAGTGGCCATCTGCAGGCTGGACAGCTGGAGGGACCAGGAGCTGCTCAGTCCAAGATGGAGCCTCAGAACAAGACTGACCAGTGATGCAGCCCTGTTCCAGGACCAAAAGTTTGGAAACTCCCTGGAAAGTCACAGCAGAGTCTGCTTTGGGAGAGTGAAGGGGCCGAGTCCCGAGTCCTCAGGGGATGTCAGCTGCAGTAATAGAAGCACGGCTCTGTGACTGGGCCTGCCTCTGCTCCTTCTGAGGCCCCAGCTGACTGGACTGTGCTGCCCACACTCCTGTGGGTCTTCACCTCAGTTACTTTCTTAGTCTTAGGCCTCTCCTGGTCCAGTCAAGTGGACGTTGCAGATGGACCATCACACACCCCAGGCTGGGAGCCCCACGAAGCGCTCACGGAACTCGCCAAGGCTGTTGCACTCATGGTTAAGAAGAGCACGCAAATCAGGCTCAGCTCAAGGAGGGGATGGCAGGACCCAGGAGGGCTCCAAGCATCCTGCTTCTCCTGCCCTCGCCTGAGCAGTTCAGGATGGATTAGCCTCCCAGCCCCGAGGTGTGACAGTGAGAAGGAGCTCTGCCCGGAGGGAAGCTTGCCCAGGCCCAGTGTTGAGTCACTACACAGAGGCCTCGTCAAAGGCATGAGTGGCGGGGCATTGGCCATGTGGGCAAACTCCATCTCCAGGTCAGCTGAAGCCACTGGAACAAGAGCCCCCAGCTCATGTCCCAGGGATGATCTCTCTGGCATGGGCTGTCCCCACCCAGCTGCAGCAGCCCCACCCTAAGATCTGACTGTGCCTGTGAAGTCCCCAAACAAAGACTCCTGGCCCACCTGGTGTGACAAGATTTTTCTCCCAAAGCTGAGGAGCAAGTCTGGACCTCTCTGTGGCTAAGCCCATTGTTTAGCAAAACCTTATGGAATTATTTCCAAAGATAGTTGCATAAAATCTCTAAATTCTGGATGTTAAATGTCACAGAGAAGGAGATCAACAGAAATGGTAAGACTGAATGATCAACTCCAGGACAGGTGTCGAAGGAGACGTAGGAAGTCTCAGAAGCCCATCCAGCTGCAGGGGCACCCTGAAGGCCAGGTGTGGCTTCAGCTCATCCTTCTTGTGTCCACCAGAAATCACGGTCAGAACTGCGCTTCGAGTTTGTAGGCAGACGTGGGTTTGGTCAGTGTGTTCATAGCTCATGGTTGCTGGCGTGTGCGTGGGCAGGGCATTAGGGAGACTGTTAAATTATTAATTGTTGCTTAATGCCCTAACACCTATTTAAGAAATCACCCAACACTGTCCTGGTGCCTCAGGGAGGTCTTTCTGTTCTGTTTGTATCACCCTGAGTCACAGAGTTCGTAAGTCACATCACTTTTCCAAAACTACTTTGTAGTAGTTTTTACTCTTAATTGAATCTTCACACATAGTGCAAGAGGTCACTCATGACCAAGTCCTGAGAGTGTGTGGCACTCTCAAGGTGTCCCAGAGAGAGCATCGCCACAGTCACTTCCTATTCACATGCTGCTTACACCAGCTCCAGTCGTCCCTTGTACCCCTTTGTAAAATATTCAAGTGTACCCTATCTGGATGCCCATATCCTCTTGGAATAATCCAGAAACAAGATGCAAAACAGAGCAGAGCAACCACGGAAACATAACGCACCCACCGTAGAAGTCATGTATGTTCAATAAAGCGTGGAGAAATGGTTTGGTGGTTTTGAATTTAAATGATCCATGCAGGCTTGTAGCACACAAAGTAGTTTTGGAAAAGTGATGTGACTTATGAACTGTCTGACTCAGGGTGATACAAACAGAACAGAAAGACCTCCCTAAGGCCCTAGGATGGTGCTGAATGTAGAGAAAGGGTGATTTCTTAAGTAGGTGTTAGGGCATTAAGCAACAATCAATAATTTAACAGTCTCCCTTAATATAGTCCATTTATGCATAATTAACACCTTGCTTTCTGAACTTGTGTTCAAAATGAAGTGAGACTTCCATGTCCATCAGGGGCTGGGATCCTTACCTAAAGGTAGAGCAGGGCCCTGGCCTTGGGCTGAGGTGAACCAGAGGTCCCCAGTGAACAAGGTAGGTGAAAGTGTTGAGGTTCCCACGTCTTCGACCATTACTGAAAATCAAGGTCAAGAGAAGAAACTTTGGAGCTTTCATTCCTGTTAATAGAGTCCTGAGGGTTGGTAAAGCCCATCCTGCTTCTGACTTTAATTAGGATTTTAAGGGAGCAGAAATATTTAGGAGTCCCAAAAAGAAATCATTTCATCCCCTCCTTAAAATGAAAGACCCTCTGAGTCCATCTTTGATGAAGATAAGATCCAAGCCACTGGGTGGTGTCACTGAAACTCAATTTGATAGCTACAAACTACGTTTTCCCAGAGACAGCATCAAAAATATGATCACCAATGTCTCCAAGAACTGATGCAAAACAGTCAGGAGCCTTCCAGCCACATGCTGGGCGCTTCCTGGGTCTTTGGACAGCCCTTAAGGCAGGTGATTTCTCACGTAATGATGGTGTGTCCAGCTATTTGTGAGAATGGGCCCTTTTGCTCCTGGGTTCTACCTGCAGCCTGGACTATGCTGGACCCTCTTCCCAAGTCCATCTCTCTTCCCGTTTTACTCTCAAATCTCTGTGAATTGCCTTCCTAAAGGAATAAGCACACAGGCGTTTGGTCTTGGGAAGAGCCAAATAAATGTAGTGAGACAAGATTCTATAGGACCACCCGTCCCCATGGGTCCACAATCTCCCCCAAAGCCTCCCAGGTGACGTCAGAGCAGACCTCAGGGCACAGTCTCTGCAGCGTGGTCCCCTCACACGTATGAGTGGAAAGTGACCACGAGCTCTCCCAGATCCCCTGAGGCTTGAACCTGAATCACGCCTCTATAACTTGCCTTCCAAGCACAGCACACGCGTCCACACATATGAGCCTTTGCTGGAGACATGTTTGTGAACTGCTCTTCTCCCCGCCCATGTTGAGAATGCCCTGATGTTACAGGCCCAGCTCAATGGTCGCTCCTCCTGTGATGTTTCCTCTAAGTCTGCCACCCGGTCAGACCAATGCACCACTCCCTCCTGTGCCACATGGGACCTCCTTCACCTGGCTTGGGTAAATATCCCTTCATCTTCACTAACTTACTAGAAGACTTTGCCTTAGCCATTTTTATGACCAAGAAACTATTTTCATTTTTTCTTAGAATTTCTTTGCACAAAACAAAGTGTGTGGGAAATCATCAATCTATATTTTTAATTGATTTATTTTAACTATTACAAGACACACACAATTGGGCATATTTGATGGGGTAACATGAGTCTCGATGCCTGTGTTTGTTGTAGTCGTTACTGAGGTACCGGCTCTTCATGACCATAGCTGGGCAGGCTGCAGGGTCTCCGCGCCCAGCAGCTCACAGGGCAGGTTGTGGCCTGCTCCTGTGGACAGGCCAGGCTATCTGTTGTCCTCTACCCCACCTCACGGTGCAGCCCAAGTGCCCATTCAGTCTCTGGGTAGAGGGAAGACAATGTGGCTGGCCAAATATCAGCCCAAGGATTTTGGCAGGAAATGCATGTCCTTCAGCTCTGGGTTCATTGTTGCTGTGGGTTTTCCTGAGGGCACCAGGGTGCCGATGTTCACTCTGCCTGCAGGAAGGCACTGCAGGAAGGTCCTGTGATGCCCAGTGGAGACACTCTGCTCTCAGCAGTCCCCAGCTCAGTGGTGCTGGACCTCATCTGACCTCGGGGGTCTCTTCTTGCCAACAAGCACCTGTTAGGGCAGCAGATTGGAGGCTGCTGATGTGAGTGAGGTGAAAGTTCATGATTTTGGATCTCAGAACACAGATGAGGTTGATCCATAGTAATAGTATGGGACTTCCCAGGCTACTTCTGGGCTCCAGCCCTTAGCTATCTTGCACAGAGTGGGCAGTGTGCATATAAATTCAGCAAGAAGACGACAGTCCCAAGAGCCATGATGAAGGTACTGAAGTCAACGAAGTCGACGTGGTGGCCAAGAGAAGAGCTCTGCACACTCCAGCTTTGTCCAGAAGGCCCTGGACTCTAGAACACCATCCTGCACCATCTTCTAGAAGGACCTTCTGTCAGCAGGAGATGGTCACCTCACTCCACACAGGTAACGGCCACGACTGATGGAATCAGGTGAGCCACTGGGGGCCAGCTCTCCTGAGAATCTGCAGACGTGGTCACCTGGCACTACTCCAGCCAGATGGTGGGGGTCAGTGTCTTTCCAGCAGCAGTATCTCTGCAGGGACAAAGAGGCGGTTGTAAATAGACCTCTCCAACGTGAGCCGGAAACTTCCGACTGGCACCTTCCCCCACGCAGCAGACTTTCTAGAGCTCACCCTGGTCTTTAGAGGCTGTTCTCCTTGTTGTTGTTTATTTTTCATTCAGTTTTCCAGACGCAAGCAAAAGGTTGGGGTATGATCTCATTTTCTTCTCAGGAAAAACAAAATCAAGAAAACAAATCATATAAAAACACCTGCATCGGGGTCATTTTTTAAAGGTTTTTATTTAAATTACTAACAAAGATGTTAGTAGTAGTGAGGCAAACCACTCTCTGGTTACTTCCTCTTTTAAGTTATAAAACTTTGCCATATCTATTAGTGTTTAAAAAATACATATTTTTCTCATTAAAAGTAATTAATGTTCATTAGCAAGATTTTGAAAACAGAAAATGTAAGAACATGTTAACCATGTCTTCAGCAGTAAGGGTGGGTCCTCTGGCGTATTGGAGTATTTCCTTCTCTGTGTGTGTGCGTGTGCATGTGTGGGCTTATTTGGAGCTGTGTGGGGCTGTGTGTCGAGGATTCTGTACGTAAGTTTTGTAGGTGTAGATGCTATTCTATCACTGAACCCCATCTTGGCATTTTTCCATGTTACAGGTGTTTTCTTGTGACTTAATTGTAATTTCTCCTTCAATCCACTTAGAACTGTGAAGCCATGGCTATCATTAAGTGACAGTGTCCTGAGCAGGTTGGTGTGAACTTTGCTGTCCCTGGGGATTCCGCTTCTCAGTCTCCCTTCGTCTCCCTCTTCCGTGGGCCCACCCTGCCTCTGGCTGCTCTCCATCACTCCCCCCATTTCCTTCTCCTCCGAGGTCCAGGTTTTATATTATTACACCTGAGAATTTGGTCCCCACATGGGGAAGTCCCCTAGGTGTGGCAGCTGCCAGGGAGGAGGACGGAAGCACTGAAGAGGAGGGGCCGAGCCACGTGAGAGCAGGGTCCATGCCGTTACTGCCTCTCCTCTAAAATCCCCTACAGCTCCATATGCCAGGTAATTTGGAATTTTTGCTCTTTAGCTATTATTCAACATTAGCATTGAAAGTCACTGGAAATGTGAGGTTTGAATTCATTATCTGTGTTTATTAAGCAAATCTAGGTAGTCATAGGCAAAGCACTGATCCCCAAGGAGGCTGCAGCGCTCCCTGCCGAGGTAGGCTGGCCCAGGGCTGTGGAGGCCGTGTTTTGAAGCTTAATATGTCAGCCCTGTAATTTTAGGGAAAGGTGTGTCAGTTGATCCCCAAATATGAGGACTGCCACCATTTCTGATTTGTCCCCCTTTTTTTTCCGTTAAAGGGAATTTCATCATTTTACTTATACTCATTAATAATAAAATAACTCACGTTTGGCAGGGCCAACACCAGAGGAAACGTGAATGATAGAGCTTTTCACTCAAAATAAATATGAGCAAGAAATAATTTGAAATTAACAAATTCAATTTCCTCTCTCTCTCTCTTACGTAATCAAATTATTTAGTCATTGAGGGAAACCAGTCCCTGCAGTTGGTATAGACAAAGGGAGCATTGATTACTCTGCTTGAACCTGTCAATCCTTTTCCCATCACTAAGCAGCCCGCGGCCACTCAGCTCTTCCACAGTCATGGCATCATGTGGTTGGTAGAGCCAGAGGAGGTGCTCCAGCCTCAGAGCTGCTCCCCAGGTTTCTGAGGCTCAGGCAGGCCCTGCAATCTGCCAGGCCGGGGACACCTGCTGTGCACCAGAGCATGACCTGCCCTGGCCCAAGCCTCCTTCTGTTTGGTTGGAGACTTCTCTTTGCTTTTTCCTTCCATTAACATGACTGAGCACCGCCATTTGCAATGTGTAGCCCCTACTCACAGCTCCCCAGAGCTATTCCTTCAGAGACCAGCTGACCCAACTTAATTAACAGACCCCAGTAACCAGGGTTCTATTTGCTTTTCTCAAAAATCTTATTTTAAATGGAAAATTATTCATCTTTAACAAAAGCCATTATTATCTTCTAAAATTATTAAATGTCCTTCCCATAATGATTTCTGCGAGTCATTATCATATTAACAGGAATATAGAAAAATACTTGGAGACGTAAGTTGAAACTTAATATACTCATTCATTATTATAGCCAGAATAATTTCAAATAAATAATTTCCATTTCTTTAAATTTGGGGTCCAGTATGTTAATCTGGTTTTTGTCACTATGACCAAAATATCAGGAACAACTTGGAGGAGAAAAGACTTATTTGGGCCCCTGGTTTCAGAGGTTTCAATCCATGGTCAGCAGCTCCATCGCTCTGGGCCCCAGGTGAGGCAGAACATGGTGGCAGAAGGGCGTGGTGAAGGAAAGAAACTCAGCTCAAGGCAGCCAGGAAGCAAGAGAAAGAGGAACCAGGACAAGACGAAGTCCCCAAGGGCAGCTCCCCAGTGACCTACTTCCTCCAGCCAGGGTCCACCTTCCTACAGTTACCACCCAGTGGTCCATCCAGATTACCAAATGCATGGATGCGCTGATTAGAGCACCCTGCTCACAGTCTCACCTTGGAACATTCCTGCATTCCTGGCATGGGGTTTGGGAGGGCACCTCATCCCCAATCACAACAGCTGGGACGTAGCTCAGTGGTAGAGCAGTACCACCAAAAATGTTTAACGGCTGGTGATTTTTGACTCTGCTTCCCTTGGTTACGATATGAGCTAAGTTCCTTCTCTGATGTGCAGAGAATCCCTGAGTTTCTGTCCTTCAAGTTGTTTGAGGTGTGTGCACTTGGCCTTTTGGCCCTAGTGAATCACGCTCTGCAGGTGTTTGTGAGTGAGTTTTAAGTAGCCAACTTCAAGACAGGATTTGGAGGAAGAGAGGGACAAATCTAGAGGGTGACAGAAGTGACAGGCTGCAGGTAGGGCAGGATGGAATGTGAACAGCCAGGTCACCCAGCTCTGCATCACCCACCTCAGCCTCCCTTCTCACACTGGGAGAGGCAAACTGCTGCCTGGGTCACCTACACCCAGTGGAGTCCATAAGATGCAGCCTGAGCACTGCAGGGCCCCATGATGGATGGTTGGCACTGTTTTAGGTGCAGTCTCTCTCGTTACATCTAGTGGGGACTTGCACCCTGTCACCACTGCACACCTTTACCACCATTAACCCTCATGGTATGCCACCTCACCTCCTTAACCAGGTCAGCGGGCCACCTGGGGCAGTCGGAGTTGTCACCTGTTCAGCAGGTAGGCAGGCTGCCCAAGATAGTCTCAGGAGTCACTTTTAATCTTCTGTGTGGAGCATTAGTGAGGTCCTTTGCACCACAGATAGGATTTTTGTCAGATTATCCTTCCACCCTTCAGGATATTCACTCATTTATTTATTTCATGGATCGCAATTTGGATGTGAGTAAGAGGACGGTCGTCATGGCCAGCAGGCTCCCTTTCCACCACTACTGCTCTACTGCTTCCTCCAGGTCCTTCTCTCCCCCGGCCGGTCTCCTCCTGGTCCACAACAGTCACGGGTGTCCCTCATCCCCTGCTCCTTATCCCTTCTTACCGCCATTTTCATCAACTATTCCCAGGTTGATTTTTCCTTCAAATTAATTTAATCTCTCATCTTTCAATTAAGACCTGTTGTAATATGCATTCAGCTAGAGAATGTAATCTGGTATGTGGGGGTTAAGATGGCATCCCACTCTTTATCTCAAGTTCATATGAGAGCAGAACCTGTCAGCATTGAAATCCATTAGTATAATAATGGCCAGGAGTATGTTCATGCAAATTATCTATCTGTTATTCTATCAATCATTCTCTCATTCGTCCCTCAGTTATCTTTTCCCTATCCATCTATTTTGTATGTTAATATTAAGAATTTCTAGACTGAAAAAATATATGCTTTATAAACATCCTTTTAAAAAGTACCACCTTTTCATTAAAATCGCTGCTGATAATTTGCTCTATAGTACTAAATATTTGATGACTCATCATACATGTCATTCAGGAGCGCCCCATTATCAGATCAACACCCCATTATCAGATACCAGTCCCACAGGCTGCGCCAGCAACATAATAGGACTTGAAATGAAAAGTCTGGGTAGAGGATCAAGCTCCATCCGCTGCCGGCACTTTAAAATGAAGGAGGTTGAGCTTCGCCAAGGCACCCGGAGCTCAGGCTCACAAGGACTAGCACACAGGGGACATCGAATTAGAACCATGCAAGCGAGGGACTCCTTAGCTTCTGCTGTGAACTGAGAACTGTATAAATCAAGACCCAATTGAATTAAAAACTCAGTGGTTAGAAAGCAAATTAGCTCCTAAAGGCTTAGGAAACACAGCTATGGCTATGAAGGTGGGCGGTGGGTGAGCACAACCCTCTGGTAGCTACACCTGAGACTAGATACAGGCTTGTGGGGGGACAGGGGCTCTCCTCCACCTGCCCCCAATTCTCTCTAGCATCATTTTTCCAGTGCAGAATGTGGGCTCATCAGCAACCCCAGCTAGAAACAGAGCAAGAAGAAAATCAGATGAATCCTCAGTAAGTATATTAGATAAAGAAACATCGCTGATATGGTGCAGAAATTGGAGAAAAGGAAAAAGGTGTAGGGAAGAGACGTCCACACCTCCCATGTGCAGGGTAGTAAACAACAAAACAATCGTCTCCCAGGAAAACACCCACACCCTCGTTCACAAAGAGAGAATACGGACGACGCAGCTGGAAGCCACACTGGCCCAGAGAAGGCAGGACTAGGGGAGGGACCACCAGCTCCTCCACTGTCCCATGGTCCTCGGAGGTGATTGGCAGATACTGGGTGGAACTGAGTTTCGTGATGACTTGTGATGGAAAGAAAAGGCGTCTGACCTGGGAGTCGGGCACTGGGACTGGACAGGGAGAAGCGCTCGGTTTTTCTCACTGGTTACAAACAGCCCCAGGCTGCTGTGGCTGCCTGGCAGCACCCAGGCAGGTGAGGGGGCACAGCCCACCTCTCCGTTCTCAGAGCTTGCAGCCAGGGTGTGCCTGGGCTGCCACCTCCACTGAGGCTCAGGACCCTCTTTGAACCTCGGGTTGCTGTGGGGAAAATTCAGTTCTTCAGCTTCAAAAGGCTGCTGCTTCATCTCTTGTGGTCCTGCCCCCAGGAGGCATCTCCAAGGCCAGCAGGAGGATACCACGTGGTTGTTGTTTTTAAGTTTTCATTAGTGCATCGTAGTTACACATTGCTAAGTAAAATAAGTCCGGGGTCCAATGTCTTCTCTCATGTGTGGAAGCCAGAGCAAAGCAAGGGACTAAGGGGTAGGCAGGAAAACAGAGGGCAGCCAGTGGAGTGGAGGACGCTGCATGGGGGAGGAGGGCAGGGAGGGGAGGAGTGGTGGAGTGAAGTTGATGCGGTCACACTGCGTACCTATGTGAATGTGACACAGGGATCCCACCTTTATGTGCACCTATAAAGCACCACTAAAAACACACAAGGAGAGGGGCCACGCTTGCTGCTTCCTCTGACCTGAAGCAGGGAGGGCTCCTCTGAGCAGGTCAGCCTCCTGAAATGAACTCTTGACTTAGGGCATCTGATTAGGAAATCCCTCCACCGATAGCATCACCCCATGGTGGAGTGACTCCCTGTCACCTCTGCGTGCACCAAAGGTCAGAAACAAGTGTGGGTCCTGCCCAGAGGCAGAGGAACGGGATTCCAGAGCACCTCTCAGAACTCCGTCGGCTGCCCCTCCCTTTAGGGCTTCTAAACTTGAGACTGTCACTAGAAGATACCTTGTGAGCTCCTGGGAAAGTCATATTTAAAAAGTTAAGTTCCTTGGCTAAGGTACTCAGTGCTTCTGAAGAGCTGGAATGAGCTAACCTCATAACTACTAAAGTTCTTGAACATTCTCAAGTTCAAGTTGAGCATGCCATGTGCCCTAACACGGTTGCCACAGGGCAGCCTGTGTGTGAGACAGACGGCACCTGAGCTGAGCATCAGAGGAAGGTGGTCCTCTCACTCGCCTGTCTCCTCAGCTGGGGCTCTCATGCCCCTGTGTGAATGCCATTTTTCACATGTACCACTTTCCTAGCTGTAGGTCAGGTCTAATTCCTAGAAATGCCCTCTGCCTTCCTGTCAGTGTGGGCAGGTCTGCCTCCTCATTGACAAGTCTCCTTCCACCCACCTGCACATTTACGTCTGAACAGGAGAACAGAAGCACAGGAGACTTCCACTAAATCGCGTTACAAAATCGCACACTGTGAGCCCCGTTTAAAAACTTGACCTGTGAAGCAAGCTTTAACTTTAAGAGACAGCTTTCTCTTCCAAAAGAAATCTGTACTGATTCCTCCAGAAGGCAGAAAATGTTTCACTCAGAAGTTGCTGAGGTCACACGACCTCATTGCCAAGAAGATCTGTATTTCAGCCTATTGGAAATAAAAAGCGGAGGCTATGATTTCTGAAAATGATGAATTAAGATATTGAGTCCCAGATGCTTCCTGAGAGCCCCTACCACCTGCAGATAGGAGAGCTTCACCTGTGCTTTTTCAAATGACATTGCTCCCTAGTTATAACTTCCTTAAAAATCCAATTCTTCCCCTTGTGACAACTCTGCTAAAAAAAAAAAAATGACAAAGTTACAGTTAGTCACATTGCCAAACGGATTGCACTTTCTGAACACATAAATCAACCCTCTGGAGCCCCTACTATGGATCACAGGGTACAGTTCTAAAATCATTCTTTTTTAATAATTTCTTTGGAGAGTGAAGTATGCGTATATCTACCAAATAGAGCCTCTGGGACTTTGTGCAAGTATTTGTCATTCCCTTCTGCCCAAGGACTTGGAGTTGATCCACCAAAGACATCATTAATTTCCCTGATCCTGAGTATCACCTGCCCATCAGTCATGGACGCCAGCTCCCCTGAGGTGTGAGCTGCCAGTCAGCCCACCGTGAGCCTGCTTCTTAAAAAGACACATGAAAATATGCCTTTCTTAGATTAATACCAGTATTTTAGAAATTTCTACAGACTGCTGTTCTGTTTTAATATGGTAAAGGTGAAGGGACGATTAGTTCAGCTGGTCTTGCTAGGAGTGGGGTGCAAGTTTAGTTAGAGTTCACCATGGTCACAGCATCAGAAGACGGTCCCCAGGGCTGGGGACCAGCCCTGCTGAGTGGCAGGCCCATGCTCTCTGTCACTGCAGTGGCACGTCACCCCCCGGATGTGATGGAAGGCTCTGCAGGTTGCAGATGCAGTCCCTCCCGTGTTCCTCACATGCACGTCCACTTTGAGGTAAACGCCTCTTGGAAGGGGTTGCTGCTCACCTTTCACCAGTGTTGTGTCTGAGAATCACACAGTCAGCCCTTTGCGTCTGTGGGCTCCACAGCTGCAGGCTCAATCAGTATTCAGAAAAAAATATTGCATCTCTACCGATCATGTTCCCACCTTTTTTTCTGATTATTATTCCCTAAATGATACAGTATAACAACTATTTACCTAGTGTTCACATGAGATAAGTAATCAGAGACGATGTGAAGTTACAACAGAATGTGCATAGGGTATGTCCAAATACTTTGTCACTTATTTAAGGGACTTGGGCATCCCTCAGAAGACGAGCCTGTGCAGGGCTCCTGGCGCCAAGCCCCGTGGACAGCAAGGGGTGACGCGGTCGAGGTGTTTCCCCAAGAGCAAGCCCCTGCTATGGAGATCAGACTCACCCCTGGTGTGCCCAGTGTGGACTCTGTCTCTAGCTGGGCTTCCTGTCATGTTTAAATCGCATTCCATGATGCCCTGTTATATATATTTTTAAAGACATTCAGTTGTTTGTCTTCTGACTTGATTATTGACAGGTAGGCATTCATGACAGAGTTATTCTGTCATTATTCAGGACCAATGAACCAGACAGTGATTTAATTTTTGATATAAATATCACCTTCTACCTCTTAATTTGTGTATTTGCTCATATTTGTGGTCCCTCCCTGCTTCATGTGCCCAGGATCTGAGTTTAAATTGTCATTTTCATCCTTGGCCATTATTCTCTGTACCCTCAGTCAGACACTGACATTGAATCTCCTAAGGCCCTTCATGAGCAATTGCACACAGTAGACACAGAGCAAACGTCGACTAAATAAATGAAATCTTCAGAAGATTTCCATAGTGTTGATGAAACTTAGGTAGAAGGAGGAAGTCATTAACAAACAGTCAGGGACAGTCGCTGAGTTAACTGCAGGGAAGGGGCCTCCCAGGACACCATGGTGGGTGACAGCAGACTCGGTTGGAGCCAGCTGAATTACTATGCAAACTGTGGGGAAGACAGGGGAAGCTAAGTCACCACCAAATTCACACTCTGTAAACCGTGAGGAATCGTAACTCTTTTTCAGGTAGTTTTTGAAAGTCGAACTGAGCAAGCTAATCAATTAAGTAAACTAGTGTTGACTATTTGTAGTTTCTTTCAATTCTGAGAATACCTTCAAAGCATTTGAGAAATTTTCTATTTTGACTTGCGATGGCAGTTTAATTACCAGTTAACACATTTTTAAGTTTAATTTTGAGGCTAGCTCTTGAGATATTTAAAAGTTTGCAAGGAAACATTTTGAAGGAATAAGTTAGTTGCAATTCTATTCTATTTGTTTCCATGACATATAAAAACAAGTTCAGGAGCTGGGGTTATGGCTCAGTGGTAGAGCGCTCGCCTCGCACACGCAAGGCCCTGGGTTCGATCCTTGGCACCACATATAAATAAATAAAATAAAGTTATAAAAAAAAAACAAAACCAAGTTCATCAGTCCTATTCACACTTTCTCTCAATAGGACGACCAGTGGTCCCAAGTTACCTGGAAAAGTCCTATTTAAGTCCTGTTCTCACATCGATCAGTCCAGTTTAGCATTTGTCCTGGAGTTCACCCTAACTCTCACTAATGGAAGCACTGAGGTTTTTGGATAGCAAGGGCACTAACACACGCCCATTCACAGTGGCACACAAGCACACACACGTGACTACAGGCATACATGTTAACTCATGTATGTTAGCCTGATATGATACAAGGCACGTGTGCATTTTGCTTGAATTATATGAATACGTTTCCCCTACTGTTCTTTGCGGATGTGTGATGTTTGCACTCAATCGAGTTTGTTGAATGTCTACCGTGTTCGAGGCAACAGGCTTTCTTGTTGTTAAGCAAGTGGAGGATTCATCTGCCTTGCTTCTTCTTCCCCCTGAGTGCTCCTGCGCCCAGGTTTTGAAGGGTATTCCTGTTAAAGGGGCAGAGAGATGCTCTTTGGCATTTTAACCACCTCCCTGAGCAGCTCCATTCCTGAACATCTGTTTCACCTTTTGGCTAATATATGCTGGGTCTATTTTGCTTTGTTTTGTTTTTTAAAGATTCGAACATATAGAAGCGTTTTGAAGCCCCTTTGATAGCCTCAGCATGTTGAGGAAACAGTAAGAGGGAAGCAAGCTGTTCACAGTAGGTCTCTCCAACCACGAAGGAAAAGCTCACAAAACTGGCCGTGGTTGGACACAGGATGCTCCCGAGGGAGAGCTCCAAGGCCAGCCTCTGGACGACCCTGGCTCTTCCACCTCCAGACCCCGGCAGAGGGTTGCTGGGTGAGCACCTCTGACCCTCTGATGGGGCACTGAGGACCTCAGGACCTGCTTGGCCCCTTGGGGACTCCTTCCCATGCACGGCCACAGCGCCCCTTGGTGCCTGGTGCTGAGTGGACTCTCGATGGCCTCCGCCTTGGCTTCATCCCTCCTGGAACGTGTTTCCGCTGTCTCACGGACAGCAGCTCCTGGGTCCAGGAGGGCAGGGTGCACGCATGCTCCCCTTCATCCTGCATCGTGAGTGAGGAGCGGAAATCACAGGATGCAGAGCACAGCTGTGGCCGTGCCATTGAGGAACCCTGGGCAGAGGCTTCTACCACGTCAGTGGAGAATACCAGTGTCTCTGGGTTAGTAGTGTTGCATGCCATGTTTATCTGGGGTTATTGAATCTTAAAAAGAGAACAAATCCATTTATTTAATACATTAATTTGATGACTTATTGGCGCTGGGGACTAAAGGTTGAAGCATTTGTTCTCATGGAGGTTAGCTGCTAAGGGAGGAGAGGAGTGAGATAGTGGGGGTGTTGGGAGCCACCGTGAAGAGGGGTCTCTGAGTGTGCGGCCTGGGTGTCCACAGGGAGCCCCCAAAAGGTTATCTGGGGGAGAAAGCCAGTGTGAATGCACCTGCTGCCAGGTCCCGGGCGCACCATCAAGCCACAGAAGCACTGCCATGTCAGCAAGGACCGTCGTGAGCTCAGGGTTAGAGCAAGGGTGGGAGGAGGAGTTGGGGGGTGAAGACTAGACACACATCTCTTCCAGAGGGTTCTCCAGGATCCTTCATCTAAGGTGGAGCATACCCACAGATGGTAAGTGAATCATGGAGGGTCACGGATCCAGGCAGGAAGCTCCTGAGAACCACAAGCCAGTTTTACATATCAATTCGCCCTCTGCATTGTTGAGCAGCTGTGCAGAGCTTTGCTTAGAATGTAATATGCGAATATTGTCAGTGGTTCCACAGAGATTTGGGATATTATTTTTTTTCTTCATCAGTGGATCTATTAAATCCCTAAATAACCTAAATCTCACATTTCTAGGCCACCCGACCCGGATGGCAGGAAATATCTTCTTGGTGCTCCCCCTTCCACCTCCAGGAACATGTGGAGGAGCATTACTCCCGGCTTCCTTCCTTTCTGCTGGTTCCCAAGCCACCTTTTAAGGCCCTGGACCCCTAGGTCACCCGAGCACACCCACCGACCCCAGGCCAAGTGAGAGCTTCCATCCACTTCCTCCCCCTGCCCGCAGACCCTCCTCTGTGTCTTCCTCCATCTGCACGGTTTCCCGGAATCTTCTCAGTGAGCCTCGGGCACAGTGATGGTTCTTCCTGGGTGAGACACAGGGTGGGAAAGTCAGGTTTTCCCTCACAGTCCACGGCTTGGTTCCAGATCCTCTCCTTCTCTTTCCTTCTGAGGTCACAACCAAACCCATGATTTAGTGAGCACTGAAGTCTCTAGGTCAGATTCACCTCTGGTTTCTAGATCTATCTACTGACCTGCATACTGGAATTCTGCTGTTTAATTCTGAAGATGCTCTTACACACACACATGCGCACACGCGTACACACACATGCAACACACAGATTTTACACACACATAATTGAGAGAACTTCTGTGTATATCTCCTAATCCAAATGATTATATTGTCTCACCTGGATTTTTTATGTCCACACCAGAAATCAGTCCAAATACCTGGCATCTGTTCCCCAAGCACCTTGTGCTCAGGGCCAGTCTCTTCCAGACACAGACATGGCCAGGCCCCACCCCATCTGTCCACATGCGAGAACCTTCCCTTCCTGCTCTGACAACACAGTAGCAGGACCTCCAGGGCCTTGGTGAGATGGATGTCACCCCCTTCTGCATCAGTCCTCATGCTCCAGCCTCCTCCATGGGTTCCATTTCCGTCAGGTGCCCAGGCACCTCCTGGGACAGATCAACCTGACGCCTTTCCCACCACCCAGAATATTGTTCCACCTCTCACCCGTTGGGAGTCAGTGCCTCTCGTGTCTCCTCTCCATCCCAGCTCAGTCCTGAAGGCCAGCGGACTCTCCTTGGCAGTCTTTGTCACATGTGGTGGGATATGTTTGTGGGATTATTTGAGATTCTCTCCCCTTCGCCCACAATCTAGTGAACAAAGAAAGAGGAACTTGTCTGTTCCACTTTCACTCTCATCCTCCAGATGAGATGCCAGCATCTCACAGGGCCGGGGTTTAGTGTGTATTTGTTAAATGAATGAAGGAATGATACATTTTTAAAATTTTAGTTTTAAAAGTATGTGCACACCCCATAAAATCTCTCATGGGATAATAACACAAATAAATACAAAACTATATAAGTAATTCAGGGTGTTTTGATGAGTGTAAGGTGCTTAGTGCTGACCTGTGTGAGCTGAGTCACTGTGCCGGCGTCCGTGGTCTGCGGGGTGAGCTGTGTCAGCACTCTCAGGCGCTACAGTGCGGCTCAGGCTGGAAGCAAGGGGTCGCGCTGTTGATGTCATACGTGTGACCTCTCTTTCACTATGTGCATGTCTAGCATGAGTGTTTTCCAAAGAGAAAACATCATGGGTTCATTTTAATGATGAAGTGTTCTGCACCCAAGGTGGTCCCGTGTCACCTTGAGAGAGGGTGGCTAAGCAGTGCCATGCCCTCTGGGAGGACGATGTCAAAGGGCCACTGCCCAGCCGGTGTCCTCCAGTTGGGTGTTATCAGTGATAGTGACCATGTTTTCAGGAGCATGATGTCCCTGAAGTCACAAGTTGAAGCCTAACTCACAGGACTGCAGAAGATGGGGCCTCCAGAGAGGGGAGGAAGATGGTTGGGGGACCATAATCCAACATGACCTGCCCTTCAAGATAAGAGAAAGACCCAGCCAGCCTCAGAAATGTCATCACCACACCAGGGGAGAGGCCTCAGGGGAGGCAACCCTGCCTGCACCTTGAGTTGGGACTTCCAGCCCTCTGGTGAAGGAGGTGCTGCTTGCAGCCCCCTCTGCAGAAACTAGTCCCAGGAGACCCAGGAGACCCAGGAGGGGTTGTGCCAGGATGGCTGTCTAACTTTCTAAATGCCACCCCTTGAGATTGCACCCGACTCTAGGAATGTGAGGCCCGATGGGCATCTGCAAACCCAGCAATGACTCTTCACTTTCTTACGGGATCATTGACTTGATCTTGAAGTACACGACCACATTCATGGTTTCCCTCCCAATGTCTCACACACCCCACAACTCGGTGGGTGCTTGACTTCCAGACCTTCTGTCATTATCAACGTCTCCAGAAGAAATCACATCTGGAAGCTCAAATAACAATGATAATAATAGAGACGAAAGCCACGCTGGTGCATTGAGACAGGCTGTTGTGCTGTACTGTTCTCCAGAGAAACAGTCCACTCAAAAGCATGAATATACACAGTGGCTGATTGTAAGGAACTGGCTAAAACAACCTTGGAGGTGGGTCAAGTTCAGGATTTGTAAGGTGGGTTGCTGTGCCATTGACTCAGGCAAGAGTTACCTTTTCAGTCCAAAGACCATTCTCTGGCAGGGTCGCTGTCACCCAGGGGAGGTTTATCTGTTCTGTCCAAGTCTTCAACTGATTGGACAGGGGCCACCACACTATGGAAAGCAATCTACTCTACCCAAAGTCCACAGATTTGAATGTTCATCTTTCTCAAACAGCCCAGAATAATGTTTAAGCAAACATCTGTGTACCTTGGTCTAGCCAAGCTGATACATTAAATGAACTAGCACATGTGTGCACAGTCTTTATAATTTTAAATCTAGCAATCATATAAATATTTTATAATATTCATAAAAGAGACACCCGATGTATCCACTCAGAAAGGAGGTTTCCAGCTAATGAGAGGCGCTCAAAGCTGATATGAAATATTAATTTAATCTCTAAGAGAAGATGACTGTACATTCTCTTTCATTTTGTCATGATATTTGCTTACCTAACTTAAAGTTGATAAAATATAATGTTTGATGTTTCCTTTTTTCTTGAAATCTTCCAAATTCTTGTCCATAGGCCAGTTTTTTTTATTTGTACAAAGAGCTATTAATCAAGACACATGGAGAGAAATACAAAGTGTTTTCAAGGGTTGGATACTATTCCCACATTTTTAAACCAATTATAGAATAAAAAAAAAAATGAGCTCTAATATGGGAAAGATCATCCTTATTTTGAAAACTGGTTAGGAAAAAAAAAAAGGAAATGTTCTAAGTTTATCTCAATGATCCCACACAAATAGTGAAGTCCTGAATGGCCAGAATTCACCCAGTGGAAGCACTCCCGTGCTGGAGGAGAGCCTGGGGCCTGGCCCACGTCCTCACCTCCCGAGCCTGGCTCTGAGCACAGGCCAGCAGCCTGGGTGCTGTGTGCAGGTGGCAGGTGAATCAGGCCTCGCCCTGGTTTTCCTCCTCCAGGTTACACCGCGGCCCTCCACTCCTGTCTTCTGCCCCAGGGCCGCGGGGCCAGAGCTCTCCTAGGACCTGTGGTTGGGCACTGTGCCCTGCCCACTCCACATGTCAGCTTGCACAGCCTCCTGGAAGGCTTCCCCACACCCGTGTGCCCGGCCGGCCACCTGTCCCCCTCCAGGGCAGGCCCTGTGTCCTCCTCTCTGGTCTCCCTCCAGCACGCTCCTTCTGTCTCTCTGTGGTGTGTCACTGTCTCCTGCTACCATCGTTACTATGCTCGGGGAGGCAGGGCCTGGGTCTGCCTGACCCCACACTACCTGGTGCAGACTCTGTAAGGTGGGTTGGTGTGCCAATGTGTCATAATCCACATTTCTAACCCAAAGCTGTACTCCTGTTTTCAGGTCACAGTCATCAATGCATGGATTGCTTGGATATAGGATTATGAGAATTAGCTTCTCGTAGGGCATTTCCTGTCCGAGAATCCATGTAAACATCCAACATTGGGTAAAGGGTTTGAAGACAAAGACTAGGAGACAGAAGAAGGGGGGAAGGAGGGAGCAAAAGGGTCAGAGCAGGAGGGAGAGCAGTGGGACAGCCCTTGGTAGAGTGGCTATTTCATATCCAGAGTGGACACCCACACACCCCTGGCACTTAGAAACTGCACATCCATCTGTGCATTTCCCAAGTAGCAGGAAACCAACAGCCAGTGGCACGGGTAGAATGATGTGGTGGAGGAGGAGGCGGGGCTGCTTTGCCTGTGCAGGGTGCAGTTGGAAGAGCAGACCCAGGTGCTGCACTGGGAGCAGGTAGGCATGTGTCCTCCATCACCTCCAACTCGGGAGCAGGTGTCCCTGTGCCTGCATGTGATGGGGGATTCTCATAGCCTATGGAAAATTCCACAGATCCAGAACTCCAGTAAGGCTCCAAAACTATCTTGTCGGTTTTTTCAAACATCGTTATTTGTGATTTTATCTTGGAGACCGGCTATGTTGGTTTGAATGTTCCTGTTCTCAGGACCTCAAATCTTGTTTCTGCCCTTCAGTGTTCAGTCCTGGGGGCATGTCCTCATAAAGAAATGATTGTCACTTGGGACACAGTCATTCCATATCAAGGTGCTTGCTGCTTCAATTTGTCTCAGACCCCCAAAGGCTCAGTATAGCCCTGACCCAGGGTGCAGGTGAGGAAATGAACAGTGGTTGCAATCTAATTTTCTTTCCCTGTGGAAAAGATCCATCCATCTGATGGAAGGATATTTGTAAGGGTTAAGTAAGTTGTATTTATGCTAATCTATTCTGGAATAATTGGTCAATGTTTTCTCTGATCATAGACTGTGAAAATAATGTGAGCAGATGTTTTTCCTTCAATGACCATACTTTGAATTTTTGTATCTAACACAGACTGGCTATGTGCTCATTGCAGGCCAGCTTTCTCTTTGGAAAAAAAAAAAAAAAGCACCTGTGGCATGAATTGTCCTAACTTTGCCACTGAGAAGGGAGTGACCTCAATTAAAGCAACTAGTTGAGAATAAGATATTTATTACATTTTTCTCTCACAGAATTTTTTTTCTTCTTTTATATTTTTTTCCGACTTTAGTGCACTGAGAATAGCTAGGATAATATTTCCTGAAAGAAAACTTTAAATTACTTATTTAGTTGTCATATAAAATCATCAAAATTAAAATATGAATATTTTTAAAGGACTTTGAAACAGTTTAAAAGGTAATAAGAAAGAATAAAATATTCAGAGTGCAGAATTTTAAAAATATATTTTGTTTTTCATGCTGGATTTCATTTCCTCTTAGAAATCAGCAGGTCTTTTTATTTCCCAAATTCTGATCATGATTCAACCAAGGTAATTGCAGGAGCTCACTTCTCCTGTAGTGACTAATTGGATATAGGTCAGATATCTTTGAGGAAATAGGAATTATTTCAATATGCTTCAACAATCCAGCTGCAACATCAGCACTGTGCTGAATCATTCCACTCTAGCTCTTTCTTTACAGGGAAAACTGTGCTTAGAATTAATATGCAAAGCAAAAACCCTGCCCTAGGTTTTCCAGTAAAATCCCTGTCACCTGATCCAGACAGCAGAGGTCTCTCTTTTAAAGCAACTGTCCCTCCCCTCAGAAAATACCCTTGTGTTTAGAAATCCGTGACTCCCACAGGGACAGAGCTGAGTCCTCTCAGATCTTCCTAAAGTGAGGCCCCAAACTGAGGAACTGCCTGCAGGTGGGACGGGGTGGAACCCACAGAGCTGGGGGGTGCTCAGGAGGGACTGTGGAGGAACACCCCCCTCCTGCACATCCTGGCAGCAGGGAGCAATCCCACTGTGTCTTCTGTTCACAAGGAGGAGACCCGCCTGAGCCCCAGGGCAGAAGAGAAGCCAAGCACAGCAGGCCAGGTCCCTCAAAACCACGTCCCCAGACAGCAGCCCTCACATGGGACTCATTTCTACTGTATTTGGTGAAATCATTGTTTGAATTTTCATCAGATCAATGAAAAAATAGTAATTTCAACTTAGGGTGTATAAAGAGAGCCATTAATTGAAAATAAATCTGAATATGAATGAGAAGGTTTTATTATAGCAGGAAATAGGACAGTGTTCATAAACAATTAGTAAGGTATATTTATAATATAAATATGGCATCATAAAAAAAGGAATTGAACATGATTAGTTATTTGAAATAAGTATGAAATGTTCTTCTATACTAAATTGCCTGGTTGCTTTGAATAATACTTTAACATATAGAAGCTCAAAACTAAAAATTGAAATCAATAGTTTAGCAGAAAATATCAACACGTACAATAGTCTTTGAAATTCCAGTATGGATCAAAAATTCTGGATTAAGAAATCTCTATTATTTTCACTGTGTACTTTCTTAAAACATTAAAAAAAAACTGAAAGATTTAAAGAAACACTTCTAACCTGTTTTCTCTAAGTTGTACTTTTAGCTTTTTCTTGTGCTATAACAGAAACTTCCCCCTCCCCCAACCTATATAAGGAGACCTACTATGCATCTGAGGACCTCCTGGTTCCCTGCTTTGGTGCTTCCCCTGTATATCGCTCAAGAGCTGTTGTTAGTACTGGGAAGACAGTTTTCTGGACTAGCTGTCTTCCTGATTTGGTCAAACCAAGAATAAATTCTTTTCTTGCTTCAATAAAAAAAAGAAACAAGAAGCAATGGGGCAGTTGATATTTCCTCTCTTGTGGGAAGTTGCTTTAAAACATCAGATAAATTCAGACAAAATACCATTGAATTGTAAGTCCTTGCTACTTGATAGTATTAACTTAGCAACTAGGACTAAAGTATGAATATTAAATATTGCATATGCTTCTTAATTATCAATGTGCATTAATTTTTAAATGATTTTACTGAAGGAATTCTCAAATCCCATTTGTGTTATGTATATAATATGAGTTCTCTTATTAGATTCTCATATACACTTTCCTGTGCTTGTTTATAATGGTAAAGGTTGGCTGTCCTGTCCTTTCTAATGGAAGAAGGGAACTTCTAATCTGGATCAGATGAAGGCAGAATCCTTTTTCAGACCCCAGAAGCCTGGCAGTGTCTAAGTGCTGTTTCTAAGTGCTTGGAACACCGGCATGAGTCTGTAGTGCTCAAGGTCCTTGAATCTCAATTTCCCTGCAGGTTCTTGAAATCTTAGACCCTTTCCAAGTCTCAGAGGTGCTGTTACTGGGTTGCTTT
Organism: Marmota flaviventris; assembly: GCF_047511675.1. Lineage (NCBI taxonomy): Eukaryota > Metazoa > Chordata > Mammalia > Rodentia > Sciuridae > Marmota > Marmota flaviventris. The sequence goes on from NC_092500.1 coordinate 176,694,384, forward strand.
CATTCATTCTTTCTTTTTCTATCCTAGAATGATTTTTATTCAGAAATAAAGAAGACGACAAAAAAGTAGTTCAAGGAAAAAGAGTAGCACTGCAAGAGAGAAATGTGGATTCACATTTGGAATAAGAAACAGAGTCTTACATTGTTAAACTGCGATACGATTAAGAGTATTCAGAGATACTTTGAAATGGTTCAATTGAGAGAATGTAGATAAAGGGAGCAAACAACTATTTTAAACAGAGGTTTTACATAAACTCTTTGAACAATTAACATCATTTCTTCTATTTAAAATTAAGTTAATGATCCACTGTGCTTGAGAGGGGAATCAGGCAGGGAAGGGATCCCAGGAACTGGCTCTGCGTGGAGCGCAGTGCTTTGTCCCCACCTGCCCTGGCCTGCATGGCCACATTTGCAACTGCTTGATTTTCCCACATTGGCCTGGACTCCACAGCCCTAAGGGATGCTGTGTTCTCCCCTTCACATAATACAGGGCTGCACACCTGGCACACCTGCCCCTGAGCGTATGGGACTTCTTTAGGGGAAGAAAGCAGAAAAGAGAGGGACAGAGAAAACCATGATCAGGTGCAGGAAAAGGCAGCAAAAGTATCGCAAGGGAGTTGCAGTGGTATTGAAGTGTTTGCTGTTCCTGACTTTCGGGTGGTGGGACTCCGTGGGTAAGGTGGGCGGTAGCAGCAGCCGTTCTGACAGGAGCAGCCTTTCACGTCCTCACTTGTGAGTGAGAAGATCCGAGTCGTTCTGTTGCACTACATCCAGGAACTGCGTTCTGAGACCTACTTATTTATTTTAGACATGAATGCTTTAGCATTCTAAACGTGTCCTCTGCCTGGAGAGATTTCAGTGTGTTGGCCACTTTGAAGGAAGACCGGTGAGCAGCACCATGAGAAGACTCAACAGTAGAGAGAGCGCCTGGCAGTTCCACTCCTGCCGCGAGCCTGCAGGGGGGTGACACGTGTTCCTCTCACCTCTTCTCAAAAGTGGATCTTAACCCTCCACATTGTGGGGTTCAGCACCTTAGTAACATGTGTATAAGGGGCCCCCTGGATCTTCTCTTATGAAATTTCAACGTGGCTCTGGTCATTGTTAGGGCAACTTCAAGACTCACTTGTCTGCATGGTGCAGACAAGCTTGCAAGTGCTGTTAATAATTCCAGAAGTAGACAGATGGAGCCAACTGAAGGCAGCAGGCCACCTCTCTCCAGGGCAGCTCCCCTGAGGAGCAGAGAGAGCTGAAACAGAATTCTCTCAAAACTTTTTAAAATGTATTTTTCACAACCTTTTGTGAAAAATCTATCCACTCATCAATGTGCAGTCTCCAGATAAAGTGGTTTTCTTCTGAATAATGGTTACATTTGTGAAAGACTGACATCTCTTAACTCTAAATGATGCTATCTATTCAATACTTGGCTGTTTTCTTGATATGTCCAACACTCCATTCCTAATCACATATGAAACTCCCTTCAGAGCCAACCGGAGGATATTTTCATGAGGAAACGCTGCCCATATGCTGACTGTCCTGATGTAAACTCCCCCCCTCCAAAAAGAACTCGGGGAGCAGAGATTTTCAGGGTAAAAGGAAAGGGATGTGGATTTCATTAACAGGGTGCACCTCAATGAAGACACTCTTAAAATCATCATTAGGCATGCATGAAAGGAGAGCTTAATAGCTCCTAATTATTTTATTTCAATTAGCATTTTTGCTGGTGTGCATGTCTATTCATCTTGAGATTATGTGTTTAAAATAATTATTATATTTGAACAAACACAAAATTGAGCAGCCTTGGGAGGAATTTTCAGACTCTGATCTCAATGTGGTTGGAATATGAATTCCTAGGTACTTTGATGTTGCCCATGATAGGGAATTAAATAGCTATTTTCTATAAAGTATTTTTGTAAATCCCTGTTTCCCCACAAAAACTTATCAAGGTCCTTCTGCTTGGCCAGGAACTCTTTGAAGCACCCATCATGTGATTGTCTTCAAATGCCAGATGCTCCTTTGTACAAAACTCAGATAGTGTCAAAGCAGTGGCAGAAGTCCACGCAGAGTTAGGACCTGGGCCTCACCTGGGGGCAGGGAGCCAGCACCCAAGTGGAGACTGGGGCCTCCTGGCTGCAAGCAGAGCTGATGGAGGCTGGTCCTTCCACGGGCCAGGGCTTCTGCCACGTGACAGCTCTGCTTATCTTTGCCCTGTCACACTTGGTCCTATAAAATTTTTCATTTTACCTCAAAGAATCCTCACTCCCCTGCATTACTGGACTTTATGAAAGGGAAACTCAAAAACATGGAATCAAAAGAAATCATAGAAATGAATCTCCTTTTTAAAATAGAAGAAATGAGCACAGAGAATTAAAATGATCTGTCAAATGTTAATACAAATAGTTATTAGCAGAGTTAGACCTGAAATCTAATTATCCTGGTGAAAAAATGAAAACAAACAAAGAGATAAACTTTTTTTTTCTTGCACATTTTTTTAAAGAAGTCTTAACATTCTCTTAGATCTCTGTTTATAGATGTTCACACATCAGTGTTTTCTAAATTGACCAATGTCTGTATGTGATTCCGAGCTTCTCCTTAAGAAGAAATTGTGTGGAGGTAGAGTAATTTTTCTATTCTATTCTTCTGTTTGCAGTCACAGCCAAACAGATTTTGGAGAACTCAGTCCAAGCTTCCCCTTTGGAGGTATCACATAACCACAGCAGGCGCATGTCCTGAGAGACGTGCTGGTAGGTGGTGTGGGCGCTGTGCAGATGTCCAGAGTGGTCTTAAACACAGCCACAACATGCTATTCTGTAAGCTCTCAGGAGACTACTGTTGCATCTGTTGTCCCACATTGACCAAGTTATCATTACATGGCACATGACTGCCCATTAAAAATTTTAAGGAATGCTAGAGAAAGAAAACAGACATTTATCCTGATATTTCTCAAGAATATCAGATACAAGGATATTTAACTCTTCATTCATTCATCTTATACTATTTTTTGAGCTCTTATTTTGTACCAGTCTTTGTTTTAAGCTGTGGTGGAACTGGTAGACAGTCTCTGACCTCCTGTGATCCTGTGCCAGTGCAGGCTGGGGACCTTCGAGAGAGGCAAGGATAGCAGGGAGGCTGGGAGGAGTGGCGGAGAGCGTCATCTGTCTCACCTGGTTTAGATTGGGTGGTGATGAAGAGCTTCTCTGAAAGGGCGACGTGTAGACTACGTTCTGAGTGATCAGAAGTTCCTGGGCATGCAGAGATCATGGCAGACAGGACATGGCTGGGTGCACACTCTAAGGAAATGGGTTGCCATGTGTGAGGAGCAGAAAGAGTATGTGGTGAAGCCACGGGAAAGCTTGAGGCCACTGTGGGAACTCAGGGGCTCACGAGGTGAGATGGGGCCAGAGACAAGGCACAATCCAATAGGGCTTTGGAATCCAGAGTGAGAAATTTGCTTTCAACTAGAGAAGCAATGAGAAACTGAAGATGCCCTGGAAATAAGGGACATGATCTCACTGAGGTTTAACAAAGTCTTTCTGTGTAATATGGAGAAAGGGTTGCAGGAAGGTAAGAACAAAAATATGAAGATCAATAACTATGTCCTGAGAAGAGGTGGCTAGGAAGATGATAATGGGTTGGACGAGGGTGATAGGAGAGATGGACACTAGAGTTGGAAGAGGAAAGAATATAGACACAAGGGAGGGGACAAATGATACGATAGAGACTAGAATTGGGACAGAAGAGGTGATGGAGACTAGGGCAGGGTCAGAAGAGGTGATGGAGAATAGAGTGGGAACAGAAGAGGTGATGGAGACTAGGGTGGGGACAGAGGTGTTAGGGTTCCAATAGAAGAGGAGGAGTCTTGGGTTGAGTTAGAAGTGATTGAAGGAAATAGGTGCCTGCTTTTCAGAAAGAGTCAATAAAGCAACTTACCAACTATAGAAGGAGGTGAGAGAGGAATCAAGGACAGTTTGGAAACACTGACAAAGTTGCTCTATGCATTCACTTTAGTTTCAAGTTGTAGGATATTGGAATTTAAAAATATGTTCATGCTATTTCTTCCACAAAACTGAATATACTCTGCAAATTCTAACAGATTCTTAATTATAGATTCATTATAATTAAGTGAAAGTTGAGACAGGTGTTCAAAACCAAAAATAAGCACATTAGGAAGAGTCATCAGAACTTAGGTAGTGTTATTATATTTTTTAATATGAAAGCAAGAGTATCTTTTCTAGCTAGGAATGTCAAGGGTTGCATACTGGTTGTGCTTAGATTGTCTTTGTAAATGTTAAGTGACTTTCAATTAGGATGCTCCCAGGTAGTGCCATATGGGCTGTTAGCATGCCGTAGAATGAGATTAAGCTCTGGTGGCAGGAGCTGAGCTCCTCCAGGGAAGTGTATCATGCACATATCCATGCAGATGTATTGCCATGCATGAGAGGTTCCTCTGTATAGGAGTGTCCCTATTTGGACACAATGTCAAGACAGATCATCTGTGTCCTGTTTTTAAATGGTGCTTACTGCATTGTTCACTTTGAGTGAGCCCATGGGGATGGACTTCATCAGAACCACTCTTCTGTGCCCTGCATTGCAAGTAATTAGTGGGCAGCTTTTACAGCCTCATATTTGTGTAACTGGAAACAATTTATAGGACAGTCTTTTCCCACGCAACTATTTATCATTGTATATTGGAGAAGTACAAGGATGTTGACAGTGTAAATCTTGACAAAATTCACAACCAAGTCAATAAATTGAGTTTATCTGCCTTTCAAAAATGATGTTTTATTTGAAGAGGTTTTTATAGAAAGATTAGTTCCATATGAATAGTTCATTTCATTAATGTAATTGAAATTTTATCTCTGGCTTTGATCTAGCGGAAAACATTTCAGAAATGTGACAGTACCTTGGGGAAATCTAGATGTCACAGAGGAATTACAAGTTAAAAATCACATCTTGGACAATCAGACATGCTTTGTACTACTAAAATGATAGCTGAGTAAAATGTGAGGGTGTTTTATACCAAATATATAATGATCTCTACATTCAGGTGCAACTAAATCAAGTTGTATTTTAAGTTATTAAGTCTTTAATTATTTGCTGTTAGTTATTTCTATTTATATGGAGCCTTTACTTTTAATTAACTGTGCTTCAAATATAACTTTCCAAGAATGTAAGTAGTTCATTTTAGTTGTAGACAGAAAATCCAGTGAAAACACACACACTTGCCCCTATTCACAGTTAGCTTGAGAACATTACATTAAGGCTCAGAACTCTCAGTAGTTGTAGGCTTTATCTTTTATTGGCACACCGAATGTAGATAAGATATTGTTACAAACATGGTTATGCTCATTGTGGCCTTTCCTAATAGTCATCAAAACAGATTTTTAAATAGATGATTTATCCAAGACTAAGTCACAGATGAGTAGCCAAACCCCGGGTGCAACCTGCAGAGAGGCGAAGAAGCTGGATGTAAGACCCCAGAGAAGGTGACCCAGGAGGAGGATGTGTTGAACCAGCAGTGCGGCTGAGACACTGGGACACTCACACCATCAGGGTGAGCTTCCACACCCACACGGGACACGTGAAGGACAAGATGTCTAGAACATTGGATCTAAAATAGAACCTGTGGTTGCCAAACCTGTGAGGTTTAAAATGACTGCTGGAGGTCAGCGTCAAACAGAACCTGCCAATTGGAAGGGACCTTCTTGCAGTTTCCCTGCTGAATGATGTCTTTTTGTTTTAGTTTTTCATCACCAATCAGTTTTGTTGGGAACTCTCCCAGAACTTGTGTCGTGAGATATTTTCAAAGATATTTCAAGTCCCAACTTAAGAGGATCTCAACCTCCCTTGTTACCTGGACCGTTATCTTTGCATGGTCCTTGCCCTGCTGACCACTACGACAGTGCCATCTCTCCAGCCACCGGCCCAGCTCCACTAGCCTACAAAAGACCTCAAGCCAAAGGTCATCAATGGATATGTTTATCTCAGAACCAGGTCCTTGTTGACTATGGACTTGCTGCTGTGGAATCAAAGCTGAACATAGATTGCACACAGCAAAAGGTGTCCATATGGATGTCTATGGGAAAGACAGTCTGTTGACAGAAGGACAAAAGAGCAAAGAATGTCATCATGCTGAAGGTCTATTAAAAATCATGAATTTAATCTTACTTACGGGCTCATCAGAATGAACTTTTACTTGTGCCTGTGATTTTGTCACTTTCTCTGACTTCCACTCTTGCCCTACTGTACACATCTTAATCATATGCCTATTTCATATCAAAACTGTATTTATGGACTCCCACTTCTGGGTGATCCTATGGGACACTTCAGCAGCCCCTCGGCTGCAGGTGCCCCCTGTTTGTTCCAACATGATTTCCCATAACTGGCTTACTCATCTTTTATTGGGCCCCTGGGTCTCTAGGGAGCCAACATGTTCCTCAGCAGCCCTCAGGGGTTTGCATCTTGTCTCCCCCACTCTCTCCTCCCTCTTTTGAGGATGAAGCCGCAGCCTGGGCCAGGCGGGACCTGCTGCAGCACCCGGAGGAGCTCCACCCCCCAGCCCTCTTGGAGGGTGTGGCATGCATTGACTCTCCCTGCCCCCTCAGCGTACATACTTTACAACCAAACTCACAGCTCGGGCGGGCGGGCAGAGGAACCTCCAGAGCTGGACAGCAGAAGCGCTTCCTCTGGCAGATGGTTAACCATGCCAAGGGCCAGTCACAGCGAGCTCCCCCAAGATGGACGGGTCCCAGCCTTTCAGCACAGTGTTGCAAATTTCAACCTTAAAAACTCGTCTGCATTAAATAATGCCCAAAACTTTCAGATTTATTGTTTAATGGCACGACAATAACAGCACTAAAATTTTCAGGATTACTATTTTATTAAAATTTGTATCAGGTTTTAATTTCAAACCTCTGCCATTTTATTAAAACTGCTTATTCAATTGGTTCATCCATTGGATCTTAGGGCAATGCTGTTCTTTATTTTGTGAGCCCCCAATGCAAGTCATATGGTTTAATTTTCTAGTAGCTAAATTAAAAGATTAAAAGGAAACAATTAATTTGTTTATATATATATGTGTGTGTGTGTGTGTGTGTGTATAATTAACAAATATTATTTCAAGAGGTAATCAATAGAAAAACCTATTAATCAAGTGTTTCACATTATTTTTTCCAACTAAGCCCTCACAATCCATTCTGTCCTTGACACACTGCTTCTCAGCTCAGACCCTTGGCATTTCAGGGGCTTCCTGCCCACCTGTGGCAGGTGTCTCCCATGCTGGGCATTGCAGCTTGGAGGCCCTGGGGAAGGACAGGAGAAGTGCCTGTGATGAGGGTGTCCATGTGCCATCACTGGACACCAGTGGGCAGAGTACAGTGCTAGTGCTCAGAGGCTTTTATCTAGTGTGTTTGCAAAAATGTGATCAAGGAAGGGAGTCGGCAGGTCTCTTAGAATTTCTTGGGTTGGGCTGAATCAGGTGTGGTCTCCAAGGCTACAGGGACTTCAGCTGGGACACAGCTGGCCCTCCATGTCCCCGGTTCTGCATCCACGCAGCCAACCAACTGTGCCTGGAGAATATCGGGGAGAAAACTCTTTGCCTGTCTTGAACCCATACAGACTTTTCCATCACCATTCCCTGGGTGACATGGTCTGAGAACCACCACTGCAGCTTCACCTGGTGTCAGGTGCTGGAAGTAGTTGAGAGGTGCCTTATTAGCTTAGGTCGGGAGGAGGCCCTGGGTTCTGGGCAACAGCAGGACATTCGCTGGAGGACTTGAGCAGCACAGGCCATGGCAGCCGCGGGGCTGGGTGCTGGGGAGCACTGTTCCTCCTGCTGCGGCGGAGCAGAGAGCCGCTGCTGCAGTCGGTGGGAGCTGGGGACACTGAATGGCTGAGAGGCATCAGTGCCTGGTGGTTCTTTAATTCTTTTCTGAAGAGAGTTTTCTAAAACTGCCTTTAGGAATGCCTATTATGATTTCTGGTAGTGTTTTTTCTTTTGACATTCAAACTAACATATGTATACATAACTAAGAGCTCAAATTCTCTCCACTCCTTGCATCCTGAGTATAAGCCCTTTAATGACTTCCAGTGTGCTTGGTGTTCAGATTTCAAAGATATTTAGGGCCCCATACTTCCCTCTAGGAGAAGAGCATTAAGAGGATATGTGTTCACCCTGTCGAGGTGTCTGGTGGGCTCCATGGCTGCTCCAGGAGAGCAGTGGTGAATCATGCTTAAGAAATTCAAGGAAGGTTTGGAATGGACCAGCTTGTGCTTGACTCCAAAAGGACAGGCACTGTCCAGCCAAACCATGGACACAGCACCAGCACTCAGGAAGCAGCAGGAGCATGCCTCAAAGCACAGAGATGTGAGGGCATGTGCTTCAGAGAGGGGAGGCCCTGGGGTTGTATATGGCTCCTGCAGAGGGGGCAGAGGGGAAGAACAGGGAAAGAGCTGGACAGAGGACAAGCCCACAGGAGACCTCCACGTGGCTGCTCCACATCTACAGATTCCACAAACCACAACTGAGTTTTGGCTACACCTACAGGGTTGTGCCTGCATAGAGCACACATGGATCTTCTTGTCACTGTTCCCTAAACAATGCCATTAATAGCATGGCACACACTTGCCCTCCTCAGGTACTGTGAGTACTTTAGAGGTGACCTGGAGAAGGTGAGGAGGACAATGCAGGGCCAGAGCCTTCCCCTCACGAGGTCTGCTCTGCCTCCTGAGACTGAGTCAGAGCCCGGGCTTCACTCGCATCTTGATATCAGGAAGGAGTGGAAATTCACCATCACTGACGGCAGTGACTCTCTGAAGCCGCACACAGAGGTGTGTGTGTGTGCCCCATGCTGTCACCACCTCTGTGGGCAGAGCGGTGGGCCAGTGTTACATCACACAGGGATCTCAACTTAGTGGTAACTCACCAGAGGCAGAGAGGGACTTCTAGGAAGCCAGGGCTGTCGTGTCACATGCCCAGGTCGGTCCTGAGTGTCCCAGGCTGCACCCTCCATGCGCTGGCTGTCTGGAGTGCCACTTCCTGGGAAGGCCATCATCACACAGGTGACCTGGGGTCTCTGATTCCAGGTCCCTGGACACCTGCACTTCCCATCCCCTGCCGGTCCCCTCCTACCCAAGAGAGCTACGTCTTCAGGTGATCACCCCTCTCCCCCTTTCTCCCCCCAAACCTCCTGATGTCTCTTACACAACAATTGGAAACATGACTGGAACCCATCTGGTGTGACTTCTGTGGGTCTATCTTTTTCTTGAGTCTCTGCCTGTTGTGGAGAAGTAGGGAGTTGGGAGAGGGAAACGTTGTAGGGAAGTTAACGTACAGTAACCAGGGTCAAATACAGCCCGTTCCCACTCAAAAAAGCTGGGACTCTCCCTGGTTCTCAGAGGATGGGAGGAATGGTTTTCCAAAGCCGTTGAGACAGAGCCTGGGTTTACGTGAAGGAGACGCAGGACTGGCCCCAAGTGGAAGCTCTTCTGTCTGGAGAGCAACCTGGGAGGCCTGGAGCTTGCCGCTGATGCTGCTTCATAGGGGTCCACCCAGAGCTCCGGTGGTGTCATCTCACAGGGACACAGTGAGCGCGTCTGCTGGGACTCTTGACAGGAGCCCTGCTGGGTGCACAGCGTGCTGCTCATGAAGCCCAGGTGCTTTCCTGTTTTTCGTTTTTGAGGAACCCTGAGGACCATGCCTGGCCCTGTGCTCACCGAGGATCATTGTTAGGCTTTGCTAGCTGGGGACAGGGAGGATGCAGGCACGGTGGCCTATGGCCAGGCCAGCTAGCTTGGCCCCTTCTTTCTCCTCACAGAACTACATCACTATCATTTAAGTCAAACTCCAAGGGGAGAAAATGCACGTGGAAGTTTATCGAGAAGGCAAGAGTTTTCTTGAAGAGAAGTGACCCCAGGTGACCTAATGACGCAGACACTATCTCATTGCAATTTCTAAGCTTGATTCTTTGATGCTTCTATTGAGCAAAACTATTGGAGGAATAAATGAAATTTCTAGTCCAATGGACTATTTTTCTTTTACTTCTTTCCATTTAGTCTTGATGGTAATTCAGTGTAATAAGTGTGGCGCCAAGCTGGCTCTAATTTCACCGCCACATGCTGTGATTCAAAGGCTGGAATTTAGCCTTTTGAGACACGTTCACTGGCTCACTTCTATAGATCAAAAGAACAATGTGTTTTTCCGACCTTCTGTATTCTGTGTGTGTGAATCTCCAAGTTCAAAGACAGGGAGAGCACATAAGATGAATTTGGAATGTGAGGGTCACCTCAGTGGCGGGGCTGGCAGTGGGAGCCAGGTGGGTTTCTTGTTAAGGCCAGCCCACCTGCTCCAGCCTGTTCAGAATCCTGTAATTCCTAAGTCACCACAAAGCACTGTTGCTTTTTCTAACAACATGATATTTCCCCTTTTACTTTGTTTGATATAATGTTAAAACATGACCATCCACAAATTTTAGAGTGTACCTTTCCTATTCACACAGAAGCCCAGGGGATTGGCAGAATATCTGTCAGCGCATGGCTCCACATATAGAGCTAATTCATTTCAGATTTAAGTTCATTTGAATGTCTTAATGGAATCCTCTAACCCCTGGTGTGCTCGTAAATGCCTGACTGTTCAGGACCAGGCTGATGAAGAACGCCAGTGGTTATTCTTCCTGCCACTCGGGTGGATCACACCTCCTCCATCATTTGCCAGAGTCTGATGGCGCTCTGTGTTTCCATGAAAGGAGAGCAAAACAAGGAACTATAGATGTCCGTCTAGAAACCTGACACCACTGCCCACTGCCCGCAGATCTGAGAAAATATCAAATAAACTGTTCCTTGTTTCTAATTATTTTCTAGAGAATGTATTGAGCAAATATCAGGGAACATTTGATTTTTTTCTCAACTATCTTTGCTTACACTGTTGTCATTGCTTAGGTTAGTTTAGCAATATGTTCTGGTTTAGATACAGGGTGTCCTCCAAATGCTCATGTGGGAGACAATGCAAGAAGGAGTAGGGTTGGAATGATGGAGTTATGAGAGCCTTGACCAGGTCACCTGGTTGGTCCACTCCAATGGAGGAACTGGGTGGTGACTGCAGGCTGGTGGGCTGTGGCTGCAGGAGTGGGTCACTGGGAGTGGGCCTTCGGGTGTCTGTCTGTGCCTGCTGAGCAGAGCTGTCTCTCTGCTTCCTGATGGCCACGTCCTGAGCTGCTTTCCTCCTCCTCGGCCTCCTGCCTTGATGTCCTGCCTCACCTCAGGCCCAGAGCTAGGGTCAGCTGTCTGTGGACTGAGACCTCTGAAACCAAGTTCCCCAAAAAAACTTTTACTCCTCTAAAGTTTTTTTTTTTTTAAGGTCTTTTGTTCACAGCAATGAAAACTTTGATTTAATTTATTCAAATTTTTTTTTGCTTCTTCAGACTATGGCATTTTCTATTTGTTTTTATTATTAGATTTTTTTATTTGTTTTGACACATGAGAGTAGAATGCACTTTGATACATCATATATAATGGGGTATAATTTCTCTTTCTTCTGGTTGTACATGATGTAAAATCCCACCAGTCGTATAGTTTCATATGTACATAGGGTGATAATGTCCAATTCATTCTATTATCCTTCTACCCCCTACCCACTCCCTTCCCTTCACTCCGCTCTGTCCAATCTAAAGTATCTCTATTCTTCCCCAGTACCACCACCCCACCCCCGCCATTGTGAATTAGCATCTGCATAGCAGAGAAAACGTTTGGCTTTTGGTTTTGGAAATGGCATGATATTCTCCAGCTCCATCCATTTATTGGCAAATGCCACAATTTCATTCTTCTTTAAACCTGAGTAATATCCCATTATATATATATCTCTCTATATGTATATGTAGATGTATATCTATCTATATCTATCTATCTGTCTGTCTATCTATCTATCTATCCATCCTCAGATTTGCAGAGAATGTGCCAAGATCAGAGACTTATTAGGTAAACATACCACCAGAAGAGAGATGGTAGGTTCTTCTTCCCTTCCCTCCCCCTCCCTTCTCTTCCCTCCCCCCTCTATATATAATCAGTGATCAGTGGGAATATCTATCTATCTATCTATCTCTCTCTCTCTCTCTCTCTCTCTCTCATATATATATATATATATATATATATAGAGAGAGAGAGAGAGAGAGAGAGAGAGAGAGAGAAAGAGAAAGAGCAAGCACTTTTTTCATTTTAATCCATTCATCTGTTGAAGGGCATCTAGATTGGTCCCATAGTTTAGCCTCCACGGGGCTGAGTGGGTGTGTCACTTCTCACTGTGGACACTCGGGGTGGGTCATTCTTTGCTCCAGAGGGTTGTCCTGTGCATAGTAGGATATCTAGCAGCAACCATAGCCTCTACCACCTGGTATCCAGATACAACAACCCAAAGTGTCTCCAGACAGTGCCAAGTGTCCCCAGGGAGACAGGGTGTAGATGGGATCACCCCAGGTTGACAATCAGAGTATGCAAAGCCACCATCCCAGGGCAGTTCTGTCACTGTATGGATTACTCCGCTTGCTCTCTGAGATGATATATAAAAGGAAAAGCCACTGAGTGGCAAGTGTCCCAAATATATATACATGTCCCAGGGACAAGAACAACTGAGTAGAAAGAACAGATGCTGCTGGCCAGACACAGAATTGCAGAACTGATCAGGCGCAGCCTCCTTTCTGTGAAAGGACAAATGCCTGGGGGGCAGAGGTACTGGGAGCCACTCCCCAGGCTCAAGTTCCAAGTTCCTGCAGCTGCAGGTGGCTGTGCACTCGGGATCTGGTGCGGGGGCTGGGGGATGGATGAGGCAAGCCAGTTCTGCCTGCTAGCTCTTTCCTCGGTTTGGCAAAGGCCTTTTAGTGACCTCTCTGCTGTCGATGAATGTGTTAAGCACAGTCCCTTTACATAGGCAAGGGTCGGATCTGCAGAGAATTGCCAAGATCAGAGACTTACTGAGCAAGCTCAGCACCAGAAGAGGGGTGGCAGGCTCTCCTCGTCGTGTTGTGTCTGATGGAAAACTGTATACATTTCCAAGCTTTAATGAATCACTTCAAGTTCAGTCAGTACCAGGACGTCAGCCAAGTGATGCCATTTCCCACCCCGACACACCCACCCGCACCTCTGCTATTCTCTCTCACTCTCTCAGAAAGGGACCATTTTGAGAAAGAATAAAGAGTTGGATTTTGGCAAGTATAGGGCTTTTAAGCCACTTGAAGAATTTCTTGTAAGTAGCATGTTATCTTCACTATTGAACATGACAGTGTGAGGAATTGTACCTTAAAAGTATCTCAGAATTCTTGTTAAATTAAGTTTCAGATACAATTACTTCTGTTATTTTGGAGTGTTTTCTTAGCTGGATGCTCTGAGGTACTGCTTCAGGTAGAGGGACCAATCTTCATGTCCTAATGGGCCCTCTCTAGATGACTATAAAATCCCAAAACACATAAGTTCACTAAACATCATTTTTATGAAATCAATTAAAATAATTCTTGTATTCAGGACTCTAAGGAAACTTCAACCTCCTTTAATTTCCTCATCATTACTTACTCAGAATTATTTGTTTATCTGAATGCAGCTGTGGAGTACCTATCCTGAGGTGGTTTACCACACGTTAAACCCTGTGAAATTATGTAGGTTTGCACGTTGGTAATTGTATAATTACAATTTAATCTGCTCTCTTAACAATGACACCATAGTTTCCCCTCTTTTTTGTTACCAAGAACGCTTAACTGAAATAACATTTTATCACGAACTCCCTTGAGACATAATCTTAAAATTTAGGTGGGAACATACATGACAGTCTCCAGCCAAGGAAGGGAGACTGGTTTAAAAGGGGTCTTTGGGTGAGACCCACCTTTGGGCAGCCCTCAGTGTGTCCGAGGTGCTATCATCAAACTCTGGGAAGTGACCCCAGAGCTAATTCCAGCAGTCCTCCCCAGAAATTGCACTGCCTCTTCTGCCACCCTGACAGATACCTGGCGTCAGAGGACAGCATATTGCAGTGGCCACAAGAGGACTGGCATGTCACTGGGCTCTCCTCCTTGGCCGTTTCCCATTCTGACTGAATAAATGCCTCAAAATTCTCACGCCCTCGACAGAGACAGAGTTAACCAAGGGCTGCTGCTGACTGACCTTGGTTAGTTGAAACTGTGAGCAGGGAGTGGGGGTGTGTGGGGTTGGCCGAGATGACAACAGCTCCTGGTGCCGTCACATGCTCCGTGTCCTTCCTCAGGTCCTCCCGGCCCTGGCTGGTGTTCCTACAAACTGGTCAGGCAATGTCCCCTCCATTCAGGTGCTTAATCAAATACTGATTTTCTTCCAAGCAAGATTTCGTCTTAACATCTGAACTAGTTCCCACGGATTGGTTTTAGTGTTCTTGGAGCCATCGTAAAGGGACATGTCATATTTTAATCTGGTTACATCATTGCTAAGCATTTTATTTAATATTTAAGTGTCCAACCTTCTTCACTTTCCTTCTTATAAGTGTCTTGCCACCTGGAATAGAAGGCTCAGGAAACACACTGACAGGTACATCGCTCGTTGCGAGACCAGTCCCTGAAAGTTACCCTGTGAGACTTTACTCCACACAGACACTACATTATTTTCTTTCTTTCTCATTTTCTTTCTTTTTTTTTTTTAATTTGCTTTCCTATATCTCCTGTGTATAAGTGAATTATCACCTTTGAGTGTTTCTTTGGGTTACAGCAATTCACTGCTTAAATTGATGTTGTGTGTAAATGAAGACAGATCTAAGCATAAATAAATATTCCTGCCTTGTTTCCTCTTAGGGAAATTAGGATATCTAGTCCAGTAATTCACCCAAGAGAATAATGAAACCCTCAAATGTTTAATGGATTTATTTTTCCATTAAGCATATGAACCAACAAATCAATTACTCAACTAATCGATTGATAGCTTTGGATAGGTTCTAAGTGTCCCAGAGGAACCACATGGAAGGACTCCCCGTGACTTTTATCAATGTCTGCATTGTTAGGACTCCTATAGTTCAAAGGGTCAAAAATCCAACTCCAACTGGCCCAAATAAAATGGCATTTGTCAGCACATGCAGCTGCAGACCCGGGAGACGGTGCAGGCTCATTCTAGTCCCTGAGCAGTGTGGACGCAGCCTGGCTGGCTGTCAGCTCAGCCTTCTCCAGGAAGCTCCTTTTCTCCTTGGCATTGCAAACTTCACATCTGCTCTCCTTAAAATCCAGCAAGAGAGACCAAAGCCCACCATTTTCTTAGGACAGCAGGCATCTGGAACTGACTGTGGCAGTGGATGGGCTGATGTAGGTCATGGGTCCAACCCTACTCCAAGCCCAGGCTGGAGGGAGTGTGGCCCCCTCGACCACCCTCAGGGACCAAGTGTGGTTAGGTGCACCCAACTACACAGACTGCAGAGAGAGAATGTGTTCTCAGAGGCAAGTGATGGAACTTCACTAATGAAACTGTCAACAGATGCTTTATGGGGGAACAACATGTCCACCAAGGATAGGATCAGATATTCCCTATAGATGGAGCCCGATGCCCACTGCAGATAGCCCGATGCCCAATCTCATATAGAATGAGAAGCCCACTATAGATAGAACTAGAGCCCATGGCAGGTAGGGTCAGATGTCCACTGTAGGTAGAGTGGGAGGGTCACTCTAGTTAGACTAAGATGCCCACTCTGGAGAGAGAGAACAGTTACCCACTGTTAATAAGTGTATAGTGAAATGAAGAATTGCATTAGAAATTATAGAAGGAATCAAGTGAAATATACTAGGCATGTATATAATTTAAAAGTTTTGATTATCTGTAATTAAGTTACATTGGTAAAGTTACAGCAAGTTAGCAGCTATTGCTGTTCATAAACCTACCCATACAAAGGTCACCAAAGAACTTATTTATTTTTTTTTTTTTTACAACCACTGGTGTCTAGGATGGAGCAATTGACAGAGACCTTAGAGAACCTGTGGCTCTACGCCAGCATCTCCCGTGTGAAGAACCATGGGGTAGCACTGAGTGCTTTTCCATGCAGGGATGAGCACAGGGTGACAGTCTGTCAGTCCATGAATACAGCCTAGTGAGGAAAATGGCAATAATTAAATCATTCAACAAAGTAGGCTTCAATGAGATTTTGAGCAAGAGTTAAAAACTACACTGTGTTTTGATTTGACGGGAGTGCTAACCTGACCTGGTGCGTCAGGGTGGCTTTTGAGAAGTGGAATTTAAGTGGTGAATGGGTTCCTGAGAAGTTGCTTTAGGGAAGGATACATGGGGGTCAGGAGGGGAGAGAAGACGTTCCAGCAGAAGGGAGAGGATGTACCCGGATTCTGAGTTGAGAAGCAGGTTGGAGAATGGGAAGACCAGGCGGCTGGCTGCGGGGAGCTCATCTCGGGGTAAGACCTGCAGGGCCCTGCAGATCCTGCCCCATGTCCTGGTGTGTCTGCAGGGACAGGGGGTCCGCCTGAGCGTGCAGGGACTGCTGCCCTTCATGGAGGTGCTTTCTGTCTGGCTGCTGGAAAATCAAGAGACTGATGCTCTCAAACTTTTGGTCAGATGGATGTGGCCTGAAGGGGCCAGATGCCCTGGTCGGCTTGCCCCTGCCCCTCACAGGCTCATGGGCTCATCCAATCTGCTGTCCTCCCTCACTCCATTCTGCATGCTGTTATGGGAAAAAGCAAATGGAAAGATCTGTTTGGGGACAGGTTCCAGACCACTTAGTTTTACTATTCTACATAATGGTGTGTGTGTGTGTGGGGGGGTACATTCAGATACAGGAGGTGCCCATCAACTGCAGCTGGCTGTCACTAACAAGCACAGCAGTAACACTAACCCCGTTCAGTCGGAGGTCCCAAGGTCAGACCTCCATTGTAACTGGCCATTACCACTGAGAGGATGCGAGCTGGGCCCTACGGGATCTGGAGTGGAGAAATGACTGGAGCAGCTCACCCTCTGTCGAGCAATCGTTTGCAAGAATGCATGACTCAGTGATTAAACAGGTACAATTTAATATGCAGAGGGAGCAAGGTGATGTGCTCAGCCTGCAAAAGCCCCTGAGGAACTGGATCACTTACATCCTTATCGCATCCAGTATCCACATGGCCAACACAGTGTTGCCCTGCACCACACTTCATTCCACTCAGATGAAGAGAATCCAACACACTGTCACATAAACTCTAAAGACCCCTCAGAGAGCAAGGTGGAACTCAAGTCTCCAGTGATATAGATGTCACTTTTTCTGCTGCTTTGTGGGACAAGGTGATATAACAAAGAGCCTGATCACTGGACCCTTTTCTAATTGGCATTCCCCCTGACCAGAGATCTCTAGATCACACAGAAGATGAGTTAAGGTGTATCAAGTCCATCTTATTTACTAATGGACACAGTATGGCCAGGGGGCAGGTACCTGATTCCTCAGGGGCTGCTTGCAGGCTGAGCATATTGCCTTGCCTGGTCCACATCTTAAATTTCACCTGTCTAAATATCATGCCATCCACTCTTGCACAGGACCTCTCTACAGAGGGTGAGCTATTCCACAGGAGTAATGGCATGCAAGTTTGCAGCCAGAAGTCTGCAGCTCCTATGTCACTTCTGAACTCTCACTGGGACATAAAGTTTGGACATTGCTTCGGAAATAAATATATCTGCTCTTCTGCAAACTTCTCCCTGAAACTTTTCAATTCTGCTATAAATTATAAAGTGCACAAACCAACTCTCTAGTTCTTGCTGATATATGCTTGGAAAGAGAGAGATTTACACAACACAGGATATTTTAGAGTGTCAAACCCAGAAAGTCCTATGAATAACATCTAAGTCTCCCTGGTGTTGGAATTATCTCTGATGTAGAATTTAGTAACAGAAAAGTCAGGGGACCATGCAGGATCCCCATGTCATCAATGCAAACCCAGCTCATTGACACACCAGTGTGGCATTTCCTTAACCTTTGTCCTCATGGAGAAAATCTATCATCAGAAGCTTTCTAAAAACAGGAGAGCTCATTTTAAAAGAGTCATTCCAATGAGGCTTTTTCCCCTTGTTTTGAGTAGATAAAACACAGCATTGACAATAATTTTACATATTTCACTCAACTCTGATTTTACCAAAATTTGAGTTTCCTAAAATCGGTCTTTACTCAATGGTAGCTCCAATTAACATGGGAACAACAAAGCCCTTTGTTTCCCTTAGTAAGCATGACTATGAAAGCTTTATTGTGTGTTTCTTGATGTAGTTCATGGGACAGATGTCTTTGCAAAAGCAATTTCGTTTTTTCAGTTTTGAAGAGAATTCAGATAATTCCAGAAAGACCCTTTTCTGAGCCACATGTCTGAAGGCTAGCAGGTCTTCCATAGCCAAGCCATTATCTCCAACAATTGCTGTAACACTTGTAGCAAAGGCCATGTAAAAATAGAATGCAAGTGTGTGATGACTTTAAAGCAGTTAAGTGATACAAAAATAGGCCTGCATATGTTGAGTGACAAGTTTTGCAGGCCACATAGCCTCAAAGAACCATCATTTATTTTCTCTGTGCTCACTTGGCGACAGGGGCATTGCTTTTGGATTTGGCAAAACCCAGGGGAGCATGGTAATTCCACTGGTGAATGCAGCACCTAATCAGCCAGGGTCTGTCCGTCTTCCGGTGAGCCTGAATGACAAGCAAGGTGTCTCCGAATGGAGACTAAAAATAGATGGCTCACAATGATTCCTGCCTAACGAAGACATGAGCATCAATTATAGCTAAAGGAAGAAACCCAAGCTTAATTATAGAGATATGTAGGTGAGTGAGCACATCCCAGTGTTTACTGAAAACATAGTGGCATACAATTATGTTATTTAAACTTAAAGAAATTGTGGCGTTGTAAGTCTGTTATTAAAATGTGCAAATAGCCAATTAACATATCATTAGTATCTATTTAAGCTCTGTGTAGTAACAGTGCAGTCATGTTTCAAAGATAACTTGACATTTCTGGCTTAATGATCTTTGCCTTTCATTACACATATGGAAAAAACAGGAGGAAGCATTCTCTGCTGAACACAGTGTTGAATTGCTGTGAAGGGCTTGGTCGTAGTCCCAGCTTAATCATGTGCTATTGCTTTCCTTTTTGTCCAGCACAAAATTGAATATTTAAATTTGCTGGCATGCTATACAGATTGCTTATGTTGCTGTTGATCAAAGAGTGAAAACGACTTTGGCATTGAAATGTAGGCTTGAGTGTCCTAACTTCTTCATGAAAATATCCAGTTCAGAAGGATACAGGAAAATTGAAGGCTGTGAAGAAAGGGTGTCTTCCCCTGGAAACAGAATATGTTAGGTCAATGTCACCTCATCCGGTGCAATGGCAGCCGTGTAGTGCCAAGACCAGGTTCCTGACTCAGGGGCCAGACACCCGCAGTACCCCTGGTCATTTAGTCGGCTGCACCTGGAGCCTGGTAGTTGGATTAAATTGTTGGATTTAGCAGGTAGATTTAGAATTTAGAATAAGTAACTACTAGATTAAGGTAGATGTGGTATCTAACTACTGTCACTCTGTTGCTGATGAAGTTGATCCCACTAGTCAGGTTAAGTAGTGGATAGCCCTGGGGTGAGCTGTGTCTCTAGCAGTCAGGGGTTTTGCTAGACACTTAACCTCAAGACTAAACTTAAACACCACATCCTTAGGTGGGATAGAAAGAGGACCTCAACAGCTGCAGAGGAGGAAAAGTTTACTTAATGGCTCGAGATTTTAGAGGTCTCCATCTGTAGGAGGCTGACTCCACTCCTCAGGGCTCTCGGGAGGCAGGACACCATGGCAGAAGAGTATGGCACAGGGAAGCAGCTCACATGATGGTCAGGAAGCCACACCCACAATGCCCACCTCCTCCAGCCACAACCCACCACCCCAGCTACCATTCAGTTAATCCCATCAGGGGATTAATTCACTGTTTGGCTTAGGGCTCTCACAACCCAATCATTTCTCCTCTGAACCTTCTTGCATTGCCTCATACGTGAGCTCCCCCGGGGGACACCTCACATCCAACCCTAACACTGTCCAAGCAACACTGCACTGCAGCCACCTGGGCCAGCTCCTCCGGGCCAGGAGAGGTAAGTCATAGGGTAATTCACCTCCTGGCCAAGGAGTTGAGAAATTCTCTCTACCAATCCTCCCACTTTTTCCTTTCCATGTACTGGGGCAGAGGGAGGAGGGAGCATTCTTTCTTTAAAATCTGATATTCTCAGCAGATATTAGGAGTTACACGACCAAACATATTTTTTGTTTCTTGGCTTTTAAGAATGTCAGAAATAAATGTAGAGATCAGTCGCAGTAAAACAATAACAACAACAACAACAAAAAAAAACCACACATGTACATTTTCTATGCGTTTCCTTTCCTAGTCACATTCTTAATTTTTACTTTATTTTGAATTATCTGTGTATTTTATTTTAATGTGATTAACTTTATGAAAAAGAGATTATCAAATATGCATAAAAGAGAGAAATTGGGCAAGCAATTGCATTTACTAATTTCATTCATAGCCAAGGCATGTCATTGTTTTACAACCATTGAAATTAATAAATGAATCAGATCCATGAATCCAAAATCTATTATATTTGACCAGTTAGACTTAGAAAAAAAAAATGATAATTTTCTTCCTCTAGAAAAAGAATCCCTGGTGAATGTCCTTTTTTGGTCTCAGGAAGTTGAATTGCATTATGCATTTTTTGATACCTCTTTCTTTAAAATACTTTGGAATTTCAATGGGACTCAGAACACAAAAGAGGGTATTCTAGTGTTTTAGACCTGCTGTTCATATTTTATTTATATCTAAGACAGTGGGTCATGTACATTCTTGTATCTTTCCTTTCTTTCCCTCTTCATTGTCCTCACTCTGGGAGAGCCCCATCCTCAGTAGGGTGGTAAGGGGCTACCATCTTTATTACAGTGTCTGCAGGGGCCTATTCTCCCCTTAGGGCCAGAAGGATATTTTTCAATTATAAATTGGATATGTCACTCCACTAGTTAAGAATCACCACTGGCTTCCAGTCTCAAGTGAATCAAAAAGCTCCTAATTTTGACTAATGAAACTCTAAGTAGTTCTGTCCTGGTCTCTCTCAAATCCCATCTGGTTCTCAAACTCTCTGGCTGGTCTGTAGCAATGATGGCTGAATGATGTTCTCTTCCATGAACAGTCTAAGTACTTCCTAACTTAGGCCTTCTACACCAGCCCCTCTTTTCATTAACCTCTGAGTTCTGTGGGCTCAGCCCTTTTCTTATACAGACTCTGAATTAGTTAAGATTTGAGTAGCCTCCTTGACCACTAGCACTGTAAAAGTTACGCTTTCACTTTCCAGCTCAGTTTTAATAGTCCTATTAGTATTCCAGCATTTTCTGTCTCTTCCGAGTCTCTGCTTGGACCTCTATCCTTACTCAACCCTGCTAAACTATCTTTAAGGAGGTCCCAGTACCCCACTGCATGCCCAGCACCTGGAACAGAGATCGGCATGAAATAGTCACTCCAAAACTATTTCTAAAGCAATGAATGAGTTGTCATTGCTTTAGACCTGACAGGAACCCAGAGGCTTGTGGTGAAGTTCTTCCATAAAGAGGCTGCATGTCGGATGGAGATGGGTATAAATGCCACTTCCATCATTTTTTTTTCACTATAAACATTATTTGTCTAGATTTTGTTTTTCCTTACCAAAAGAAAAAGATGAAGACTTCACAAAATCATCACTAACATTTTGTTCTGACCACTTGCAGATCTTTCTTTGGAAGACCTGTTCCAAATCCCTCTTTTCCTTGGTTGTGTCAAACTCTTCTTTCCACGGGCTCCGTCGACAAAGGCCTGTGGGGATTCTCAGAGGTGCACTTCCCTGGGTGTAAAAGTGGACTGAACTTGCCTTTAGTTGCAGCAAAGCTTTAAACTTTCCAGCATCCGCACTACCCTCTAGGGATGCCTCTTAATTAAAATAAATTAGAGAGAATTGTCCAGAGCTGTGTTTTATTGAGTTCTGAAGTGTCATGGCTGAAGTAGCGAAATGACAAGCTCGTGATTGCTTTATTACTAAGGGCTTAAAATTGCGTAAGTAGTTGGCGAATCAAGTCCTGCAATAACTCTGTATTTCCCTTAAAAGCAGGTGGCAAATTATTCTGCTTAATATATTCCCCACTGAGCACACAAGTGACCTCACACCAACCCTACAGAAATAAAGTGGAGGCTTATGTATTAGGCTGTCAATTTTAATGGAAAAATACACTTAAAATATAATAAGATGAAGATTGGTTTGAAAATGCAACATTACATATTTTAATTAAATATATCTTCAAGCACACACACAGAAGCATACAAAATAGTAGAAATTATTATGATGGATGACACTTGTATTTAAATAGAAAAGTATGGCAGAAATCTCCAGATCTCCACATCCATATCTGCCCACTTTCGGCTACACGGCCACCATGCATTCTCTGTGAGGACTCACAAGGTGTGGCCTCTCCTGCCTTCTTAATCACGAGAGTAAGATTTTCGACTGCAGTATTATCCAAGGGTATTTCCGTTCACCTTTTAAAAACAGATGCAATTTTTGTTTCCTAATTTTCACCCACTTAATGTATGCAATTAAACTGATTTTTGCATATTAACATCATTGAGTAGCCAACACTGTAATCGATTTTTAGAGGATTTTCATCTTCACAAAAAGAAACTCTTACCTCTCGTTAGTTCCTTTTGGATCTCCCCCTCACCATGCCCGAGACACTGAGTGCTGTGAGTTGTGGTCCTCTGAGACTTCTCTTTCCCTTAGCATAATGCTTCTGAGGTCCCCCAATCTTCCACATGCCTTAGGACTTCCTCCTGTTATGGCCAAGTCATGTTCTCCTGCATGTGTGTGCCACCTTTTGTTTATCCTGTCTTCTGTTGGTGGTTTCCATGTGTTGGGTGATATGGATGGTGCTGCTGTGGGTAGTTCACATTAGTATTTGTGTACATATGTTTTCAGTCCTCTCAGGTAGAAAATTAGGAGTGGAATTTTGGGGTCATATAATAACACTAATTTAACCATTTGAGGGACTACAAAACTGTTAACTAAAACCTTGGTACCATGTTGTTTTTCCATACACAATGTAGAAAAATTCCAATTTCTCTACATCCTTCCCCATGCCGGATGCCACCTGTCTGATTTTAGTCCTTCTAGTCAGTTTGAAGTGATATCTTATTATGGGTTTAAAATTTATTTTACTATTGGCTAATGATATTGATACTCTTTTTCATGTATTTATTGGACATTTGAATATCTTCTATGGAGAAATGTCTATTCAAATCTTTGCCCAAGTTTTATTTGTTTTTGTCTTGAGTTATAAGAGTTCTCTGATTGTTCGATCCTTATAAGATCTATCATTTGTGAATATTTTCTCCCACTGTGTGGTCACCTTGTCACCTTCATGATGTTCTTTGAAGAACAAAAGTTTTCAACACTAATGACATTCAACTTATCAGTCCTCTTTTCTTGGTTGGTATATTGGGTGTCATCTAAGAAATGGCTGCCTGACTTGTGGCTTATGAAGATTCACACCTGTGTTTTCTTCTTGGAATTTTATAATTTCAGCTGTTAAGTTTGTATGTGATCTACTTGGAGATACTTTGGTGTAGGATGTGAGGTAGGCTTTTCTTTATTTTTTGCATGAAAATGCCAGAGGTCCCAGTACAGTTTGTGGAAATTATGGTAGAGTTGTCCTCAGTGCCTTCAACAGAATGGTGTTCGGAACTCCCCCAACACATTCCCAGACACCCAAACACATGGAATTCCAAGTCTCATATAGAACTGTGCGGTATTTGCACAAAATCTATGTGTATCCTCCTGTGTACTTTAAATCATCTCTAAATAAATTATAATATCTAAGTTGTAGATGCTATATAAATTATTGTTATACTGTGTTGTTTAGGGAGAAAGTTCTACACATTCAGTTGAGATTCACTTTTTTAATAACCTTATTTATGTATTTTTATATGTTGCTGAGGATCAAACCCAGTGCCTCACACATGTAAGGCAAGCCCGTACCACTGAACCACAACCCCAGTCCCAGATTCGGTTTTTAAATATTTTTGATCCACAGATGACTGAATTCATGGATTCAGAACTGTGGATAGAAGAGCAACATTTCTTGAGTGCTTGATGGGTGTCAATAATTGCATTAAGTAGATTATGTTAAGTTCATTATGTGGGAATCTGTGTGTGTGTGTGTATGATGTGTGTAGATGGTAATAGTTTGGTTTAATTACTCTCCTTCATTTGCACATGTAAACTTGATGACATCTATACAAAATTTCTTTCTAAACAAAGAAACTGTGAAGAGGAAGGGAAAGCATACATATTTACATGTGTACACACACATAATCACGTGTGCATCGGAATGGATCTGTGTGAGTGTTCTTGTGTATTATACAGGTTCAGAGGAGTAGCGGCTTCTTTGTATCACAGTCACTATTTTATAGGTAATTGCCTCTTGATTGCAATCATCCATTAAATCATAAGAAGAGTGTTTTCACCTGGCCCCTGCTGTCCTTCCCATCCCCTTCACCCTGATCTTTCACAATCCACCAACAAGGGAATCGCTCAAGTGGAACTTGAAACAGAAAATGAGTATACAAATGAAGGTCCATTACTAAATCACAGAAAGTCATAACATGCTATCATAGATATTTCTGGCACATAAAGAAAAATGATTTAGATAATATGAGACCTCAGTGTAAATGATAATATTAATAAATTTTTAGAAGCTAACAAAAGATACAACAGGTAACCAGGAAGTATACTGAGCTTTCCTAAGATAGATAAAATGCTAATCATGAAAGGAAGTAAAATTAATGAGTCAAATCTCATTAAAGTACAACATTGAGAAAAAAAAATCTATGGTTAATTTCACACAGAAATAAACTCTCTGGGGGAACATATTCAAAATAGCCATATCTAATAAAAGACCATACATGTTATACTATACAGATGAAGATTTCTTCTAAGTCAATATTAAAAAGATGTCCAGTACTTCCACAAACAAAATAGTTAAAAAACAATCATGGAAAGAAGATACAGGAATGGCCAAAAAGTACCTGGGCATCAATCAAGTTGGCAAGAGTCTCGGCTGTGGCTGTTGTAGGGGAAATGCAGGTCTACACCACGAGGCAATGTCCCTGCATAATGACCAGGATGATACAAAATAAAGAGGGACGGTGTTGAAGGTTACTGAGGATGCGCAGTGACTTGCGCCCTTGCACACAGTGGGAATCCAAAGTGACCCACGCAGCTTGGGGACCTTTGTGGTAGTGCTGTGTAAGTCACACACATACCTGTCTTGATCCTAGATGAAACACTGTGCTTTTTTCCCTGAAGTCATACAACACGTGTGCCCAAACATGTCACCGGAGAACCTCGCAGCAGCTGGCTTACAGTGTCCCAGGGCTGAGACAGCCCAGAAGCCCTCGGTGGGGAAACAGATGAGCAGAGTCCAACCTGGTCCAGGAGTGGAACACTACCTGACAAGGACAGGGGTCAGTCACTGCACATACAGCAACATCCAGGGACATTTATGACCTTACACTGACCGACAGCAGCCAGGCTACAGACAGCTTGCATAGTGTTTGATGCCATTCGTGTAAAGCCAATGATTCATAGAGTTAGTTCATGGAAATAAGAGTGGAAAGAATTTGCCTATGAAGGGAGGTGCAGGAATCAAAGGTCAGGGACACAATGGCTTCCTGGGGTAATAAAACATTCCATGTCCTGCCATGGTGCTGACCATATTTTCTAGAGCAAAGAATCCCTGAGGTACACAGTTAAGACACGTGCGTCCCATGCAAGCACATTTTACCTCCTGTTAAAGACGTTAGCAACTTGAGCTTTGCAAGCAGAGAGAACCGAAGCCCTTGGCCATATCACATTGGGGTTTCAGTTATTATAGTTGTCTGCCTCTCGTTAGTGTATTTCACTGGTTCCTCTAATTGTCTTCAAAATGTTCCCTACTGAAGAAGAAAGCTGTCTTAGTAAGGGACACATCACCCTGTGACATATGTGCTGATTCATAACATGTGTTTATACAACTAGCCTCACTATCAATTCAGTATTAGCTTGAATGAGCAGTACTTCTAGCTGCAGGAGATATTTAATTATGGTTCATCTTCTGTACATATTAACACAAGTCAATTTTCCTTTCCCTTGTCTGAAAGGATACACCCTGTTATTTTGTGCAACCTGTGGGATTGCCATTTTTGTAGGTCAAAACTGATAGAATGTTGGCACTTCTACAGGATTCTATCTGGTCTCATTGACACCAGGAAAATAAATTGAAAGGGATTTTAAGAAAGGATGCCCAGAGGTTTCCATGCAGCTGGACGCACCTGTAACAAGGTTTCACACCTGCAGATGTGGAAACAGAGCAAGGAGCACATATCTGACATGGAGACCAAGATCCCGTAACTGGGCCCGGGCTGTCTGTGGGGAGATGCCCAGTTAATGGAGGCTTAGAACAGGATGGGCTTCCTTGATGGATTCACCTGCAGAATTGGAGTTTATTGACAAGACGTTTCTCTCTTCCAAGGTTTATGACCTCTGTTTACAGTGGCAGCTTGAACCTGGAAGTTATGACCCAAGAACTCAACAACAGTTTTTTGTAGGTTCAAGAAAAACAGTAAAATTCCCTGGGGGATAATTGCAAAAATCATAGGATTTCTGTCACTCATTTTGAAAATGAAAAAAAAAAAACAAAAACAAATCAAACAAAAACTCTTCACTGGTATCTTAGAGAAAAATAAAGCAAGCTGTGGGCTGCAAGCCCTCTGTGGGCAGGGAGATCATACCGAATACTTACTTAATGTGATGCACAGTATGTAAATCTATGGTAGCACAAGTCCCTGCAGGCAGTACATGATGGGAAACCGTTGGTCCAGTTGGCTTGTGAGCACTGGTTCAGTGCTGTCTATAAGTAACACAGGCATGGATGGCCAGCTGACAGAAAATAATATGGATGAATTTCCATGGTCTAGTAGATTATTCAGTAAATATGTGCCTCTCCATCTAGGAAATAAAATGGCCAGACATAATAGTTTAAGTCACTACCACTTGGAATCCTAGAGAACCAACTGCAGGCCACCCACAGCCCAGCCACACAGGACAGGAATTTGCAGAGAAGCCATGTGCTTAAACAAAATGCTTGTCAAGCTTCAAAGTGAGTAATGACACCGGGAGCACAAATAATGTGAAATCGCAACACGTACTCTTTAGGCATGTTGTGGGCCTGGAAGTAGAATTTTTTCATAAGCCAAGTAAAGCTGTAGCTATTGGCACATGGTCTGTGGTTTGAAGGGCAAGTCAAGTCCTTAATCCCTCTACACCAGGGATGAGCAGGGCTTGAAGGAGAGCAGATGAGCTGTTCCTGTGGTGGGGCTTATCCAGCCCCGAGTGCAGAATGTCAGGAGAATAACATTTCCAAAGGGTGCTCCGCAGTTTAAAAAGTGGTCCATCGCCAGTAGTAGGTCGATATTTATTGAGTGACTCTTATATGCAGATCCTGCCATTTAGTGACCTGGGGGTGATGACAAAGGCAGAAATCTTGATCTCTGTCCTCAAGTTACTAACTCTATTTCCAGAGAGAAAATTTAATGCAGATGAAAGATGAACAAAATCACCACTAAACAATAACCATACCAGCTTGCCCTGGATAGTGACTGCAAAAGGGTCCACTAGTGCTGAGAGATCTCCTGAGAATGCAGGCGGGGGCCTGGGTGACACCAGGAAGGGTACCACAGGAGGTGCCTGTGGGATACTGAGGCAGGGAGAAAGCTGCATGGGAAGGGGGTGTCAAGGGGAGCCCACCAAGAGGCTCCTGAGTGGACTGGGGGCTAGAGGGGCAGCGTGGGGCACGTGAAGACAGAGGAGAGCTACCACAGAGACGGCAAAATTCTTGAAACTGGATAAGAGGAGGATTAGTTTCAGAACAGAAAAAAAAAGTAATAGAAAATGTCATGATTTAAATGATGGTCATGGGCATTCCAGCTGGATGAATAGATGGAGATGCGCATCTAAAATTAGAAAGATAGCCTGAGAGATGGCCGCGGTTGCTGGAGACAGGCTGGAAAGGGCCAGCCCACAGGGCTGAGGAGCATCCCTGAGCAGGGAGCGCCCATGTCTGGCCGGCGTGGCGGGTGAAGCACAGCCCTGCAGGTGCCCGGCCCTGCTTTCCTTCACTTAGCCTGGGAGCAGGGCTGGATGGCTCCAGGGCCGCACTGCAGGGTGACAGCGCGTGTCTGAGTGCTCCCCAGGATGAGATGCTCGCTGTGCTGTCTCAGGGATTTTAGAAGTTTTCAAGGGACATATTCAGGGAGATATGAAATTGTACCCCACATTGCAGATCACAGAGACAGGGGAGTCGTTTCCTTCCCTTTATGAAGACGCACCTTAGGTTGTGAGCGGGGATGTGGGAAGCACTGGCTGCAGCCAGAAAAGGTGCGTCTGGTTGGAACCCCCGGTACCTGACTGTGCCAAGTTGAGGCCTAATGATTGCAGATCTCAATTTCCTTTTGGGTAAGTGGCAGATTATTAACCACAGGTTATGCGATTGCTCTGAGGGTCACAGAAAGGCAAGCAGGCAGACTAGCTACTGGTCTGCTGCAAAGGTCAACTGTAATAAAATAGACCGTGGTCAGGGAATCACGGGAATGGACAGGAGAATAAAGCTACAGCTTCTGAGCCTGTTCTGACGTGCATTTGTGTTTTACACCCCAACTGATATGATTAAGAAATAAGGCCAAGATGTCAGGCGCGGAGTCAGGAGTTACTCTGCCTGTGTGTTCGCTGGTCTGATGGACCTTATCACCTAGCAGGTGGGCATTGTCTAAGAAGGGATTAGAGAGCCGAGGCCACATGGCGAAGGTTGCCCAAGGTCCCTGACTTTCAAAACATGAGAGGTCAACAGCGAAATCAGGAGTTGGAGAAGAAGAGAGCGACCATGTACCTGGATGACAATAGACCGAAAGGATTTGGGGTTATTTCTTAAATTACCCATTTCTTATTTGTAGAAATACTTTTCAGGTTTCGTAATTAAAAATATAGATTGCTACATACCAGCACTGAGCTGGGGGCTGGAGCAACAGACATCAGAAGGTCATGAAGTAAAGCTGCTCTAAAGTTTGTGCTGGAGATAATTCCAGACTCATAGAATCGTTTGCTGGGGTGCGGGGTGTATTTTCATCTTTTAAATGCTCCAAAAATATAAGTAATAACTTCTAATGTTTGCCATAAGCCTTGCAATCCACAGTTACAAACTCATCCCCTGATGAAGATTCCTTCCTCCCTGAGAAGCAAGGAGAGGCAGTACTTGGGGGGGAGCTGATGACCTGCAGGTGCTGGGCGCCTTCCAGGTGTCCCTCAGAATGCCCCTGGTCATCTTCCCTGCTGGCTGAGACAGCAGGTGCTGTCTGTGGCTCCTGTGACCTAGGGACACACCCATCTCATGACACGTCCCACCCCATGATACGGCTGCCCAAACAGGGTTCATCGTGTGGGCTCTGACGCGTCCAGTCACTTCATAATCTTGTTGCGAAAATCTCAAAGTCTCTTACTCAGTGCTATTTCCAGTGGTCGTGATCTTTGAAATGGAGGAAGCTAGCGTTTTCTGTCAAAGACACCCAGATATCAGGAGATGAAAGCAAACTCAATTGACAAAAAATATTTCCATCATTGCCCCTCTACTTGGATAGGTTTGCTTTGTGTTGTGGTAAGCTACAGAATCAACATAGACCTATCATGATTTTGTCTTTCGACAATGTCAGAATTTATTGGGTAACACTTCACCAACTACGTCACTCCCACTGTGTGCAATTCATAGAGCATATGTGAGTCATCTGGATGTCATATCTGGGCAATCACAGGTTCTTGTATACCCCTCTGACTTACTGATATCTGTAGCACTGAAATCACACATCAGACTTTACACAGTGGTATTTACATATAGGTCACCAAACAGTTAAGAAAGAGTCAGGGCAGCCGCAGGGTTATAGGAGGCTATGCCCAGAGCAGAGGCAGAGAGTTTCCACAAGTGGTCAGATAAGATGAGGAACCAGCCAAAAAACTTGTTCAGGGCCCAGAGCTGTCCTCGGCCAGGGTCCAGATGGCAGTTTCCAAGTGAGCCACAGCAGGCAGGGGCAGAGCTGAACTCTCCCTTAAGGCATTGCTTATCAGTCTCCTGCTGTGTCCATGGATGGTCTGAGGACAGGTTGGCACAGCCCCTGCACCCCACCTCAGGGTGCTCTCCTCTCCTGGGTCTCAGGTGAGGGGCTTGCTTCATTTGATGATCCAGCATATTCAATAAGCTCATGGGTCTGGTTTGTCTGCAAGTTTGATATGCTCTGCTCCCAATTTAATTCGACAAGTTCGTTGTTTATTAGCAAGATTAGTTTACCAGTCTGTTCCTTATGGTCGGACCCAGCACACGGCACACATGGTTGCTGACTTGGACAAGCACGGTGTAGACTTGTTCTACCAGGGCACTTGGACTCAAGCAGAGTAGTTCATGGCAAAGTGCTGCTTCACAAAATGGGTCAGGCACAGCCTGAAAACTACTTCCATCCATCACAAGGTCACTCAGAGCAGGGCACAGCCTGTGCTCCACAAAGGTATAATTATATTCTTACCACAAATGAAGAACAAAAAAGCAAAGACCCTATTCTCTGTCCTTGTCACAGCCATTATTGGCATCACCATCACCACCCCTGTCCATCTGAAGCTATCACCAGTAGCAACATAGCAGTCGTTTGATTTACTGTTGTTTAGTTTCAGTTTTATGATGTGCACTTTCTCCTAAAAGGGAGTTTTGTAGAGGCACCATTAATTCACGAGGTACAAGAGGGTTCTGAGCATGGAAATGGATTTGTCACAAGCAACTGAGTGAAGGCAATTTAATTTTTATGTTTTAAGATAACAGTAAGCAGATCTCTAATGTGTTCATCTAAACACCAACAATGGGCTTCTTAAATTCTTACATTGTTATTAACCATGGTCGTTTTAACCTCTAGAACAAATACTAAGTAGGCACGTTGATGAATGCCTTCGAAGATTTAGTCAACCACTAATAGAGTCATTTGGTATCTCTGGCTATATGTGCTTTATTAAGCTAGCAATTACATGACTATTTATAATTGAGCATATTAGAGTGGTTGTATAAAAACTAAAGGCAGTCTTTAAAAATCCGTATTTCATTTCCTATGAAGTTTCACATATTACTTTTAAAAAATAAACTAACAGCAAATGCTCGCAGATCCAAGTCACCTTGTCTGGCCTTGGTCTGTTAGGGTAGCTGTCACAATAGAGCGTCAACTGGCAGGTCTGAACCTCAGCTCTGGAGGGGAAGGCCAAGGCAGATTGGGCATCTGGTGAGAGTCCTGATCCTGGCTGGTAGAAACTGCTTCTTGTTGTTCCCCACAGGGTGGAGGGGCCAAGCAGCTGTCGGGGCCCTCATCCCAAATAAGGAACCGGGTCCTCTCCCAAGTTCCCACCCTAATTCCCTCCGCTGGGTGTCTAGTTTTCAGCAGGAGTTTGGGGAGACGCAGGTCTCAAACCGCAGCACCTCTCCTATCAGGAACAGTGTCTCACACACAGTAAAAGTAATCTGGGATTTGGGATCAGGCGACCTGTGAGTTCTGAGATGTTTACCCCTAGGTTCTTCCCAGGTGTAGCCCCTTACCGTCTCTGAGCCTGCTTTCACATGTGAAATGAGCATGATAAGGTGGACCACAGAGTGTCTTGGTGAAGGTGCCTTGAGGAATGTTGCAGGCCCCTGGGCTGTGTGTCTTCATCACCTGTCCTTTACCCAGAGGTGGGCAGGACACATGGGCGTGAAGTGCTTATAGACTGATTGCTGTCCAGGTCTCAAACGGCCTCTAGACAGTTAGTCCATCCTCATATCTGGCTCACTTGCAGGGCTCAGGTGCAGTCTAAACTCCTTCCCGTCCCGGGAGGCCTTTGGTGGTGAAGGAGGATCAGGGCTGAAGTGGGCATGCTGGTCCCTGGGGTCCTACCGGGGGAGGAGACAGTCCCACATTGTTTCAGGGGCTGCCTCCAGGCTCAGCCAGTTCCTCCATTGCCCCAGCTTGGACACTCAGGAGGGCACACGCTGTACGGGCTTCGAGGCTCAGGCCACCTCAGGCTGCATCCTTAGCATCTCACGCTCTTGCAAGCAAACTGCTGAGATGCCCTCCCTCAAAGACAGCTGCCGTCTCAGGCGATGCTGTTGAATGCAGACAACCCACGGTCAAACCCCCAATCCAACTGCCTGCAGCTCATCACGGTACCCCCAGGGGCCCTCCTAAGGTGCTTCCACCTGCCACTCTCAGGCACAGTTCCAAGAGAATGTAGGACAGAGCACGGGAAGGGGCCAGGACCCTGGGCTCACCTGGTACACAGACTATCTGGCTATCACGAGTTCACACTGATTTTTACTAGAATGTCCCTCTGTTGCACACCCTATCACACTCAGAGTACTAAAAAGTTCTAGTTCCTTCTGGAATTATGCCAATTATTAACGTTTTCTTACAGGACTATGTGTTACTTCAAATAAAATACAGATGTATATTTGTCTGAACGTTTACAGTAATTTTCAAGTAATACTAAATTGTAATTAACAAGCTGCCTTATTTCTTCTTGGAATTAAATTGATTACACAGATTCAACTGTTTAATAACTATACGTTTAATTAATGTACCTGGTAAATCTGTGTTTTCTTACATATTCACAGATCATAGTGTTATCTTGATTATTATTAAGCTCTTCTAATAAGCTGTAATTCTTCTTGATTAATCAGTATGTTGCTTTTTACACGAACACTTGTAAATCATTTAGAAAAAAATAATTAAATTTCATGAATTGCCCACAAAATGTGAGAATCCTGATTGTCTTCTCCCTTAATAGATTTTGAGAGTAAACAGCAGCATTTGTGCTTCCTCTACAGCTTTGAGACTTAAATGTCTATAAAATTTCATTTATTTTTCAAAGTTGCACAGAGATATTTTTACAGCCCACAAGATTTTTTTCAAATTCTTTACTTTTCATGTTCTTCCGTATAGAAATGCCAAATTCTGGATTTCCCTTCTTGTCCAAGGAGTTGGAAGCTACCTGATCACATGTTCTGAGTGTTCCTTGTGGCTGTCCGTCCCCCTGAGCTATGCCGTTGTAATAGAGTGTGCTTTAATACTCTGTAAGCCAAGTCCAAACTCTGTACGGATACAGAACTCAGCCAAGAGAAGGTGCTTAAAAGTTATTCTGGAATGAAACCAGCCGTCCAAGTTGGCCCCACTTCCCATGACGCCTTAATGCGGATGCTATACACAGAATGTTCGGGCCTCGACCGTCTGTGCTGGAATCCTCAGCCCTATGATGATATAGTATCAGGAGGGGACCTTTGGGGTCATGGGGTCATGAGGGAGTAGCCCCCAGGATGGGATTAGTGTCCTCTAAGAAGGGACTGAAGAGGGCCTGCTTACTCTCTCTGCTTGCCACATGTGCAGAGGTACCCAGAAGGTGCCATCTGAAAACCAGGCAGCGCGTGATGCCCAGACGCCATCCGCAGAGCCGTGGTCTAGGGCTTCTGGCCTCCAGAACTGTAGGGATAACAAATGTTTCCCTGGGAGCCACCTGGTCTGGGGTGGTGGCAGTCCGACCGGACGGACAGCAGCCTTAACCATCCTGTAGGCCAAGACAGCCCTCCGGGATTCCCCTGCAGGTCCGCTCAAGGCTGCTCTGAAGTCCTTTGACTACACATCACTGCCTCGTCCTCTCCCTCATGGCACAGGTTGCCGTGCTGTTCCCACTGCCTCTCCTCCATCTGTCCCCTTCACTCTTCTCTCCCCAAAATTCAATGCTGGGCCCTCTTATTCTATGCCCCCAGACGAGGTCAGCCATGCCTGTGTCTCGAGTGTCTCCCTGTCCAAATGTCTCCTGGGTCGTCTGCACCCCTTGACTCTCCTCTTGTTCCTTTGTGTATCCACTCTTGACATTGCCGCAGAATGCTGCAGTACCTCACCTGCCCACCAAGCCCAAACCGGGTGAGAGCAGCCCGTCCATCCATCCCATGAAGCAAACCTCTCTGCTAGTTGTCTGAAGAGCTAGCACTCTGCTGGTGCTCGTGGTTACAGCATCTCTCTCTGTAATTGCTTTTGGTATTCCCCAAAGCCTTTAGGAGCAAGAAAAACACATGGTCAAAGTGATCTGCAGGGTATCCACAGTCCAGCCCTGCTGCTCCAGGTTCCAAGGCCGGGCATGCTTTGCATGTGCCATGTGCCCTCAGGTAGGGCTCAGTCTTTGTTGAATAACCCTGCAGTGGTCACTGGCCTGCCGCAGCTTGCCAACACCATCAAACCGTGCAGTTCAGTGCTCTTGAGCACACTTCTCCCTGCAGGCCCCGCCTGCACGCGGGACTTGACGCCTCTTTCTGCAACTCCCCACCACGGGCCACAGGTTTCAGCAGGGCACGGGCCATTTCTGTGGTTCTCACTGCTCCCTCCTGCTGCCTAAATGACCTCACCCAGAACAGGCCTGGGTTAATATACAGTTAAGGAAGAAATTATTTCACACCAATGGTGGCCTCACCCATGATACTTAACTGCGGTCCTTTGCCATTTATTCTATAAATATGTCTATAGCACTCTCTTAGAACTGGATCAGCCTCTAAGCCTTTCATGGACAGAATGCTCATCCCAGCTCTCTGATTTTTCTCCTTCGTGCAGAGAGGCACCATGGCTAAGAGAAGAAAATAACTGCCCAGTATTTCGCAGTTAAGAAAATCAAGACCAGAATTCGAGTCCTGCCAATCTGGGTCCAGGGTCTACACAAGGCTCCCGTAAGGAGGAGGGTGATATTGGGCAATTCCCACATTTCCTTCCTCTACCTGTTCTCAGGTGAAAGGAGAGACTTACCACGATGACAAAATCAAACTTTACGTAGTTAGCCTTTAGCTTACAAGTGAATTTGGCTCAACTGCAAAAGACTGATGCACAAAACATGATTTGTAAAGAATGCCGGCCCCAGTGCTGTGACGACCGTGTTGAATGAGGCGCAGGTCAGCAGAAAGGTGCCAACAGCAGCGATGGTGAGGCCTTGAGTGTGATAGGCAAGCGCACCTGATTTTACATGGTCATGCGAGCACCTGCCCCATGTGGACCTGTGACTCTCCCATCAGTGCTTGAAACTTTGCACAGTGTGTCTTTTACTCCCAGATGAAACTGATTTTTAGTCACTGATTTACCCATCCTTTTATTCTCCCCTCACATGTCAACTGAGCTACCTCAACAGTCAAGGCCAATGTCCCCTCTGTGTCCAGCATCAATCTATTGTTGTGCTAGGAGTTGGGGGCAAAACCAGGTCATCATTCAGTGCCCACCGTGCAGGGCTCACACCAAAAGAGACACTTTGCATTTATTTATGGAATTGGAAAGCCACGTGGCATAGTATTAATAGAGGTTCTTTGTGGGACATAGGGTCACGTGTGATTTCTCGTTGTCTTCCACATTCTTTAATAGAACATGTTTTACGTTTATAATTAGGAAACAGATTAGAAAGTGCATTTTAAATATCATCATCATTTCTTTGAAAATTTTCTTCATCTATTAGGGTCCAGGCTTGAACATTCATTCATGCATCCTTTAAAATCATTATTCATTAGCTCTCTTGACACTTTCCCAGGGCGTGACGCCTTTGCCTTTGGTGACTGTAGGTTTGCATGAGAGAGGAAAATGGGGAGGGGTCGTGGAAGGCAGAGCCTGCAGCATCACCACCACAAAGCCCCCACGCCTGCAGGAGCACGTGGAGCGAGCCTGGCTGCACGAGGCACGGCTGTGATCATAAATGTTGCACAAGTAAGGAAAGTGAGGCCCGGGAGGCTTGCTGATTTGCCTGAGGGTGGGACGCGTGGTTCACACGCTGATGCCCAGCACACTCTGCGTGGGCGCCTGTCTTCCTGGGCTCCTGAGCTGAGGAGAGTGTCTGTTTACAGGATCTGGTGAGCAGGAACCTGTCCTGCTGTTCGGCTTTGGATGTGAGCTGTCCCCAAACCTGTGATGCAGGTGTGTCCCGTGGTGGCATGATTGGATCAGGACAGCTGTAACACAGTCAGACTTTCCTAGTTGGAGTGGACTGACTGGGTGGAAACTGTGGGCAGGTGGGCATGGCTGGAGGAGGTGGGTCACTGGGATGTGTCCTGGAGGACTGGCCCTGAGCCCTCCCTCTCTGCCTCCCGGCTGCCATTACATGACACGTCTCCTGATCTTCCTGAGCTGGGCCCTTCCCACTGTGGGCTGCCTCATCTTGGGCCCAGAGCAATGGAGTTGGCCATCCATGGAGTGAGTCTTTTGAAGCCGTGAGCCCTAAATAAACACTCTAAGTTGTTTTGGATGGACATTTTGATCACAGCAAGGCAAAAGGTGACTCCAACAGCGGCCTCCTCCAGTGTCAGTGTCAGGGCTGTCTGTCTTTATCCATCAGCACAGAGAATCTGACCAGCAGGTGTGAGAATCAGACTTTCAGGACAGAGGGGAGAGGACAGGTCACCATGGGGTGTTTTAACGTGTGGTATGTTCACAGTAGAGTAAGTTATGGTGAAAAGACTTAATATCTGTCCTTGGAGCTCTTTGGAAACCTGCATGAATTGCTGCTGTTGTCCTCCCCCTGCGGGACCAGCTCTGGGCACTGGTTTTCCATCATGCTTTAAGAGCACATGGCTGACAGGCTACACCTAAGGTGGCCCCCAGATGTGCCCTCAGCTGGGTGGAGCTCTCTCCTGTGCCAGGGGTTCTGCTTGGTTATGCACCTTGAGGGCAGCCTCACTGGCGTGGGGCTGAGATCCCTGTCCTACTCTGGGCTGTCCTCTAGGGTACAGGGCAGCCCTACATGGCCCTGGGTTCTTGTAGGGGTGTCTCCTGCCATCAGCTCGCAGCTGCCCAGAGCTGCCTGTGGGAGGCCACCTCTCCCACAGGTGGAAATGACCATTTCACTGGTCTTCATTTTCAAAGCTGCACAGAATTGAATGATCTGCACCAGCTGCTGTTGTTTCCCTGTGACTCCAGCTTTCCAGTGGACAGTGCTGCAGAGTCTTCCAGGAATGTGTCTACTGCACCACACCCATCCATCCCCTGTCGGAGGGCCTGGGATGCCCTGACTGTGGACTAGTGTCCATGAACCAGGCACAGCAGTGGGAACATGGACAGGGCAGGGGGGAGATGTCAGCAGTCCAGTGGTCAGACAGAATCACTCTGGGGGTGAATACCAGAAAGCAGAATGGTGGGCGTTACTTCCCAGGAGCAGAGAGCTTCAGTGATAGGAGAGGAGGAGTTCCCGAGACCCTGCGCCATCGCTGGGCCTTAGTCACACTACTGCTCTGAAAAGACCTGAATCTTGTGCTTTTCACCACTGTATGCAGAAGCTAGAGAGGAAAGAGGAAACCAAAGGTGGGGTGCATCCCCTAAGGTCAAAGGGAGATCAGTAGAGGAAAGGGACCAAGAAGTGGGAGGCAGGGAGGGAGAGGGGAGTGATATTGGCCAAATTATATTGTTACCTTGTACGTATGGACAATATGTAACAACAGATACCACCGATATGGACTACTATAGTGCACCGATAAAGATGTGGAAAAAAACAAAAGGGACTCCTAATGCTAAAAGGAAAAAAGAAAAGCAATCACTGGCTGACCTCAATGTCCTAGCATCCTAAATGTATTAGTCAGCACTGCCACCGCGAGTCAAGATGATTTTTTTTTTCCAGAAGAACACAGGACCCTTATACTATGTCTTCCCAGTTATAAGGATCTTTCACAAAAAAGACTGGCTTTCGGAGGTTTCCTTTGGGGTATTTCCTTCCCAGAGGCTGTCAGTTTCCTCAGAGCAGAGAGCCTGTGAAACTCATTCCCTAGGGGACCAGGGTGCTCACACCTGCAGTGAGCATTGAGGGCACACATGGGTGGGGGAGTCACCTCTGCTGGGCTGCGGTCTTGTTGTGTTGTGATGGGAACCTCTTTGGCTGCAGAGTCTTACTCTCTTAAATGAGGTCACAAGACACCTGGATTCTCTGTGACTGTGTGGTTCATGCCATCAGCACATGGGTTAGGTGGACAGAAAGATGAATCATTAGATGCTCTTAAAGTGGGCTTGGGAATCAAACGTTCATCTCAACTTCTCTCCTTGACCTGCTTTTCTTTAACGTAACTGGCCTCTAAGATTTAAATCCTATCAAATGAGTCTGCAGAAACTAGAAAAGGAAGGTAGGGAGAGCCTGTAATAAGAAAGATGCTGTTGAACAAGTGGATCCAAGAAGTTCACAGAACAAAATGGCGAAATCACAAAGGTGTTAAAGGAAGCAATTATTTACTCTTTCTGAAACTTGATTCAATCTTCCCGGAGTTGTCAGTGCCCCATGACTGCCACCATCTTCCCATGGACCCATTCTGACCTCCCTATCCTGGCGCGTGTATTGGATCCCAAGCACCTGCCATTCACACCCCGTGGACAGCCCTGAGATGTGGAATGTCCTGTTGGGCATAGGCTGTGGGACAGAGTGGGTACCTGTTGTGTTCGCCCAGTGAATGGGGCACGGGCAGGTAGTCTGTGTAAACCTGTCCGCAATCACATACCTAACCAGGCCTGGATCCCCCCAGGGTCTCCTCCTGGGCTGGCCCTCAGCCCCAGGTGTTGTTGCAAAGTGTGGCATCACACAGAGCACTCAGCATTAGCCTGAATCCAAAAGAATGAGCGATGGAAAACATGCACACACAACTGAGCATCTTAAGCATGCCAAAATCTGATTCACAGAAACAGAAGTTATATAAATGTTTCAAGGAATTTTGCTTCAGTCAAGAATTGTGCACCCTGAGTTAACTTACCTCCAATCTTGGTCCCGATTCACAGGTGCTGCGTAGGCAGAGGCTGGTCTGTGCTCCTGACTTGCCAGGGTCATCCGCAGTGCCAGGCCTATAACAGGCTTCTGACTCTCTGCTGCTTTGTTTGATTTGATTTGATTTAAATTTCCCCCATGAAATACTTTACTCCAAGCAGTCAAATGAAATGTCACAGCTATTTTGGGGGCAAGCAGACAAATATCTTCAAAGCCTCCCTTTTACATTTAGAAAGCTATGGTGGTATCTAAATCCCCCAGTGTGGCCTAAGCCCTCGCACACTCTGCCAATCTCACATATCCAATCAACAGAGGAAATTGTCTTGTGGCAAAACAGTGGAACCTGCAGATGGAATTTCTTTTTTTTTGATGGATCTGTCTATAAGAATGTCACCAGGAGATTAAACTGGCATCATGTGAAGGCACCTGTGTGGACCTGGCTGCACTGCGTCCATTCTGTTGACAGCCGTGGCGGTTAAGCCCAGGTCAGGTCGTTGATTAGAACCCCAGGAGCTGGAAACAAGCCCAGTTTGGTGACAGTTCTCACAAATTACTAGAAGCATTTTCGTATTTGTGATTTTGATAATGGCAGTTTGTGAATGTTCATTACCAATACCATCCAATATCACCACAAAAATTGACTTAATAGAATGGTTGTAGATATTGGCTTCAGGATGTAATTTTGAACCATTAAAGTTGTGAAATCCACTCTTACTCTTGAGTCAGCAGTGTGCATAATGTGTCCTTAAAAGAAGATAATGAAGGACCAAGCAGCCTCTTGATGGTTTGCAGTGCTTCCAAAATTCTATTCTAAGGAACAACTGTTATTTCAGTCTACTCATTTGTGGAACACAAACTAATTGCTTAGCCTCATCTGTAGTGTTTCTGAGTGTAGAAGACCAGAGAATACTGATTTGATTAATCCTGGTATGCTTACACAGGGAGTGAAAGGACGCTATTAACTCTGAACTTTGGATATTTGATTTGTGCATATAATTTTTATCCAGATGGCAAGGTTTAGCTCAGCCCACCCTACTGATTTAATACCCAGTGGCAAGGCAAAGGGATTTAAAAAGATACAAAAGACGTCTCTCTCAAAAGTGGAAGATGGTGCCTGAATATTCGGAGCAGGTTTATCTTTGGAAAAATGAGCTCAAGTTCACATGTTCTTGGTTCAATTAAGATTCCTTAGTTTTGAAGTATTTTAAAGGTTTTGAAAATACAAAGTTTCAACATATTTAAGAACATTTTAAGCAATTATATATTCTATCCCCTGTTAAACATATCTCAGTGTTTCTCCACTTAATATTCCTGAGCACTAATATTTCTTTTGTAGTGTACATGAAGACTTAGCTCAGGATAACTTTCAAATAACTTAAATATAGTCCCGTGTTCTGCATACATACAAATAGATGCATTAGATAATCTTACAGTACCTGGTTTTCCATGATTTAAATGTCATGTCACAAACAAAACCTAAACTATTAACCCTTTAATCACCCACATTTATTAAAATCCCAAGTTATTCATGAGCCTAATTACTTCTGGATATTTGAGCATAATTCACTGCTAATTTGTATGACTCATTTAGTGGGGTAATTTTGCATCAAATATTGAATGAAATCAGTGAATAATATGAAAGATTATGTCAGAACATATACAATCCTAAAAAAGGAAACAGTAACTCAGTCCCCTGGGCTCCTGGCTGGGGTTACCTGCCTTGGCTTCCTGCAGCCCTCCTCCGCCATGGCTCATTATCCTTCATAGCAGTGCTGCTATTTTGAAATAATGAATACATCTAAAAATCAATAGAAAACCTGGAGCCTCCTCATTCCTTAAAGCTCATGCAGAGAGACCTGACCCTGAATTTTCCTCAGGTATCAGGAACTAAAAGTGAGCTCGCTTCTCAAGTGCATAGACACATACACACACACACACACACACACACACACACACACACACACAAAATGTAATGGAAATATCTTATTTCTCTGAAAGTTGGATTTAATGCATCTTTTAAGAGAGTGGTTTAATATAATAACCTCACAGTAAGGGGAGACTAGGAATGGTAATTTTTTATGAAAATGTTGACCAGGTGAACACTCAGCATCTCTGAAATTATCTGAGTCCAGAAAAAAAATGCTTTCTATAGGCATGATGTAAGCCAAGCCCCATGTCCTCCCAGATCAGCACGTTCAAGAGCTCGTTCCATCAGGAACTCCTGCCTCCTTCTCCTGCAAATGCCTGCCAGCATCTTGTTTCCTGAACCCATATTCCAAAGAAATTAGGAGTTTCTGCCTCAGCCAGGAGAAAGCCTGGGGCACAGAGACAGTCACAGCACTGGTGCACCAGCCACCGGAGGCCCTGCTGGTGACAGCTCTGCACTGCAGGATGTGACCTTCAGGCCAGCAGAGGGGACACAGAGGTGGAGAAAGACTAAGGGAAGGCTGAGGAGGTGCAGAATGGGCAGGAGGATGCCCGGGCCCTTGGTTAGAGAGCCTGGGAAACAGCAGAGGAGGGTGAGCTCTCCGCAGTG